>NC_056605.1:16941304-17650808 GCF_018340385.1 Cyprinus carpio
CAGTAAAATGTTTTTATAGAAAGGAAATGTGATTTCTTGTGTTTTCAGAGAACAGACAACACATTTAGTGATGGTACTGCTATAAATCACTGCAGTGAAGCACATTCATACACATGCTAATATGATGCAATTGAAAACAGTGCTGCAAAAAGTTGTGGAAGTGTTGTGTTATAGTATCAATCAAACTTAATCTGATTTGAATGCAGAGACTGATGGAGGAGAACAGGGTTCAGATAACTGTTATCAACCCAAAGTCTATCACTATGGGCCAGCTGTATGGACAGTTTGATCCTGTGTCCCATGAGTGGTCAGATGGCATCTTGGCTGTCAGCTATAGAGCATTCGCCACTTCCCAGGTACATTTACCATTACTGCATCGTATTTGTCCATTTATTCATCCATATGTCTATCTGTCTATACCTCTATCCATTGATTCATCTCTCCCTCCAGCCATCTATTCATCTATACCTCTGTCCTTTCATCCATCCATCCCTCCGTACATCCGTTATTACATTCCTTTAATCCATCCTTTCCTTTTGTTCATCATCCGTCTGTTCTTTAATCCATCCATACATTTATCCCTCCCTCCTTCTATGCATCACTTCTTTATAAGATTTAGTAAAAAGTAATATTGTCTCTACATGTTCAGAAAAATGTGTTAAAGTCACTACTAGATCCATAAATAGCATTGAACATTAAATCCACTGCCTTCAATCGAAAGCCATCTCAAAACAAAGAACATTCACATACAGTAGTGCTGTCTGCTTGAAATCTGCAGCTCTTATAATTTCTTCACCATGGTAACACTAAGCCTAAATCTGTGCCATCTTTTACCCACTGACTTTGATGTTGTTCGGAGTGCAATCCTATCCTCATTTACAAAGGATTACAGTTTAAAGCTTTGTTTCACCGGCTTACAATAGAAATGTTTACGTTAAAACAGTTGTTGGCAGAAGACATGGTAGAGCATTGTCTTTGGCACAGCAAGAAGGTGGGGAGCGAACCTAGATCTTCTAATAGCTATAATTGAGGAATAAAAAGGAACATAATAAGAGCAGACAGGTGTCAAATGTTTGCTTCACACTTAGTTTCATATTTGATTGCTGCTGTTTTTGCTGGAGGCTATAAAGGCATGTTTCAAAATTGAGGTCGTTATAGCGAGAAAAACTATCGGTAGAAAGAACTAGGTTAAAATAATGCGATCATTTTAAGCTTAAACAAATGTGACAATGTTGAAATTTTAGTATAATTATTTTTCTTCTATTGGAGAAATGTTAGTAACCCACATTTTTAGTTTCAGACATCCACAACAACTTTTAGAAAATGTTAGGAAAAATGGTCGTCTTTCATTGTTTACAGCAAAAAGTAATATGCCAGTGAGCTCTAATTTTCCAAGTGTTAAAAAAAAACCCAAAATGTAATGATGTGCAATTATACGTATTTTACTGAAACACAGCAAAGCTGAAGTTAGATTGTTCAACATGAGTCTGAAGTGACTGTCTGCTGCTTCCCCACCAGAGTCCTGACAGAAAGTGGCTGATTTTTGATGGGCCTGTGGATGCAGTGTGGATTGAGAACATGAACACTGTACTGGATGACAACAAGAAGCTTTGTCTCATGAGTGGAGAGATCATCCAGATGTCCCCACAGATGAGCCTTATCTTTGAGCCCATGGACCTGGAGGTGGCTTCACCAGCCACGGTAAGATGACCATTTCAATGATAGCTATGTTGTTCAACAAGATTTGTGGTCACAATGAGCATGCAGAATTTCTTCTGATACCGTAGCAGTCAAGATATGCATGTCACACTCTGTGGGCATCTTTTTAAAAAACAAAGTCAACATATGTGACCCTGGACCACAAAACCAGTCTTAAGTCGCTGGGGTATATTTTTAACAATAGCCAAAAAAACATTGTATGGGTCAAAATTACCGAGTTTTCTTTTATGCCAAAAATCATTAGGATATTAAGTAAAGATCATGTTCCATGAAGATATTTTGTACATTTCCTACCATAAATATATCAAAACTTAAACTTTGATTTGTAATATGCATTGTTAAGAATTCATTTGGACAACTTCAAAGGCGATTTTCTCATTATTTGGATTTTTTTGCACCCTCAGATTCCAGATTTTCAAATAGTTGTATCTTGGCCAAATATTGTCTGATCCTAATAAACCATACATCAATGGAAAGCATCAATAAGAGGTCACTCCGTGACATATCGTGACATGCAAGCTTGTGTTTCCAGTGTCTTGTCTTTGCATGCCTATGAATGGATGTCAGTAGGAAGAAAAGTGTAGTGTGACCTCCACTTTAGATTGTGCCCTGTAATTAAAGTATGTCTAATTTAGTTCATAACAGCCTCAACCTTTATAAAAGCCTCTTTGCAAGGCCTCCATTACATGACATGACATTACTGTGACAGGCTAAGATCAGTAAGATCGAAAGACTGTAAGGATCACGAATCTTGTTTAAAAAAAAAAAAAAAAAAACTTCATCCACTTGTTTCTAACTTTGGGATCGCTTCAGCAGGCATTTGCAATATATTCCAATAATATGTGGCTTTAATATATTCCACCTACAAAGGCAAACCTACAGTGCACATATTTATTTCTTTTAAATACAATACAGTATAAAAATGATGAAATTTGATGAAAATATATCCTCACATTTCCCAATGCGTTTTGTTTTATCTTTATCAGACGAGACATCTCTGAGGCTGCCTTTCATGTTTTGAGTTGCAAAAAAAAAAAAAGTAGACCATCAAATGAGATTGTTGTTGTCATTCAGCAAACCTGTCAAAAGAGGACTTACCAATTCACTGGCAATACCACGCTCCCCCCCCCCCCCCCCCCAGCCTACTCAAGATTGACATAATGGCATGTCGCTACTGAATTTAGTTTTTTTCAGAAACACCAACGCGATTTCCTCATCTTATTTATCTCAGTGTCTTCTCCTAAGATGGCTTTGTATCTGACAGAGCTTCTGCCTCACACATCCCAGCCTGAGGAAAGGCTCTTATAGTTGTGGATCACAGATTTTTCTGGCCCAGTGTGGGCAGAAGGCTCTGATTCAAAAGAATGGATGATGATGACAGAGATTAAACAAGCATGTTATGGAGAAGGAAAGAGTGTGTGTTTGTATATAAATGTCTGCATGTTTTTTTGTGTTGTTTGCGACTGTCACCAGATCAGATCAAAGTAGATGCCGGAGACATATCCAGAGGGAAAGAGTGAGACAGAGATCAAATTTGTGTGAATATCTTGTCTCGCTTTGACAGAAAACGAAAGAGGCCTGGCTTTAGCATAAACCATCTCCCTTTGGCCCATATCTGTCTCTGGCAATTTCTGTCTTGCTCTCCTCCTATTTATATATGGAAGCTTGACTCATATGGCCTGCTGCAAACTAGACCAAAGTTCAATGAGAATTCAGTTGAACAAGCTAACATGCTCTCGAGGTCCTGCTTGGCCCAGATGTCTCCTCCGGCTTAACACCTGTGCATAAGCGCCCAGTTTGCAATTCACTTACACCTCTACCATTCACACGGGCCTTTCGTGGGAGCCGCTTTCCGACAGCTGTTTCCATCTCGTAACCTTGATGATGTGCTATTCATCAAATCATTAAGCTCAGAGGACCTTTATCTTTATGAGTAACCCAGTGCAGCTGCCGTGCAGATGAATAAAATGCAATTTGTTTGAACTATGCACCATTCCAGATGGCTAAGTAATATATAAAAAGTTTTCTACCCTTTGGAGTTGTGTGTCCACATCCTTTAGAAAGGACTACTGTGGTAATGAGTGCTGTTTGCTTGCTTCTTGATATTTACAAAAGTCACATTGTAGGGTCAAATGTTACTGTTAAAAAGTTTTGGGTCAGTATGATTAAGAAATTAATACTTTTATTCAGCCAGAATGCATTAAATTGATCAAAAGTGACTGTAAAGACTTTTACATTGAAATTTTCTGTCTGACATAGAGTCCTAAAAAACAAAAATGTATAACATTTTCCATAAAACTGTATGTATCTGTTCTTTTATCAAGCTGGGATGTTACTGCTTTCTGTGCAGGTATCTCGCTGTGGTATGATCTACATGGAGCCTCACATGTTGGGATGGCGGCCTCTGATGCTGTCTTGGTTCAACACTTTGCCGTCTACTCTGAGCTCCATGCACAAAGACCTCATCACTGGCCTCTTTGACCGCATGCTGCCAGCGTGTCTTCAGCTCATCCGCAAAGGCACTAAGGTACAGCTGTAACTATGCTGCAAATAATGAGGAGTGCTTTGCCACAGAATTAAAAGGCATCATTAATTAAATTTATATTATAATTGCACATTCATAAATTGTTATTCTTCTCTTGTAAAGCATTGACAAATTATTTCAGCCAGTTCCCTATTCTCTTAAGCTCAAAATAAACCCCTTTAGGATGATACAAGACCCTTCAACTTTGCATTAGGTCCTAATTACCAGTAGCCTTGAGGTTTATTTTGTGATGATGACTGTATATCGTCCCTTAACTAATATGATATTTTTTTCAAACTGCCTGAATATTTCCTGTTTCCTCACTGTCTTTTTCCTGGTATTGTTAAAATTTAGGTAAAGCTGGAAGAAGTGTTTGTAACCTCTTTTAAGAAAAATGCAGTGATACTACAAAAAAGAACTCCATTGGTTTTTATATGACATAATTATTACTCTGGAAGGAATAGGAAACTCTTGCATGGTCTCAATTAATGACAGACATTACATACAGCATTTTCTTTCCTAATAATAACATGCTTCTGCAATTAGGGGTTCTTTTGTGCTTGCATGCATGCATTGAGCTCAGAATGGGATAAAGCACTAATTATGTGCTTTCTTTTTTTAAATGCTACTTTTCGTGACAGTCCTGTCTTGTCTCTTAGTGCTTACAGTGCACTTTGATTAATACAGTTTTTGTCTGACAGACTAGCACTTTCTTTCACTCATTTAATGCCACATTTCTTCAAAACCTTGTTTGTCATTTTTGTCTAGCCAGCTATTATTTATTATCTCACACTGCAAACCAGAATCACAGCATGTCTTGTGTACCTTTACGATAGTTTTGCCCAGTATAATGGCATACCACTAATCATTTAGCCACGGGTTCTTGGTCCGGACTAATGGAGTGTGTTTTGTGTGGGCATTCAGGAATTATCTCCTACGTCCAACACGAGCCTGGTGAAGTCTCTGATGAATCTGATGGACTGCATGATGGATGAGTTCAGAGAGGAGAGCCAGATAAAGGGGATGAGCGAGAGAGATGTGTGCTCCTGGCTTGAGGTAAGGAGATAAAAAGTAAAAAAAGATGAATTGTGGAATTGTGGACACTCAACGCTTGCAGCTTTCCCTATGTAGCAGAAATCAATCCACACTTCTGCTGAGCCCGCACTGAGGCAGTTCACTAACAACCAAGCAAAATGTCTTAGCGAACACATAGTAGCAATGTCCTAGCAACCATCCACAACACCTTGCATCATGAAGGTTTGTTTTGCATAAGCACCACACACATTTTCATCAGAAAATTTCAAAATCTAATTGTGATAGATTAGTATGTGCTGGAGTTTTAATATGCATTAAGAGAGGGTGTAGAAGGTTATAAATACATTGGAGAAATGCCATATACTGGATGTACTGTATTGTCCATATATCATGGACCTCATCTTTTCATTTCAATTTCATCTCATGGCTAATTAACTGAAATGTAGTTTGCTTAGTTTTACTTAGTCCTCACAAGCATGTAAGTTTTTTTGTGGTCCACTGCAAAGTTTTCATAGTAATTGTTTCTTACAAAAATCTTAGCTTTAGTGCCCTGAAGCGTCATCTTTTGCCATTTGTTATGCTGTCTGAAGTCTGTCAATACTGTCTGCATTTCTCCTCTAAAGGTAATAATCTTTCTCCACCTGCTCCTCTGAGACGGAGATCATATCAGTAGATCAAAAACTGCCAACCTAGACGGAGAGTCTCATTGATTAGCTGGTACAGGATCAATGCTTAGAAAGTCTCCCTCCGCCCAGATAGGAATGACTTTATTTGCTTCCTTCTAGTTGGTCATCAGAGTATTGCACATTTTTAAAGCTTTTGTTTGTTTGTTTACGCCAAAAGAGCACAAAGCATTTTGCCCCAAATCAATGGTGGCTGTGTTTGTATAGATCGTCATTGCTGCAGCCGATTGATCTAAAGGTGCAATTAAGTTTGTAAAGGAATATTTTTGAATAATTGATTGGATTAGTAGCTCTGGGAAGGTCAGCAGTGGGTCGTAGTGATTAAAAACAACAATAGAGGAAGTAATGATTTAGAAAATGTATTAAAAACCCAATATATGATACCTAAAAATGGGCTTATCAGAGGACAACATTAAGATCTCACTGAGCTGTTTGTTAGTCAAAACAAAGTGCCACTAGCTTTGACCCCTCCTATTCCATGAAAACATTGTTTTTCTTTCTTTCTGTGTAGGGCATCTTTGTTTTTTGCCTTGTGTGGTCAGTCGGTGCCAGCTGCACTGAAGCAGGAAGGGTAAAGTTCGATGGCTTGGTGAGGGAGATGCTGGCAGGTGGTCTTAGTGAAGAGACGCGCACACGCCATGGAATCCTGGAACACGTGGAGCCTCCCGCTAAGCAGCTGACAGTGCCTTTACCCACTGAGGGCACGCTCTATGAATACCGCTTCCTCAAAGAGGTCAGGAAGTTTCTTCAACACACTTGGGTGGATATGTAGAGAGAAGCAGATTGGGCTTTTCTGGGAAGTTTTTTTCCTGTCCTAATTTTTTGGGGGGTAATTAGGTAGCTGATGTGAAATACCTTTTGAAAGCTGATGTCCTAATATGTGAATGTCTGTACTCCATCTAAATCTATTAATGCCTGCTTCTAAACAGCATTACTGTACATTCATCTTTTAAGTCCTTATATTATTTCAATACATGGATTATTAGTCATTAAAAAAATTAAAGGACGAATTAGGATAAAGCATGGTTAATTGTTGTGAGTCAAAAGGTAATAACAAGTTACGGGACCTAAGATATACACTTTCTTTTATCAATTCACATACATTTGAAACTAAAGCCCATTTACGTGTTATGTCACATACCCAATTTGATGAAAAGCAAAGGATCAGATTCACATATATGTTCTATATAATGAAATATGGGCAAAGTCAAATCATTTTAAAGAAGAAATAATAAACTACATATATGTAATAATAGATTCCAAAATTAATATCATTGCAATCATTATTACATATTTTGTATCTATAGTATCTGTATTAAATAGAATTATCTCCACTTTCCTGTAGCTTCTCAAAGATGTTTTCCCAATTTGGCTTTCTAGAAAGCAATTGTGCAATTCTAATATCCAGCCTGGTTTAGTATTAAAATGCCGTCTTGGCAAGCTCTATATTTAGAATACAAATTCAAAGTGTAAAATCAACCACTTAATTCCTGGAGCTTGAGGCATGTGAATTTGATTATTTGTATTTTTCGTCCTGAAATCCTAATAAGCAAATTCACTCTTTGCTCAGGAAGCACACCCTGCTCATCCTGAATGAGGTAATCTGTCTTATTATTTGTTGTAAATCACAAGCTTTATCTCTGTGTAATAAAACTTCAGGCATAACCTGGACTAATTTGCCAATTTCATGCCTCATTAAATGCTGAAAATGTCATTTATTAGAGAAGAAATGGATTATCCATTGCTTACATTTTTTCTGCTGTAGATAACAGCCTTTTGTTCTGAACAGACAGGACTATGAACAAGCCCATAATTCTTTTGTGGTGTATGCAATACTTCTAGAAAGAGTGCACCATGAAGAAATTTCAAAGGGTGTTATGATGGTGGAATTGAAAATAATGCAGTGTTTATATACACTGTTGTTTAAGACACACAGAAGGACAGGAAAACAAAACTAACAAGAAGATTTATTGAAATTGTTATTTATTTAAAAATCATTCACATGAACAATGATACTCTAACAGGGTCCAGGCAGATGGGAGTTGTGGACTGAGGAGCTGAAGGCTTTGCCCCCCATCCCCAAAGATGTGCAGTTCAACGAAATAATTGTGCCTACGGAGAACACTGTACGCTACACTGCTCTCATGAAGCTGCTCATCACTCATCAGAAGCCCACTGTCTTTGTCGGCCCCACAGGGACTGGCAAGAGTGTCTACATTCTAGTGAGTGTTTCAGGGGGTTTTAACCACCATGAATATGTCTACCAATGACTCTGCAGTCAGGAATATATTTAGAATAGGTCAATCCATTAAAATTGTTATTGAAATAATTACATGATATGCTCATTAATTCATCAAAATCATGGCAATCACAAACAGCAATGTTTTGCTAAGAAAAGATGATACATTATTGTCAAGTTAGAATGACACTGAATAGACAAGGTCTGTCTGTAGTTGTCTATGAGTAGGGGGCATGAGTTTATATGTTAATTTGTAACACTTGAAATTAACACATTAAATTGACTCTCCTTGTTTAGAATATTTTGTGCATTCTCTGATATATTTTATATTCCCTGCATAATTCTGATTGTGCCATGATGAGAGTTTACTGCAGTTCAGAGCGATGTAATGATTAAAACTCAGTTCACCATTAATTCGTTCACATTAGCTATGTTTCCATCCAAAGTTGCGCATTTAATATATGCACAAAATTTGTATCAATAGTAATAAAGGAGCCTGTGGCTCTTTTTTCCTACATAACAAATGTTTTACCAGGTGAAACGCAATAGCAAAAGCTGTCATCGTATCTTGCTTTCGGTTTCCTGATGTTTGGGAATGCAGTCCTGTGAGATAGTTATGGGAGGTTATTATACCGAATTGTTTGATTATGGACTTTGGCTCAGGCATTTCAAAATTATTAAAATAACTCACTGAGACACACTGCTTATGTAAAATATAATATAAAAGAAATTTACTAAGTATTATGTATTTAGTCAGGATTTGAACTTTTGTCCCTTGCCCACTGAATGAAAAATGTATAACTAGACGAATGTGTCATAAAGGTGTCCTATATAAGCTCACCTATCTCAGAGAGTGCCACTGGTTCCCCCGTCCAAAAGAAAATAGGTGCATGACGCAACTGTCTCTACCTACATACCACATAGCCCAGCTGAGCACGAAACCTCTAACATAATCTTGAATGTGTATGCATTCAAGGATGACTAATGATAAATTAGTCAGTGGTTCAAGACCAACTGTGGTCCACCGTGCATCTCCACTCCCTTTCCATGAATGCTGAACACTCTCAGTGCTTTTATTTTGGTCGGTGGCACTGTTAGAAAGCCAAACAGCTTCATCTATTACCGGAATCATTATGCTTTTGTTTTAAATACACATGGGTGGCATCAACACAAAATCTCAACTGTGTTATGAAAAGACTGAAGAAAATGAGTAATGTTGTTCAAAATCACTGTTTATTTCAGAACTAGTTTTAATAGGATTCTTTCATTTTTTTCTAGTCACTTACCCACTCACTTCATATGTTCTCACTCTGCGTTCTCTTCCTGTTCTCTTCCCCTTGTGATTCTTTGGCAAAATTTTGAAGGACTCTAAAAGTCTGCATGTTTTGAGTATGAAATGCCTGCAGGTGCCGATGACTTCATCACTCTCATTTAGAACATGAATATTAAATCATCACTCTTCACACTCTGCCACATGGCTCTTTCACAGAGTTTTAAGGAATGAAAGAGATTGTATGTGTCAGGCTTAAGTGGAGCAACTCACAGGCTCCACAAACTATAATGAATGAGGTCTCACTGAAATGTGCATATATTTACATTAATTAGTTGACATGTGGCTGTTTCATAATAAGAGCTTTTATGTTCGTTGTGCATGTTGTTGATTTTCATCCTTTAGGTCAACTGTTAAACTATAAAGAGATATTATTCCTCCATATTGCAATGTTTTTTGGCACATATTTAGTTATTCAGTTTGCTTGCTACTCACTTATTTGAAATGCAAGCATAATTATGTCAGGTGCAACGGTTTTATAAAACCGTTTTATAGACTCATGTACAACTTTCTTAATGGTAGTGACAGGTTCACAGTAGAAACAGTTTTCTCAACACTTCTAACACAGTTGGAAGTGTTGATAAAAAAAAAGAAAAAAAAGAAAATTTTGATGCAACATCTGTGCTAACTAGAGCTAATTAAGTGTCTCCAAATCTCCCACAGGACTTTTTGCTGAATCGTCTGGAGAAGGATGTGTACAGTCCTCTGTTGATCAACTTCTCAGCCCAAACAACAGCAGCACAGACCCAAAACATTATTATGTCTAAACTCGATAAGAGAAGGAAAGGAGTGTTTGGTCCTCCTCTGGGAAAGAAAATGGTATTACCCTTTTGTTATTGGAGTAGTTATGATTAAATCTCAATCAATTTTTACTAAGCAAACCTTTATAGAATTTCAAAAGCCATTTATGACCATAATCCGTGCCCAAAATTGAAACTGCAAAGTAAAAATGAGTTCTTATTTGTCTCTAAATTAAATGGGAGAAAAAATGTGTTCTTGATTCACAAGTTCACCTGTATTTAATCGCCATTAACAGCACATTATTTTACAGCATTCAAAATTACATTAACCTTAATGTTAAAAAATATTCCTGTCATTTTTTTACTTTTCTAATTTGCCTTTCGATTACTTTGATCAGGTGGTGTTTGTGGATGATGTGAACATGCCAGCAAGAGAAACCTATGGAGCCCAACCTCCAGTGGAGCTCCTGCGTCAGTGGCTCGACCACTGGAACTGGTATGACATGAAGGACTGCTCCATGATCAACTTAGTGGACATCCAGATCATGTGTGCCATGGGTCCACCTGGTGAGTTTATGTCATTTGTATATGCTAATACAGTTTTTATTCAGAACAAATAGTTTTCAGAGCAGTGTTTAGTTAAGTATCGCAAGCCAAAATTGCTTTGGAGCATATAAATGTATAGACATGAAGACAAACTGACTTTGGGGATAAACCATGAGAGTAATAAAGATGATAAAATAATATAATTCACATAAATCAAACAAAGTTAAATATTATTGGTCACAGTAAATCAAATGTGTCAAGCATTATGAAGCAAATCATAGTTGTATGCAACTTTGAGATAATTCTTTTATAGCATAGAAAGTAAACAAGCCTGATTTGATAGGATGGACCAACAAGTGGATAACAAGTCTGCTTTTACATGTCGTCATGTCCATTGTCACATGCAGGTGGAGGTAGGAACCCCGTGACTCCTCGATTTTTACGTCATTTCAACACAGTGACCATTAATGAATTTGATGACAAAACCATGTTTACCATCTTCTCAAGAATTCTGGACTGGCACTTGACCATTAGGTAATGGTGCTCCATTCCAGTGTGGTTAATAAATAAATTCATTTGTTGAATACATCTCCTGTTTTTACCTGCTTTCAGATTTCCATTTCCCAAACCATTCACCAGCGTCACCTCTCAGATCATCAGTGCCACCATGTCTGTGTACCAGGAGGCCACTAAAAACCTCCTACCAACCCCGACCAAATCCCACTACCTTTTCAACCTTCGAGATTTTTCCCGTGTCATCCAGGGGATCTGCTTATCACGACCAGAGACTGCTGACGACCCTACAGTCATAAAACGCTTATGGGTGCATGAGGTAACTGCAAACACAATTTTAATAGGTCATATCATAATACAAACAATAAACTAATGTAGAATATGCCTCTCATGCAGGTCCTGAGGGTGTATTATGACCGCTTAGTGCATCCGTCTGATTGTGCATGGATGGTGGGCTTCCTGCAAGAAGTATCCAAGTCTCACCTGAAAGAAGACTTCCATCAGCTCTTCACATCTGGACAGTGACGCAGATGGGCATGTAACTGAAGACGACCTTCGAAGCCTCATGTTCTGTGATTTCCATGACCCCAAAGGTGAGGACCGGAATTACCGTGAGGTGGGTGACCCTGAGAAGCTCCGTCAGGTGGTGGAGTCCCATCTTGAAGAGTACAACAATATCAGCAAGGCTCCCATGAATCTTGTACTTTTCCGGTTCGCCATTGAACACGTATGTCGCATCTCCCGGATTCTCAAACAGCCCCGTGGTCACGCTCTCTTAGTAGGAGTCGGAGGGAGCGGCCGACAGTCATTGACACGTTTAGCCGCCCACATGGCTGAAGCCGAACTCTTCCAGGTGGAGATCTCCAAGAGTTATGGGGTTACAGAGTGGCGCGATGACCTCAAACTCATCATGCAAAAATCAACATCTGGGGAAACTCATGGAGTCTTCCTTTTCACAGACACCCAAATTAAGTTGGAGTCATTTTTGGAGGATGTGAGTAACCTGTTAAACACTGGCGAGGTTCCCAATCTCTTTGCCGTAGATGAGAAGCAGGAGATTTGTGAGCGCATGCGCGTCTTGGACCGTCAGCGTGAACGTGACAAGCAGACGGATGGCAGCCCACTGGCTCTCTTTAACATGTTTTTGGAGCGCTGCCGCAGCCAGTTGCATGTGGTACTGGCCATGAGTCCTATTGGCGACACCTTCAGAAGCCGCTTGAGACGTTTCCCTGCTCTCATTAACTGCTGCACTATTGATTGGTTTCAGGTTGGTGTGAATGTTTTTAGTGTCATTAATATACTATGTTAGTTTGTATTAAAATTTTGAATTTGCTTTTATTTTTAGATTTTCCATTTTTATTTTAATTTTAGTTATAGGGATCATGAACTGAGAATCCAAAATTTTCTTGATCTTATGATATTTAAGAGGTCGTTGTACTATAAAAACATCCTGTAAGTTTCAGAACTCAAACTTTGTCGCTAATCTAAAACAGCATATACTGAAGGGCGTTTGTCAAAACGACAGCTTTTGGAATGTTCTACTCTATGATGTAATAGTGTGGATAATCACCGCCTCGTGTCTGTTTAGCCCTGCCCACCAATTCAGG
Source organism: Cyprinus carpio (assembly GCF_018340385.1). Lineage (NCBI taxonomy): Eukaryota > Metazoa > Chordata > Actinopteri > Cypriniformes > Cyprinidae > Cyprinus > Cyprinus carpio. Next base: position 16,954,241 of record NC_056605.1, read on the forward strand.
CGTGCAGTTTTTACGAGAACACATGTAGTTTTTACACGTAGGTCTTTGCAGAAACCAAACGATAAAGATGGCCCTGAATACAACAAGACACTGTGCAGTGCCATGTTGTACAAAAAAAGTGTTTGCATTGCCTTCCTTCTGATCCTAACATTAGGAAAGAGTGAATTAACTTAATTTTAATGAAGTTCCAGACAGCGTTAGTAAGAACTTTGGTCCTGTGTTCACTTAATTTTTACCACGGATTCGTTTACAAACAAGGCACAATTCAACATGGGATTTTCAAAAAGATTGAAATTAAAAGACAATGCTGTGCCAGCTATATTGGATCCAACAGTAATGTCGCAACACAAGTGTAAGTATTTTCATTACATGATCTCTATTGCTTTGTCTCTTCTTACAGATCGTTTGATATGTATTGAGTGATTCATGCGTTTTTGACCTAAATCATAGCAGCGTCCATTTATGAAGAATGTGCATGTCAAACACAAAACTGTTAGCTAATCATAGCAGTGGGCGTTTACTTCCAAGTCTGCAATCTGCCACGCCTATTCAAACAGAGTGTTCTGATGAGGGGGTCAAAACAGGAAAGAAAATAGCTTATTACAAAATAAAGAACAAAGGCAGTTTATGACCCCTTTAAAGTTTTAGTAATTTTGTTGTTGTTGTTTTTTTTTAGTTTATTATTACAGTTTTAATTATTTAGTACTTCACATTAAACTCAACAAAAAACAAAGAAAATGAGAACTAAAATAAGATAAAATATGTTAAATATATTACTTTTTTTATTTTATTTCAGTTAACATTTATTTCAAGTATTTTTTTTATGATTTTAGTTTCAGTTGACAATAATAACTCTGGTTCTGTATTGACTTTACCTCCTCAAAATGTGATATAAATGTTAAACACTTGTTTTAAACAAATTGTTTTGACGGATTCAATAAGTATTTAATGTTTAATTTTCATTTTGCATTATTACAGTCAAAAATTAAAAGCCTAATGAATCATTATGTTCCAAAAGCTGGCCAGAAGATGCACTGCAGGCTGTGGCGTCTCGTTTCTTGGAAGACGTTGAAATGACAGACACTGCTCGTGAAGGCTGTATCAGCATGTGCAAAAGCTTCCACACATCCACCATCAATCTCTCTGCATGTTTCCTTTCGGAGCTGCAGCGCTACAACTATGTCACACCAACCTCCTATTTGGAGCTCATCTCTATGTTTAAGCATCTACTCCAGGGAAAAAGAACGTAAGTCATCGTGCTCTTAGAGGCTTTACATTAGAATTACTGACTGATTAGGTTTGAATAATTAGGTTGTATCACATTTTGGCATGTGAACTCTTTCTATGATAAGCAGCATTATTTATGCCAGTGATGATGATGTTGTTATTGGTCTCTGTTGTTTCAGCGAGGTCATGAAACTAAAGAGTCGTTATGAAGTTGGTCTCGAGAAGTTGGAATCCGCTGCCACTCAGGTGTCCACAATGCAGGTAGAGCTGGAGGCCCTTCAGCCTCAACTGCATGTGGCCAGTAAAGAGGTGGAAGAGATGATGGTGGTCATCCAGCGAGAGTCTTTGGAGGTGTCCAAAACGGAGAAAGTGGTCCGCGTGGATGAAGCAGAGGCTAATGAGCAGGCAATGGCTGCCAAGGCCATTAAAGATGAATGTGACGCCGATCTGGCGGTAGCTGTGCCCATTCTGGAAGCTGCATTGGCTGCTTTGAATACTCTCACCACGCAGGTTGGAGGAAACTACAACTGACTAATTATTATTTATGATGCATGCAAAATGTTTATAGCAACAAAGAGCTCTCAGATTGTTTTTGGCCCAAGAAACACATTCTAGCATGAGTTAGAGAGTTAAATTCTGCCATCATTCACTCAGTCTCATCTCCTTCCAAAACTTGTATGGCTTTATTTTTGCTGTGGAACACAAAAGAAGATAATTTTGAAAAAGGTTGGTAACCAAACAGTTTTGGTGACCATTGACTTCCACTGGATGTACAAAAACAGATTTTTTTTGTATAATATCCTTGTTTGTGTTTCACAAAATAAAGAAAGGCATACAGCTTTACAATGGCATGAGTGTGAGTACATAAATACCTGAATTCTTATTTTTGGGTGAACTATCCCTTTAAGTAATAAACACCAGCAGTGTCTCTTGGTGGCTTGATGAATGTTCTTACTATGAACTTTTTAAACTATTGCATACCGCCAATATCCAATAAATCAATCTGTGTCACGCTCTGTAGGATATAACTTTAGTTAAATCCATGAAGAATCCTCCAGCTGGTGTCAAGCTGGTGATGGAAGCCATCTGCATCCTGAAAGGCATAAAACCAGACCGTATTCCAGACCCCTCAGGCTCTGGCAAGAAGGTGGAGGAATTCTGGGGCCCAGCGAAAAAACTGCTAGGAGACATGAAGTTTCTCCAGAGCCTTCATGAGTACAATAAAGACAATATTCCAGCTAACTACATGAGCGTCATCCGTAACAAATACATCACCAACCCAGACTTTGTTCCAGAGAAGATCCGCACGGCCTCCGCTGCTGCAGAGGGGCTCTGTAAATGGGTTTGTGCCATGGACTCCTATGATAAGTGAGTTATAGCTTAATGAACTAAAGGTGTAAAAATGTTTATTAGTTAGAGCCATTTCATGGTGCAAACTTTTTTTTTCTTCACAGCGTAGCAAAGGTAGTGGCCCCTAAGAAAGAGAAGTTGGCACTTGCAGAAGAGAAGCTAAAGGTGGCCATGGAGAGCCTCCAGAAGAAACAGGCTGCTTTAAAGGAGGTCCAGGACAAATTGGCCAAACTACAGGAGACCCTGGAGGCCAACAAGAACAAAAAGGCTGACCTTGAAAATCAGGTAAGCAGAGGACAGTAGTCACAAAAGAGGCTAAGCAAGATTCTGACAAACAACAAACTGTTGGCTACTTTTCCTGAAGGCTTGCGTATTACACCATGTTCAGCTATTTTTTCTGTTGACATTCTTGGTAACCTCCAGAGCGGCCCAACCCTGTTAAAATGTCCGCTCTTTGTTGGAAGTTTGTTTATTTAGGAATTTAGTTTGTGTTTTTACATCAAGAGAAGTTGAGGGAATGTTTTCCTTTTCTTCTTTGTTTACTTTCCTTCAGATCATTTTATGTTCCAACTTTGAAGCTGTAAGAGTGAAGCCTTTGTTTCTAAACCCACACAGAAAACACAGGGGCACACACACACACACACACACACACACACTGTTCTCATTTGTCTGTAGAGACTGCCTGTCAGTTTAGCGCGTGTTTGGGTAAACCAAGCATCGCCAAGGCCCTTCTGCCGTTTTCTGCCCTATTTCACTTCCTTTCATGTTCCTTCTTATTTTCCCCCTTTTCTCCATGTTTGTAATTCAGGTTGTCTGTTTTCCCTATTGGAGGGTAGAAATTGTTTATGCCATGCTCTCTCAAGCATGGCCAAAATCAAGGCACCTGAACGCAATAAGGCAAACCTGTTATGCTGTTCCTGAAGCTCCACTGGAACGGTCTCTTTTAAATTGTTTTCTCACTTTGGGATATGAGTTAGAAAGAACAGGAATTATGGAGGAATTCATCTCGAAGGGCATGAAGTGTCATGCTGCTGGATGCAGCAGTGTCACTAAGAATTAGTGAAGTACCATCGCAGGGAGTGAATAAGATGTTTGGATTGTTCAGTGATTGTGCTGTAAGCTTTGTGCCCAAGCGTTGAGCTCCCATCACTCTCTGCAGTAGCTGTGCAGGCTCACTCTGTCATTTCAAACACACTGTGTTTCTCTGGTGCCTAACATTTTTCTGCGATGATGAAAGAGGGCCTGCACTAGTGGATCAGACATTCAATTAGATGCTTTATTTAGAAGGATGTTTGTAAAGTAAACATTCATTTATGGTCACAAATGTTTTATATAAATGCAGTCATATCTGATCGTCCTTTTCTAAACTGTGCGAATAGCTGATTGTCTCTGAATACAGATGACAGCCACACTTAACCTGCTGTATGTTGATGCCAACACCCGTTTTAGCATGTTTTTAAATTATGTTGGTATGCTGGTTCGTCTCATGAAATGGTGACATAATCAGAGCTGGCCTTTAGTTAATATTGTACACATCAGAGAGTATGTGTTAAAATGTGTTATGCACACTATGATTCAAAAATTCAAAGATTTAAAAGCAGTCACTTATACTAAACAAGGCTGCATTCAATAATTGCTTTCTTTTTAAATATATTTTTAAATGTAATTTATTTCTGTGCTGGCAAACCATCAATTTTCACTCCAGTTTTCAGTATCACATGATCCTTCAGAAATCATTCTTAATATGCTGAGTTACTGCTCAAGAAACATTTCTTTTTATTATCAATGTTGAAACCAGTTGTGCTGCTCTCAATATTTTTGTGGAAACTGATATATTTTCTTTTTATTATCAATGTTGAAAACAGTTTTCATACTGTATTATATTTTTTTGGAAACTGTTATTTTTTTTATTGATATTTTGTGTTTTTTGTTAACTTTTTGTTTGTTTTTATTAGTTTTTTAATTTTTAAATTTCATGTAATTAATTTTATTTTATCATTGTGCAGTGATCTGTTAGATGTTTTCACAATAGTTAATACAACCAAACAATACTTTTTTTTTTTTTTTAAATTCTTTAAATGTTTTACACAAATCACAAACATTTCTGTATCATTTGTCCAAACGCAACAAACAAAACTCTGTAATTTGTCATTCGATCAAATGAACATAGTATATTTTCGATTGGCTCTAAACATAACTATTCGGTTAATCATAAACTCAACACAGGAAATGCAGGTTTCCTAATCGTTTACACATTTATCACAATTGATTTAGAGTAATAATAAAAGGGAAAGTATACAAAGAGCAAGAATGAATATGCATAATAATAATAAATTATAAATAAAAATAAAATAAATAAAAATAAAGGGGGGGGGGGTTGGTGGTAAAGAAAGTGGGTTAAGTCTATCAGGTGGAGTGGGTAGAGAAAGGGGTGTTATGAGAGAGAAGAAAAAGAGTGGAACAGGCAGAAAGAGGTGAGCAGAGAGGGAGATGTGAGATACGAAGAGAGGAGAAGGAAAGGGAGAAGACATGAGTAGAGAGGAGGGCATTGGTATAGTGGAAAGAGCATGAGGAGAAACTGTAAGAAGACATGGACAGAGAGGAAGTGGACAACAGGGTGGAAGGAGAGGTAGAAGGTGCAGATGAATTTCAAATAAAATCAGAATTACCCTAATTGACCATGTAAAAAATCATGGCCTCTCTCCCTCCTTTAGTCCTCCTGGGACAACTTCTGTTATTTACTGTAAATATCCAAACATTTTTTCAGAATTTAAGTTTGAGATCATTTGGGTGGACAATCAAGATTGTTCTGAATGAAACAGAAGCATTGTCACAAAGACACCAGCCAAAGGAAGAGGTCTGTGGAGATGTTGAGACAGGAGCTCAGATATGTAGAGTGCAGCAAATATGTAGTGTAGATGAAATGCAATGAAATTCTCTTCCAGTTGTAAATGAAAGGCAAGATCAATAATTCAGGATAATTCATGTATACAGCAAACACACACACACACACGCACACACACGCACACACACACGCACACACACACGCACACACACACACACACACACACACACACACACACACACACACACACACACACACACACACTTTTGTATATTCAGTTTGTTGTTTTTGTTTTTGTGTGTGTGTGTGTGTGTGTTGTCATGGGTGACAGCAGGTGTTGGATAACAATTTTTATTTCGTTTAGATATACACAATATATTAAACAAAACTCCCAGTTGAAGAATTGCAATAAACGTATTTTCGTGAGCATATTTGTGCATATACAGCTGAATGTGTTTTATAATCAATAGAGAATACACCTATAGATTTGATGTTAATATTTAATTTTAATGATTGCATTACTAGAAAAAATGCTGTGCTTAATTTTGCTGTTTGGCTAAGATAATTTTGTGTTTGGATGGCTGTGTTAAAGGTTTTGAGAACAAGTACATTGCATTGGAGAAAAGTGTCAAATCGACTGAGAAAAACTATTTCAGTGTTCTCTGATTAACAGAAAGTTTAAAAGAACAGCATTTATTTGAAACATTATGTTTGTCTTTACTATAAATTAATTGTCCTGTTGCTGAATAAAAGTATACTTTAAAAACCTTAATGACCTCAAACTCTTGAACAGTAATGTATGTCCGCATGTATGTACAGTATGCATCCTTAAGTCTCCTTTTTTTTTTCTGTAGGTGGAGTTGTGCAGTAAAAAGCTAGAGCGTGCAGAGCAGCTCATTGGTGGGTTAGGAGGAGAGAAGACCCGCTGGAGTGAAACAGCCTATAACTTAGGTGAACTCTACAACAACCTCACCGGAGACATTCTCATCTCTGCTGCTATAGTGGCCTATCTGGGTGCCTTTACGTCCAGTTTTAGACAGGTGTGCCAACTCATATTACAGTCCATTTGTCCTGCCAATCCATGTGCTTATCAATCCACATTGTTCATATCTTCACAGATTTTTAAAAACGGTGCTAATTCAAATTATTTTCAAAGTGGAAAGTCATTGAGCTGAGACATTTGTATTCACTCATATACATTTAAACTCCTTAGATAGACTTTTTGTTTATTTTGTCTTTTGAACTGTTGGCTCATTTTAACACAAATATGTACAAATTCAGATATTAAGCAAAATGTTGTTTTTGTTTTGTTTTGCATTTGATACCCAATGAGCAAACTAATCACTATTGACCATATCATATTTACAGTATCTACATGTCCCCAAGTAGTGAAGTATTAATACATTTTTCAAAGACGTGTGGGTATTTCCCATTTGTGAGATCACACAATGCAGCAAAACATGGTTGTGTACTGTAAGCGAGAACATGATTTCCCATTGATTTCATATTAAAAATTTAAATGTAATATTTTCTTTCCCCAAAAGATATAGCTAAATGTTGCAAAATCCTGGCATTATTTTACAGTTTAGATGATAGTCTATACTTAACATTGAAATACAGTTTGTCTAGCAGAACTGCATTTGACACATAACCTTAAGCCTTTTTTGCTTTTCCATTACATTTGAATCTTAGCACTGTAACATGAGTGAAATTCATTTTCATATTCAGTTTAGTTTTTGCGTCTCAGGTGGAGCAATATTACAGTGTTTTTGATATCCTTCTATAGCTATTATTTGTACACATTTGCCCCTGTCAGCTGGTTACTCTTAACAGCAGAGCAGGGTCCATAAAAAATGAATGAACTCCGTGAAAACACTTTGTACAATATCAGGTATTGCTATGGTGAGATTGAAATAGCACTCAGGGAACAGGGAGTAGTTTCACTTTAATATTTCCCCCTCTGTGAAAGCAATATCTTCTCTCCCAGAAGAGGGTCTTTTTATATAAGCTTTTGTGCAGGTACATGACACACAGCTTATTACCTTTGTGTGCAGTTAGTCTTTATTAGATTTAAACCAAAAACAAAGATATCGAAATGATAATAGTTCTGTCCCGAAACTAATAGATAAGGTAGGATATATGGATCATTGTTTTCAAATAGGATTAAAGTTTCTTACATTTCTCAGTAGGCCTGCCAGTGGTTGTTTCTGGATCAGACTGTCTAAAGCAGCTGTGATCATGTTGTCTTTCTTGAGCCGTGTGTGTGTTTCTGTGTCTGACATCTACAGCGAGCTACAGAGGAGTGGATTGACATGTGTAAGACAAGAGGAATTCCCTGCTCCAAGAACATGTCACTGATGAACTCCCTGGGTGAGCCGGTGAAAATCCGCAGTTGGACCATTGCTGGCCTCCCTTCCGACAGTTTCTCCATTGACAACGCAATCATCATCTCGTGAGAGTTTTTTGCCAATATTTTTTTCTTTAAGTTTGACCGTTTTAGACTTATATTCTTGAATACATGACCTGCATTATTAGAAATTTTGAATGATGGAGATGATTTGTCATAGCCAGGAAGCTGTTGCTTGTGAAGGATTCTTAAGATTTTCTCGTTGCCTGCAGTAATGCGAGGAGGTGGCCTCTAATGATTGATCCTCAGGGCCAGGCTAACAAGTGGCTGAAGAACATGGAGAAATCCAACAGTCTCCATGTCATCAAGCTCAGTGATGCTGACTTTGTGCGCACATTAGAAAACTGCATCCAATTTGGCACTCCAGGTGAGAAATACTGACAGCTTTTAAACTTTATAACAGCAGTATTTGGAAAATGCAAAAAAAGCTTGCTTTTATAATACTCTAAAAATCCTAATATTGCTCATTGTCAGGGATTACCAAACAGCGTGGTTGACAATCAAGCCGTTTGATCAAATCAAACTTAAAAATCAATGAAGGAAGAAACAACAACAACAACAAAAATTATCTCAGGGTGCAATACCAGTATTTCTCCCCAGGGGTCCCCCTCCACCATGGAAAACAAGCACAAATCACTGATCCAAACCAGTGAATGTTACCTGTTGATAAACGCACACATTGTCTCTCTTTCCCTGGAGCAGCATAGCTGCCTTGTACTTTACACATTAAGCCTGAAAGCACAATTTTCGTCTAATTTTACACTCGCAAAGAAGGCCCAGGGGTGGATCCAAAATGCAACATGAGATACGCTAATGAGCCGAGTAATCTGGCCTTAGGTGCCTGTGTCTTCCATCCTCTGCTCCTCCCCATCGGTGCTGCTCTAGGATGAAAGGCAGCTTGTGTAGGCAGGCCAGTGCTTAGCTGTCTCAAGTGGATTGTTTTGTTACCATTCTCCTCTAGGATTTGCACTGAGTTTATTTATTCATTTCTTTGTTGTTGTTGTTGTTGTTTTTCTGTGGCACTCGTTCAGTTTCCACTTCTACTACCTGACTTTTTTTTTTTTTTGTGAGTAGGTCTGATAAATGCTTCTGCAGATCTATGTTTTTTGTTTCGTTTTGTTATGTTTTATTGTAATTTTCGGTTTGGTTTAACCGTAATCATTCATCTCTTGTGTATTATAGTATTGCTGGAAAATGTTGGGGAAGAACTGGACCCCATACTTGAGCCCCTGCTGCTGAAACAGACGTTTAAACAGGGTGGCAGTGTCTGTATCCGGCTGGGCGATTCCACTATTGAATATGCTCCAGATTTCCGGTTTTACATAACAACCAAACTACGAAATCCACATTATTTACCTGAGATCTCAGTTAAGGTGGGTCTGCTTGAGTGTGAGTCTGAGTCACACACAGAAACACTCAAACATTTGTCTGCTTCTAAACAAGGTCATATAAAATTTATCATCTAAATAAAAACATGATGCTAGTCATACTGTATCAAACATGCAATTAATCAAACACTCCTAAGCACACGCTTACTGACAGGTCTATATGGAATGGATGAATAGTCCCAGATTGCTACAATCAAACAGAATGTATGCTACCATTCAAAAGTTTGTGGTTGATAGAATTTCTTAATGTTTTTGAAATAAGTTTCAATATGCTCAACAAGGCTGCATATATTTTACAAAAATACAGTAAAAAACTGTAATATGTAATATTGTGAAATATTCTTACAATTTAAAATAACCCTTCTATTTGAATGTGTTTTAAAATGTAATTTATTCCTTTGATGGCAAAGTAGAATTTTCAGCAGCCATTACCTTCAGTCTTCAATTTCACATGATTCTTCAGAAATCATTTTAGTACACTGCTAGTATGGAATTCTTAAGTGTTAAATTCTGTGAATCTTTCTCTCTTTAAAAGAGTTGATAGTCTATTTCAAAGGAGCTAAGAGTGTATCAATCTTTTACATAAAATCTGCTTTAAATTAGTTTTAATTAAAATTAAAGGGGAAGTGTGTAATTTCTCTGCCACTAGGGTCACCAAAAGCAATTGCAAAGTGGTTTCCTGAACACTCCGTTAATCTGACAAATATCATGCCCTAAACACATTAGTCAATGTTACTGTGTCAGGCTGGTCTGGATACTTGAAAAAAATTGAAATACCTGGATTCTGTAGCTGTTTCTTTCACAACTACCTAGAGTAGACTCCTTAATGAGCCTGAGATATCATTTCCCTTTTAGGATGAGCATGTAGTGTTCACAACAGGATAAAACAAATGATACTGTTGAGGAAGATAAAGATTACCATTCTTCATACCACAAAATGTGTTGCACCGCAGACTCACATGTGTCTTAGCCAGTAATCAGAGAAATAATAAGCCTGATATTAGCAAGCAGTCACAAAATCTTGGAGGATATCCTTTACGTTAGTTCTGTGGTTGGTTATGCCATATCCACAAAGCCTTATGAAAAAAAAGCATTATGATTCTCTTGCAAATAATAAGCTGCAAAAAATAAGGGTCTGTTCTCATTCAAAATAGGATTCTAAGAACAGCCGCTCCCAGCACTCTCAGTGTTTTTCATCCTGTTCTGTTCAGGTGACCCTGTTGAACTTCATGATCACCCCAGAGGGGATGCAAGACCAGCTGCTGGGCATTGTGGTGGCCAGAGAGAGACCTGACCTTGAAGAGGAGAAACAAGCCCTCATCGTACAGGGGGCTGAGAACAAGAGGTACCACCCAGAAACATAATTAACCTGACATTTTAGTCCTGTGGGTTCTTTACTTAAAATATTGTCTATTAAAAGCAAGACAAATTGGGGAAATAATGATCTCCTTATGAAGTGAGGGCAAAGAGCAGCATGCAGTGCAGTCATAAAAAAAATGAACAGATATAGTACATTTGTGTGTTTAACCATGTACTTTCTCTCTCTTTTCTTTGTAGACAGCTGAAAGAAATAGAGGATAAAATCTTAGAAGTGCTCTCTGCCTCAGAGGGGAACATTTTAGAAGATGAGACTGCTGTTCAGATCCTCTCATCTTCTAAGGTTCTGGCCAATGAGATCTCTGAGAAACAGGCCATTGCTGAGGTTACTGAGCTGAAGATTGATCAGACACGCTTGGGCTACACCCCCATTGCTGTCCACTCTGCTATTTTGTTTTTCTCCATCGCTGACCTGGCCAACATCGAGCCCATGTATCAGTACTCTCTAACATGGTTCATCAACCTCTTCATCCTGTCCATTGATAATTCCCCCAAAAATGACATTCTCGAACAAAGGTACTCTGTCACTACAGATATTATATTTAAATTGTGTCTGTTACATAATTGGACATTTCATGTTTTATATCATGCTTGCAGCTATAAGGCACTTTGAATATCTAGCTCACATTGACACTTAAAAGGATAGTTCACTCAGATGAAAGGTCTATCATAATTTACACATTCTAATGTCATTCCAAACTTCTGTGACCTTCTTTCTTTTGTGAAACACAGAATGCACTTTTTTGTTTTGTTTTGTTTTTTGTCCATACATTGAAAGTCATTGGGGGTCTAATGATGTTTTGTAACCCGCTGACTTTCATTATATGGGCAAAAACAGTTGAAACATTCTTCAAACTATCTTGTGTTCCACAGAAGAAACAAGGTCATACAGGTTTTGGAATGACATGATGCTACGCAAACGATGACAGAACATTCACTTTTGAGTGAACTATCCATTTAAAGGAATTACATTTTCCAGAGAGACTATCTCTGACATGGGTTCTGTGGTATACTGGATATCTAGCATGGGAAGGCTTTTTTACAAAAGAATAAGAAGACATCATTTCCCTGTATGACTATTTACCATCAGCACTGTCTTACTAGGGCAGTATGGCGTTCTGATGTGAGTTTGATAGCTGGGAGCTGTGGGAATACTATGACACTTCAGCCCAGGGCAGAATCCTCTGGTTAAAAGAACACAGTGCCAATTCTCTAGAGGACAGAGACACCAAAACCAAATCTCTAAAACTTAAGAGGGTGCCTTTTAAAATTCTGCTACAGTAGCAGCAGGTGTTCATTTAATACTTTACTGTGTTAAAGTATTAAATAAATGTGTTTTATTTTCTGTAAATGCCATTTACAGAAAATCTCGTTTAGTGATTCTCAACTTGGTTGCCGGGACCCACTGGGGAAGTGGTTCTCAAACTTTTTGACTCCAGGCCACCAAACAGTCCATAGAAATATTCAAAGGACCCACAACTTTTCAATTTTTTTTGTGATTTATTGGATAAGGATTTTTTTCTTACAGTTTTTACCCAATATAGAGCTTGCCATAACCAGAAGAATCAACTTAAATAGGAGGCCTTGGAGTAAAAAAAAAAAAAAAAAAAAGTTGTGAAGACACCAATATGATGATCATAAAATGTAAAATCTATACGGATGTTGATATATTCCATTGATGATAGAAAGCAATAGGAAAGCTTTTACAGCAAACATACTTATATGACTAGCAGTAGTCTTAAAAATGTGTATTACAGGTTCAGTGTACATTAGATCACTCAAACTGTTTTCTTTGACTTTTCTTTAGATGCTTTCAAAATGCTTTCTCTGTGTATTTAGACTCCAGATTCTGAAGGACCATTTTACATACTCGCTTTATGTCAACGTATGTCGCTCTCTGTTTGAGAAGGACAAACTGCTCTTCTCCTTCTGCCTCAATGTCAACCTACTCAAACACAACAAGCTTGTGAGTAACTGCCTCCACTCGCACACAGCTGTGATTTATTGAATCAATAAGCTAAGGCAACACAGTACTTCATCTGAAAAAAAAAATAGTAAGAATGAAGAGGTTACTCTCACACAAGACCTCTTAAGGTTAATGACTTGCATGCATCAGTCTGACAATGTTTATATCATCCCTATTTTAAATGATCCTGCAACATTCGTCCACATAAACACGAGTTTAACCGGTTTAATCGAAGTTTAAGTGATTTATAACGTGTTCTTCACACTGGCTCTCCATGCCCGAGCTGTTACACAAGTTGCAAGTGTCTATCATCCATTTATTGTGCTGTCAGTAGTTTTGTCAGCTCCTGAATCAAGTGGTGTGGGGGCGATGCACCAGTACATTTATTTTCATAGACTGTGGCTTTTCTGGTGGCGACTTTAAGACTCATTCACTGTTACTCTCTTCTTTTGAGTTGGATATTTAATCAAGCACAACTGCTGAAAAACAAACTGCATCGAAACTAAGTGAAGGAGAATTTGCATTGCAGATATAATTGAATGACATTATGCTTGGACAATTTTCTCTTAGCACCTTCTGTTCCTTTCTCTTTCAGGTGGATGAGAAGGAATGGCGTTTTCTCCTGACAGGAGGTGTGGGTCTGGATAACCCTCATTCGAACCCCTGCACCTGGCTGCCTAAGACATCCTGGGATGAGATCTGTCGATTGGATGAGATGGAGCGCTTTAAAGGCCTGCGGAAAGACCTGGCTCGACTCCGGGAGGGCTGGAAAGAGGTTTACGATAGCAAGGTGCCATTGAGATTAAGCACACACTATTTCTTTCCTGCTCAGTGGTGTGAAATGGAAAGGTGAAGTTTGGATTGAACACCAGATTTTTCATTTTATGGTCTGTGTGTGTGTTCTGCAGGACCCCCACCACACTGCTTTCCCTTCAGAGTGGCAAGAGAAACTAGGACAGTTCCAGAGGATGCTGGTTATAAGATGCTTACGGCCAGACAAGGTAAGGATTTTTCTATTGAGTTTACTATTACACCTCGGATTGGATCAGGAAATAAAATAGTCTGGAATTCTGTCTAAAATTGAATTATTCACTAATTACACATCAGAAAGACTTATACGCAACCATTCAAAACTTTGAGGACATTTTTTGAAGGAAATTAATACTTTTATTCAGCAAGGATGCATTAGGTTGATCAAACATGAATGTAAAGACATTATGTCTTCTGAGGTTTCTATTCGTTAAAGAAACTTGAAAATTGCGATGTAATGTAATGTACAATTTCCAGAAAAAGAACAGTACAATAAGAGCTGTTTCTTAAGCAAGAAATAAGCATATTAAAATGATTTCTGAAGGATCATGTGACACTGAAGACTAGAGCTTGGGCATCACAGAAAACAGTAATCTTAAATTGCAATAATATGTCACACTATTTCTTTTTTAATGTTGTAATACTGTGTAGTACAAATGTAAGTATTTGTGTATGAATATTGTTTAGTACGCACTAAGAATTCACTTTTGGACAGATTGTTCCCATGGTTCAAGAGTTTGTGTCAGAAAACTTGGGGCAGAAGTTTATTGAGGTGCCACCCTTTAATTTGGCCACAGCTTTTGCTGACAGTCACTGCTGTGCTCCACTCATCTTTATCCTGTCTCCGGGATCAGATCCCATGGCAGCACTGCTCAAGTTTGGTGAAGAACAGGTATGGACAATTAAGGACAGTAAGTCTCTGTAGATTTTTGGGGTTTGGTTCATTTTTTTGCATCTGTAATTTGTTTAAAGGAGTGGTTGACTGCTTTTTTCTAGGCTTACATGTGTTAATGCTTCGTAAAAAAAAACTCATTCTTTTTCACATTATTTACCTTTATTCTACAATGCTCTGTCTCTTCTTCCATGAACGATTTGATGATTTCCTGGCTTTATGAAGCCCCTCTTTCAGAAATACGCAATGGGCTCAGATTGGTCAGCTGGCCCAGTGTGTTGTGATTCGCTAAACAGCCTACTTGTAAATGCTACTGCTTATTTTAGCTTCTAATGTATGGTTTTATCCTGATTACAGCTTTATTACAGCAGAATACATGATTGCGTTGTAGCATTTTTGTAAAGTTGTAAAGTTTGCAGTCGGCAGAAAAAGTTGCATAGTGTGTGGTGTCTAAACATTATGATCTTAGAATTCAAGAACCAGTCTTTGGCAGTCGGTTTCACTAAGATTTTTTTTACGTTTAATATTTGCGACTGACACAAGTGATTGTATGCAGCTATGAAACGAAGATGCATTCACTGTCAAACATCATTCAGCATTCATTTTGTAATTTTGTAATATATTTTTTCTTGATTACAAGAAAAATATTGATTGTTATTGATTTATTTCTTGTCTTTCTTTTAATTCACAAGTTAGAGCTGCAAATTAAATGGTTTTGTTTTTTCTGCAAAGTATAGAATAGCCAATAAATTATGCCAGTGATTTTCTCTCATTTTAAAGATTATCAAGAATTGAAGAGTTTGGTTCCAAAACGCGATAAATACCTTATTTTTTTTTTTTTTAAATTGAGTGTCCGCCAAAATCAGTATAGTATCTGGTCGGTTTTGAAAAGTAAATTTTTACTTTAACGCAAAATACGATATCCGCCGAGTTATTCTGTCATGTTTTCTCCCTTTTTTTTCAAAACTGTGGCAAACGCCAGTCTCCTTTCTCTGCAGAACGCTAGGGGAAATGCTGCGTTTTTTTGTGAGTTTTCTTTTTTGGTTCTGCTGAATTTGTCCAGTCGTGAGTGACCCGCAGTCATTAAGTGTGTCGTGTAATGAACTGACTACAGTCATTAGGTTTGTGCTCCTCTCTGAGTGTTAACATTGGTAACAGCGTTAACTGTGTTGAGGTCAGTCTTAGAATGTTTCCGCTAGTCGTGTAGTGTGTCTCAAGCTTAAGGCAGCGCAACATGGCCTCGCCCCCTTTGTTATTCCCGGGGGCGGGGTTTATGTAAATTTCAGGGTTTGTGATGTCACCAACCCAGGAAGTAGCTTGTTGTAGTCCCTACCAACCATAACTATGTATTAAACTGCCATAACTTTAAAAGACAATATCTCTGTTTGCATTGAACTTTCAGCATTGTATCTTTGCAGATATGTTGATGCACAAACAGTAACATTACACACTCACTAAAGTTAAAAAAGTGAAATCACAATCAACCACCCCCTTTAAGGGTTTTGGTTTGTTATGTGTGATGTCTTGTGTGAAAGGTTATGCTCTTCTATTGTTAACACACCACGTCTGCCTTGTTATTCAGGGTTTCACAGGAAACAGACTGACCTCCCTGTCTCTGGGACAAGGTCAGGGCCCCATCGCCATGAGCATGATTGAGACTGGCGTCAAGGAGGGAACCTGGGTGGTTTTACAGAATTGCCACCTTGCCACATCTTGGATGTCCACCCTTGAGCGTGTTTGTGAGGTAGTACATAGAGATTAGATGATCCAAACATGATGGGATGGTTGCTGTTCATAGTCAATGTGTGCATGTCTACTATATAAAACAAGGTCGACCAATGGAAATGAAGCAGCACTTTGACTTTCTGCAGGAGCTGAATCCAGATACCACTCACCCAGATTTCCGCTTGTGGCTGACCAGTTACCCCTCTCCCAACTTTCCCGTGGCTGTATTGCAAAACGGAGTCAAAATGACCAATGAGGCTCCCAAGGGGCTGCGCTCCAACATTATCCGTTCTTTCTACATGGACCCCATATCAGACCCTGAGTTCTTTGACAGTAGCTCAAAGCCGGTAGGTCCTTCACAGAGGGTTTTTAAAGTGCTCTCAATATGATGCATATCCTTTGATGGTCTTAATGTTTATTTTTGTACTCTATTATGTGTAGGAAAAGTAACATCTGTTTGTGTGTTTTCAGGCTGTCTTTAAGAAGCTGCTGTTCAGCCTGTGCTTCTTCCACGCCTTGACCCAGGAGAGGAGAAAATTTGGTCCTCTAGGCTGGAACATCCCTTATGAGTTCAACGAGACAGACCTGCGGATCTCAGTCCAGCAGCTACAAATGTTCTTGGACCAGTATGAGGTGAGATCACACGTGTACCTGTCTCGTCTTTGTATTCACACACAAACAAATTTCCCTTTACTGTTCTTGAAACACACACACACACTCTTCACGTCACCCTCTTCCTTTTCATGCTTTTCAGCGCGCCCCTTTAAACCACCCCTAAAAAAAGAGCATTCTTGACATTTTCCCAACTTCAGAGAAGCACTTCTCATACTTCCCTCCCTCTTTTCAAAACAAGCAGACTGCACAAACTGATCAAGAGCCTCCCTGAATGCTCTGACATTTCTCCTGTGCTACGGAGTGCCACCCACTGCATTAGCAAGGGAAATTTCAACAGGAAATGTCACAATCCTGCCACTACTCTGTCCATCTTTTCATATCCTGCCTGAAGATCGTTATATCGAACCCACCAGCCTGACATGCACCTCCACTCAATAAAAAAAGCCTTTGTTGAGCGGCCATGCTTTTAAGACACATGAAAAGGTTGTTGTTGTTGTTTTTTCTTTTCTTTTTTTAAAGCAATCTAAACAGTAGGGTGTAGGGTGTAGGGTGAAAAAAGTTGGGTGTAGGGTGAAAAAGCACAGCCCTCACCATGAGTCATGGTCAAAATGATGTTGCCACACTATTTAAAACGAAAATAAATAGCACTCATGATAAGAAAGGTGAGTCATAATCATGAGTAATTTGAGTTTTTTTTTTATTTATTTTTTTATTAAATTAGCTTCACCTCAGTCCAAAAAGAGCTGCTTTGCAAAAAATGCTTCATCATGGAAGTGGATTTGTCATCTGTTCCCTTTAAGTGGTTCTGATTACTTAGTCTGACCATCCCAAGACAGTTTTTATCCACCATGTTACGTACAGTTCATATTATTAAGTTTAGTTTTGGTTATATGGTAATTTCACTTGTTTTGTTTGTCCTTATTAGGAGATCCCTTTTGATGCTCTTCGCTACATGACAGGAGAGTGTAACTACGGAGGTCGTGTCACAGATGACTGGGATCGCAGAACCCTGCGCACAATCCTTTCCATCTTCTACACCCCCGAGATCATTGACAACACTTATTACAAGTTTGACCCTAGTGGCCTGTATTACTCACCACCAGAAGGAGATGTAAGGCACACTATGTACAGTATATTCTGTCTGACATATTATACAGGTCCTTCTCAAAAAATTAGCATATTGTGAAAAAGTTCATTATTTTCCATAATGTAATGATAAAAATTAAACTTTCATATATTTTAGATTCATTGCACACCAACTGAAATATTTCAGGTCTTTTATTGTTTTAATACTGATGATTTTGGCATACAGCTCATGAAAACCCAAAATTCCTATCTCAAAAAATTAGCATATCATGAAAGGTTCTCTAAACAAGCTATTAACCTAATCATCTGAATCAACTAATTAACTCTAAACACCTGCAAAAGATTCCTGAGGCTTTTAAAAACTCCCAGCCTGGTTCATTACTAAAAACCGCAATCATGGGTAAGACTGCCGACCTGACTGCTGTCCAGAAGGCCATCACTGACACCCTCAAGCGAGAGGGTAAGACACAGAAAGAAATTTCTGAACGAATAGGCTGTTCCCAGAGTGCTGTATCAAGGCACCTCAGTGGGAAGTCTGTGGGAAGGAAAAAGTGTGGCAAAAAACGCTGCACAACGAGAAGAGGTGACCGGACCCTGAGGAAGATTGTGGAGAAGGACCGATTCCAGACCTTGGGGGACCTGCGGAAGCAGTGGACTGAGTCTGGAGTAGAAACATCCAGAGCCACCGTGCAAAGGCGTGTGCAGGAAATGGGCTACAGAGAAGCAGCACTGGACTGTTGCTCAGTGGTCCAAAGTACTTTTTTTCGGATGAAAGCAAATTTTGCATGTCATTCGGAAATCAAGGTGCCAGAGTCTGGAGGAAGACTGGGGAGAAGGAAATGCCAAAATGCCTGAAGTCCAGTGTCAAGTACCCACAGTCAGTGATGGTCTGGGGTGCCATGTCAGCTGCTGGTGTTGGTCCACTGTGTTTTATCAAGGGCAGGGTCAATGCAGCTAGCTATCAGGAGATTTTGGAGCACTTCATGCTTCCATCTGCTGAAAAGCTTTATGGAGATGAAGATTATCGTTTTTCAGTACGACCTGGCACCTGCTCACAGTGCCAAAACCACTGGTAAATGGTTTACTGACCATGGTATTACTGTGCTCAATTGGCCTGCCAACTCTCCTGACCTGAACCCCATAGAGAATCTGTGGGATATTGTGAAGAGAAAGTTGAGAGACGCAAGACCCAACACTCTGGATGAGCTTAAGGCCGCTATCGAAGCATCCTGGGCCTCCATAACACCTCAGCAGTGCCACAGGCTGATCGCCTCCATGCCACGCCGCATTGAAGCAGTCATTTCTGCAAAAGGATTCCCGACCAAGTATTGAGTGCAATAACTGAACATAATTATTTGAAGGTTGACTTTTTTTGTATTAAAAACACTTTTCTTTTATTGGTTGGATGAAATATGCTAATTTTTTGAGAATTTTGGGTTTTCATGAGCTGTATGCCAAAATCATCAGTATTAAAACAATAAAAGACCTGAAATATTTCAGTTGGTGTGCAATGAATCTAAAATATATGAAAGTTAAATTTTTATCATTACATTATGGAAAATAATGAACTTTTTCACAATATGCTAATTTTTTGAGAAGGACCTGTATGTCCATTCAAAACTTTGAGGTTGGAAAGTTCTTTTTATTTTTTTGAAAGAAGTTTCTTATGCTCATCAGGGTTACATTTGTTTGATCAAAAATACAATAAAAACAATAAAACTATGAAACATTATAAATTAAAAAAACTGTTTTGATATATTTCTATTTTGATATATTTCAAATGGCAAAGCTGAATTTTTAACAGCCATTATTTCAGTCTTCGGTGTCACATGATCCTTCAGAAATTATTCTAATATGCTAATTTGGTGCTCAAGAAACATTTCGTATAATTATCAATGTTGAAAACAGTTGCGTCAAGTCAAAGATTGTTTCTTTCTCAAGTTAAAGAAAAAAAATACAGTAAATATAGTATAAAAAGTTCTATGAAAATGACACAAAAAAGACAAGAAAATGAAAATATATCAAAATATACTTTTCAGTGGATTGAGCAGATTTTTTTTTTTTAATCAGCAGATGGATACAGCAGAGTTGATTAAGTTATCAATCCTTAAAGAACACATTTTATAGTTCAAAAAGCGTGTCCATTACAGCTGACATTAAAGCTAGTTCAATATTTCTGTCATATAAAATTCAAAGAGATTCTCTACAGAGATAACTCCGGAAACCAAACTGAACTAAGGCTTCATTATCCTTCCTTCATCATATTTCCTTCAAAAGAAGACCATATGCACCTCTGAAAGCCAAGGTTTCTCATTCAAAACAAAGCCTAAAAGGAAGCAATTATAAGAGAAAACAACAGTTCTGGTCTTTGTACAAGCTCAGTCAATGTGTTTGTCAGCTCGTGGGTCAGAATCCCTCCCATATTATACGGCTGTGTTTAAAATGCCTACAGATATAATTGACTTTGGTAAACAAAAAACATGCATCTTTTGGAAAGGCATTGGTCTGCCTCTTTATGAAAGTTCTGAAAAGGAATTATGAGCAATAAGTTCAATAACTAAACACAGCGGGTTGCTGCCAGTGGTGATGTCTGATTTATTTGCAAGCACATGTATAATCTATGCCCAATTTTATTTGGCATTTTCTCTCAAAATCTTTTATTCATGAATGTCATTTGCATAGCCATTATTATAAATGTCAGCAATCTCAAGGGTAGCCTGTTTTAAGTGCATGCCGTTATTTAGCATTGCCATCCTGGATTTAGTATTGCATTAAGAAGCTGATTGTTTCCTTTTCAGTATAACAGCTACATTGAGTACACCAAGACATTACCTCTAAATCCCTCACCTGAAATCTTTGGCATGAATGCCAATGCTGATATTACTAAGGACCAAGTGGAAACGCAGTTGCTGTTTGACAGCATTCTTCTCACTCAGGTGCATAAACACATTTTGATTATTGGTGCAAAGTAGCTAGTTTAAAGTAGCTCTACTAGTACTATAATGACCTAATTGATGTTTGTAACGGTTTGAGTAAATTTTTTTGCCCCATTTCTTCCTCACAGTCCCGTTCTTCAGGTGGCAGTGCTGCATCGTCAGATGACATGGTGTACGAGGTGGCTGCAGACATTCTCAATAAACTTCCTCAAGATTTCGATACAGATGCTGCCTTGCGCAAGTACCCTACCAGCTACAACCAAAGCATGAACACTGTGCTGGTGCAGGAGATGGGACGATTCAACAAACTCCTCCAGACTATACGGGATTCGTGTGTCAACATCCAGAAGGCCATCAAGGTCAGAACATTAGCAAAACCACTGTAAAGGTGAAAGTTAGCCACATCCAATTAACTTTCAGGAGTATATGGTAGCATTATTTTTTTTTTCTTTGGGAAAGTTGCATTTTATTCTAAAAGGCCTGATGGTTTTGTTTGTGTTGATCCATTGTTTCAAGTTGCACAATTTTCGAATCATGCTATTTCCACACAAACCTTTATATACAGTATGTAGAAGCAATGCAAACTAAGAAAAGTTTTTGAACATTCACTCCCTGCTGAAAGATACAAGGAAAATTCATTGTGCCCCAGGGCATGTCCTAATGCTGTGCACTCCAGCTGAGCCTCCTTGTCCTTTAGTTTGACTGACAGCTCTGATCCCTGTTAGCATTAACGCCCCGCACGGTGAGATGGATGCATATGCTGAGATCTGATCACAACCCTGGCTTTCATTATAATCCCTTTATCTTTCCTGACTACAGCTTGATTTCTGCTCTGAGGAGCCTCTCTCCTTTACCCTTTCATTATCATTGATGATCATATATCTCTATACCACATCAAATGAAAACCTTTGAAACCAGCACTTGGAAAGACATAAAGAAAAGGACAACATAACTTTTCCCTAGAAGAGAAAATGGCAATATACTGTAAATATGACTGCTATGAGGAATGTACACAGGTGTCATGTTCTTGCAAATGTGCTTAGATTTTTTGAACCAAGTTGATTTTGAGTGATGCTGTGTTTCTAAAAAGAACACTCTTGATAATTTAAAACAATCAAGGTAAAAGGACACAAAACCAATGAATGAATGCTTGTGTGTGTGTTGGCATAGGGTCTGGTTGTCATGTCTGCTGAACTTGAGGAAGTTGTAAGCAGCATTCTAAAGGGTCGCATCCCTGCTATGTGGATGAAGAAGTCGTATCCCAGCCTTAAACCGCTGGGAAGCTACATCAATGATTTTCTTGAAAGACTCCAGTTTTTACAGGTAAACTCTATAGTCATAAAGCATGTATAGTAGAATATTTTTTATTCCACCATAATTTGTGCCCTACACACTTTGTCATGTGGAAATCACAATAATCACTTAGTGAGACATCCTTTGAGTTTTAAAGGCTACAGTCATTTAATTCTCAGTTTGGTGTCTGTAAGATGTTTTTATTAATAATAATAATACTTTTATTAAACAAGGATGCGTTAAATTTACCAAGAGCTACAGTAAGGAAATTTACATAGTAAGATTTATGTATATTTCAAATAACTGCCATATGAATACAAATGCTATATAAATACATTTTTGGATTCCACAAACACAGTCTTGTAATAATAATTTTAGCACAATACATCATAATAATTGATAGTGATTGATTCAAAGTCTTTGCTTCAAATCGATTGTTTTCCAGTGAGTTGTTGGGAGACTAAAATGCACATTCATACATAAAGCAGTTGAAGCAGAAAGCATTCTAGTGTGCATCGTGACCCACGGGAAAATCACATGAAATGCAGCTGACGTATTGTCTCATTCAGTGAGCTCAGATTACAACATTGCTTCTGCAAAGGACTGAACTGTAGAACTGAAGTGCCTTTCCTTTCAATAAAAGAAAAAAATACAACTTTAAGACTGTTACATTCCAAAGGGCTTCTTTTTGGCCTTAAAGTTATGCCTCTAGAATTAGATGTGACTGCTTGTGTTTCTTAGTGTGGTCTTTAATATCAGTATCATCTGTGTCATCCACACAGGGTTGGTATGTGGATGGCACGCCTGCAGTGTTCTGGATGTCCGGGTTCTTTTTCACTCAGGCCTTCCTCACTGGAAGCCAGCAGAATTACGCCCGAAAGTACACCATCCCCATTGACCTGCTCAGCTTCGACTTTGAAGTCATGGAGGACAAGGAACACAAAAATCCCCCAGAGGATGGTGAGAAAGACAAAGAGGGAGTATTGACAAGCGTGAAATGTAAAATATATGAGAGGGAAATGGGTAACAAGTGACAAAAGGGAAGAGAGACGCAGTTTCATTAACCCCTCGCCGCGGCTGAGTGCCATCAATCAGAGTCAACATTACAGTGCTCTGACATCAGACCCCTGCTGCTCTTTCATCAGTACATGATGAGCATCTCTCCAGAGGAAACCCATCTCTCTGAGGCCATCACACACTGCATGAGGCTGTTTATGAGTGTCTTTGACTTTAACAGATACTTTGTTGTGTCTACTTTATTTTTTATAGTTCAGTCAGTCAGTCAGTGTATAAAATGGGATGGGTCTTTAGTTAGTGTGCATTTGTGTGCAGGGGTGTAAAGTACTTCATTATTCAAATATTATTTTGAGGATTTTCTACTCTTACATTTTTAATGCAAAAATTATACTTTAGGTACATTTTTTTGCAGCTCATGTCTTAAATGTTTAAGCTTGGAAGCCAATCAAACTACGCTCCCAGCTAAACTTTAACAAGTGACATCCATTTAAGCCTGTGTCCTTGTGAAGAGACATCACATTAGTCACCACAACACACTGTTTGACCTAAAGCAGTATGTTTTAATTATAGCCATTGCTGAAGATGGATGAATGTGACTCAAGTGTGAACACGGTCAATGATCAGTCTATGTAAAATCAGCTGCTTCTGAATTTAAAGTAATTTAAGGTAACAGGTTTCATGATATTGGTTAAATGTGTGTCCTGTAGTCTTGTATAGTAGGGACATTGGGAATTGTGATTCAACAGTTTGCTTTGCAAATTTATTTACATTCCCTTTATATTTTGATTTCAGCAGTCAACTTTTATAGACTATTAAAAAAGGTTACATCTACGTTCTCATGCTCACTTCTTAAATTGTATTTGTTTTTGGCTTGTTAAAGGTATAGTTCACCCAAAAATGAAAATTCTGTCATTAATTACTCACCCTCATGTCGTTCCAAACCTGTAATACCTTTGTTCATCTTCGGAACACAAATTAAAATATTTATGATACATTCCAAGAGCTCTCTGACCCTCCCATAGACAGCAAGGATTCTTACACGATTAAGGTTCAGAAACGCAGCAAGGAGATCGTTAAAATAATCCATGTGACATCAGTGGTTCAACCGTAATTTTACGAAGCTAAGAGAATACTTTTTGTGCACAAAGATAACAAAAATAGCGACTTTAAACGTTTGTTTATGTTCAGATAATAGCGTAAACAGCATATCCGCGTATGGTGCTGCTGACACAGAACAGCATACGTTGTTTACGTATGTGATACTGTCCAAAATGTCGCTATAGGGTGACACAGAGGAGACAAATTGTTGAATAAAGTTATTTTTGTTTTCTTTGCACACAAAAAGTATTCTCCTTGCTTCGTAAAATTACGGTTGAATCACTGATGTCACATGGACTATTTTAACGATCTCCCTGCTACGTTTCTCAGCCTTGATTGTGTTAGGATCCTTGCTGTCTATGGAGGGTCAGAGAGCTCTCGGAATAAGTAAAAATATCTTAATTTGCGTTGTGAATATGAACGAAGGTCTTACAGGTTTGGAACGACATGAGGGTGACTAATTAATGACAGAATTTTCATTTTTTGGTGAACTTTTCCTTTAATTTTAAAATTGATTCTAAAATTCTCATGATGGGCTTTTACTCCGCACTGCACGTCTGCACTGCACTACTGTAACTGGGAACTATTTTAGTTATAGGAATGCCTTTTGGGGGGACTAAATTGACACTTCACAAAGACCCGCCCTCCTTCGATACTGTTGCTATGTCCAACAAGCCATGCCGCTCTCAGGCCACAAATTCTTACATAAGTGAAAAATACATTGCAAAGCACAGAGTAAACTGACAACACGCTGACAGACAGAGTGGACAGAGTAGGTTACTTTAGTCTCAGCTTTCAAATTTTGTCATTTTTTGAGAAATTCAAACAATAAATACCCTTTTTCGGGCTCTTGATTGGCCAAATGCATACGAAACACTGGCTTCCACCATTTTTAAAAAGCCATTTAAATAGTCAGTTTGCATACACTTACTCCACAAACTAACTCCACGAATATGGAAAACAGTGATCGATGGACTGACTCTTAAGTCCAGGCACTTTTCCTTCCTTCATCCTCCAGTTGTAAACGTTGTTTTAAGTGTTGTGTTCAGATGACGTTGTTGGCCGGATTACATCACTTAAGAGTTCTTACTGACAGAAACTGGCCTTAGGGAAAAATTTAGTTCTTGGGGGACCACCCTGGTGGCTAGTTTCTATAGTGCGAAAGCCCTTATGCAGTACCCATTTTTTTCTAATTATTAATCCTCAGTACTTTCTTTATTTTTGCTCAGGTGTTTACATCCGTGGTCTATTCTTGGATGGTGCCCGATGGGATCGGAGAACAAGGCGCTTGGCAGAGTCTTTCCCCAAAATCCTGCATGACACCATGCCTGTGGTGAGAAGCTGTAAAATGTATAATCTCAGTCAAATGAGGCTGATGACATCATGCATAGCCCCTGATGTGGGTACATATTACACACAGAGATTTAAGTCACAAGAAAGTCATTCCTTTGGAATGAGCAGTCGGTTGAAAAATGAAACCTGCAAATACTTGCAATTCAAAAGTTTCAGCGCAGTTCAAAAAATGTATTTGCCTGTAGGCAAACTATAACAGTAACTATGGAAACAAGAAGCAATTTTGAGAGAATTTATTTTTTTCTAATTTCACAGCAACATGCAAAAATGTTCAATCAAGGGACAATAATGCTAAAAAAAAAAATTCAAATGTGCACACTTAAAAAAAAATGGTATTGATAATATAATAAGAAAGCGAATATGCTGATTTTAATTCCAGTGCAGCTGCAACACAGCTGAAGAAGTGCTTTATTCTCTCTTCAGTACCAAATAATAATACATACATAATACATTTTAAGGGGAATCTGAATTTCTGCAGCATACACCCAGCAGGTGGTCTGTGCTGACACCCCATTTTTCAGATTTCCTTGAAGATGGCTCTTTTCATCACCATGTACTTCAACCAACCCTTGGGTCACTTGAAGAAAGTTTAAGAGGAAAACTCTACATAATGTTTTGTATTTAAATACAGTATATGAATGGAGTTCTAGTTATATGACATGAATATCATAGTAGGTGAGATTCAAATAGGTTAAGTATTATTAACAGAACAGGAAGAGAAAACAAAGATTTCTATTAATTCTGCCCTCTTTATTCTGCACAATGCACATTGCCACAATAAATAATGCATTCACTGCCGTTTAATATTCAGACATTTCAGGACAACTCATTACCAAAATAACTTTTTGACAAGAGCTGAACTTAATTAAACATGCATTTGTTACTTACGGTAAAACTTTGAAATGCAAATTTCTTTCAAAGTCCATTATTAATTTCAGCTGAAAGCATTTCATCTGAAACACTGAAAATAAACACATCCATAAGTCATATTAAAACCACCAACTTTCAATGTACCTGTTTGTTTCAGAGGAGGTACACTAAGTGCTTCTGATAAAGGGGTTTTGGGGCTTTGAACTGATTTTTGGTGACAGTCTTCTTTGTTTTGGAGTTATCTTGGATACCAAGCCAAGGAAAATGGGTTAGATTATCAACAAGGGAAAAATGAATGTTGATTCACCACCATATTCTTAGTGACTCAGAAATGTTGAAATAACCAACCACATCCCATTACACTGAAAATACATATTTATATAGTAATCAAAACAGATTGTAGGGAGAGAGGATGAGCACAGAAAATGCTTCTCATCTACACATCACACTGTCTCTCTGCAGATCTGGCTGAAGCCCATGAAGAAGCAGGACATTCCCGAGCGTCAGTGCTACATTTCTCCTGTCTACAAGACCAGCGAGAGACGTGGAACCCTTTCCACCACTGGACACTCCACCAACTACGTCATAGCAATGGCCCTGAATTCAGACGTGCCTCCAGAGCACTGGATCCGTCGTGGCGTGGCCTTACTGTGTCAGCTTAACTCATAGATACACTTCTTGTATCCTTTCACTTCACTCTATAGTAAAATATCTGTAGCGAAATGATATATTAGATTTAGAAATACCATCAAATACCATCTGTCTAGAGACAAAAATTATACATATTAATAAACAATGACATGAATGTCTTCCTATATTCTAAAATTTAAAAAAATATTAATAGAAAATAATAATAAATATATAGATTTTTAATAGTTAATAAATTATACTTTTTTTTAGAGTAGAACAGCTTTCAGAGATTTTTAATACACTGAAACACTCAAAGTAGGCTTTGCAAACTTTATTTTCCAATTCTGACAAAGAAATGCACAGACAATCAGCAAGAATGGCAAATGTATTGAAAACGCTTTAACATCCAAGCTGTGTAAACAGAGGATTTAAAAATAAATGTCTTCCCAAACAGCTGACAATGCTCAAATGTAAGTAAATATCTGGATGGTCTTTTTTTGGAATACACTGTAAAGCATGAAGAAAATTGGTGTGCCTCATTTTTATTTATTATGAAGTTTATTTCTTTGCACCACTTACATGAGGCGTTTCATTTGAGCTCTAGAGCTCGGTTTCAGTTTAACAAAATGGGCTATTTCCTTTCAAAGACATACACAGGATTTAGACCTAATCTCTGACGACTCTGATTAGGTTTGCTCACATGACCCCTAAAACTCATTGGCTTTACATTCAAGCTGTGAAAATTCAGTTCTTCAGGGAAAGAGGAAATCAACTGTAAGTGTTCTCATCTATCCATTTTATAACAGAAATGAAAACTAGCCACTTTCACTTGTCTCATGCATGTTTCCATCCAATCAAGTATATTTGATGAATGCAATTAATAACGATACACACCCACGAGAACAAATAAATGGATGTCACATGGTGACAGGATAAGCATGAATCACATAACATGCCCCACCAACTCATGACGGTAGAGGATTCAAGCAGCGAACAGCCAGTGGAATGTGTAGAGGCGACTGCGGGCATAGGCAGTGCTTGTGTGCAATTTTAGAAACACAGCCCATATTTGGCACAATCAAAATGATGCACACTCATTAACAAGAATCACATCAATGGGGGACAGATGAACAGACGTTCTATAGATTTGATTGTAGTTTCATACAAGTGCACATAAGGCCAATAATTGAAACGTGTGCATTAATTTTAATAATAGGAGGGTGTTAACAAACAAGAGCGTTTAAGATTGTCAAAAAAGAACATTTCATAATGGCTAACTCATTGTGTAGGTTAAAAAAGGAATGGTTCTCCCAGAAAGCAAGTTTTTAGATGGTCAGGGTATAAAAGGTGCTGATGTCTCACAAAATAACATTCTGAATTTTGCACAAATTATCCAGTATTATCAAACATGTCATATAATTAAAATAAAGTAACAAAGGTGTTTCAAAATGCCAACTTCTTCAACAAAAAAAACAAGTCTTCAGTAGCAAATCTCCTTTGGGGACAATAATTATTTCATGAACTTCTTCAACTGTAACAAGATCATTATTTACAACAGCTCCTCTTGGATGTGAAAATCAACTCAGAAAGTAGTCTAGATCATGATAATTAGTATTTTATCAATGAACAAATAGACTTCCCGAAGAAATTTAAAATCACAGTATTTTAGCATTAGCGTTAATACTGGACTTGTTCAGTCACTATTCAGCTGACCTCATGAATGCAATCGGTCTTTCGGCAGCACCGAGTCAGAGGTTATACAACACACAGTTGCATACCTATTTCTTCAATACTCAGAGTTGGCCAAATCACTAGTAGAATCTTAGCCAATAATAACAGAAAAAAAAATAATAATAATAATAAAAAGACAAGCGAATGAAAGTCTAAGACTGAGGACGCTCCCATCACTATGAACAGTAAATATATTGTGAGAAACAAACAAACAATCCAGTAAAGAAAAGAGCTCAAGTGTGTTGTTTTTCATGATCCAGCCACACAATACTGACCAGTACTTCTCAATAAAAAATTTTTTTTAAAACCTGTAGAGTTGATGCCAGTTGGACTCTGTTGCACCATATTAGCACAGTTCTGTGCCTGACACTGAGATGGTGTGACACACTAGACATACACAGCACAACACGCCAGTTACTAATGAATGGACTATGAGATACAATACAGATGAATGAAAGAGCTAAACATGACACTGAATGAGTGACTGATGAATAGCTGCTACTCTCTAGGACACAGTCCTACAAGAAAAAAAAAAAAATTAAAAACAAATACTACAATATTAAAGGGATAACCCAAATACTGGGGTGTGCTTATCATGTGCTGTGGATATGTCTTATTGGACACACATACTCAAAAAAAAAAAGAACTGAATAAGGATAAAACATCAAAGTAGCTACAACTACAAAAGACCTTGAAGACGACAAGCAACTGTTTTGAGTGTCCTAGAGAGGAAGAGATGATGAAATGTAAACGTTTGTTTGCATGTCCATGTCCACTGTAAGCTACCGATGCTGTGTTTTGAGACATGCCTGCAAGACTGTACCATCACAAAACAAAGCCACTTTAAGGCAAAGCACGTGTGTGAATGTAGTTGATGAATGACACCACCCCTGACCTCAGGCTCCGGCTAGAAGCCAAAGTCAAGCACAATCTGATCCTCGAAGATGGCGATCAGCAACATAATGCCAAACCCTGTGAGCATGCCCAAGTTCTGCAGGACAAAGTGACCCATCTCACAGCGCTTGTGCTCCTCACTGTCACCATGAAGCATCTCTGGCAACTAAAGAACAAGAAGAGGAATTTCATAGTGTTAAAAATAACATTCTAACATCGATAGCTCTCGACAAACACAAAAATCAAGGTTTGCTGCATATACAATAAATTATGCATATAGATTAAGCATTACAAATAATCTAGAGAAAGGGCTGCAAAATCTAAATAAAAAAGATCTAACAATTAACTATTAATAACCGGTGTCGATTGCAGCATTCAATTTACAGATTTGTTCACACCTGTCTGCAATGGCACATTACAATATGTAATGCAAAAACCTTTGTGCATCATCTGGAATCATACTGGATTTAGATGCTGCACCACTTGTTCGCAATTTAGACATACAGTATGTGGGTGTAACACCCAATATATACTGCATGCTGCAGTTTTGGGACAAAAATAAAATGCTTCTATTATAATCAGCAAGGTGTCAATAGTGTAAATAAGAAATTTATTGTGTAGTGTAGTCAACTTTGTTGATTATAATCATTTAATTGTTTACAGAAGTGCAGAACTCAGTGAGCTTGTGCTGAACTGCAGGGATCAAACATTGTGAACATGCAGTGACTGACAGCTTCGGTGATTATAATGGAAGTGCTCTAATGTTGTCAATAATATAGTACATAATTGATTTGAAACTTGAATAACTGCTTTTTGTGCTGTTTAGAGTCCCAATGTGACTATATTTACTGATGTTTAAAACAGCACTAAATGAATTCTTTCTGCATCGGAAAACTCAAGATGTGGGGCTATAGAAAAAAAAAAAATTGCAAAGTCTAAAGATTTTTTTTTTTTTACAAGTTCAACTTCTTTTAACAAACAATGACATGCATGAGACACTACAAAAGACATGAGACGTGAGCACAATGCTCAAACTTCCTTCT
Source organism: Cyprinus carpio (assembly GCF_018340385.1). Classification (NCBI taxonomy): domain Eukaryota; kingdom Metazoa; phylum Chordata; class Actinopteri; order Cypriniformes; family Cyprinidae; genus Cyprinus; species Cyprinus carpio. The sequence goes on from NC_056605.1 coordinate 16,984,794, forward strand.
AGAGCATGTTAACATAGAAAAACAATGGACAAGCAGTGCGGTGGAATGCAAGGCCCCTAAGATGGCATGTAATAAATCACTTCAAGCAATCAATAATTATAACATATTTATGCAGTCCAACTGGCAACCAAATAAATCTGCATTTTGGTTCTCTTACCATATCCACTAATGCCACATACAGAAACATGCCAGCAGTAACAGCAAAGATCCAGCTGGTGACGTTGTGCGTGTACTGTCCCACAGCCGTGCCGATCACCATGCCGGCATAAGCCATCAGAGCAGAGAGGACGTTGTACACAATCGCTTGCTTCACTGACATCCCAGCCTTCAATAAAACGGCAAAGTCACCTGGAGGCAAACACAAATGTGCACTATTAATGTACAATAAACAATACAGCAGTGTGGGTATAGTTAGTATAGCCCATGCTAAACCTGACAATAACTGCAGTGAGATCGGACTGCCCTTCCCAATCCGTCCCTCAATCTGAGAATTTTTGCTTGTGTTTCAGCAATTCTATGCTGCTGCTCCTTTGTTCCTAATTACTGTATATATATGTGAGGTTCCTTAACGACCATTGGTTCTCTGTAAACTACACTGTGGATCTTTGCTCTGTGTCACCTGGCCCAATTAAACCAGTCGTCAAAGGCAATTAACGGCACTGCAGGGTAGTAAAAAACTCTTTATAATAGCTGTCTTTCTCTAGCCACAACATGGGGAGATAGATTCTCAGACAAAATAAAAAGAGCTGCTCCATCAAACGTTATTAGTGTTTTAGGAATCAAGTCCCATCACCTCCACTGGATGGCAGACAGTAAAGGTAAACAACATCAAATGCAAAAAGATCATTGTTACATCAAAGGCATACTCTGTTTATGTTACTTCTTCTGTGGTATTGTAATGTCTGGTTCTTTTGTTTAAGCCAAAAGGGGAATTTAAAAACTAGTGGCCCTCTAGACAGCAAACTCAAAACTTCATAAAAGCTTTACTGTGTTTTAAAAGTTGTATGTGCTGCTGTGTTGTATTCGTTCACCGTTTGTTTTTTATTCATTTAAACATGAAAAGGAGAGCACAGAAAAACAGCTGGAGCTCTTCGCCTTGATGTTCCAGAGTTGATGTTAATCGATATTGAATAAAGGAGACCTCACTGGCGATAAAACCTGCAGACTTTAAAAACAGGACCACCACATCACCCTAAAGCTAAGTCTGACATTTCTCACTGACATGTTTTCCACCTTTTCTCTGGGTTGAGGCCCATTCACACCAAGGACGATGTTACCAAGGATAAAGTTTTAATAATTATTCTAATTCTATGATAATAGGGGAATCCACACCACAGTGATAACGAAAATGACACAAAGGAATGAAATTGTTAAAATCACTTTCAGAATGTTTGTTGAATGAATAATAAAAACACTGACAGCCAATCAGAATCCACTTTAAAGAGCTCAAGCATTTAAAGGGACAGACATGACGAACAGAATATTATTGTTCGTTGATTTGAACGCTAATATAGTTTTCGTTCTTGGTGTGGACAGACTTTTACTTTTTAACTATAACTGCACACACATGTCAAATGTAAGAAAATGGATCTGCTATTTCAACATTTTGTCTCTCGACATACTGCAACTGGTTAAACCACTTACCTAGTTCATGGGGCAGTTCGTGACAGAACACAGCCACTGAAGTACTAATGCCACCTGTAATATTAGCACTGAAAGCAGCACCTGTAGGTGACAAACACAGTTCCTGAGATACAGAAACCCTTTTGAATCAAGACAAACAAATCTGCTAATGTTTTCAATCTACAGAAACTGACCTATAGCAAGTCCATCACTAAAGTTATGCATGCCATCTCCCATGATCACCATCCATGCTATGCTGGCAATGCCCGCATCTTTCATTTCCTGGTCAGAGTGACAGTGCCCATGGTGGGAGTGACCATGGCCATGTCCGTGTCCGTTCCTGTGTCCATGCTTTTTTGATTTTGCCTTTGGCCTACTGTCCTCTTCTGTTATTACTGGCTCCTTGTAGGGGGGATCTGAATCAGAGATGGAGACTGGTATTTTGCTGGGTGAATCCAGAGGTTGCAACTCCGTCATCTGAGTGTCATTGTGTCCGGCTTCACACATTGTACCTTCTCCTGCATGAAAAAAGAATGGAAGGAGTTACTCCAATGTCATAGTACACTGGCTGAACTGACTCAACCCCATTGGTCTCGGTCTTGTCTGACTAAACCATCCCTTGGACTCAGACTCAAATGAGCTGATCTCAACTACAATGCTGAGTTACATCTTAAGTTTGTTCTTCTAACATCCTTACAAAAGTGCAGTACATTGGAAGAGAATCGGGAACATCTCCTGGATATCCACACTAAAAAACTTTACTTAAAAGCCAAATAAAGTCTGCAGGGATTTGATGACGAAATGATGAAGACCCACCCTCTGTTAGAGGCTTCAGATGGAGCCACTCGGCATCTGAACGCCTGTTGAGTTTGTGGTCTGACAACTTCCTCCCAATCTTTGCCTGCTCTCCTTTCTTCTTCCTCTGGCAGAGGCTTCCCTGTGGAAGCAAGCACCTTTATAAGCACTAGGTTCTGAGAATAAAATCCAAGGTTGTTCTGCTGTGCACTAAAAGCCCCACTATTCGCAGCAATTATGGACTAAATTTTAGTCTTCCATAGCTCTCAGCTCTGTCAGTCCTGAACAAGCATGTGTGAAGTAAAAAGCAGCTTACTTGCCACTTTTGCAAGATTTCTAACACCTGTGTTTAAAACATTGTGGTGCCTCTCACCCTTTGGTCCCTGTAGTGTTTGAACATGCCAATGCAATGTTCAATGATGAAGAGGAGGTAGATTCCTGCTAGTGCAGTCAGTCCTTTCCAAACTCCATCAAACTTGGTCAGAAAAAACTCTGCAGGTTCTTCCTCCGCGTGTCCTCCATGGCTGTGATCATGGCCATCTTGAGACTGTAAGGCATAAGAAAGGTTTGATTCCCTGGGCTGTGTAGTTTGCACCTTTGCAACAGTTAAATCTTAGTTTGCCCCCAAAGAGTGAACTCACATGAGGGAGTAGATGCAGTAAGGCATCACCACTGAGGGTTCCCACTGCCAGTGCCACCAGGAAGGTCAAGAGAAACTTGAAGCAGGACTGGTTAAGGATGGGCACCAGAACAACCCCCAGCAGGGACAGCAGGCTGATGATGGTGATCGACACAAAGCCCCACATCCAGACCCAAACTACAGAAACACAATCCGTGGATTAGACCAGGACTCTTGTCACTAGACTCTAAGAGTATCAACTAAGGCAACTCTAGCAACATTATGGCTAAGCAATGATTCTCAACCATTTACTATGTCTGTTTACCCTCTTTACATGCTAGCAAACTACACAGATAATGAGAATTGTAGATGAGTGACTATACTTTGTAAAAACATAATTATACTAGTACAGGACCACTTGTACCTGAAGATGTTTCATCTTGTACTTCAGTCTCAACGTGGTGATAATGAAGGATGCAGAAGCGTCTGTCTATTTGATAGAGCAGTGCTGGACATAAATAGTTGAACTGCGCTGGAGATATGAGAGAATCCGAGCTCAGTCCGTACTGGTGCAGCAGTTCCGTTAAATTCAGACACTGAGGGAGAGACAGACAAAGAGTTTTACTTTGATTCATTGCTCGATTCTCCTTTATTAATTTTTCAACACATACAAGAAATATAAATCACATATAAAATACATCTAATATTAGTAACAGGAATGTGTGAAATCCACTAGTTAATGCCTGTCTGAAAAGTCTAATCAGCATGGTGGTTAGTTTAGTGTTAACTCCTAATTATGCTAATTAACCAAATAACCTCCAATTCCTAGTGGTGGATTAAGTACACAAATCAATGGCTTAATTAAATATTAAACATATAAGTACTCGTTTTCAATTATACTTGAGTGAAAGTAATAAAGTATTTGATTTTTAATGTACTTAAGTATTAAAATAATTTAAATATTAAAAGGTACTGATCGATGAACAATGCTTCATTACATTTTTATTTAAATATACTTCATCCTAAAATAAGTTAGATGGATGAAGACATTAAATGTATTGATCTGCAAATAAGAATGAAAAATAATTACCAAAAGATACATATCAATAATTACACATACACATCCTGCACAAAACATTACACTTCAATATACTAAAATTTCAGTTTAAGCTACTGATATTTAAAGCGTACAAACAAGAAAAAATAACAAAATATATTATAGTATTTAAAAAGGACAAAAAAAAGATTTAAAAAAAATGCTACAGAAGCAGAGAAGGGGCATGGGCACTAATCTGTTATTTTAACATTAAACGTTAAATTGGTTTATTACTGTACTCCACTGCTGATTCCACAAAACTATGAACTATAACAACTATGAATTATGCATTATAACAGATTCCCTGCTTAAAGCAGGTCATCTGAAGTTTGGCAGTAACTATTTTATTTACAAAGGAAGTGCTTTGATAACACTAAGTATTTCTACAACGTGGACTAATAGACCAAATAAGATAAACCATTTCAAATGATTCTTGAGACACATCTGAAGGGCAAAGCCAATCATAAACAACCACATAGGACAGACACTAAGATGTACCTCCTCATGTTGGTGAAGAACACCATGTGCATGGGATTTCACAGACAGATCTTCTCCTGGAACCTCCCTCCTGCCCCTCTGCGGCTGAATAGGGCTGTGATCCTGGCTGCTTTGGTCATGGTTATCTCTTCTTGTCTCCAGCTCGCCAGCTTGAGTAACACTGATGCTGGTCTTGTTGCGGCCTCGATGAGCTCTGGCTTTAGGTGGTCTGCTGTTTCTTCTGGGTTGTGTAGTGGGTAGCTCAGTTGGGGCAGAAGGCTGTATTCCGGGTGTGAGATGAGGGGCTGCTGTGTTGTGCTCCACGCTGTCAGGACCATGGAGATGAGGGTGGGGATGCTTGTGGTGATGGTGGTCATGATGATGGTGGTTTTGGTCACTGAGATCATTATTTTCTTGTGCATGTTCACTACTCTTTTGCTCAAGTTGGCCATGGTCATCTTGAGTATGAGGACTGTCCGTAACATGCCTGTGGATATGTTTGTGATCACTGTCTTTCTCATGTTCATGTTCATGTTCATGTTCATGTTCATGGTCATGTTCATGGTCATGTTCATCATGGTCATGTGCCCCATGATCATGTCCCTCAGATGCACTGTGAGTGGTGCTCTCAGTTCCGGTGCCAAGTGTTTTGCTGCACAGTAGCTCCTCAGCAGGGCCATGCTGTTCATTCTCATGGTGGGAATGTTGATGGGTCTTGTGTGATATGTGGGGCTTCTGATGATGATCTGGATGGCCAGCTGAATGCGAGTGCCGACCTTCCTGAACCTCGAGAACATCTAAGTGTGCCACATGATCGTGGCCCAGATCTTCATGCTCCAGCCCAACCACATGCACTTTGCCCAGCCCTAAACTCAACAGCAGACTCTGTAAGCCTTTAAAATCCAGACGATCCTTGTGGCCGTACCGACAGAACAACTGCTGGATGTAGTAACGTTGCTCGTTCTCTGCAGGTTCGCCATGGCTGCTGTGCACAAACTGGTCTGATAAACCCTCGCAGGACAATTTTGAAATCTGCAGGTCACTGTGAACGTGGTCGTGGTCACCGTGGTTGTGCCCATGGTGATGGTGGGACCCTCCTTCATGGCAGTGACTGCACTGATGGTACAGCAGGGTCAGCACGCAGAGAAAGCAGAATCTGGTATGTGTGTGAACTCTCATTATCTCCTCGCTTAGAAACCTCTGTGAAGAAACAGAAATCTAATTCAATACACCAGAAATACATCTACATTTTTGGTCACCCTTTATTTTAAGGTCCAATTCTTGGTGTTAACAAACCATTAACTATGACTTCTGCCTCAAACTCCTAATTTGCTGCTTATTAATAGTGAGTAGGGTAGTTGTTAAGTTAAGGTATTGGGTAGGATTAGGGATGTAGAATGATCATGCAAAATATGTGCTTTATAAGTACTAATAAACAGCCAATAAGTTAATAATAGGCATGCTAATAAGCAACTAGGTAATAGTGAGAATTGGTCCCTATACTAAAGTGTTACCAAATTGTTCTACAAAAATCAATAACGCTTAATGACAAACATCACATTAACAGACAGGAAACCTGGTCTCATCCTAATGTTTCAACAGCAGTATGAACTACTGGCCTTAAGTTATGGACTTTTACGGTAATCATCTAACCTATCTAGTTCTTTTTATTGTTGGGGTTTGATTTTTATACTCAAAAAAAAAACAAAAAAAAAAAAAAAACTTTCAGTCATGCTCATCTTTGGTAACTCCTCTGAAGGCATCATGAGTAAAACAGTTTCATATTTAAAGTGGCATGTACAAAAGACCTGGACCAAAACCTACTTTACAGAATGCAGATATTTGTTGCACTTAACTGACATTAATCACTTATTTAATTATAAAAAAAAATCTAAATGGGTTTTCATCTTGAGAGCCATGTTATTGAAGGATGAAAAAAAATCTAGATCTATCCCTTTTTTCCTTGGGGGCTGATAGATTCCCAGCTGGAAAAGTACTGAAGAGCCTTAATGGTCTCCCTACAGCAACTACTGTGAGCCTGAAGGGGAAAGTGTGATCAAACAAAACAGAGACCTCAGCATGAGAAAGAGTCTTTTCTTCCATCTGCATACAAGAGCCACAAATAAGAAAAATGTTTGTGAAATGGATCTGGGTGTGAGTGTTCCCAAAAGTTTTATACCAAAAGCACTGCCATTTTTTTCTGTAGCTTGTACTGCATACTATATTCTGCTAATAGGTTATAGCAGATTAAGCCAATATAACTTTTTCTAGAAATCTGGTATATTAAAAACAATATGCAAACACAACATACTTCAGCTTTTGCAGCGGACTTTGATGAGTTTATCATGTTGAGGAAATATGACATATACTGCGAATTGTGCTTACAGGAAAAAAATTGTACCTACACTAAGAACATAAGACATTTATATGCCTCAGAGTGTAAAACGTGAGGAATATATTGCAGTCAGATAATCATTTATCAAACACAACTTCCCTATTGGAAGGAATCATACGTCTGCCAAACAAAAGTCAATGCAAAGTTGAAAGTACATAAAGATCATAGCACTGCTGGGATACAATGGATTCAAAATTGAAATAAATAGTTTGTAGTTTTTTTATATATGTGCAAAACAATTAGCTTTCACAGATTTGCTATGACTTATGATTTCTTGCACTTAGGTTCCGAGAATAAAAAGAAAAGAAAAAAAAAAATCCCCCAACTACATGTGAACAAGTGTAAATCTACCACAACTAGGGTGAAAACTAAAACCTTTATACAAAAAAAAAAAAAAAAAAAATGAGCCATCCATATAATACAAAAGATTCTAATTTATTGAATGGATCTTTAAGTCAAAACATCCTGTAAGCAGTACTTACGACAGCCTGCGCTCCAGCCTGTTAAAGTGTGTGAACTTGAAGCGTGAAGGTGGTTAAAACATAGTATAATTATGATCCTTCCTCTTGACAGCACAGTGTTTATAAACATGAGAGTGGAGTAACCTCTGAACCCTTCAGGAGATAGGATGGGGCAGAAGTGCTGATAATCCTGCCTCACTGCGCTGGCTCAATATGCTCTTTGTTAGTTATATGACATCCCAAAAATGGCTGAACATTTTGTAAAATAAAAATCCTAAAACCAGCATAGTCATGTGCTGCAGAGTTATCATAAAACAAATGCTAGAAGACTAGAACTACTTCTGCTAGAAAAAACTTTTAATTCAGACTTAAAACGCCACTCCACTGTTCGCAAATGAATTTTCAGTTAAAATATGCCAATCACATTCTGTAGCGTCCTCATACATCATAACAGGGAGGGTTAAGGAGAGTTTCTGTTATCTGGTCATGTCATGAATGGAAGGAAGTCATGAAACTAAATTTTCTGTTTAAGTAAGAGTTAAACCTAACCCTTAGCCTATATGATGTCTTTAAAATTTACAAGCAAATCTGCATGTTTAGTGTTGAACCACCAATCCTTGCAGCAAATTTGGTGCAATTCAGAACAAATGCATGCAGTATCACAACAGATGATACTCTAGAGACATCATCAGTTCTTGTCTGCAGAGCCATTGTCTGGACAGAGTCATGCTTTCTGAACACTGTGTTCTGTTTGGATGGTAATGGGAAGGATAAACTGAAAGCTAATTTTTCCATAAGCTCACGTTCCACTAATCTATAAATGAGAAGAGCAGTGTGCCATTTAGTGAGGTGTGTCAATAGTGTCCTCACACACAGAGGCTGAAATCAGCACTTAGGGACTTTGGAATTGTGGTTGAGATTTTTCTTATTGCTGCATGTCTATGATGACCATAAACATAAAAGCCATCCGAAGAGGCCAACATATGGATTATTTTACCAAAGAATATTTACTTATATTTATTTATTGTATTAGCATCTCATATATCCCTGTATGTTATTACACTGTGATCCACCTTTGGCTATAAAAGTCTGAGCAGAAAACAATACCAATTAAAGGTATAGTTCACCCAAAAATGATAATTCTGTCATTAATTACTCACCCTCATGTCATTTCAAACCCGTAAGACCTTCGTTCATCTTCAGAACACAAATTAATATATTGATTAAATCCGAGAGCTCTCCGACCCTCCATAGACAGCAACGCAACTGAATGTGACATCAGTGGTTCAACCATAATTTTACAAAGCTATGAGAATACTTTGTGCGCTAACTTGCAAAGCAAACAAAAATAACAAAAATTCATCAATTCATAAACAATTCTCCTCATCCCATCTGCCGTGATACTCTTATGGAGAGTATCATGACGCATGCGTGTGGTGCTTCTGACACAGAACACGTCGTGTTACTCTCCATAATGGCGGAATAGAGTAACACATGGGAGAAGAATGGTTTGAGCACAAAAAGTATTCTTGTAGCTTTGTAAAAATGATGTGCTCCAAAGATGAACGAAAATCTTACTGGTTTGGAACGACGTTTGTCTTATGTGTTTTGATTAATGACAGAATTTTCATTTTTGGGTGAACTATCCCTTTTAAAATACTATATTATTATTAATATCACACTGTATTTTCCAATAAATATGTGCTTAAGTGCAGACAAAAAATATTTTATAGTATAGAATTTACTTGACACTATACGCGTTTTGGTGTATTTTCTCCTGATAACCCCCGAAAAGAACTTAAATTACACTTTCAGTTTTGATCGTACAGATAAGAGCAATACATCAGTCGAATCTGTAAAGGGTCTACTTTTTTTTGTATACAGACATAATAACAACAAAACTTTGTGCACTTATAAAATAAAGATAACAAACAAGGAGTGCTGTCTGCAGCCTTTGTCTGCGCTGATCTTCAGTTACAAATGCGTCATTAAAATGAACTGTAACTCAGTGAATACTCAACACAGAGACATGAGAGAGATATCTATAGAAAGCCTGACATGTCTACTTTTAAACTAAACAAGTGCTGCTGAAAACAAATATTCTGTGATAAAGTAATCCATATGAAAACAACGCGATGTCCGTTTTTCACGTCCCCCTTCATTATCTTCTAATGCGACCACGCCCCCGCGCCGAGCGCGCCTTTGAGATTCAAATGTTTCACTGAAGCGCGCGGCTTTTGAATACGCCCACACAACAGAAGACAACGCAGCGAGATTGTTCTTCAAGTTTTTTTTTATTTTACTGTTTGCTTCGCGATGAGAGGAGTAAGACATAATTCACCCCAAAAAGATGTGATGTGGTTGAGGATTTGAGATTTGGATTTCCTCAGAAAAAAAAGAATGAAGCACTTTATTCAGCAGAGATCATAAACATGAGTAAGTCTCTTATTTATTTATATACTTGTACTAGTTTTCACATAACGTGTAAACATTTTACTAGTTGGACTTTTTCCAAACTATAATTCCTGACTAAATGTATAATCAAGTGAAATATTATGAAGTTTCAATAACAATATACACTACTATACCATTCAAAAGCTTGATGTAAATAATATAAATGTAACAATAAATGTAACTGTAACAAATGTAACAATCATTGCTGTTCTTTCAATTTATCCCCGCTAAAAAAACCTGAAAAAAATATTCTCAGCTCTTTTCAACATTAATAATAATAATAATAATAATGATAATAATAATAATAATAATAATGATAATAATTATAATAATAACAATAAATGTTTTTTTGTAGAAAATAAGATTGTTAAAAGGATTTCTGAAGGATTGTGTGACTGGAGTAATGATGCAAAAAATTCAGTTTGAAAGTCAGCTTTGATTGTTCCTAATAAACTGTTTAACTGCACTCAAAAGTGAATATTAAATTATGTTGTGGGATAATTAAATATATTCTAAATAAACTACAAACATAAAATTATATACAGTTATTTTGTCCTCACATTCTTTCTTGTAACTCACCCCTCTCAGTGACACAGGTGACTGAATGGCTCATTATGCAGCTCATTATGCAGGCCTTTGTCTTCTCAGGTGTGAATTCATGATAGTTGACGCCTACTCGCATATGACTTTTACCAACAAAAAGTGTTTTAGAAAATTTAAATCAATATATTGTTTTCTGTAAGTGAGTAAACACAAGATGATTTTCACATCATTTAGAAAAAAAAAATTCTAGGCTACAAGCTCCAGTTCTCAAAATTCCTGGGAACCAATTTTCTATATGTGTTTTATTGCCTTATTCAAGTGATTTAACATTTTTAGTTTTTCACTAACCACGCATAACATTTTTTTTCTCAAAAACACAATCATGTACATACATGCTGCTCACATATTATTATAGCCTAGTTTGTGCTGATTACAGTGAGATTAGATTTTAGCCATTTAGATATTTATAAGAAACTGAAAAAAGCACAAATGTCAGGGCATGACAAAACTTCTCCAGGCCCCAAAAATACCCTTAGACTCCAGAGGGTTAAGTACAATTTGATGAATGGTAAAGCAAAAAAAGGAAATATGGTGTCTAAAACGCAAGTCTCTTAATTAAATTCTTGTTTTTAGAATGGTTGTAAAAAATCAATATTAGATTTGTAATCATGGTAATTTTAGGAGAAAAAAAACGGCACAATTTGTGTGATATTGATTAACTATATGCAGTGAAAGAACACACTCTAAATGCGCACTAGTCTAGACTTCATCACGTAATGTATGCCTGCACTCTGTAGGTGTGTTTTGTTTGTTTGTTTTTTCCAAATATCTGATCATTTCAAATTGCACATTGTTAAAAAAAAAACAATTAAAATATTATCGCAGACGATATATCTCACACACCCCTAACTCCAGGGGCCTGTTTCAGAAAGGTTAAGTGAAAACCCTATGTAAACCCTGAAATGAGGGAAACTCATTTCAGAATGGGAGGTTTGTCAAACCCGAGAAAGCAGGGTAAGTCAAGACCGTTTCTGAAAGAGAGGTATCTTACACTCAGAGTCAGTTACCATGGTAACTTACTCTGTGAACCTAACCTCATTCATTCATTCATGCTGCAAAAATACTTTTCTTACTGAGGATTATGCAATCTAAATAAAGTGTATTTTACTACAGTGGTCCCCAACCCCCAGTCCACGGACCGGTACCGGTGATCTCCGTTACAAGGAAATTTCAGCAATGGATTTCCACCACCGAAAAACCCTTGCTGTAACTCTGCTACAAGATTTATTTACGAAGAAAAGTAAAAAAAAACTCTGCAATGTTTGGGTGCACCCCATTTTTCAAAAACAACGGGAATTTCACCCCGAAGGAAGCTGATTGAGTTGGTTCTGGTGCTCTTGCGTCATTCTGAAAAGTTGAGATGTTTTGAACTAGATGCGGTGCGGACGCGCCTGGAGAAAACGAGCGTGTCGCACTGCGTGTGCGTTGATCCATTATAAGCATACTACAGTAGGTAGACATCCAAAATGGGTAATACCGCCGCGCGTACCGCCGCCGCAGGGCCGCGGCGTTAACTGCAAGTCAGTCGCGTGTTAAAATCATTCGCGAAACTACCGCCAGGTGGCGCAAAGGGACGGATTGCGAACTGAATGTAATTGTAAAAAAATGAAAGGAAGACGTTAAACAACAATAACATTATAATATACATTATAACATCCTTAAACGCCATTAAAAAAATAGGATAGTCTTAGACTACAATCTACTCATCAAAAATTTAAAGAAAGGCCTTTACACAAAGGCTCTTATGCATGCTATTGTTTTTAAACAGTATATATATATATATATATATATATATATATATATATATATATATATATATATATATATATATATATATATATATATATGGATTAAAATTTTTCATTTCGGTTCAGTCTTGGTTAAAAAAAAAAAAAAATAATAATAATCTTCAGGTTCCATTTGCAGAGCGAAATGAGAACGGTCCAGCATTTACAAATAATTCTTATTAACTCTGTTATAATTCTTGATTTTTCAAACTGCTAACATTTTGCATTTTTGAATTATGCCTTTACTGTGTGACCAATAATTGTGAATTGTGACTTTGATCGCGCTGGTGCCTCACGCGCACATATTCATTGGAAACAGCAGTCGTTCACCGAGCCATGCGGCGCGAGCAGCGGGCCACTTTGGCATATTTTTGCTAATTATGATTTTTTCCCATGGATACTGAAACATGTGTGAAATCCAAAGCCTATTTTACCTAATAAATAAGAGTTTAGCTTCAAATGGGCAACATGTTTGGATTTGTCCCGAATGAGAGAGATAAGCCCAACCTTACATTATGTATCGCTTTAAATTATTTTAATTATTAGTTTTTGTTGTTGTTTATAAGCCTATATTATTATATGGCCTGCTGCAATTATATTTTATCCATTAGAATTATATATTTGTAATTCTTGTTCTGTTCTGATAATTTTTTTACATTTAAAGGATTTGTTGTAAAGTGAAGGGAACTAAAAATGTCCTGTTGGTACATTAGCCTATAGCATTATTAGGCCTGCCGTTATTATTTCTGAATGTAATAAAATGCAACTCTCACAAATGTAATTTATTTTTTAGAGTGTTTTCGCGTATGTTTTTATCCAGCTTTATTTTTCCATTGCATCTAAAAATGACTTTGTGCATCACATTCACTTCGTGAACAAAACAAATATAACTTCAGATCCGCCTCTGGCGTTGCTCAGCTGTGGACGATTTCAAAATGTTTAATATAAAGGTTGCTGTCACATTTTATACAGGAATTGTTCGTTTAAAAAAAAAAAAAAAAAAAATTATATTGTTAGTTTTATGCTAACATGCAATCAAATCTTCGGATACTATATAAGATACAAGTACATTTAGGCTATTTAACATGCACTGTGACATTTTACCGTTTCAACTTAAACTCCTTGAGATTTTAAAGTCAGTTTAATAGTATTGAAATTCAAGTTGAATCTAGTATAAAAAAGGTCTTAATTGCTTAAATTATTTCTATGAATTAATAAGTTAGCATGACTTTTTCATCATAGCATTTTTTACGAGCTGTATTCGTTTTCTGAAACCAAGCACCCCACTTTTTTCTTTTTTAAATCTATGAATCGCTCGCATATCTCCTACAACCTACAAATAAGGGCTAATAGAGGTTCTTTCTTTCTTTATTTATAATGTTTATTCTTGAAGAAAATAAGTATTTATTATTTAATAAAATAAGGGACGATCCAAATATTTGTAATGTACAATAATATAGGCCTATATCTGCCTGGAGTTAAAAAGTTCTATTTGTTTTGATTCATCCATTTATGTAGGCTACAATTAGCCTATTCTAAAAATAAAAATAAAAATAAATAATGTCATAAAAAATACCATCGGTCTGAATAAATTTTACCATTATAGAATTGGGGTAGTAATTTAGGAGGTGAAAATACAGTGAAATTACAAATGGCATGGGATTTTGAAGCATGACAACTGAAGGTCTATGAAACATTTTCCTTCAGGCAGACTAAATGTTTTCCTGCCTTGCTAAATGTTGGGTTAGTTTGCGAGAGTCCAGCGCGCTGTGAAGCGGGAGCAGCTTACGGAGGACTCCGCTTGGTCTTAAAGCCTTCTGCAAACCCCTACGTTCACAAATAACAATGATTTTGGCAAAAATAATGATTAATTATCAATTGATAATTTGTTATTATTTTGGTCTAGTGAAAATAATAATATGGGCTGCGGGAAAATAATGAATAAAAAGAGTAAGGCTGCTGTGAGTACAGGCATGTTTCAACCCAGTAACAACACACCGTTCCTCACAGCCAACAAACAGACCGAATTCAGTTCAGCTGGAGGAGGCTGGGGGGTAGTTCTGTATAACTTGTGGGGGTCGAGATAAAGGTGTGAATCTCTTGCTCTTTCATATGGACAGTCTTATGAGGGTTTCAAACTTGCAGAACAGGTTTTAGGACAACTTTAAAGAAAGGTTTGATCTACTTCAAATGTTGACTACTGTATAGCGCAATAAAGTGTATTAGTTAGGTATTATAACTTAATTTCAGAAGAGGTTGCCTTAACTTAAAAAAAAAAAAAAAAAAAAAAAAAAAAAAAAAAAAAAAACCTGTTGCATTAGGGCTGGGCGATAGGCCTATGGCCTAAAAAAAATCCCCAATTTTTTTCACACAAAAAAATCCGATTTACGATTTAAATCGATTTTTTTTGCCTCCCTACTTAAAATCAATATTCAAATGACAAAGAAATTTTTCAAAACAAATTTTAATATAACAATATATTCGAAGGGTTGTGAGTTCGAGTCTCGGGCCGGCAGGAATTGTGGGTGGGGGGAGTGCATGTACAGTTCTCTCTCCACCTTCAATACATGACTTAGGTGCCCTTGAGCAAGGCACCGAACCCCCAACTGCTCCCCGGGCGCCGCAGCATAAAAATGGCTGCCCACTGCTCCGGGTGTGTGTTCACAGTGTGTGTGTGTGTTCACTGCTCTGTGTGTGTGCACTTCGGATGGGTTAAATGCAGAGCACGAATTCTGAGTATGGGTCACCATACTTGGCTGAATGTCACGTCACTTTCACTTTCACTTTCTTTTTAATACTAGCCCATCATGCATCTAACCATCCACTCGGCGTTAAGAGCTGTTCAGATTAAAACTGGCAGCTCCGCAGTGAGTCAGTGTCATGGACGGAGGACAGACCAAGTGTAGGCCTAAATCAGTTTTCTAGTCTATATTTTCATCTCGTTATGTCGCTGGTTTAGGTTATGTATTTATTTTTATTTCTTATATCAATTATTTGTAAATATAGCAGACACTGACTATAAACCGTGTCTACACCGGACGGCCTTGTTCATATAGGGCGAAACATCTCTCTCACTCGGCAGTACAGTAGGGCTATGTGAGCGGAGTGGAGCAGCAACAATTTCCCTCCACGCTCCTAGCATTTAATAATCACTAAGCTCCGCGGTTCATTGATACCAGAAACACTGCTCCGCCTTCACTCCGTGGCTAAAGTTGAAATGTTATGTTGATAATAGCTTATAAAAATAAAATAAAATAAAATAAAATAAAATAAAAATAAATAAATAAATAAATAAATAAATAAAATTACAGGAGAGTTTCAAAGGGGATTAGGCTATTGTGTGCAAACTTTTTGTCCTACCAAACGCCAAACTAATAAAATTGTCAGCATTAAAAGGTATAATTGCTGCTTTCTGCTGCGCAAATTTTGTTTGTAATGAAAATGACGATTTTTTTAACATTTCGTCAGTTTATTTATCTACAGATTGATGCATTTGTTACAGATTTCTGCTCATTCAAAATCAGATACAGATGAAGTAGCCTACTGTAAGATTACATATTTGTTTGAATGCATTATTGCGACAGCGATTACGTGTGAATGTGCTGTATCTGTTTAAATCATGCTTTAACCCGAAAATAATCAGTAAAAGGAAGACAAATTCCTTGAGAACTAGCCTTTAACATCCCGCTCGACTATTGCCGTCATTATAATCTTCTGATCGGAGAGATTATGTGTATCAAGCTATAGCTAAATATGTTTATCATGTGAATTCTTGCTAAATATGCAGTTATATTACGGGCTGTTGGCATGACTTGTATTCGTGATGGAGCGATGTTGGAGCAAGTGAAAACCACGACGCTCCTGACTTTTAAAAAATCTGCTCCTTGCTCCAGTGAGAATCACTTCGCTCCGCTCATACTCTGCTCGGCAGCGTGTCTCAAACACGCGGGGGAGGCTTGAGCCCAATCATTCTCGAAACATAAAATGTTTATTTTATTTAAATTTTCGTTTTTGTGTTTCAGAGGAAAAATCAGTGTTAAGGCATCTCTCCATTACAGACCGTTCTGAAAGATGAATTTATGCAAATGCGTATAAAATTCTTTAAAAAAACTTTAACAGAGATGTCTAGAGGGTATTTAATGGGTCTGCTTCCCACGTAAGATTTTTCTATAGTCGTTCATTTGTCATTATTCAACTATTCGCAAGTTTATATTAAATTTACAACTATAATCCAGCCTTAATATATTCCACGCTCAAGAATATGCATTAAGTTTGTCACAAAGCACAGGCAGAAGTAGCCTAATAATTATGAAAAAGGAGACATTTTAATTATTTATTAATAAACAAATGTTTTCTTGTCGGCTGCAAGATGAAATTCACAGTGCTGACTCTCTCCACATGGACGCGCTTTTAAACAGAAATACAACCTTCACAGATTACATGCTTTCGTTTTGAATTGATTCGTTTAAAAGACATTTCAAGCTTTCTGTAGATATATTTCTCATGTATGTGAGACACACAGATTTTCAGTTATTTCATTATAAGGGAAAAAATCACGTGATCTAGAGGGCGCCTCCCTGTCATGCATGCGCATTAATAATTTTTGCACAAACACTTGAATATGAATAATTATTCACATTTTGCATATGCATTACAACGTAAATTATTTTTTACATGCAATTATCCAAAATAAAACCAAACAAGATTTGTAATGAAGATAAAATATGTAGACAAATAAGAATAAATGCTGCACGTGCACTCAGCTGCAGAGCAAATCTTGCACTGATATTTTACGGAATATTATACATTTTATATTATGCATTTAAATGCGGCTGCAATTTATTTATTTATTTTATTTATTTATTTTTACTTTACTTAAATTATATGAAAGCAAGCAAAGAAGACTCCATTTAAAATCACTGAAGTTGTCAATTAATGAAGCTCTTTTTTTTTTACATCGTGTGTACTTTGTTGATAAGTGAGGACGTTGTATTAATCCATCCATTCTTTAGAGTTGCAATGATTTAGTTAAATTGTGCAGGTTTAATTTATTCGTTTCTTGTTTTAATTAGGCCTAAATAATGGGAGCGAAATTATACAGTGCCTTAAGTTTTACTAAAATAAAGATCATTTATAAAACACGCAAGCCTAGCTCACAATAGGCTACCACTTTTAATGCTCCGATGCAAAGTAAACCACATTTTCTTTTTAATAAGATAACACATAATTCATATTATATAAATAATACTGCACACTATTTAAATGTGTCTAATCTAAAAGATGGTGTAGAGAAAATATAAGCACAGGCTCATAGGCTTGACATTTATCCTGCTTGAATTCGTTCTAAGAAACGCATATATCTTCATAAGGAATAAACTTTCATGTGTGAATATTAAATATTTTTTCTTTCATTTTCCCCGACTGCAGTCAAATATAACACTTCAGAGAGGCAAAGCTGACGTCTATTTGCGAAAATGTGCTTTGATGCGCTTGTTTGGAAACTTGTGATTAAAGCGACACTCAGCGGTCAAAAGCTGCAAATGCACTTTGCAGACGCCGCGGCGGCGGTACGAGCGGCGGTAGAAACGACGTTTTGGATGTCCACCTACTGTACATTTGAAATAACGAACTTGAGTGCCCAAAAGACGCGATATGTGAACGGCCCATTAATCGGTCAAAATGTTTACTTTCGGTTAACGGTTAAACGGTCAATATGAGCATCACTAACTGGCATATAAACATTGCTCGGAATCTGCCATAAAATCTCTCTCTCTCTCTCTCTCTCTCTCTCTCTCGTCCTTGGTGGACATAGACGGCAATTCACTTTTGCTTTATTTGAACAAAGCTTTATGCTGGAGAAATTATTTGTTCAAAAGTTTTTTGCAAATGGCCTATTAAGGCTTTGTTTGTTTACAAAGGTCATAATTGGCAGTATTTATGTCTGAGTCTAATGTTTCATATTTTTTGAAGTGTAATTTTGTTTACATCCATTTTATTTATTGATTTTGGTTGTTTTTGGTATTTATTCAAGTGCATTGTTTTAACAGAGACTGACAGTCTATTGCTTTTATTGTTTTTTGGGTTGTTTTGCTCATTTATTGTGGATATTTTAAATGTTTACCGTTTTCAGTGTTAAATATTCTTTAGAAATAAAAGTTTATTGATCTTTGAAAAGGTGTACCTGCATTAGTATGCCGTTATCATTATATTAGTTGAAACTGGTCTTAGAACGACAATATTATCGTTTATCGCAATATTTTCTTGGACAATTTATCGTTCAGCAAAATTTGTTATCGTGACAGGCCTAGCGCTCGTATCTGGTGGAAGAACATTGTAGCCGGAGCTACTTCTCTCTGTTTACATCTATGGTGAGTCACGCATGTAGTGTGTTAGGGAACCGAGGTTACGACAGTAACCGGACTAAAATAGTCAGAATATAAACACTTATTATAGGTGTACCATAGTGATTCAGGATAAGACAAAAACACGGTTTGGAAAATGGATTCATGATGTACTCGCTCATTATATATATATTTTATATATAACAAGTGAGCGTTAGGGTTAGGGGGCAGAGAGGATGTTATTCATGTCATGTTGTTGGCGCGATGTTACGAGGATGCTGCTAATAAAGTTGCACACGAATACACAGTGGATTCATGTTTATAATTATATTTACAATATACCACAGTTTTTATGCCAGTCGTATCATTTTATTTTGTTGTATTTATCCGTCACACCTTAAAGTCCGGTCCGTAAAATATTGTCTGACATTAAACCGGTCCTTGGCGCTAAAAAGGTTGTTGACCGCTGTTTTACTATAACAAGAAAAATTATATTAAAAGACTATATACCTTATGTAATTTTTCTTAAGTAGAAATTGCATCTTGATTTAAGAATTTCTAGATATTTTTACTGGAAACAAGAAGAAAAAAATACTACGTAGGGATGCACGATAAATATCGGCACAATTCAATGTGCATCTCGTCAGTAAAGCTGTAAATCTCTACACATGCGTGCTTTCACGTGGAGCAGCATTTACTACACAGAGCTGTTGCTCACTGACAAGCTGCGCAAAACCACAATCATATTTTGCGCATGTTTTACACATTGTCAGTGAACAACAGCTCTGTGTTATCCCACTTATTACATGGCTACTTGCCAAATAAGTAAAAAAATTAGACACGAAATATTGATTTGAGTTGAAATATTTGAATGCAAAGCTTCCGTGAAGACAGCAGTTGCGAGCAAGTGGCATACAAGCGGCATGCATTCAAACAACTTATTACACACCATTTCACCTCAAAAATAATTAAGGCAATACGAGAATTAAGACAAAATGTTTTAAAACCTTACCAGTTTGTTAGTTTTCTTATAATCCATTACAGCGTACAAAACAATCATAGCAAAATGGCAGCAGCTGCGTTTGTATGAAACAAGAGCGAGTCCGCGATACCAGGGATTACATAATTAAATAATTGTACACCATTTTGAATTGAGTTTTAATATTTTATTAGCTAAACAAACACAAAGATTCTACCAAGAAAAGAACAGTTAAAGCAAGAGTACAGCGCTGACTTCTGTTACCCGGATGAGCCTGTGTTATTAGCTTTTACCAGTTGTTATCGAGGGATAACATACCTCTGTATGCTGCGACTGACCAATCAGAATCAAGTATTCCACAGAGCAGTGTAATAATATATTTTATAATAGCAAGTTGTACCCAGTATCACCCTCCACAGAATCCATTCCTGGAATGAGCTGACGGGCTTCCCCATGAACGGTTATTATACATAAACCTGAGCCTCTGAGCAACAGAGGAAGAGAGAGAGCCCTTAAGATGCCTCATATGACTCTCACAAGGCTTCTGCCAAGACAGAACATCTCTCGCAAGTCATGCATGAGTCCACCTCCGGTAAATTCCTGTTTACAATCTAGCTTACTGTAAGGCAGATGCTGGGCTAAACAGGGTTACAGTGGGACTTGTCTGGATCAAATAAAGCAGCTTTTACAACAGCAAACAACTTTGTGGTGATCTGGCTAATAATCCCCTCTGATTCATGCCTGTGCCAACTCATTTAGTGGTCAATGTGAATTTTAGCAGGCTGAAGAACAAGTCTATGATCCGCAGCTTAGCCAAGCAATATGGGAGCACATCTCTTCAACCAATAACTCTAGATATATAATCTGTCCTTGATACATCTATGCATTCAATCAGTCATATTTCACATGCAACACAGAAAAAAACAAAAAAGATTTGTATGTCAGGAGAAGCCTCAAGGCTTGAGAGATGAGCAGAGGCCACACAGCAAATGGGAACTACACATGTTTGCCAGCACAAGGCATTCTGGGAAATAACAGCGATAAATCGCTGCACCAGGACCTAGGATCTCAGTCCAGTGGATGTAGACTACCAAACAAAGACATCTAAAAAGGTCTTTCAAGAAGAACCTAGTCCAAATTAGATGGTCCAGCACTGGTTAAATGGGCCTGAGTGTGTGTCTGGGTGGAGTCAAGAATCAAAGCATTGAAAAGCATGACCTCTTGACTCCAAACACACACACACCTCTAAAATAAATACACTCCAGAAGGTCCATAACAGCATGTCAATCAGTTCATGTAGAGGACCTGCACCCTAATGCACTGTAGCAACATGGTTAGGTTTGTTGAGACAAATGTAAGATGATCTAATTATACTAAGAACAAACAGAAATGTTTCACCAAATCACAAGAACGTGACCTGTCACCTGTCTATAAACCTGCTTATTTTGATCATAAACTGGTTAACACCTCATAAAACATTCAGAACTGCTGAGATCACATAAAAAGAGAGCAAATAACATCAGTTGAGTAACCTGGATTAACCTAGTAATATTTAGAGAGTGGGATAGGCTAACTTTAACAATGATACCAAGTCAAATACACACTAAACAATCAATCCAAAACACTGCGAGCAAAACAGGTGGCAACTTTCGAAACCACTAACTCCAAAACAAGTTAATCACCTTCAAATGTTGCCGTCTCCTTGCTCAACTGCTGATCCTCACACAACTAGGATTGACTTCTGACTGTCTATCCCGATTGAAAATGTGCCGTACAGATCAGTTTAAGATCTGCAGATCTGACTGCAGGTGCATCCGACAGCTTACCTCATTCAGTCTCAACAGGAGGCGGAGGAACTGGTCATTCGCTGTCAACTCGGGCAAGGAACACTCTTCTACCGCAATATGGAATGAGGTTTGATGTTTTGAACTCAAGTGTGGCGATTTAGTGCAGAGGGGAGGGTGTACGGGACATGTGTGTTTATAAGTGTTGGTAGGCGGGGTTGTAGGAGTGGGTGGAGGAAGAGATTTGAGCTAATCGGGCCTGAAGTAGCCATCAAATAAAATTAAATGAGAATTACTGTAAACAGTGATTTTACAGTATAGGGATCCTAACACGTCCATATGTTCATGGAAAACTCATCACTTATGAGGTCTTTCTGGTTACATTAACCAAACATTCCAACAAAGGGTCGACCATCAAACGATTTTTTTTTTTTACATAGCCGAGCTTCATATTTCACCAAATGGCCTAAATACATGCAATTTTTTCTCTAGGCTTTTAGTTAACAGAGCCAAACTACAGCCAACTGCATGTGATTCAGCTGAACAGCTTCTGTAAATTGGCTTCAAAGGTCAGCAGCAGAGCCTAAATATCAGTAGGAAGAAGCCAGCATAAGTAATGGTCCTGCATTTTCATGGACATTGCAGGAGAGAATACTTTGATGGCTGTAGTTTTTCCCCTGTGAGACTTCAGTCTGTGAAGTCCATCAGACGCCAGAGGGTTATTACCCAGACCATCTGAAAAGGAGGGAGGTGATAATCAAAGTTAAGGCCAGATACTAATCAGAGGGATTTTTAACGCTTGTCAGGTCAATTTAACAATAGTGAGGGGGGCTACAGGGAGACTCGTTGGCGAGGAATCCTTTATAGGAATGTACCGATACAGAAACTTGGACTGCTATGATAATTCTTAATATACTTCATCTGGCAGCAAAAAAATTGTGTACATGTAAATAAAATAAAATAAATTATGCCTACTATGAACCACTGGAATGAAGAAATTATATGTGCCAATTGCCAACTCTTTTGTAAAAATGGGAAATATAGCTTTCACAGTTATTACAAAAATAAATAAATAAAATAAATAAACAAAATGCATTTGTGCCATGGATGGAAAACCTTTAGTAAACATTTTACTTAGTATTTAACAATAGGTAGGGCATGTAGAAATGATGTGGGTCATATGACTGCAATTTATCATCTTAAATGTGTCTGCCAATACTGATATAGCTGCCAATATATTGTTCATCTCTCGATTCGGAGCATTGAGACCCAACCAGTGTTACAAATCATCACACTAAAACTCCTGCAGCTAGGCTTAAGAATAGCTTATGCATTAAGAACAGGATGTTACATCAGTTGGGGAGTCAGGCAACATGTACTGTTAAGTGGGTGGTTCAAGATGAATATGCATGCCAATGATGCAGATGTTCAAGACTTAAGATATCAGCAAATAAAAGGTAGTGCAATATGACGATTTATGATCGTGGATCAAAAAAATGTCCCTGCTTTTGAAGAAGTATTGTAGTATCGTGCTACAGCACACATTCTATCAGATGCAGTTCTGGCACCTGTCTCAATATACTGTACAACGCAGCATACTGTACATTCAGTGTTAGTGGCAGAGTTACATAGGGCTGTGACGGTCGCCGTGACAATCGCGTTGTGTACTGCCACCGGCAGTAGTGCACGTGACGTCACGCACTCTACACACACTTGTTTTGTATACAAGTGTAATATAATTTTTTGTCTTTGTCTTTATAATAGGGAAATTAGTTTGGCTGTAATGCTCAGACAAAATAGTATAACCAACATGACAAAAACAATTGTGATAAAATCGTGATAAAAAAAAAGTTTTTGGATTTTGGTCTAATCACTGAAAGTCCCTTTATCAAAATGAAAGTCTAGAATGACTAAAAAGATTCTTCAACAATTTTCTTCTAAATTAAAGAAGGAAGTTCATTTGAGATTTGAGGCTTTGTGCATTGTGTGTTGTAAAACAATCTTATTCCTGACTACAATATAGAGATTATTATTATTATTGTGCTACAAAATAGAGGGTACATTGAATACACATGGCCTCTGAACACTGAAAGCTATATAAACCCTACATACTTGACCTGATTTTTTTTGGTCTTGAACAAAGGATTGGTAACTAAAGAGTCACCTGGAATAGACCACAGGCTTTTTATGCATAATTAAACCACCACACAATGTGCCGTAAAACACATCAACTTAAGTGTTTAAAGATATATTATTAAACATACATTTAAAGGTACAGGTGCATCTCAATAAATTAGAATGTTGTGGAAAAGTTCATATATTTCATCACCCAACAATTCACTCAAAAATTTTGAATATGGTGACATGCCAATCAGCTAATCAACTCAAAACACCTGCAAAGGTTTCCTGAGCCTTCAAAATGGTCTCTCAATTTGGTTCACTAGGCTCCACAGTCATGGGGAAGACTACTGATCTGACAGTTGTCCAGAAGACAATCATTGACACCCTTCACAAGGAGGGTAAGCCACATTTAACATTCATTGCCAAAGAAGCTGGCTGTTCACAGAGTGCTGTATCCAAGCATATTAACAGAAAGTTGAGTGGAAGGAAAAAGTGTGGAAGAAAGAGATAAATAACCAAACGAGAGAACTGCAGCCTTATGAGGATTGTCAAGAAAAATTTATTCAAGAATTTGAGTGAACTTCACAAGGAATGGACTGAGGCTGGGGTCAAGGCATACAGACATGTCAAGAAATTTGGCTACAGTTGTCGTATTCCTCTTGTTAAGCCACTCCTGAACCACAGACAACGTCAGAGGCATCTTACTTGGGCTAAGGAGAAGAAGAACTGTACTGTTTGCCCAGTGGTCCAAAGTCCTCTTTTCAGATGAGAGCAAGTTTTGTATTTCATTTGGAAACCAAGGCCCTAGAGTCTGGAGGAAGGGTGGAGAAGCTCATAACCCAAGTTGCTTGAAGTCCAGTGTTAAGTTTCCACAGTCTGTGATGATTTGGGGTGCAATGTCATCTGCTGGTGTTGGTCCAGTGTGTTTTTTGAAACCAAAGTCACTGCACCTGTTTACCAAGAAATTTTGGAGCACTTCATGCTTCCTTCTGCTGACCAGCTTTCTGAAGATGCTGATTTAATTTTCCAGCAGGATTTGTCACCTGCCCACACTGCCAAAAGCACCAAAAGTTGGTTAAATGACCATAGTGTTGGTGTGCTTGACTGGCTGTTAACTCACCAGACCTGAACCCCACAGAGAATCTATGGGGTATTGTCAAGAGGAAAATGAGAATCAAGATACCAAAAAATGCAGATGAGCTGAAGGCCACTGTCAAAGAAACCTGGGCTTCCATACCACCTCAGCAGAGGCACAAAATGATCACCTCCATGCCACGCTGAATTGAGGCAGTAATTAAAGCAAAAGGGGCCCCTACCAAGTATTGAGTACATGTACAGTAAATGAACATACTTTCCAGAAGGCCAACAATTCACTAAAATAATTTTTATTGGTCTTATGAAGTATTCTAATCTGTTGAAATAGTGAATTGGTGGGTTTTTGTTAAATATGAGCCAAAATCATCACAATTTCACAACTTCAGTCTGTGTGCATTGAATTTATTTAATACATGAGCTTCACAATTTGAGTTGAATTACTGAAATAAATGAACTTTTCCATGACATTCTAATTTATTGAGATGCACCTGTACCTGCTAAGGCCCTCTAAAATCTTAAGACAGTAAATAAAACATTTTCCTTAACGAGACCTCACACACAGAGCTCATGTTCATTTAATCTCTCTTTTCAAGACTGTATGCTTAACAGCTCAGTAGGCACCTATAGCGGATCATGTGAACAATCTTATGCGCTATTACCAAATGAGAAGTCCCGTTTGATTAAGACTAGGCAAGTCACATGATAAAATGCCAACCCATTTTTGTCAAATAATTTTTTAATGCTGGCCTGTAAAGTGACTTTTTTTGAGACTGTTCATAGAAAAATATTACATGCAAGATATTCAACTTTCAGAACAAACCAACGAGTTCACCATCAGTTCTGTCATCATTTACATTCAAAATATTCATTCATATATTTATGTTTCACAAAAGAAATAATGTTGGATTTGTGGGAACTACTATCCTTTAAAGATAAAAGAAAATTGTGTTAGCAATAGCATGTAATCACTATTATCTAGTGGGACACCTGGGATGTACCACAAAATATCAGTGGTTAGTAGGGGTGTGAGTATAGCAATATTTTGTTTGGCGATACTGTATCGATTCTCTAAAATATATATAAAAAATATTATTTGATTATCATCAATAACAAGAATAATCTGTTGTAGCGAATGCAGTAAAGTCAACTGGAAGAATCCATATAATATGTGGATAAAGCTACGAGTTAGTATTCTTATTCACCTCAATGGTAGTTACTCAGCTGACACAGTGAGAGGACACAATCTGCCATCTTAGCTAATGCTTATTTCTGCTACTAGGTTGTTTTGTGCACCTAATCCTAAATGCCACTAATGGTTCAACAGCCAGAAGAAAATACCGTCATGACAACATTAATTGGCACCTCAAGATTGCTCACAGTCCAAAGCCTTTAAGCTCATCTGAAATGTCAAACACCTCGCCTCGGAAGTAGACCAAAGTTGGCACCAACAATCAAGGGAGGAGTGAAAAAGGAGTGGTCAAGTCTTCTCACACTAGACCAACAATCTATTCAAGCCATGGTAAATATCACTCTTACATCTATTGATCAAGTGGATTTTTATGAAGACGCATAAGTATTCCATTGCATCTATTCTTAAATTCCACTAAATCCATTTTTACTGACATTTTTTTCAGATATGGTAGAATTTTGGAATGACCATTAAGTGAGAATGATACTGTAACTACCGGCTGGCCATCACAGCCCTCAGGCAGAACCATGACATAACTGCAATCCATCCAAAGTTGCAAAACCACTGCATTATCGGCCATCTAATACTATTATGGGTTCTGGTAGGTGCATATACTTCACTTTAAAAACAGGCTACACTGTATTTATTGTATCTTCAGAATCTCCACTGAGAAAAGACACTGGTTTTATGTAAGAAAAAATTAATTTGAATATAATCTATCTAGAATTTTTTTTTTTTTTTTGCATAGTCACACGACTACGTATGAAAAAATAAACAGGACTTGGAGATTGCAGTGGAGGTGAATACAGTGCCCTTGACAAATGAACACATTTAATGGAGTAGTTTGGAATTAAAGATTTCCCTTTTCACATTAACATCTGCAAGCAGAGGCTCTGCGTGTCCATGAACACCAGTTTCTGTGGTTAGACAGAGGAAGGCTTCTGCAGGTGTGCAATAACAGGAAAACAGCATCAGCATCACTGCAGCAGTACTGCTATTTGTCAAACCATTGTCACACTTCCGGCATTAAAATGTAAAGACCAGTATCTTGTTCATGCTTATCCTACATCAGACTAGATGTTTATTACAGTAACACCCTTCTGATGTCACATTACAAAACAAACTGTGTTCGACTTTTAAATATATAGATATTTGTTGGACGACTGGTTTTTAGGCGGTCTTCCAGCTTAGCCAGGTTATTTTTAGAAGAGATTTGGGTACTTTTTAGGTGGTCAGACTTGGATATGCCCAATATTACTCAGAACTGATCATTTGGAAACATGTTGCACGTCAACTGTCAGGGCCTGGAAAATGCACAATTAAACTGTAACAAAAAGAGGCATAAAGCATAATCCGCATTATTACACCATTCAAAAACACAACTCAAGTTTAACTACCACTTTAATTTGGCATTGTAAACAGTGGAATTAAAATATGAATCAAAGGGAAACCTCAAAGAAAGCATATTAAACAGATTATTTTTTGTAGTCTGAAGAGAAACCAGCAAAACAGGAACATTGGGTTTTACAAATAAACCAGCGTGAGACAATCTTCAAGACTACGACACATGACTGATCCTGGAGCCCGGGCATGCGATTAAACCCCAAAATTCCCCTTCCTTCCACGACTAATTGAATCTAGATCAATGCCTACGTGAACAAATGCCTATTTTATTAACAAGATTCGCAATTAACACGTTCATTTACAGCAGCGGAACGCCGTTAGTCGAGCAGCAGCTTTAATAGGCGCAATCGACGGAAAGATGATAAATCTAAACAACAGCAGCTGCTAACACTGCTAGCGCCGGGAAACCAATAATAATTCAAAACATTGCACGATTTTATCGTAAATCCCTTCTCTCATTGACCCATCTGAAGCTGCTCGGGTCCATGTTGTGGGAGTGTGTGAAAACAAAGCGGGTTTTATATAGTTTACCTCACTCGAGTGCCGTGTGCATCTCCTCTCCGCTCGGTACTAAAACACTCACATGCTGCGCACCGCACAAATCTCTGACCCCACTGCGGAAACGCCATTCTCAAAGCCACTTACGTACGTACGTGTTACGTTCTTGCGTCCGTCTCCACACTTCAAGGAAAGTGTAACGCAATTTACGCAACCTGGCTCGAGCTCTGTGACGCATGCTTCCGCCAGCAGACAGTCTGAGGCCAGGCTGAGCTCGTGGCGGAAGCACGCGTCACACAAGGCTGTAATATGGTTTAAATAATTGTGACAAAGACGCGGTAGACTCTCACATTGCGAAAACCCGTCTTTGATTATGTCATATGTAATTATGGCAGTCTGAGTAACATCCACCATAAGATATGATTTGGTTGCGCTTATGCCCACGCTGTGAAATGTTGTTTCCACCGAAAATACTGCAGCTTCCTCTTTAGCTCCAAAGATCCCACAGAGCACATGATTGTTACTGTATCTCTGTATGCAATTAAATACTGAAAATACACACTATTTTCATCATCTCACATTTTCTGCTCCAACCTTAAAAGCTTTTCATTTTAATATATAACTACATACATAGTGTTATATATATTTATGCATTTAGCAGACACTTTTATCCAAAGCGACTTACAGTGCATTCAGGTAAAATTATTATTATTATTATTATTTTTTACTTAACATGTTCCCTGGTAATCAAACCCACAACCTTTTGTGCTGCTAGCGCAACACTCTACTACTGAGCCACAGGAACACACTGTATATGTAGTATAACATTTTTATTTCTGTGCCTTTTTTATATGACACTGAAAGAGAGAGCTGTCATTTTGCAGATGCTTTTATCCATAATAATTATTTATATTACAGTTGGATTAAAATTTTGATTTCAGTTAATCTAAGGCATTAGGCATCTCCGGAGAAACCTTCTGATCAAATTTTAAAGGCAGCATAAATATAGGCTGCATCCGAAAACTGAAAAATTCAGAGGATGCATTCCAAGGTAGGAAGGCATTAAGACATGTCCGAATTCAGTGTTAGCTTCAGTTCCTGTCTCCTGAGATGCCTTCATCTGGCCGATTTTTGAAGGTAGCATAGATGTATCCTTCGCTACCTTTGATATCCCACAATCCTGTGCATGCGATTCAGTGACAGTTAAGCTAAAAAATAAAGATGGCGTCTGAAAGTTGCAGTCGGTGGTCAGTTTGTGTGTAAATGTACATTTTTGATCAAGGTATTCCACTTTTGATGTAATTTTCTAGCGAGAAATTACTATTGTGCTGTTGTTTGAGTTTTCTGTGTATTCAAGAATCCTAAAAAAAGTAGGCAATAATGGTTTTAAATGTTCAAGCAGCAAATATGTTTTTAACATTGATAATAGCTAGAAATGTTCCTTGAGCACCAAATCAGTATATTAGAATGGTTTCTGAAGGATCATGCGACACTGAAGTCTGGAGTAATGATGCTGAAAATTCAGCTTCACAAAGGGGGGAAAACTGCATTTGTAAATGTAGTAAAATAGAATATTATTATCTAAAATTTTAATAATATTTCACAGTATTACTGTTTTTAGTCTTGGTAAATTACTTTGTTCAAAAACATTAAGAAAAAAAATAAACCTTAAAAACCCACCTCAAACTGTTAAATGGTATTCCATAGTTGCATAGCATATAATGAATGTATTTTTATTTGATTTTTTTACAGAGAACAATGGTTATTTAAGATTAGGGTTGAATTTTTCATATTTTCAGCTTGTAAAAACATATTCCCATAAATAAAGACCACTTATTCCTGAACTGTGGGGACCCCGGGTTAAAACAATAATTGCGATACTAGTAGATTATTGTTTCTCTTATGATAACGTAACATGTTTTTACAGCCACAGGTCAAACCTAGCATTATAAACTCATAGTGCAAATGATAATTTGTTGTGCATCAACAGAAATCAGCCCTAGGGGTGCAGTGAAATATCATTAACAGGAAGTGCTGAGCCTAAAGATATTCTGGGAAAATAAGATTCTAAAATGTGGCATTGTTCTTGAAACTTATGGATAGTTTTCAGTTTTAGTGGTTGTTTCTTTTTTTTTTCTTCTTCTTCTTATTTATAAAAAAGCTGTAAACTATAAATACGGATATTCTGAAATGCCTTTCAAAATTCCAGATAACTAAACAGACACTGTACATTTAGACATTTTATTTATTTATTTATGTGGAAGGTGTAATGGTGCCGTTGGATTCTGATGTTGAATTCACAGGTCTCGTGAGGATTGTTTTTGCATTAGACATCACAAGCCCTAAAATATGTGGAGGCGCAACAGCTTTTGCATTCCTTTGAAGAATAGACGGAATTGTGCTTTTGTGATCAGCCAAGACTGTGACAGTGAACATCAGCATTGTGAAGACAAAAGGATTTATTCCGTATTAGATGCCACACTTGTGGAAACAGAGCACATTTGAGTGGCGTAAAAAATGAGAATATGTAAAGCTTAACGAATGCAGCTGGAAAAAAACTTGAAGAGTCTGTATGGAATTGTACTGACAGAATCCTCTTTGATTTCCTTTGTAACACCTTCCAGTATGTTAGATCCATCCAGACATCTTCTCAGTGAGCCACTGTTACTATATCTATATCTATCTATCTATCTATCTATCTATCTATCTATCTATCTATCTATCTATCTATCTATCTATCTATCTATCTATCTATCTATCTATCTTTCATCTGTCTATCTATCATGAGATCCTGCAAATCCAGGACAGAGTGAACAGAGAATAATTCTGCAGATATAAAGAGAGGAACATTGAGATGGGTGCTGCTACAATAAAAAGCAGGTCTATTCTTAACCTCGGTGAATCCCCCCTGCCTATACATTTAAACCATGGCAGCTAAGCTGTAGCTGGCTTTTGAATCCTGACGATCTTGTCAGCGGTTATATTCTGAGAATACATCCTGCATTAGTGATCTGAGGCTCTGGTCTAACACAGTGTTGTCAAATCCCATGGTTCTCTGAAATCCTCATGGAGAAATAAAAAGCAATATGTTAAAGAGACCCTGCTGAGAAATAACATCTGAAATGGTGGAAGTCGGTGACACTAGAGGTTATAAAGCTGAGGAAAGTTTCAGGGAAAACTTTTTTGAGTTTAAGAGGTCTTACTCCACTGGTGCTGAGAATAAACACCTGTGTTTCAGTCAGTCATGTAAGAATGTGAGTTGCCAGCTGGCATTAATCCAGGTCACCTCAGAGAGTCAGGTGACATGCCTGCTCTCATAGCAATGGATAGTCGGCATCAGGATGACACCTTTCACATATTAATCACCTGTCAGTCCTGGACCATCGTTGACAAGCGAGAGTCATCTGAGAAATATGAAATAGTGTCTTTGCTTTGCTTCACTTTACTGTAAGACACCTGCAACACACACTTTTCCTCTGGAGATCACATAGAATTATTGATGAATGCTGCCACTCAGCTGCAGTATGTGTCCCAGGTGTCATTTTTCATTTCTCTTCCTGTTTGCTTCAGATACACATGCATTCAACAAAACAAACCACAGACCTTGAATATTTTCTACTGAAAATATTCAACTCTCATCAACTTGTGTTTTGAAAATACAAGGGAATGGATTTAGGCTTGACTTGTTTATAACCTCTAATAACGGATTTTACTGTAGTTTTCAGATTTAGATTTAATTTAGAATATTTGATGCTGCTTGAAAGAAATCTTCTGTACAGAATACTTTGTGATCATGTCAGCATGTCCAGAGGTTTTTAAACTGGGATCTGGGACACCAAGCGGAAGGGTGCTGGAGAGATTCTGGTTAAATGTTTGAAAAAAAAAAAAAAAAAAAAAGACATTACAGTATCATGATTCCATTCTAAATGCTAAATCCAAATCAAGATTATAATTATAATTATAATTGTTTTATTCCTTTGACAGCCAAAGTATAATGTTTCTCCTACAATTGTATATTTGTTAGATTTTAAATTATAGATGACTTGACTTGAATTTAAATTAAATATTGTGTAAAAGGTTTGGTAATTTTAATTTAAAGTGTTTTTAATTAAAATTTTAAAAGTTTTTTTTTTTTTAAGTCTCTTCGGCTTCATTTATTTGATCAAAAATTCAGTAAAAACAGTCATATTGTATAATTTTAAATCACTGTTTTCTATTTTAACAGTTGTGCTGCTTAATATTTTGGCAGAAACTTCTTTGGTGAATAGAAAGTTCAAAAGAGGAGCATTTATTTGAAATAGTTTTTTTGTAACTAGTTAAAATCAATCTTATTATTCACCATCGCAGCCTGAGTTATTGCTGCACTTTTTAAAAATATATATTTTTAAATAAATACTGTTGATTTACAGTTGTAGAATTTCACTGAGTGTCTGGCCATCTCGTTAGTTCTGCAGTCTGTTAATTGGTGTCATTGGTTTAGAATACAGTAAAACCCCAACACATTACCCACATTGATTTAGCACCTGCTATAGCTTGAAGCAGTGTACTTATGTTCAAAACACTCTAATCAAACACTTAAGTCAACACTTTACATGCTGAGCCTGCAGCGCGACCATATCAAGAATGAAATAAAAGCAGTTACTTCGCCAGCAGAATAACCTCCGCATTGTTCACTAATTAAGCATGTTTGTCTCGCCACATATGGTGAAGCTCGCATCACATACGGGGGTTATCCTCAGTTCAAAACCTCTCCTCGGGTTCTTCTGGGAATCACACAGCTCTGAGCACACCAGCTTCATAGTTTGATGGATACAGATTCTATTACCTCAAATCATTACCATAATTTTCCCCAGCCATCCACACCATTTGTTATCAAAACCACATTTCAGACAATTGCAAGGCATTTCTCACGCCTAGCAAATCTGTTTTGCCACATGTAGTCATGATCCATCAGTGTAATTTGAAAGAGCACAAGTGCGCTTTGCTATGAGCGACAGCCAGTTATTGAATTAGAAGAGCATGGCTCATCTTCACCTGTCAACACAGCTGCTAATGGCCTTAAATCTGAGCAAAGCCATGCCAAGTTTTCTATCAAGTCTGTGCATTCCTCCCTGACACCTGTAGTGATTATCCACAAATTAGCAAAAGCTACTTTATGCTTATATGCGTATGCGTCACGCATGGGTACTTGGGTCAGCCAAAACTTCAATACTGATCGTTGCATAAAAATGTTGGGTTTCTTAAGTAATGATTATTTATTCAGCATGACGATTAATGCATATCATAAGCTTCAAAAGGGAAACAAAACACTTGGTTAAAAAATATACAAGCAATCACAGTTTAACAGAAAAAGGTGTTGAACTGTGTCACTTACTAAATGTGACGTGGTGATATTGGCCATGATAATCCTGAAATACAATAAGGTTTATCCTTATATGGAATATCCAGTAAATGTTGCAATGTGTCTTTCAAATAAAAGAAAGGTGCCTAAATCCAGAAGAACTGTGGCAACATCTCCAAGATGCTTCAAGGGACCTACCTGCAAGTAAACACTGACTGTCATATACGGTTTGACTTTTTCTTTGATTTGTTTTTAAAAGCCTAACTAAGGACAGAGGCTGCAAATGAGCTATTAGCTAAAAGCATCTGCTGCATCACATTTAATGTAACAAGGTTATTCTGTATTATTTCTGTAAAATAAGCAAAAATAAGAGCAAACTTAAGAGCCTCCTGCTGTTATTATTTCAGTATATAAAAGGCTTGTGCTTCTCGTAGATCATTTGCACTCAGATTGAAATGAAGAGTGAGTATATCAATCAAAAGGCCAATAGTTCAGCACACAACACTAGACCTTTGATTGTTGTGCAGTGGAGAGCTTTCACATTTCTTTGATCTCTCAGATAAATCAGTTTGTAGCCCCTTTCAAGCACGGACGCGCACACACACTCAATGCTCAGGAGTGTGTTTATGCTTTTGTGTTTCTGTATTCCCTCGGCATCACAGGCTGGTTATTTGTCCTCCCTGGTGACTCTTTGGAGGCTTGGTCCTGTCAGGAAGCGTGTTGGGCAGACTGCAGCAGACAGGATAAGTGGTCGGTCAGCAGAGCAGCACTCCTGCAGGATCCGTTGGGACTGACTGCTGATAGGCGATGGGTCAGCGCTTGTTTCTTTACCTGCATCTGCTCTCTCCATCTTAAGAGGCTACAAAAATAGCTCACAAGAATAATAAAATAGTAAAAACTCAATCTGCAACAACAGGACTCACTCATGATCAGAAACAACCTGCTATTCTGCAGTTTAATTTAGTAAGTGTGTTTTGAAACAATGACGGGGGGGAAAAAAAGTAGGCTACTGTATGTAGGAAATCCAGACACCAAATAGGAACTTAATTAATAGTTTTAATTGAGGCCATGTCCACACGTACACGGGTATTTTTATAAATTAGGTTTTTCCTTCTTCCGTTTTTAAAAAAATCTCCGTCCACATGAAAACGCAAACACATGCTATGATGCACTGTTCAGAGCATGCTAAGTCAACAGGTGGCGATATAATCTCAACCGTAAAGCCATGCTGGCCAATCAGAAGCCTGAAAAAGTTTGCAGTAGGCGGAGATAACAGCACTGGCTCCGACATCACAAGCCAAAAACACCAGTTTCGCTGTCTACACGATAACACTGATTTTTGAAAATCTTCACCCTGGCATGAGTTTTCAAAAATGTTCGGTGTTAGTGACCTGGTGCTACGTTTGCATGTGGATGAACGGCCAAACCATGTAGAAAAAGCTGCGGTTTTAAAAATAACTGCGTTCGAGTGGACAGGGCCTGAGTTAATATGTATATTTTTGCTCCACCAACGTGTTTTTTAATGAATTGATTGAATAAATCTCTCAGTTACACTCCCCTGTTTTGTCCTTGAATGAATTGATGTTTTTTGAAGAATCGAGTGAATGATTGAATCAAATGACTTGCGTTGTGTTTCCAACACAAAGCAGTGGTGTACGAATCGATTGAATGGATGATGTAATGACAGTCACTTGGAACCAAATGGGGGGAAAAAAAATTCAGCATCACATTTCAATTATTTTGAACGAGTAAGTACTTTTAAGCTACTTCCTCATGACAGTCACAATTTTATATGAATGCTTGAGTGAATGATTCATTTAATGACACAATCGAAAACAGTCACATGTCATCACCTATTGGCAGATTTGGATCTGTAAAAAGTTCAATGTGTTGGGCTCATTTAATAATGAGTATTAATGTTCTATAAGGTTTTGATAGACATACCTGAAACTAGCATACCAAAACCATTAAAAGTTTAAAACACCTATAGTGGAGACAAGCACACACACACAAAAACCTGACATGTTTACCTAAACCTTCATAACATTTCCACAATACAAGATGGTGTAAGGTAATATATGCCATGTTTACCTGATTTAAGGGTTTGACACTCCACCAGGGAGCTTCTGTGGCAGCTTTATGCTAAGAGCGAGTTTATTTGCAAACTCTTTATTAGTCCAAAGTAGAGCATCCATATAATTACAAACCTCGTCCATGTCTCATAACGAGGCCTGTCATCGATATTTATTTGGAGAGAAATGGGGTCCTACTTTATATGCTAAACATGAAGTCACAATGAGTTTGCACATTCCCTGAGCTGGAGACAATAATGGCTTGCTGTAGTCTAATGAATGATACATTGAACCATGGCACAACCTCGGAGACAGAGAGAGAGACACGCACAGAGAAAGAGGGAAATAATCAGGGGAAGACAAAAAAAATGTCCTCAAACATTCTTTCACTTCTGTAAATAGAGGGAGAGGACATGACCTTTGAGGAATCTGCAGCAAACAGTTTTTGTGAAAGAGCTTCTTTCTCCCTCTCTCTTTGTCTTCTTTCTCTCGTGCTCTTTCTCTCATTAGTGTCTTGTAATTAGAATTTGTTTACTGATCAGTCATGCATTATGTGACATCGTAGTTGTGGAATGAAGCTGAAGATTACATGAACAGCACAGAGAGCACGATCACAGCGGCAAACAAACAAGTCTGAATCTTCTTTATGGGCTAAATATTGATTTAGAGACCACTGTGATCCAAGTAGATAGTGTGAGGTTGTTTATCATATATTTTACTACACAGTTTCAGAGAAACATGACCGAGTCGCTATGATTTTCATCATAAGGGATAATATCTTACTGAAAACTGAGGTAAAGCAAGTATGGCGTTTGCACAAATGAGAATATGTACGTGCTATTCTGAAGTCTTTTTTGCAAACCTAGTATGTTTTTAATTCTAAACAGCAGTAAACATATACAACTTTAACAACAGCAACAAAATCCTATTTCTACCCTATAAACATTTATTTTCATACTCAAAGCAGATAATGTTTTTCCTTACCCTCTCTAAAATGTAATATTCGCCCAGCAACGGTGATCATATTAAATTGACGCTCATAATTCCACACTCTCTGTCTAATTTAGCCACTATCAGGTTCGGTGTCATCAGGTTAATGGCTTCATTAGGCCACAAATTGCCACCTTGGGCTGTGCAGGCCCGCCAATTACCATTTTTCATCATTTGCTAGATAAGCCATTGAAAATATTGCCAAACAATTTCTTGTAAATCGATTATCTTGGGTTCAGAGTTTTTTAAGTGATAAAGATCTTGCAACTTGCCGGTGAAATGAAAGATACCAAATGCCATCAAGTGAAACCAGCTCAAAGCTTGAGCTCATTCAACTATCAGACAAACTCATATCTGATATGGTGTGGAGTGCTGGGTACAAAGACACTGGGCAAAACAGTGTAAACTAATCTTGTTCATGGTAAAATAGGTGTTTTAGAAAACTTATTCTTTATTATTAGTCATTTTATTACATGCATCACTTTCGAGAAGATTTCAAGCAATTCACGTCAGGGTGTTTAAACCATGCTGTTTTTTTTAAATAATTCTCTCAGTATATTTTTGTTATTTATAGTGTAGTTGGACTGGATTATTTTATATCTGTTGATCAGAAATGTGTTAAGCCTTCTACACACTACACGATTTTAGCAATCCTATAAGATCATTGCTGGTCACACTGTGCAACATGGATCTAATAAACTTGGAAACGACATGCGTGTAGACTGTACGATGATGACACCTATTGACTCGTAGGCTACGACGCACGAAGAATAAAACGTCATTAGCATGCGCTAATGGTAAACAAAAAGAGCATAATGAATCCCACTTTTACAGTTTTTATGCAAATGTGGAAGAAATAAGAGCTTGAGGTAAGCAGTTTTATGTTTTAGCGCTATGTCGCATTGATTTCATGTTGCATTTTAAACTGGTTGGTCAGTAAACATGGGTCGTAACTGCTAACACACTGTGCGATGAACATGTATTTCTGACACTGCCAGAAAATTATCGTAGGCTATCTTTGGTTGCAAGACTGCAACAACGGCCATCTTCGAACCTCTCTCACTGTAAGACATAGGACCACCAATTAGGAGCCAAGATCACAGAAATCGCCACGATTGTTTCACGATGCCACTCTTTTGTCTGGGACAGCCGAAAATCATGCAGTGTGTCTCAGGCTTTAGAGGGAAACTGATTGACTGTACTCAACTCTGTGAAGGAAATGCACAATAGAAATAAAGTGAATGTAGCTTGCCCCTGCAAAATGGGGCAAATGTGTTTGAAGTGGTTTTAGTGCAGTGCTATGAGTTTCTAAGGTGTTTTGGGTTGTTGTTAACTTGTTAAAATTAAAAGCTCCCCTTTTAAAAGATCTTTATATGATTCAGTGTTTTGGATCCCTTCCATAATGTAAGTCTATGACAGTGGTTCTCAACAAGGGGGCCGGGGGCCAGTTAACTTCCAGTGGTGCCTCAAGATGACTTTAAATGGTTTAAAATAAAAAAAAAAAAAAAACAAAAAAAAAAAAAACAGTAAAAAAATAAGCCTAAACATCTAGAAATAATTCTATGTGATTTATAGAACTGAAAAGGTTATGTAAATTAATAAAATTTTAAAACACAATGATAATTTTTATAAGGATTAATATTCATTTTATTTATATATTTATTTATTTAAGTTATGACCAGCTCTAAAATATCTTTAGGTAGAAGTAGAACTTGTTAAGGTTTTTTTTTTTAAATTTTTTTATAATTATTATTTTTTATCCTTATCCTTAATCCTGTAAATCATAAACAATTTGAAAAGTCATAGGGCCTTTGAATGTTGTTGACTTGGAGTCAAAAAGGTCGAGGACCACTAGTTTATGGGATTTTTATTACTCCTTTTATCCTTTAATCTGTCCACAAGATTTGAGGTATCATTCATGTCCATAGCACAAATCAGTGTGGGATAAGTAACTCGCCCAAAGTTTAATACATGGGGATAAGCACTTAGCAGGACACATTTTCCCAATGTGAACAGTTTTAGTTATAGAACTTGAAATGAATAATGTATGAATTGCATACATTAGTGTGGTCACTGAGTCTTCGGAATAGCAGAATAACGCATATAAACATACATAATGCAAAATGTACATGGGATTATTATGCCACTCCATTAGTTATGTGAAAACAGAACAGGCAGATATATCCGGTCATGACAGTTTAATCAAAAATGTACCATTAGTGTGGGATATATTTTTGCCCAACGGGATTTTTCACTTTTGAATTATTGCAGGCCAAGAAAGGTTTACACATTTTGTTCTTTATGATAATCTTCACCTATTGAGCACAAGTTTTAAATCTTAAATTGCCACAAAAAAAGCAAAAGCTAAACATAGACTATAAACAAATTACATCATGGTTACATGATTTCAGTATCACCGCCATAAAGCTTCAGACAACTATTTCAGTCTTTATTTAAAAATCATTTTCCAAGAAAGTTTGCATTAGTTTGTAAGAGCATGTTTATAACCCCATGAGGCTGTGAATGTGGAATAATGAGTAGATGAGTTTACTTGTTCAGCATGATGATCCACTGACTTCAGGACAATAGATCCAGAAAAGCTAACTTGCAAAAATGCATCATCCTTGCAGATTTTATCACCTTATGTGCCAAACATTTGTTTTGAATTACATAAGGGTGTAGATAAATTATGACAATTTTCATTTTTGGGAACAAACCTTTTAATGGAATCTTTGATCATGAGTTGATAATGGCACCTGAGGGATATTTCTGAAATTAGTATAAATTGGCTCAAAAGTGACTGGGGTGAAGACAAAATCTGGTAGAGTTCAGGATTCCTTACTAGAATATAGACTGTTATTGCCAGTGCAGATTTTCCGAGATTTTCATGGTTACAGAGAGCATTCTTACTGAATTGGCATATTATTCATGATTAATATTCAAGATCCCTTTCTAAATAACAATTATACAACATTATACAACATTGTTAAATGATAAAAAATTTAAAATGCTAAAAAAAAAAAAAAGTATTCAGATGATAAAAAATTCCTTCATAATGCTCACATGGTCAATTACTGATGCTGATGTCTGTCACAACCAAGACCAGTGGAGAATTCTGGGAAAGCATGCTGAGTTTATTCTAGGCTGCAGGCACAAATAATCCAGGAGAGAAACTCTAATGACCAAAGCAAACTCTTATAGCTCCAGCTTCCAATGCATTTACTCCAAAATGAGTTTAGCGGCATTTCCTGAATGAGCTATTTTATCATTAGAGCCTCAAACTATGGAATATAATATTATTGACTTCATCACCATACGTCTTCATAAGTGGATTTTATTGCCTTTCTGTTCTCTTATTTTTAAAGCTGCACTGGGGTGCCAAAACAGCATGCATTGTGGGTAATGACTGGCATCAATATTACTGTAATGTGATTGGGTGATATGTGGCAATCATTAAGGGGGATGGTCAAAAAGTCTTCTTGCATAGTCTACTTGTGAGAGAAGAGAATGCACACAGCAACAAACTTCTATGCATGCATCTCTCTCTCTTAATATTTACACACATAAGTATTATACATCAGTTATCAAGTTTAGTCTGTGCATTAACCCCCTGGGGTTGAACTAAAAATACTCCTTCATTTTTGTAGTATCCTTCATCGTACAGATAAGAATAAGGTATCATTTGAAACTGCAAAGGATCTACTTTTATTTGTGTATAGTCATAATAACAACAAAACAATGTGCTTTTGTAAAATAAACAGGGTGCTCTCTGTGCCTTCTTGGTCTCTGTAAATAAAACAACCTGAATTTCCGTGAATACCAAATCCAGGTGTGAAAAACTTTCCCAAAAAGACTCAGCGCTTTTTACGATACAAATCATTACAAAGCAACTTTACAGAAAATTAAGTTTCTACAATATTTAGTAGTAGCTTATCAGTGGTGACTGTCATTCATGTGCATATGGCAGAAATGTTTAGAAAAATCAATAAAAAGACGTAAACAAACAGACGATTAACACTATTAACAGCAATTATGCAATCAAACTTATAGCTAAATGTGGTAGTTCTGTATGTTGTTTCAGGGTTGGCATCATCTGAGGTCCTCTGAGGGCTTGCGTCATCTCTTCTCAGGTGTTCTGGATCCAGACTGGAGCTTGTGTAAATCCTAGTTACCACGGGATGTAAATCCTGCAGAAACAGAGAAACAAATAGAGACATAATTAGCGTAGCTGCTGTTCCAGCCAAGTAAAATTAATTCGTTTAACCCAAGCTAAAGAATAATAATGCACATTTGATCAGATATAACTGCAGTCCAAAATTATGAGATGCATTATTTGAATGCTTGGCCAAAGAGGTGTGTTTTTAATCTAGATTTAAACAGAGAGAGTGTGTCTGAGCCCCGAACATTATCAGGAAGGCTATTCCAGAGTTTGGGAGCCAAATGCGAAAAAGCTCTACCTCCTTTAGTGGACTTTGCTATCCTAGGTACTATCAAAAGTCCAGCGTTTTGTGACCTTAGGGAGCGTGATGGGTTGTAGCGTGGTAGAAGACTAGTTAGGTACGCAGGAGCTAAGCCATTAAGGGCCTTATAAGTAAGTAATAATATTTTGTAACTGATAAAAATAATAAAAAAAAAAGATAACGTGATACGGAACTTAATAGGTAGCCAGTGCAAGAGACTGTAGTATTGGGGTAATATGGGGTAATATCATATTTTCTTGACCTGGTAAGGACTCTAGCCGCTGCATTTTGGACTACCTGTAGCTTGTTTATTGAGGATGCAGGACAACCAGCTAGCAGTGCATTACAATAGTCCAGTCTAGAGGTCATGAATGCATGAACTAGCTTTTCTGCATCAGAAACAGGTAACATGTTTCGTAGCTTGGCAATGTTTTCTAAGATGGAAGAATGCTGTTTTTGTAACATGGGAAATATGATTTTCAAAAGACAAGTTACTGTCTAATATAACACCCAGATTTTTTACAGTAGAGGAAGTAACAGTACATCCGTCTAGTTGCAAATTGTAATCTACGAGATTCTGTGTAATGTTTTCTGGTCCAATAAGTAATATCTCTGTCTTATCTGAATTTAATAGGAGAAAATTATTGGTCATCCAATCTTTTACATTTTTAACACATTCTGTTAGCTTAGATAATTTAGAAGTTTCACCTGGTCTTGTTGAGATATATAGTTGAGTATCATCAGCATAAGAGTGGAAACTAATCCCGTATTTTCTAATGATATTACCAAGGGGCAACATGTATATTGAAAATAGCAGAGGACCTAGGACAGATCCTTGTGGCACTCCATATTTTACTGGTGATAAATGAGATGACTCCTCATTTAGATAAACAAAGTGGTAGCGATCGGACAGGTAGGATCTAAACCATCTTAAAGCCTGCCCTTGGATACCTGTATAGTTTTGTAATCTATCTATGAGTATGTCGTGATCTATGGTGTCAAACGCAGGCACTAAGATCAAGTAAAACTAGCAATGAGATGCAGCCTTGGTCTGATGCAAGAAGCAAGTCATTTGTAATTTTAAACAAGTGCAGTTTCTGTGCTATGATGGGGCCTGAAACCCGACTGAAATTCTTCATAGAGATCATTTTTTTGCAGGTAGGAGCACAATTGAGCAGACACAACTTTTTCTAAAATTTATATATAAATGGAAGATTTGAAATGGGTCTGTAATTTGCCAGTTCACTAGGATCTAGTTGTGGTTTCTTAATAAGAGGCTTAATAACCGCCAGCTTGAATGGTTTTGGGACGTGACCTAAAGATAACGACGAGTTAATAATATTGAGAAGCGGTTCTTCTGCTACAGGTAACAACTCTTTCAGTAATTTAGTGGGTACAGGATCTAATAAACATGTTGTTGGTTTAGATGCAGTGATAAGTTTATTTAGCTCTTCCTGTCCTATAGTTGTAAAGCACTGCAGTTTATCTTTGGGTGCGATAGATAAACCTAAAGTATTAGACGCTGTAGAATCTACGTTTGCTATTGTATTTCTGATGTTATCTATTTTATCAGTGAAGAAATTCATAAAGTCATTACTATTTAACTGTGAGGGAATATTTAGATCGGGTGGCGTCTGGTTATTTGGTTAATCTAGCCACTGTGCTAAATAAAAACCTTGGATTGTTGTTGGTTGTTTTCTATGAGTTTGTGGATCTGCTCGGCCCTGGCAGTTTTTAGAGCCTGTCTATAGCTGTACATACTGTTTTTCCATGCAATTCTAAAAAACTTCCAAGTTAGTTTTTCTCCATTTGCGCTCAAGACTACGAGTTGTCTTTCTTGAGAGCGGGGGTATTACTGTTGTACCATGGCACAGTACGTTTTTCTCTACATGAATACTTGCCTCAAAGACATGAGAAATGTATGTATGGAAACCTTGAAATGTCTACTTTTAAATGAAGTCATGTCCAAAACAAATATTATCTGTTAAAATAATCCATATGAAACCAACGTGATGTCCAGTTTTTCCTGTCTCAACTAATTATCTCCGATGCAGTTAGCCCACGAGCTCATAATGCTTTTCAAATTCTAAACATCCAAGTGAGAGGCGCGCATGTAAAACACCCACATCGCCTCCGTGTAAACAAACAAGTTTTACAAAATCACAAAAAATGTTTTACAAATGTTAAATCAATATATTGTTTTCTGTGAACATGATCATTTTCACATCA
Source organism: Cyprinus carpio (assembly GCF_018340385.1). NCBI lineage: Eukaryota > Metazoa > Chordata > Actinopteri > Cypriniformes > Cyprinidae > Cyprinus > Cyprinus carpio. Next base: position 17,027,607 of record NC_056605.1, read on the forward strand.
TTCTGTAGCAAAAACTCTAGTCTACCACATCCAGTTTTCAAAAGTCTTGTGAACAAATATTCTGTATGTGTTTTATTGCCTTATTTCACAAATAATACAGCTGAAATTGTACTTGTAAGGAAAAGTTTACACAGAAGAAAACATTACTACTATTAGTGTAACAGGGAGACCGTGCCAAATTAAACAACTTAAAGCTGTTGTGGTCGCATCGCTACAGTGCTCGTGTCCATTGTAGACATTACTATCCGTCAAGCAGATAATGTTATTATTGCTAACATAGCGGACTCATCGAAAAATACATTGGCATCATTTGTATTAAAGAGAAAATAATCACTTCATCCAATGTTTAAGTGAATAAAATATCCTTGACAGCCTTGGAGTTTCACAACTATTGACTTTGTTCTCGCTCACCGGACTGTCTTCATTGAGAGTTATGTAAGCGTTTTAATTTTAACCTTCAATATTACAGTAATGTAGTACCAACTGACACTGATGTATATAGACTTTTTTCCACATTTCTGGGTTTCTCAGCAGCGGAAGTTGTCATAGTTGTGTTAACTTGAAGATCAGTGAATGGGAGAGTACCACATACAGTATATATATATATATATATATATATATATATATATATACAGTGTATATATACATATATATATATATATATATATATATATATATATATATATATATATATATATATATATTGTATTGCCATTTACTCAAATAGCAAAAGAAAACTCCACGTTAGTGTTTTCATTACTTTCAAAAAAGAGACTGATAATGGCAGTCAGAAGAGAGAATGATGTCAAATTTACGACCCTAGACGCTGCATTAGAAACACCCTTGCATTAACGTTAATAGTTTTTTTTTGTAATTTGATGCAAAGTATAATATAATTAAAAAGTATAGGCTGGTGTTATAATTGTACATACATACTTTTTTTTGCAAAGTATAATATAATTAAAAAGTATATGCTGTTTTACTACTAAACGCGTCATCACAGTCTTGTGAAAAGGGTCTGTTTTACAGCATTAGTTGAGAGATTATTTTTTTTTACTTGAGAAAATTTTGCATGTTCCGTACCTGATATATCTAAAGTAATCGGTATTGAATCAAATCAAATTGAATCAAAAAGTAAATTGAATCAGAAGCTTGTGAATCAAAATCTATTCATGAAATTTGTGTCAAAACCCAGGCCTAATAATTATGTATAATTAATCCATTGAAAAAATTTGATCACCAAATAAAAAAAATATCTCACTAGCATAGTTTAGAAGGGCATGTCAAGTTCACCAAGTATTTAAGTCAAATCTCACCACTTTATGACCCCTCACCTTCAGATTCTTGTATCCATGGCAACACACGTCAGTTGCCAAGACAGAAACTGGATACAGATCATTAGGACCTGCGTTTCTAAGCGTCCCATCTCCATAAAAATGCGGTAAACAACTTTTAAGGGCTCAGCAGATTCCGTCATGCTGCGGTCCTCTATTTCCTAATGAGCCACCTGTCAATACAACTGCTATCTTACGCACAATTACGCTATCAGTTCTGACACAAACAGCAGGCTAAGCATGGGGAGAACTGGAAGATGAGAAAAAGGGAGTGAGGGTTTGGGTTTGTCACATGTGGGACAGAACGTGAAACATTAAAACCAGAGCTTTTGGAAACCACCTCAGAATGACTTTCTGTTTCTCTTGCAGCTGTTTGGAAATCAAAAGGTAGGACTCAGTGACTCACTCCAGCATCTCTTCAGCCCCTTCCCTTCAGTTCCCCTGCAGAGGAGCCTGAGGCAGGAAAACAGGTGCGCTCCCATTCACCATAATGCAAATGTGAACTTTTCAGCGGCATTGTGGCTCCTCAACTACGCTATGTGAAATATCACCCCATTGGCGTCTTGCTGCCTCTAATGAGCTGCTTATCATCCTTGAGAAAATAATGAGGTTTCTTTAAACACCGCCACCTGTCCATCTCGAGCAGATAAACAGGGCAGAACCTCATGCTGTGGGCTGGTGCAACAAACGACCACTTCTGAATTTTCAAATTGTAAATTGCTCCTTGAACGCATAAAGCAAATGAACTGAATAACAATGGAGAGGTAATTGTATTTAAATAGACCAAGTGCGTTTTCATTGGATTGTAATGCTATGAGAGAAGTGTGCAGACAGTTAACCAACAGTATTTATGCTGAATGCTGAAGTGTTACCAGGTTACTATTATAGTGTCTTTTTAAGATTTAATCTGATTTGTTAAAACAATCCTAATCTGTGTTACACCTGTAATCAGAAACATTGTTGATTCAGTTAATGCACATTAGTTTGTTTGGAGAAATTTAGCATTACATCACTTGCTCACCAACAGATTCTCTGCAGTGAATGGGTGCCATCAGAATAAGAGATAACACAACTGATAAAAACACCACAATAATCTGCAAGTAATCTGTTGGTGAGGAAGTGATGCAATGCTAAATTTCTCCAAATTTGTTCCAATGAAGAAACAAACTCATCTACATCTCGGATGGCCTGAGGGTGAGTACATTTTCATTTTGAGTGAACTATTCCTTTAATAATTATCTTTTTTTTTCATCAAATATTGACTCAGGCTATGTGATTATTAGTGATTAATTTGACTAATTAATCAGCACATCATGTAATTAATTTAATTAAACTCTAATTTATTGACAGACCTATTTACATTATTTTAAATTTACTTCATATTCTGTGCACTACAAAGATGTAAGATCTGGAGGTGTTTATACCTCATTATCTTTGTGACTGGGATCATTTTAACAAACAGTGAAAGGCAAATGGAGGGATCTTCAGTTTTCTTTATTTTTTTTATTTTTTTGCTGTAGGCAATAGTCAGCATGTGTTCACTTCCAATGATGTTGGATCAGATGCGCAAATATCTCATTAACGTTCCCTCTGTGTTTATGAGAATGTTGTTTTTGTATAGAGAGAAACAATTTTGGACTATGATTACGGAATTTCTAACTGGCAGGCTCTCTTTGAATGCTGCTTCAAATCAGTCAGGTCAAATTAAAGACATTAACTCAGTTTCAGAGTAATAACTATAATATGCCAAATAAATCTGGCAAGAAAATCATCACTAAATCTGTGTCTTTTATGGCTGACTTTTTAAATATATGAGACCATTTTGATTATTGAGATCACAAATGAAGAATAATGTGAAAAGACAACAATCAACCACAGTGATTTATTGCCTTAAAGGGGTCATATGATATGATTTCAAGTTTTCCTTTGTCTTTGGAGTGTTAAAAGCTGTTCATGAATAGATAAGATCCCTAAAATTGCAAAGACTAAAGTCTAAAACCCAAAGAGACATTCTTTAAAAAAAGTTAAGACTTGTCCACACCCTACTAAAACGCCTCGTTTAAACACGCCCCCACATCTCTACGTCACAGTGTTGGAAGATTTGCATAACGCCGCCCAAATTTTCACGCAAAGAAAGAAGGCGCAATTTTGATTCACGCTGTTGCTGCCAGCACCATGTCGTGGAGACGCTGTTTCATTGTGAAAGCGAAACTACTTTGTTTGGCCTTTCAGAAGAGGACACAACTAGAAATCCGTGGTTAAGTTGTATTTACAACACTGTTCTAGAACAGTTCAACACAAATATTCAAATGTGTGCAGCACATTTTATGGAGGACTGTTTCCTGATTTCTGGGAGAGTATAGACTACAATGCCGGCTGTTCTGACTCACTGTCTGTAAGTACGTTTGTATATGTAAAGAATTTGCCACCGATGATTCAAACGTGAGTTTTGAGCAGTGTAGTGTAGCGCTTGTTGTTTGTCATTTCTCCAATCACAAATTCAGACATGGTTTTATGTTTACGCAGCGCAATACACAACGCAACTCATAAAAAGACAGTATAAGTCATTATAATCAGTAATTATGTCCCCACTGGATGCAACAAATGGCTCGTATGTAATGGGTTTTATTGTTTTTGTCTTGTGGCGCCGGTGTTCTGACCGGACACACGTCACAGTATGTTAAGGGGCGTAACATTTCCATCACACGCTTGAGGTATTCGGCCAATCACAATGCACTGGCTAGGTGGCCAATCAGAGAACACCTCGCTTTTCAGAACGATGAGCTTTGTAAAAATCTACGCGTTTCAGAAAGGCGGGGCATAGAGGAGAAACAATAATGTACAGTATGTGGAAAATAATGTGTTTTTTGAACATTAAACCACATAAACACATTTCATTACACCAAATACACTAAATAATGTTCTTTTTAGCAACGTCATATGACCCCTTTAATTAATGGTCATTAAAACAACACATTTTAGCTTTTGAGAGTATGATTGATTTAAAGAAATAAACTAAAATCTGCAAATATAAACAAACCTATTAATTTATTTATAATTTTATTTCAGCTCATGTACTATAGATACAAAATTTCTAACAAACTCTAGCCATGAGAGGCCTAACCAGAGCATTTATTCAAAGATGGTGATAGATTGTACCACAGTCAGAGGTGCTTTTTAAGGTCTTGTCATGAGTGTTGACAAATGAACCTCATCTATAACCTGCTGCGGGCTGACTGTACATGGGAAGCAAAATCCTGCATGTGAGCATAATGTAAAGTGATACAGAGATGGAGGAAACACCCCTCCTAACACAGACGGAAACATTAAAACACCAAGCCATGGGGTGGAGGCCGCCATCCTGCCTTCTCATTGATCAGATGATGACATGAGACAGACGGAGATGAAAATAGGGTGTAAAGAAGGGGAAGCAGAGAAGAGAGTTACTTCCTCCCAGTAAACTGCCTTTTGTAAAGATCTGAAAGAGCTATTATGGATGTGATCAATCCTCTAAGCTAGAGTCAACTAGAAGATTAAATGAACACCAAACTGAAAAATTTGGCTGTATATGACAAAACATAAATGAGATCAGAAATTCTTATAGTCGCTTTGGTTTTTGTGTGTGGGCCAAGTTTTGACTACATTATGGGGATCGTAAATTCACCTACATTTGGGGAAGCAGCCAACAATTTCCATCAGGAAAATTGCTTAATAAAAAACACCAAATAATGTTTTCCAAGCTAACTAAAATATATTCTAAGAAATGTTTGTGCTAAACATTACTAGCGGTAATGAAGGGAGCCAGGAAGGTGCCTGTAGTACAGGTAGCAGACTCTGTGATTGCGCTTTCTGTAGCGGATTTGGAGATTTTGCTCTCTGGAGCAGACTCGGGGATTGCGCTCTCTGGAGCAGACTCGGGGTTTCACTCTCTGGAACAGACTCGGGATTGCGCTCTCTTAAGTGGATTCGGGGATTTTGCTCTCTGGAGGGACTTTGGGATTGCGCTCTCTGGAGCGGACTCGGGGATAGCACTCTTTGGAGCTGATTCAGGGATTTTGCTTTATGGAGCAGGGGTGTTGGGGTGAGGGGGCGAGTGAAATTAGACAAATTTGGGGGGGCATGTCCTAAAAGGTTGAAAACCCCTGGCTTAGAGCTACAAAGCTTTCCAGTTCCTTTCCTTGTTCTGTTCAGATCTGGGCAATGGAACATAGCAAAGGGTGAAACATACCATATTTAGGCCCTGGAGAAGTGAGTGCAGCAAGATGAGAAATGACAGAGAGATTTTCCTGGAGCTGGACTTCAAATACAGCAGTGAACACTTGTCAGAAAAAGGTTCTGATCGCATCAAAATCCCTTCTGCACAAAGTCACCTGCTCTGCTACATGTATCACTGAGACCATCATACTGGCAGTTGTGCTTAAATATACAATGACTTTGTATATTTCACACTTTCACAATTTTGTTACTAATTGTATACATTCATTTTTTTTAGTAACTTAGATAGTATAGATATTTAATTCTTTCTGCAGGCCTTCTGCCTATTATGCAAGTCATGACCAAAAAGTCATAATTTAATTGAAATATTTCCCAACCTGTTATTTGCTGTTTTAACATTTTACTGATTTTACATGGTTTCTCATGACAAAAGGAAAAATCAAATATAATCATGAAATCAGATAGCAGGAGCATGTATTAGTTATGCTATAAACAGCGTTATCTTGGTATAGGCAGCTAAACGCATGAAAATGTATGATAGTAAAACCTCTGTTTAAATAGAAAAGACTGCTTAAAACACTAAGTTTAAAATACAACCCCTTTCCTGGATTCAGATTGTGAGGCTAGAATGTATTAAATACTATTATTATTATTATTCATATAACATGATTCAGGGTCTTGTATATAATGCCACATCATACATCTGCTTTAACATTTCCCTTAATATATAGGCCTATGTTCTTATAGCCTCATACTGTCGAAATCATGTATTTGTTTACTCAATATTTTACCTAACTAAACATTTTTGGGTCTTTCATGTGTGACCATATGAAAAGAAACATCCTACTGTCCCTATATGGAAATGTGGATGATATATCCACATATGTCATCATCTTTCTTCTTCGTGGGTCATAATACAGCAGCCTCTGGCTGCGTGTATAAAACGATTATGCTAAAAAGTTTCAATAGACATGACTGGTCTTATCTATATATTTAAACATGTGAAAATCCTCCATTATTCCAGCAAATGTGCACACTTTTGGATTACAAGCCTTTGGAAAACATGACAAGATATTTTCCAGAGCTCGTGTGAACAGGTAGGCTATGTGCTTCTTTGTTAGGCTCCAGAATTTTTTTTGGGATTTGGATTTGGATCGGAGGGACGGGAACTTGTGTACCAGCAGACCTACACATAAATATAAATGTAAATAATTTTGTTATATTTGGTTAACCCTTTTTTCTATGTGTAATAAGTAATAAGGATTATATATGCTTGTTTGCCTGCGTAAGCGTGTTTTTATTTCAATGTCTTTTTTTCACACTGTGGGTTTGAGCTCAGCATAAATATATAAATATAAATATATTTATAAAAATAAATAGGCTAAGTGACATTAAATGCATTTCTATCATGACAACTAAATTTTAGCATGGTAATTGATATGACAATGTTAATGAATGTGGTCTTGGTGGAATAGATCTGCTACGCTGCTGCTGCTGAATTCTGCTGCTGTTGGTTATTGCTGTAGTTGTAGATTATTGCTGCAGCTGCTGTAGGCAAGTACAGGAACTTGCTACTGCCAATGCATACGGCATTTGGTGCTGTGAGTATTTAAGACATACTGCTGCTGCACAAATAACATAACCCATAATAGATCTGTAGAGGTGGAGCTGGGGAAGGTGGAGGGTCTCTGAACACTGAAAGAGTGCTGCAAAATGCTTAAGTGGGTGCTAACCAGCCATTTAAATGTAAAGCATCAAGCCTATTGGCTATGTATGCAACATGAACCAATCAGCTTGTGCCAAGTTGTTTAATGCTGTGAATATCACCAGTTACATTAAAACACATCAGCCTGCACCATCTTGAGTTTCATTAAAGAACTGGCAAACTTAACAACCATACATTCATTTGAGATATGACTTTTATGAACCGTCATTGTGTAATAACTCACACTGTTTGATGCAAGTAAAGGCAAATGGTTTGTAAATCCTACATTTGATATTTTTTGTTCTGTTTATTAATTAGTTGGATGTGATTGTGGCCAAGTTTGTTATAATTCTCTATGATCAACTCCAAATCACAATTTCATTATTTATGCCCGTTCTTTGCCGAAATACAGTAGAGTAGTAAGGCAGAAATCACTGTTTTCAGACTCAGAGCTGCACTTCTGTCACATTTGAAATACTAAAGCACTAATATGCATCACACTTGCATGATAGCTTCAAACATAAGGAATTGTGAGTTTGGTGCTCTTTGGTTCAATATGGCTGACTCTGCCAATCCTTCAGTAGTGGATTACCTTAGTAAACATGAACTTGAGCTTTTTGTTCACAACCGGTCATGGGTACCCAAGGCCCACTGATTGGCATCTGCAGACTAGTCGGTGTGCCCATGATAACCCCGGCGAGCATGATTTCACCAAGTACAACATGTTCCTTGATCTAATTTTTTGTTGATGTTTTATTTTTATTCCAATCAACCAATCAGAATTGAGCTATAACTTTTCAGGAAATATCTGTTTTAGGCTTACAATCAGGGCTAGGTGCTTCTACACCCTTGTTAATCAGTTATCATTTTCCACTGATTTGAGGAATAAATTATGGGTAGGGTTAGGTTTAGGGGTAGGGATTAGGTTAAGTCTATGTTTTTGGACGCTGATGTTGATCCAGGATCATCAAAAGATGTTGATCCAGGAACATGTCTTACTTGGCAAAATCACGGCGCGACCGATAACCCCTGTCCACTCCCTGAAAGAACCTACAATGGACTGAACCATGGAGCAATGAAAGAATGTTGCCTGGTTTGATGAATTGCATTTTATTTTAGATCAGGTGGATGGCCAGGTGCATTTGAGGCATACCACCTCCCTAAAGAATGTTGCAGACCACTTGCACCCTTTCATGGCAATGATGTTCCCTGATGGCAATGGCCTTTTTCAGCAGAATAATGTACCCTGCCACATGCCAAACAGTTGTTCAGGAATGGTTTGCAGAACATCAATCTGAATGGGCATCCATGGGATGAGCTGGACCAATAAATCCGAATGTCTTGCGAACGTCTTGGTGCCAGACATCACAGGACATGTTCAGGTGTTTTGTGGAGTCCATACCTCAATGCATCAGAGCAGCTTTGGCAGCATGAGGGGGACAGAATATTAGGCAAGTGGCTTTAATGTTGTGGCTGATCATTGTATCTGGATGACAATGATATGACCCCTTTAAAACTAACTGGCACATACTGTACAAACTGCATGACCAAACAGCTATTGGTTAAAGTTTAAAATAAATGTTGATTTATTTAAAAAATAAAATAAAATAAACAGTGTAGTATTTTATCAGCTGTATGATGGTTCCTTAATTTCTCTACCTGTACATGTAAACCCTTTAAGCCCAAGATAGCAAATTCATTTCCATGACATTCTTTGTGGAAAATGCCTGGCCTAACACAAAAGCAGAGAACAATGCCACTGGAATCTTGACAGTAAAGAGAGACTCTAACAAATCTGTGACAACAGCTTCCTGCATTGCTGCCATGCCTGGGAAGTGTGCTGCAGATAACGGCACAACATTTTCTGTTCTTGTTGTTGAGAAATATGGCTGCACTGCAACTATTACCATTGTATTCTCCATCTTGATCAGATTTATTTCATTTTTCCCTGATCCTAGCTAAAAATGATTCTGGATTTGAGATGCTGATGTTCCCTCTAGTTCCCTCTTGTTGTATTCTAGTCTGCAGAGGGCGATATTGTACCTTTAAAATTGCTCGCACTATCTCTTGCAGGTGGGCTTCCTCTCAGTCTGCTTTTCCACTGTTTTCCCCCTGACATTGATGACCAAATGGCTGTGAGCAGGCACAGTAGGGCAGCGTTTTGTACAAGACACAAATTTTTTGCGGATAACAGTGAGTTTATGTTTGCCATCTGAAGCATGTTTTCTGCAAATTGAAGGTGTCTCCAGGCTGAAAATTAGTCAAACAGCTCTAGAGACTCAGTGGTGTCATTCTGTTTCAGTTTTCTTTGCATTGCCTTTCTGCATTTGAAGTCTCTTTGGCTACGTCTTGATGTGACTTCTAAAATCTTCAGCAAACAAGCAGAGTGCAAGCACTTAAATTAGTGTCAAGCCTGTAGATTACTCATTAAAGATCAGAAAAGCAATATGCGTATGCAGCAGTGCAAAGCAGGGCACCTGTCACGAAGGTTAGTCATCTCTGCCAGCTTCTACTCCAACACAGAGCAGCAGGTACATGAATCCAGCAGAGATCTGAGGAACTGTATGTCCATGTGTGTGTGTGAAACCTAGATGGCTGAGGAGGATAGATGTGGATTACGGAGAGATATAAAAAGATGAGAAGAAAGTAGTTTCGTGAGGCTAGATCAGAAGTCAATTCTAGCTTTGCTGGCTATTCCTCCTCTATAAAGCTAAGGTTTATTCTTGCATGATGCAACATATGGATAATGCAGAAGTTGTGGCAGCTGTGTTTGAGTGGTTGAGCAGAGAAATTTCCAGCTTCTGTCTCTTAAATTTGCCCATACAGAGCACTTGTTCTGTGAGCTATTCGGTTTCCTTCATTGTTATGTTTGATGATAACAGTGTTGAATGTGATCATGAACAAGAACTTATGATATTATAAAATAGTAAAAATAGTAAAAATTAGTTACCATTTACACTTTAAAAAATCCTTTGACATACATTGTACCTTGTTTTACAGTAAAAATAACCCATAAATGTATACATAAGAAGCTTCATCTTGAAGTTTATGTTTGAGACCCCTTTTTTCTTCAACTTTGGAGCATACTATAATGTTCAAATGTTTGGGCTCAGTAAGATTTTTATCTTGAAATTCATACTTTTATACATTATAGGTAGATTAAATCGATATAAACCCTAAACATTTATAATTAAATTAAATTAAATTTAAATTATAAATGATAAATTATTTATTTTTCAAATATTTTCTTTTCTTTTGAACATTTTATTTATCAAAGGAACCAAAAAAAAAAAAAAAAGATTACGCATCACAAGTTATCAACTCTGATAATAATAATAAGAAATATTTATTGAGCAGCAAATCAGCAAATAAGAAATATTTTTTAAAGGATCACGTGGCCCTAAAGGGGTTCCTGGAGTAATGACTGACAAAAATTCAGTTTTGCCACTACAGGAATAAATGTTGGTAATAACTTACAATGAGGTTCCATTTTTAACATTAGTTTAACTACATTAGTTATCATAAACTAACAATGGAAAATAATTCTAAAGAATTTATTAATCTTATTTAAACATTTACTAATACTAAAAAATGAAAGTGATGTGACGAACAACCAAGTATGGTGACCCATACTCAGAATTCGTGCTCTGCATTTAACCCATCCAAAGTGCACACACACAGCAGCGAACACACACACACCGTGAACACACACCGGACCAGTGGGCAGCCATTTATGCTGGCGGCACCCAGGGAGCAGTTGGGGGTTCAGTGCCAAGGGCACCTCAGTCGTGGTATTGCCGGCCCGAGACTCGAACCCACAACCTTAGATAACCTTAATATTATTTTATACACCTGAGCTGATGGACTAACAGTGTATTTTTTTATTAACTTGTGTTAACAAAGATTAATAAATACTGTAACAGATGTATTGCAAAAAAGACCTCTAACACTAGCTTGCTCTATTCTTTTTCTATTTTATCTGTTTTCTTTTTATTTATTATATAATAAAAAACAACAACCTTGCTAAGTGTACTGCGTTAAGAGACTTATTCCAGCACGGGCATATCATTGCACTTGTTGATTTTGATTGCTTCCATTGTCCTCATTTGTAAGTCTCTTTGGATAAAAGTGTCTGCTAAATGACTAAATGTAAATGTAATGTATTGCTCATTGTTAATGTTATTACAATATATATATGTTTACTAAATATTTATCTACTGTATAAAATCATTTCGTTAAACAAGATTGGAGAGGGCTTCAGTGAATTTGAGAATGTTGCACCATTTAGAACAACAGGACACTCTCTGCTGTGACATTTTAACAATAGTCATTATCAGAAACAAAAAGATGCAACAAACATAGACCTGCTTTATAGCAAAATAGCACTTTCAGAGTGCACAGTGAGTCTTCTGATCTGCCTGTGGATGTTAAGAAGGTCAAGTGAAGGTGGCAGAGAGGATTATGGGCCACAGTTGTGGCCCCATGGTGGCCCATAAAGACGGAGTTAATGGCTTGGTGTGGAGTGAGAGAACTCCTGTGCCACGAAGGCTGTGAAAAGGGATGACCTTTTACAGCGTGCTGATCCACAGCCTGTCGAATACTCCCCTTTTCTTCCTTGGCAGGGATTAGCAGGGCTTTTTTTTAGGATTTATGGCAAATGAACCGCTCTCTTAATGACGCCACAGTAGTCATCTTGCACGTTTCTGTCATGGGGTTAGTGTCACATACTCTATGTGAAGCCCAGGCTGCACGTGCAGCTCTGAAACTCCCTCGGCAGGAGCAACGTTTCGATGGTGTGAAGAAAGATTGCTGCAGAGAGGGCTGGTCTCGGGCAGAGAGAGCAGACTGCTCAATGTCACATTGAGGAGGAGGAGGAATACAAGATGGCAAAAAGTGTATGCAAGCCGGTAATCATGTCTGTGAGGTTAGATGGTGATATCATTGCTGGGCAGGAATGTGCAAACCGAAAGAAAGGATGCAGCAACAGGAGTCAGAATACATACAGCCCTCCTGCTGAACACATAGTCTGAGAGCAGGTGTTGATCTTTCAAATAATGATTCAGACAAGCAAAATATATTGGCACTGTGTAGCTGTATCTTACTACTCAGTGATATGACCATGTCCCTGTCTTTATCCTCTAATAAATATGGTTATTCAGCAACAATCCAACTTAATGGCCCATGCACAAATAACAGGGAATAATTTAGACCATGCAAGATGGGCAAAGTTTTGGTTATTTTAACATGTATTTGATTATTTATGGTGAATTTTTTTTATTTGTACAACCTTATTATTTCTGAATTTTTTTTGTTTGTTTTTGGGCCTGTCCCAGTACACAAACTTGCTGTCTTGGCCACTTGAGAACATGTGTACGTTATAGTATGTACACAAGACCTTCTCAAGTCTGAAAATGACAAATTCCAGTGCCCTTATGGAGCTACGAGCACCTTATTTATGAGCAGAGGAATACATACGCATCTGTCGTGGTACTCAAGTGAATAGTAGTGGACGCTGACGTGGAAGAGAAGAATTGTTGAATTGTTATTATTTTTTATTTCTTTAAGCACGACAAGTATTCTAGAAGCTTCGTAAAATTATGTTTGAACCACTATTGTCACATGGCCTATTTTAATGATGCCCTTACTATGTTCCTGGGCCTGGGAACATTGTCTGTGCAGGGTCAGAAAGCACTTGGATTTCATCAATAATTTCTTAATTTGGGGTCCGAAGATGAACGAAGGTCTTACGGGTTTGGAACAACATGAGGGTGAGTAATTAATGACAGAATTATCATTTTTGGGTGAACTTTCCCTTTAACGCACACTAAATCCACACTATCTCTAATATCACTTTAGAGTGGTATTTGAGGCTAAGCGTATCCCATTCATTACGTTCAGGAACTCACATACTCTGAAATCATGAGACATTAGGAAAATTTTACAGTGTAAGTTAATCTGATTAGACATCACATATAATGGGTATGTACATTTTTAAAGCATTCACAACTGCTTTAACACAATTAGAAGCACCACAATTACATTGTCATTCATGGGGACTACTGAACAGAAATTTAGAAGTTTATTTTAAAGTGCAAAGTATTACATGTACAAAATATGTAAATAAACCTCTGTAAAAAACTTTACTTGCATTTTTACAACACTGTTGTAAGTGTGCTCTGTTAGTTAATCAAAAGTTCTACACAGATTGCAAGTATGAGTATAGATACACGCCTAATAGTTTTTTTTTACATTGTTTTCCTTCACCACACCATTGCTTTCATTAAAGGGATACTCTACCCAAAAGTAAAAGTTCCGTCATCATTTACTTGCCCTGTCTTTGATGTATGTGATGTTCTTCATTCAGAGAAGTCCATATAATGCAGGTCTACAGGAAAGTTGATGCCACACAAAAAGCACACAAAGCAAACACAATGGTAAACAGTTGATGAATCTAAATGTTTTCAGAAGCAAAACGACAGGTGTTGTGAGAAAAATACTTATTTTAAACTTTTAGATGATCACTTCTAGATAATAGTTTTGAACTGATTTACAAGTTCACACTAGTCTTAAAATGCCAGGATTTGGGTGGTTCCTTACACTTGCATTATATATTAAATTTTTCCCCCTAAAATTATTTGTTTGTGTTCATCTGAAAAACATCAGTTGTATAAATCTAGCATGAGGGTGTGTAAATATTGTCCAACTCTGTGCATGTTGTACATTTTACTTCGGGACAGTTGGTATGTAGATGACAACAAAGTAAAGCATTTATCGTGAAATTACTGTCCTGTAATGCTTTCTAAGCCCTGGGCTTCTATGATGAGGACAACCTGCTGAAAGTGAAGCCTTGGATTACACCGAAAGCCAAAGCCCTGTCATCTCACCTGTCATGCATGGCCAAACACAAAATATGGAGTGACTAGTGCTTCAACACTTTCTAAAGGGTGACAAAAGGAGAAGGACTGTGTTAAAGTGTCAGATTTACAGAATCAGAACTGCAAGCAAACATCAGTGCAGCTAAAAAAAATAAAGGGAGGTCAATCATATGACTTTATTGTTTAATCACAGCTGTAATTTCCATGTGTGGCTAGATATTCATTCTAAAAGCATCAAAAGGCAATGCATAATGTTAATATGGATATCAGCCTCTTGTGATTTTACACAGTGGGATCTGACATATGTGATGTTCCATAAACTCTGTTGGGTGTGAGAGTCAGTTTATATGAAAATTCTTCACACTGTTGGTGACATATAGGAAAATAATTACTTCCTCTTTAATTAACAGCCCATCATTTACTAGCAGGCATTGAGGTCAAAAAGCCATCATATGATTCTCCTAAATTAAATAATTTTCCACAGATGATAAACAGTCATAGCTATTTGACTAAACTTGATTTTTAAATTAGAAATGCCTGATAAATCAGTCACTTATCAGTTTTTTAAACAAAAATTCGATTTTTTTAATTAATTAATTAATTAATTTATTTATTTACGAATTGGCATCAGTTGATGTTGAATATTTAATTGTACATGCTCATATACTTTTACAGTACATTTATATTACTTTTGTTGTCATCTAATGCTCCTTTTAAAGTGTTAGTTTATTTCTTAATTATTCCTTAATTTATTCCTTAAATCTTTAAAAAAGCACTAATAATGTAATTTTGCTGCTAAAGGTACATTTTAAAATTAATAATAATAAATACATTTTTGTAATTTATTTAGACAAATAACAGAACTTTTATATTGGTCATTTATCAGTGTTGGTTATCTTGGTTATAACCTTGTTAATAATTATAATCCTGGTTATTATCAGTGAGAACACTGATTTTATAGAAAATGTAAAGGTTTCTAGACACTGTAGAGGTTTTATTTTAAACCTGTTTAAATTAGTCTGTTTACACATCTGGCTGTCAGATCTCTGTCAGTTACTTATTATTAAACGCCACAGATATAAGACATATAACATTTCAAAACAGCAAGAAAGCATAAAATGTAAAAGATAGTTATAGTTACCATCTGAAACACGCTAGACTAATTAGAGCGATAGTCATGGCAAGACCGGTATTGAAATGACGTCTCATCAGCATTCCCCTCACGATGTCAGCTCTGTCACCTGTTGCCATAACAGCCATCTGTGCTGCACATCAGTGCCCGACAGGTTTCAGAAACATGATCTCAAATTATCAGGACCTATCATAAATAAAAAAAAATCCTTTATTTCACACAACTTTTGCTTAGTACTGACAGAAACAACCTTAATACTATAATTAATGAATTCAAAAGATATATATATATATATATAGATATATATATATATATATAATATATATATATATATTATATATATATATATATATATATGGAACTAATCAGGAACTACTTCTAGCAATACTCTGGTATTAAAAATGTGGAGCACAATCCACCACAGAATGAGTCTTTGAAGATATTAAGGTTCTTCAGATAGTGGTAATATGGTAATATCTCATGACTTTTGGTATATTGCGTTATCTGCAATATCACCTGAAACCAAAAGGTTTTTTAAATGGTTAAACCTTTGTCATGTTATGAAGCATAATGCAGTTTCATGACTTGAATTCACTATTACTCTTTATTACCAAAGGCCTGGAAATGCAGCCTAGAAACAGCCTCTTTTCTCAAAATTTACTCTCTTTTTTGCTTTCTAGTCTTTTTGCAATTCTGTTTTGATCAGTAACAAAAGTGATTTCCTACAAGGAAGAGTAAAACAAGTCTCATTATTATTAAAAGGCAGCTCAAAACCAGCCAGGATTTGCTCAAGGCTTATCAGATTCTACTGCTGATGTCTGGATTGACTAATTCTTGATCTGATCTGGTGAATGACATTTTTTGCATGGGCAGCCACTGGGTAGCTTGTTCCCTCTGGAAGCAGCCTGCCTCACTTGCATTATTGATATTGCCGATACACATCGACTTTAATGGCTTGCTTTGAAAAGAGTAAGAACTTTTCCAGCTCCTTAAGAAAAAGGATGTACATCCTCCTGACATCTAGAAGCTTCTCCCTGTGCAATTAATGGAAAAGTGTTACAGATCACTTTTGTGGGTTAATGCATCACACTTTTTTCCAAATGTGGAGAACTTAATCATTACATATATTGTTTGGCTTAAGCTTATAATAGTAATAATAACTGCAAATAATTTAATATGTTTTGATGTGTTATGTAATGCAGTTACATTTGTAAATTTGTGGCTTAAAGAAATAGTTCACCCGAAAATTAAATTAGCTGAAAATGTACTCACCCTCAGGCCATGCAAGATGTAAATGAGTTTGTTTCTTTATCTGAACATATTTGGAGAAATTTATCATTGCATCACTTGCTCCCTAATGGATTATCTGCAGTAAATGGGAGTTCAGAAAGCTGATAAAACCATCACAATAATACACAAGTAAATCAATTAATGTCCATAATACATAACAACACGTCCTCCCTTTTGTCCACTCACATTAAAATCATCTGACATATTTGTTTTGGCTTGCAAATGATGCTTGATCTGTGCATATTTCAGGACAAGATGACTTTTTAACTGTAGAAAGCAATATGGATAGAGAACTCCTATTTTAGCTTGACTCAAAAGTTTGAAGTTAAATTTGCTTATCATAAACATTGCTGTGTTTTTTTTCTTAATAATTTATTTGATGGACTGGAGTCGTGTCATTTACTTGTGGATTATTGTAATGTTTTTATCAGCTGTTTGGGCTCTCATTCTGAAGGCACCCATTCACTGCAGATGATCCATTGGTGAGCAAGTGATGTAATAAGTTTCTCTAAATCTATTCAAGCTCATCTACATCTTGGATGGTCTGATGGTTACTACATTTTCTGTAAATGTACGATCTTGAGTGAGTTCCATAAAGCTTTTCAATTTGGCTAATGCATGTATCCCACAAAAGTATTAAAATATGACATCAAATTCCATTTGTTACATCCCGGTAGTTGTGTGCCTCTGTGTTTTTTTTTTTTTCTCTCCTTCTGTTAATTTCGTAGGCACGCCTAAACGGCATGGCTATTGGTTCGGGAAGCTGTCTGTCTTTATTAACGTGAGTGACGTCTTGGTTTCTGCTGCCAATCCTCTCTGGCACCAGGGTTTAAAAGAGTGACTGGACGAATGCGAAGACAGTTTTGTTTTCCTGTTGCTTTGTGACTTTGTTTAATCTGCCTTTTTGTTAATTTTGATGATTTTCTTGCTCCGGGGGAAATTGGACAGGTTAGTATGTCATGTGACGTACAAGCTGCAATATACAGAGACTTTAATGTATGAGACACACTAGTTTAGAAGTGAGCACCACTTTTGTATGTTTTGGTTTTTGGTTAGGTAGAACAGGTAAGTTAGGGTGGACTTGAGTTAGATTGCTTTTGTTTTGTTTTGTTTTATTTTCTTTGGCGCCACTTGTGTTCTTTTCCCCAGTTTATTGTTATTTTGTTTTCTGCTAGTGCTTATGTAATTATAGTTTTTTTCTCTCTCTCTCTCTCTCTCTTTGCTATTTTGATACTTTTTTTCTACATTTACTACTGTTTTCTTATGCCTTCTTTTTTACTGGTAAAAATACACAACATTTATTGGCAAATTTGTGTAGCGCTTTGTCTCTTGCCGCCAACATCAATGCAAATAATGATCACAGTCTCAATGTTGCCTCTTCCAACCCTAGATTAAAATTAGAAAGTTGTAACACCTTTGCATTTCCATTGCTGTGACATTAGAGCTATGTTTTCTTTAGTACTGTGCATCAACTCTGTGTCTTTTGTGCGTCCGTTCATCTGTGCCCTGCAGGCAGTGTAATTAACCCTCTATCGATCAGCCCGTGTACACCCTGCGGTGAGGCGGCCCGTGATAACTGCTTGTTGCTGGGCTTCTCCATGTGTGCTCTCAATTCATATTTAATCGATATTCCATTAAAGTTGTGTTTCTACAAAAGCCCAGAGTATTCTGAGTGGGGCTAGTAGGCAGCCAGTGTAGCTTTTTTTTTTTTTTTTTTTTTTTTTTTTCGGTTGGACAATTCAGCAAGTTTTTAGATCTGTCCGGTCACTGTCCTGAGTAGCCAGACGGAGAGAGGATAATCCTGCAATGTCGAGGTGACTGAGGGTAAAGTATTGGATGGTCAAACGCTAAGGCCATCGATTAGGAGTTTTGCTGTCACCGCTGTGGCCTTTGTCTGTCAGTGGTGACAAATTAGTCCCCTGTGGTAAATATAAGGCCCTTGTGGACATCCAGAGGCAACATTTGTAAAGATCAGAAGAGGTTTTTGCTGTTAGCTGATTATCATTCAATACACAACATACAGTGTGTTTGGAAAACCCAATACCAACCAGAAAAAAAAGTGCTTTGCCATTAATGTAATCTTCTTTTGTTCTGTCTTTCATCCTAAACACCTGGCAGTCTAAACATCACTCTCACTTCTTCTTCTTACCTGATGAATTTATCAGATAAAGTTGTTTCTGTAACAAAGCTGCATCCGTGTTGTAGTAGCATATGCCTTGAGTATGGAATTGTGCCCCATCTAATTTGCCCTGTTCTAACTTTTAACTTGTAGCACATTGGCAATGTCCTTGTTTTACACATCAGGATATACCTTGGAGAGATTTTACATTTTTTGAGCTTCCAAAGCTCAATTTCTTCAATGGGAGGTCATAAAAAATTTTTTTAGAGCTACAATAAGATATATTGGAGTTCAGGTGGGTCTTTTCAAGTTGTGAAATTTAATTTTACAATACTAATGAATTAGTAACAAGTCATTTATCAACCATTTACATAGAGGCTTATGCAAAATTAATACCTTCTAAATAAGTTATTAACAGGAACTTGTAAAAATGGTACTGGGAGGCTCACTGCCATTGTTAAATATTAAGGAAAAGCAGAGGCAATGACAAAACTTCTTCTGAGCAGTGTGAAAGGTAGGTGTTAGATCTGTAATCTCACAGGTGTCTCTACAGACACCAAATGAGAACAAAAATGCAAGTGTAGAAAGAGGAGAGCGAGAACAAAACTGAACCATGTACATTATATGAACATTTCCTCAGGCCATTTGTCACACAAATGATATTACCTCCTACCTCAGAAAAGACTGTGAGGCAGAGCCGGTGCTTGAGGCTCTAGAGGAAGACTTTTGGCAGAAACACTCTTACAGGAGAAAAGCAGTAGAGATAAAAAAGTCAGTTCTTGAAGAACAAACTTGCTCATCTCTCACTCAGAGACACCTAATCTAACCTTATCCACCACAACTCCACTCTTAATACATGGGAGACTGTCATTTAGTCAGCCATATCAGGGCTGTCAGGCGTCGGTAGATTCCGGTCCTTCTTTCCGAGGGAGGGCAGAGGGTGGGGATTCGGATTTAATGTGATTGGGATGTCAGTGATGGCATCTCTGGCTTATCGCCCGGACGTCTGCTGCAGGTGACACGGCCGACAGTAATGAAAGTCTTACTCTGGCGGAGATGAGGCCATCAGAGCTTAGAGTCAGGCCTCTATCTGATTAAGAAGAGAGCTGTGGAAGAAAAACTCAATGCCAAACTACAAGACGCAAGTGCATTCTGGGTGCACTGGGTTTCCTGTTTCTACAAGAATCTTTTACCCGTTATTTAGACAAGTAATGTTTATATGCAGTTAAAACCTGTTTACTGGTTAGTGCACTTCCCCAACTTAGCAGTTAGGGTCGGTTGTTTGTTTTATTTTTTTAATACATTAGACATTTTGTTCAACAAGGATACATTAAATTCATGAATAGAAAATTAAAAGAACATCTATTTAAAATAATAAATCTTTTGTATCAATGTATAAGTCTTTACTG
Organism: Cyprinus carpio; assembly: GCF_018340385.1. Lineage (NCBI taxonomy): Eukaryota > Metazoa > Chordata > Actinopteri > Cypriniformes > Cyprinidae > Cyprinus > Cyprinus carpio. The sequence goes on from NC_056605.1 coordinate 17,047,686, forward strand.
TCACTTTTGATTAAAAAGTATCACATTTTCCTCAGAAATATTAAGCAGTTCAACACAACCAAATTAGTATGCATATTAGAATGATTTCTGAGTGATCATTTGACAGTGAAAACTGGAGTAATGGCTGCCGAAAATCCAGCTTTGCCATCACAGGAATAAATTTCATTTTAAAATATATTCAAGAAATGATTTTTTTTGTTGTTGTTGTTGTTATATTTCATAGTATAACTGTTTTATTGTTGTTTTTTTATTATGTGTAGTTTATGATATTATAATTATTTTTTAAAATATTTTTTTTAAATATTATATTATTTTATTTTATTTTTATTTCATTTTTATTCTATTTTGCATATAAATGCAATTCCCAAATTTAAACCTCATTTGAAAAGAGTGGAAATAGAATTGCAATTAAAATTTCTGACTGTAACAAGTAGGATTAAAAATAAATTGAAAGTAATTCATGTAGTTTTTTAACAGGAATCTTTGTTGTACTTGTTTTGACATGACACAAAATTTGTTTTGGCAGTAGTTTATACATTTCATTATGTATATTTATTAAGTATAATTGATTTTCACAGACCAGGGTGGATAACTCATATGGACTATAGCAGTTTAATTTCTAATTTTGATTTTATGGGGCATTTAATTATTGCTTATAAAGACTAGAAATGTAGAGATTAAAATAGTCTTACAGTACTATACAAGTAGTTTGACCTTTAGTGAGATGAAAAAAACTAAAGAAAAATCAGTATGATGAGCCTATTATACACATTTGTCTTTTACATGCCAAAATAATTATAAACTTGGGTGGACATCATAAGTTGAGTTTTTTGACTGAGTTGTAGTACCACTAATTAAATGACTCTGAGATTCTGAGAAGAGAAAGAAAAGAGTCTGTATGTGTCAGGAAGTCCTTCCTCTCCACCAGCGCCAATTATCTTTGGAGATGGCAGGACGACACTGATTCCGGCACGGGGTAAGATGGGTTTGCTGTCCTCACCTCTCTCCCACTGTGTGTGGGCAGCCAGCCATCTCATTACCACACACAGACCACATCCTCAAGTTTCTTCTCCTTTCTTCTACTTTTGTCATTTTTTTTTTCTTATACTAGTCTCCTGTTTTTGCTTCTCCACTCGCCATCACTGTTAGTATGTTAACTGCCAGGTGATCACAATGATCTATAACCTTCTTCATATGAACACAGGATGAAAACATCCGCAACACTTTGCCTCCTGTGTTTGGAGTCACTGGATTGTGGGAACAGGATAAAAGTTTTCTTTTTCTTTCAAATATAGATCCAATAAGCAAGTACATCACTAGATTCTTTTTATTGCTAAAAAAATATTTTACTAAACTTTGGTTTGTGAAGAAACTGCAGTAAACTGAAAGGTCTTGTTCATGGATATACCATTTTATTTAATTCACATTCCATGTCACATGATCCTTCAGATATCAATTTAAAGGATCCTGGCTAAATAAATAATAATACTTTATACTTTTATGTATACACCATAGACTGTATAAAAACATGGACGTAGTGTCCGTGACGTCACACCCATAGTTTTTTGATGAGTGTTTTTTGAGTTAATGATGTAAGGATCCTGGCGTCACCATCTTGGAAGTGCGTCACCGTGCGTCACTCCTGGATAATCAAAAATGGGCAAAGAGGCGGGAGCTGGTTGCTGAAACCACGCCCACCTAGCTCGACGGTGTTGACAGCAGCTGCAATCCACCTGTCACTCAAATGGCCACACCCTTAATTATGCAGAACTTTAAGGCTTAATATTAATTTAAATGGATGAGTTATAAAAAAATTCACCCCCCTCACATATTCTTACAATGTTTCATAGAGAAATGGAAAGAATACGGATATTCTTGATTTCTGAAGGTAGTAACCCTATCCTCCAGTAACAACATGCTGAGTAAGTGGGATGTTTGTGGCAACAAACAAATTAATTTAAAGATTGCTAAATACGGTGTCATTAAATGTAATGGGATAATGTGTCGAAAGTAAACTTTTAGTTCCCTTGAGTTTCCACACATTTGCTGGGTCAGTCATAAGGTTAATGTTGCCTTGTAAAAGTGTTTAGATTAGTTACAAAGAGAAGAAACTAAACTAGTGAAATGAACTGTAGCTCACAGTTACATTAATGCTACACAGGGATACTGCTTGCAGCCACTAGACCTGACCTCTCTGTTTTTTGCATGCCCTTGGAACACCCTAGAAAATAACAGTACACCCACTTGATAGAGAGCCTGTGCCCCAGAACTGATGAAGGCCTGGAAACACCCCTGAGTGTAACTGCAGAGTGAAATCCTTTACAAACACTGGGCTTCATCAGAAAAGTACAACAGCGAGGTATAAAAGATGATTATGATTATAAATTAATCTCGAAGCTATTTTAGTTGCTTAAGGCAGTTTGAATATTAATGCTTATAACCAGCCTTGTTTTCTCAGGGCCTCTGATGCAGTCATGTCTTTGCATAACATCAGTCTGGACCTGACATGACATGAACCCTGCGGGAACAGCTTCAGGTAGAGAGAGGGAACTGTTCTCAGAAAGCTCTGCACAGTGAGGATAGGAGAGTGGTCTCATAATATAATTTTTTTTAGAGAATACTAGTTTTGTTTTCTAAAACATATATTTTTGTAAATAATTTGTAACCGTTAAAAAGGTATGCTCTCAAACTCACACACAAGAATTTTTGGGGTTTAGACAATGAAAGCCCTTCATGCAGTTCCGGCTGCATGTTGAAGTAGTGCCCAGCCATGTATATTTTAACTCTGTGTTGTGTAATAGACTAGCCAGGCAGATTTTCACCTTTGCTGCTTCAAAAGCTTCATATGGTTTGGTAATCCCTAGATGTGATGGGTGCAGCAGCGACTTCAACACTTCCTGCCGTTTGATCCGCGCTGTACCACACTTTCTGCACATCTGCGATAGGCTTTGAACATAGAGCTGAAATCTCCCTTGAACAAGAAGCAGCATTACTCAGTGTTAGCCTGCGACTGTAACTGCACTAATGAATGTATTTTGAGGAAAAGGGCATGTGGTTCAGGATTAGATTATTACAGACTGGAATCACAGGATGAATCTAAGGCATGTCTTCAAACATTCAATTCTATTCAAATCCCGAAACACTGTTATTAGAATTTTTTTTTTCGCGCTTTGCACTTTTTTTTTTTTTTTTTTGCATCCTATATTTATCTCTTGTGATATATTTGAGCAATATCACTTGAGTAGGTGCGTGACTTGGCACATCATGAGCATGGCTGTGATGGTGAGTATCGAAGGTAACACTGAGTTTCTTTGATGTTAAAAGCTATTACAGTATGTGTAGTAAAATAAGTAAAATGTAAAATATTTTCAAAGTTGTATGCTATGAGCTCTATGCTATAAGTATCAGCCTAAGTAGATTATTATGAAAGAGAGATCAACTGAGTGAATGTGATTGCCTGCATCTGATACATCATTCATTCTTCAGCTCAATATCATGTTCATAAAGGAGAAAATAGATTGAAAGTCCTCTGAGGGAAGCGATATTTGTCGTAGTATAATGCAATGAACATTAATTTAACAACACAGGAATCCATAGGAATAAGGCCAAAGTCACTTTCAAGGAAAGTCTTTTCACTCTGTTGCCATATTTGAAATGCCATCAGGCTGCTATTTCAGGCATGCAAGACCAAGCCATGTCTACTTGAATATTCTATTCATGTGGGTGTAACTTGGTATTTCTGTAGTCTTTGATAAAGCCCAAATGTACATTACTTGCAAGAAGAAAAAACTAAGCATAGTTATTTCAATAAATAACCATCAAATGTGAGCAGTCACACTGAAAATTATGAGAATGTCAGTTTACAGTTTGCAGCGGTTGCTGTGATACGACTTCTGTTGACTGACCCCTCGGTTTCCATTTTTGACGTGCTGCAGCTACTCTTTAATATAAACATTTATTACAAATGTCATTCGAATTAATTAAATTAAATTAATTTAGGTCAAAACTGTATTTTTTATTTTTTTTTGTAAGAGTCAAGTCTTGTCTTGAAGTAAGGAAGAGATTGGTAGCAGCTACTTTTATGTCAGTGTTGGATTATTGTGATATCATTTATATGCAGTGTTTATAGGCATTGGATTCGGTTTATCATGGAGCATTAAGGTTTATCACAAATTCAAATGTCCTTACCCATCATTGTTTATTGTACTCTCAGGTTGGTTGGCAGGCACTGTTATAGTCTTCGCTCACAAGACTATTATCTTTTAAGCATCCCTATAGTTCAAACTAATATGGGTCAACGGACATTTAGTTATGCCACTCCATTTGATTGGAATCTTAAAAGAGTTGGTATCACTGACTGATTTTAAATGTATTTTAAAAGATCTAGTTTCAGAGTCATTTGATTGTAAATGTTTTGAGTGACTTGTATATATTTCTGTATATGTAAATTAATGTATTTTGTTTTATGTGTAACTAAATGTGCTTCATATCTTGGTCAGGACCCTCTTGTAAAAGAGATTTTAAACCTCAAGAGTTTCATTTCCTGGTTAAATAAAGGTTTAAATAAAAAATATTGTGTCAACAGAGTGTGATATTTAGTCCTTGAATTTTACATTTGAAATAACAGATTCTCTCTGGAACTGCTACACTCCTGATCGGAGAGTATAAACTGGTAGTTCTCAGGTATCTTTACTCTTCAACTTCCAAAAGGTTTGAAATAGTACAAGTTATTGTGTATATATTTAAAACGGATGATAAAACACTTGTGTTTTTTTATTTGTTTTGGTTGGTTGATGATATACTTGTGTATCAGGAAATTTGAGGTTGAGACTCTCTTTCTTTTTACATTTAAACTTTTGTCTCTATTGGATAAGGGAAACCTGTCATGCATCTGCCACTAATTGTTTGTTTCTTCACGACCGGGAACCAGGTTGTTACCAGGATGTTTAGCACAGTCATTTTATTTTTTAGTTTATTGTTTTATGTTGTGAGTGACGTAGACTACCAGAACCCTTTGTTCTCATCTGTGAGGTTTCATCGTGACATTTACAGATCTGTGTGTTCATCAAGACATTTACAGACTTGTGCACAGCGGATATGAGGAATGTGCATGAATTCATAATTAAAGATTACAGTTGAGAGCTTTTTTCAAACATCTGTTCCAAACGTAGCTTCACAGTCAAAGTTAATTAATCTTCTTGTTTCTCAGGTGATCGTGGTAGCATATCGAGATGCTGTCATTTCACTGCATCAGTCGCCTACGGATAATGAAAGCAAACTGAATATACTCCTCGACCAAAGTTATAAATAGAAGTAAGTGACGAACCTCCAGAATCCCCTTTTGAGTTGGAAGTCTTTATGATTCAAGGTTTATGGTTTTCAATTTACTAGTTTTATGTGCCAGTTCTCTGCATAAAAAAAAAAAAAACATGTAATGTAACACAAATAGAGTGTTACGCTGTGACAAAAGCTTAAAAAACTACTTTGATAAGGGACAGAAATATTCTGAATGCAATTCAAAATGTACTGTAAGTGTAGTTTTGGGAAATGACGTGCTACAGCATCTCTCTTTATTGAATACAAGTTTAATAAAACTGACCTGACAACAACATATATGTACTTTTGTTAAATGACTTTGTTTAGACCTACGTTGTTCATTTTACACTGCCAAATGCAAAATCACACCTGTGGAGATCATCTTTAAGTTTCAGCCTTAAAAACTGAAAATTAATTGCAGTATTTGTAGTCTAAAAAGGGTAAAAATGTCCCACAACAGAACTGAAACACTAGACTAGGGGTTTTCAAGTCTGGAGCCTTGAGGTCTACTTACTTGCAGAGTTTAGCTCCAGTCTTGATCAAACTCATCTGCCTGTAGATTTCTAGTAAACCTGAAAAACATGGCAGAAAACCGTGTCCAAAACTAATGATTTCGGCAAGGTTTCTGAAGCAACACAATGGCTTAATGATCCACAACAAAAACACCAACTCTGGTGAAAAGCGAATATTTAATTAATATAATAGTGATTTCCCGCTAGTAGTAAATTAAATTGAGTTGGTTGGTTACATATATTTATTTATAAATAACCAACAACAATTTTTTTATGATGTATTTATTTTTAGCCCAACTGACATGGAATAGAACACACAGGATTATGGGATATTAAAGGCAGTGAACATTTATGCTGCCATCAATAATTGATCAAATGGAGACATTTAGCAAACAGGAATTGAAGTAACTTGGATTCGGATGTGCCTTGATGTCTTCTTACTGTACCTTGGAATGGATCCTCAAAAGGCAGTATTTTTCAGCTTTCGGACAGACCCCCTGTTTAGCTCGTTTAGGTGTGTTTGATAAGAGTTGGCCCTATGCTCTGCAGGAAAATGGACCTCGAGGGCTGGAGTCGAGAAGCCCTGGACAAGACATTTGCTCACTTCATTCATTCTGTTTGTGTCTCTTCAAAAGCACTTTTTTATATTTTTCCAGTTGCCTCATTTTTCCCAACCCTTCATACTACCGCAAAAAAGGTGATATAGAGATATCTCTGAGGATGAATACATACGCCACAGTCTGCTTACTAATGGGCGACACAAATGCAATAACACATAGGCATGATGAATATGCAATCTAATGTTTTTCTCTGGAATCTACAAAAAAGCCTCCCTCCCATCTCTTTCCATCTGTTTATGCAGCTAAATGTAATTTTAAGGTGTTTCTCTTTCTTGTGGTAATTATAATGGGGCTTTAGCAAAGCATAATTCATATATGTGATTGACAGAAAGACCAAAGTGCTTTTTTGCACTAATATGGAGTCTAAATTGAGAGGTTTTCTGGCAAGCTTTACATGAGCTTTCTTTCTCTGATACTTATGGCAGGGTCAAAGCTTTGATCATAACACCCGTCATAACCTGTAGCGCTGACCGTTATGAACTCTATATCCATATCTTTTCCAGATTGCCTTTTTCAACAGATCTCTTTTATGTTTGGCCTGAATTGGGGTCAAGCCCGCTTTCAGCGCTGTTAGAGAACTAACACAAAGTTGTTTTAAAGCCAAAAGCACCCAAGAACTTGGATTGTAAAAAAAAATTATATAATATATATTTTCTTTGTCAGTTGTGTCAGTAATAGCTCACATCGTTGTGTTGCAGATGGCTGAGACACTGCAGTTGTCCGTATTGTATCATATCATTCAATCCTATGGTTCATTATTGTGTTCAGTTTCCAGATCTCAATCTGTTGTTGGCTTGACAGTAGAACAGCATTAGCCAACCGTTTAAATCATATGATAAGCATTCACCATATTCAGCTCATGAATATTCAAATCATAACTGAGTCCTGATCAGGGAAGCACTGTGAACACTCAATGGCCACTTAACGGTTTTCATTTCTGTTAATAATACTTGAATACGCTGAAAGCTGTGGTCCCATTACAGGTGGAAAGCTTTTAGATCTCTCAATACACCTGGGTTTCACACTCTCATGTTTATTCTTATGGGCTTTGTAATTGCATAATGAACCTGGACAGAAAAATAAAAAACACAGCTGTTATTTTGGGTCATGTTGCCAGCCACTGGCTGCCACCCGTTGTGTGAGGCTTTTTTCACACCTTTTGCATGTATGTATTTTTGACAGATGGGTCGCTTGGCATCCTTTCAGAAAAAACAAAAACAAACAAAACAACAAGCGGTTTTGGCTGTCAAGCTCACAGACTTTGTGACACTGCATGTTGTCACCGCTGACTTCTCAATATTTCCATCATTCCAGCATGCTGGAATTTAAAATTACCCATGATGCTTTTCATAAGACATCTTTTACACAGGCTCTGTGCCTGTTTCAAAATTTGTGCCAGTTCTGAAGCTTTTGCTTCTGTATAAAAAATTATTTGCAGCAAAAGTGCAGACTTGGACTTTGTATTTATTTGTTGATTTATTTATTTACTTCATACATCATTTAATTTCATAATTATTATATTATTATTATAAAATGCACCAAAAATGGAAATAAAACCTAATTAGTGATATAGACTGTGCCTCTTTCAAATGCTATGCCAGTTCTGATACTTTTGTTTCTGTATAAATTATATTTATATATTTATTTACTTCCTAATTGTATGTATGTATTTATTTATTTAATTTTATTTCAAAATTATTTATAGTAAAATTATAAAAAATACACTATAAATACAATACAATAATTAATTATATACTCTGTGCCTCTTTCTGGCAACATTCTGTGCCATTTATGGTGCCTTTGCTGCTGTATAAATTATGCAGTATTTATTTATTTATTTATTATTAATTACAATAAAATGATAAAATACAATTAAAAAAAATGCAATAATACACAAAATAATACAAATAATACAGTAATAAAAATTCATATAAAAAATAACATTGTTTGTGGTATCAGAATGTCTTTGTGAATGGATTTATGCAGCATCTTAGATCTTAGCCGTGTGAAGACATGTCCAAAAGTTAAATCCTGAGCTGTGCTGTGGATGCTGTTTAATGGCTCTCTGATATAGCTATACTGCAGTGATTCATCATGGACAATTTTTGCCCAAAGCTGACAATGACCCATGCTGGTGCCCAGGGCACAGGGGTCACAAAGAGTGAGTTGCAACATGAGCAGAAGGCTTCCTGGTGTCCCTCTGACTCATGTGTTTGTTGTGTCTGTGTGTGTCACTCATCAAATATTTTACATCTCAGCTTACTGTTTTTCGAAGTGTTTTTTGTTTATCGCCATATGGGGATGCAAATTTAGCTTCGAAAATTTCTTCAAATTGCCAATAAAACTGTCAAAACATATGCATAACGCACACACATACAAGGTGAGCAAAGTAAATGAAGAAGCTAAGCAGAAAAGTGATTCCACAGTGCCAAGCTGTCAGATGTTCACCAAATGGTGATCCAGTATTGCAAAACTATTTTTTTTTTCACACACCAGAAAATATTAACTTCTACTTAGAACACAAGCTCAGAATCTGACAGTTAGTCTGTCCATCATTAATCAGACCTAATGAAGATTCAATTTTGAAAAGCCAGGTCTGTCTTCTGAAATGCATTTCTTTAGCACAGGCACAAAAAAGACTGAAACTTTCAGCCATTTTAGCAACTAACAAAAAGTGAATCATTTATAGCTATCAATACGAAGTCAGAGCAGGTTAGACAGTCACTTTCTCACTCTTTTCATAAGTAGATGTCAGGCTCATGCAGAGCTGCTGATATATTCTTAGTCCAGCAAACAAGAGCAAAACTCCCAGCTTCCTGTCACTCACCTTCAGGTCATTACATTGCGGCCCGCAAAGTTTTTGCCAATAAAAAGACAGCAGTTATTACATGCACTGCTGCACGACCCTGAATTCCTCAGACAACGGGATTAATTATAACGAAGGACAAAGAAAAGCTTATCTGTTCTTCTGTGCTCGCTTATGTCAGTGCATGACAATGACTGAAGGAGCTGCTGAAAGAGCTGTAGACCTGGTTATTGTGTTACATATGATTAAATACATAAAGTAAAAACATTTTACTAAATGAATGAAAATACTGTTTCACAAAACTTCTAGTGGAAAATATTTACTCTTTCAATTCTCATGTTTGTTTAATTTATATCCAGAGTAAAAGGATGATCAGGATCACAAATTGTAAAATTGTTACGCCAGTCAGTCAAATTCTTCTACAGCTCAGTCAAACAGAAGATCAGCAGCATTACGGACCGGTTTGCCACACAAGTCAACATTCTGTGTACGTCTCGGGTGAAGTCTTCAGTCTGAAAGTCCCCTGGTGGTTATGCAATGGATGAATATTTCATTGGCGAAGTTTGGGCTCGACCACACACACAGACAAAACAAGCAGAGGCTGTGTAGACTTTTTAGTTGTGAAAGATTCAAGCTGTGGCCAAAGTTTCATTTTGTTTTGAAGTTTTCAGTAATGGTGTAATTTTTGCAACATTATAAATAAATTATATTAGATATGTTTCATTGTTTATGTTCATAGTCTTATGTAGCCAATATTCTGACAAGAGGTGGGCGATATGAGCAAAAAAATATATATATTTCACGGTAACGATAGCACAATTTATTGTTGCTTTAAAAAAGACCTTTATGATATAACATTTTTTGATACCATGTAAATTAATAACTCTTGTCACCAGTGTCAATATCACAAAAAAAAAAAAAAAAAAAAAAACCTATATACAAGCAATGATGGGAATCTGTAGGACAGTAGCTCTCCAGGAGCAGGGTTGGAGACCACTGATATAGAGTAATCAAATGTATAACACACTGCATATTCTTCACTGTGTAAAATAAACATATTTCTTCTTTTTATTTTTTTAAAAGAGATTTAGTCAAGAGCAGCGAGAGATTTTCTTACGGTTTTTGATGAAAGACATGAAAGACAGACAACAGGAATATTAGACTTCTGTAACTTTAAGAACTGCCCAGACCCAATGTAATGTTACACGTTTTCTTTTCTCAGCTGTTCGCTTTCATTTAAGAAATAACTTACTGTATTTATGAAGATACTTGCAAAGACGGGCATTTTAACACATAAAAACAATACGTTTTCGTGACCACGTGAGAGTGTATAACCGCTATAGATAGATAGTCCAAAATCTCTTCCGGTTGACAAAGTTCTACTGTTGTGTCCTGTTAATTGTGTATTGGTATATACAGCACATGTGGTGGGTTATAATAAATAAATAAATAAATAATTAAATAAATGTCTAAAACTAAGAAAAATAGCAAATAAATTATATTAGAGTAACATGAACTCAAAACAAGTGAATGTATTTTCCGAATGCACTTTATAATGTATTATCTGTGACGATTAATGTTCCCCTGCTCAGTCTTGAAGGAATCACTGATTGCTTGATTGTTTTTCCTTGGGAAGTGTTCACCTGTTCGTGGGAGATGGTGAAGCAGCAGCTTCGTGTCCTGTGTTTTATGAACAATTCACATCTCCCCTTCACCAGGTATAAAATTCGTGCAAATGTAATATGCGTTCTTAATATCTTGAAGTTAATGAGAAATGCTAATGTTTATAATTTAAAGGGGTGAATATGTGGTTGTAAGTTTAAAAGTTTTGTATCGTTTGTAGTCTGTGCACCGCGTGTGCTAATCACACATAATCCGTGCTAATGATGGAGACGTGTTCTCCTAGTTAGTGACTACGATGTAATGTATGAGCAAAATACAAATACAGCATATTTGTGAGAAATGTGACAAAAACAGGTTATCAGTTACAAATGTGTGTTCTAAAAGGTAAAGAGTTGATTAAATGGAGTTTCATAGACTTTCCTGTATCTTTAAAAAATGCAGATGGCATCCCGAAGAGCTAATAGGTTAAAATCAAATCGATTGTAACAGTTCAAGTCATGTTCACATTATGTGAGAATATAAAATGCATATATAAGATGATTATTGTTCTAAAGTTTACTATTATGAGTTCTCTGAAATCTAAAAGAAACACTGAAAATCTATTAAATGGGTAAAAATGGTGTATTAAGTGTTGGAATCCCTGTACAGTTCATATCTTTGAAAGAATATTGTAGAGGAAAGTACCATGCATGTTGCCTGTTAAAAATGTATTGCATGTAGTTCCAAACGCTCTCATGTCACTCATGTTTCAGCTATGTTGAACTGAAAAAACTTGATAAATGTGTTGCAATTTAGACTAGATAACTATGCTGTTCTGGAATGTCTTCATTAACCTACATACAGTTACTTTCATACAATATAAAAATGAACGAATAATTCATAATCTGAATCTGAATGTAATAGATGAAAGGCTGCCAGTGTACAGTACGCTGTGCTGTAAAATGCCACAGTTACTGAGGTAATGTGAATAATGAACAAAGCCTGTCATACTATCACAGATATAATACAGTTCATCAAATAGACTGAAACTGAAGGATGCCATTCACATTTTCATTAAAATTGTTGAGGAAGAAAGCATCTTAAATTGGAGCGTTAAGGTCCGCTGACTTCAGCGATCTTGACAGATGTCATGTTTTATGAAAGCACACTCAGCAAAGCATTCAAAGATAAAAGCATCTTGTCGAATTCAGGCTCCTGTTGAACAGCTTCTGGCCAAGCTGTAAATGACATTGAGTTCCATTAGCTCATTAGAAGTGAAGCAGTGTGTATTTCATTCAGTGAGATAATGAAGCACACTGCTCATTAGCATTTCACAGTACATGTCAGATACATCGCTCGAAATTAGTTCATTGTTTTAAAGTAATTTGACAATGTGACCCATGACGAGATGCTCACTCATGTAGATAAGATAAAACTTCAAATAAATGATGTGGAAAAGATAAACAAAGGGGAAAATTAAGATATGGCTGTAAGACTACTGATATAAATTTATAGAGGAAGTAGTCACACTTTATGCCTCTGAATATTTTTTAAGGTTGGTTTGTTTTAGAAAAGAAAAAGTTTTAAAAAATACTGAAGAGGCACATTGTCACAATGAGACTTGTTTTTCTCAGGGCAATGATAATTAAATAAAATGTTTAAAATATGAAATTTAATTTTAATAATATATATATAATATATATATTATATATATATATATATATTTTTTTTTTTAATTATATAATATATATATAAATATATATATAGATATCTATATATATATATATATATATATATATATATATTATTATTTTTTTTTTTAATATATATATTATAAGGTTGAACTGTTCTCAGGCCAAGATAATACCAAGATAAAACCATTTTAGGTTCCACAAAGGACCATTCAGTCAAAAGTTCTTTAAAAAAAACCTGAGAACCTTTCTTTTGCCACAAAGAACCTTTTGTGAAACAGAAAGGCTCTTCAGATGGTAAAGGTTCTTTATGGAACCATTTAGACAAAAAAAGGTTTTTCTTGGCATTGTGGAGCACCTTTATTAAGAGTGTACACTCTGACAAATACTTGATTTCATATGTCTATAAATCATGTCTGTTTGAAACTATTGGCCCAATTATTCTGGTTGCCAGAAGGACATTTCTAACTCCAAAATATACTGACACTGAGTAGAGAGGGAGGTTTGAGACCAATTATCCTGCTTAAAACCATTTATTTCAAATGACTGTTTGCTAAGCTGTAAACGCCAGTCATTAGATCTTCAATATTGATCAAGTCAGTGGCACTCCAGTGTTTGAAATCCATGACACTTTGTTTTAAGTTTGAGTCTAAGAAGTCAGCAGCATAGTTTGTTGGAGTGCTACTTTTAATGAAGGGAAAAATTATGATTCATCATCACCTTGTGATACAGAAACACTGCTGAGAATCTTTTGACTCTCTCTCTCTCTCTCTCTCTCTCCTCTCTCTCTCTCTCTCTCTCTCTCTCTCTCTCTCTCTCTCTCTCTCTCTCTCACTCACTCACTCACTCACTCACTAGGTTTGGCTTTAATCTGTCGCTTTCAGCTGCGAGCAAGCCGGGTCCTCTTTGAGCTGCTTCAGCCTGCCTTCATCTCACAGCTGGGAGATCGAGTTCTTCTGCGATCCGTGGACCGTTAGAGGTCTTGGTGGCATAAATCAGTGAGGTAAAAAAGCAGCCATTCAGCTGTCAGTCGCAAATAAGCACTGCATGGACACTGCATTGCGAATGTTGACATTTCTGCTTGACAAAATAAGGCCAGCAGGTGTCAGTTTGCATTTTTGAGTGTGGCTGCCATTGTTAATCTGTCTTGCTGACATTGCACTTTAATTGGGTGCAGCTCATAAGAGAGAAAACGGACCATGATTTTCAGATGAATGCAGGGAGTAGGTGGAAGTAGGAAAAAGGTTCGAAATGAGACCGTGATGAAAGAGGTGGTGATTGGACTGTAGGGGGGAAATGGGCTTTAGTACAGATTCACATTTGTTTTTAAATAAAATTAGTTTGTTTAAAAATAAATAAGGCTATTTTGTTTTAATTATTATTTAATGTTATTTTATTTATGTACCTTCTAGAAAAAAATATAATGCTTTGTGTTTATTATAAAATAAATGTAGGTTTATTTTATTTTATTTTGCTTTATTGCAACTTGCTTAATCAGCACCATGGACAGCAACTGTAACACTATGATGCTAACCATTTTACAGACATTTATTATAAATCTTCATGAAGCAGTATAGTAATAAAGGAAAGGAAAAAATGCAATAGTAATAATAACTAAACTTGAGAATAGTTACAGTGGTGTAAAAAAGTGTTGGCCCCCTTCCTGATTTCTTATTTTTTTGCATGTTTGTTACACTTTAATGTTTCAGATCATCAAACAAATTTAAATATTAGTCAAAGATAACACAAGTAAACACAACATGCAGTTTTTAAATGAAAGTTTTTTTTTTATTAAGGGAAATAAAATCCAAAACTACATGGCCCTGTGTGAAGAAGTGTTTGCCCCCCGTTAAAACTGTGGTTTATCACACCTGAGTTAAATTTTTCTAGCCACACCCAGGCCTGATTACTGCCACACCTGTTCGCAGTCAAGAAATCTCTTAAATAGGACCTGCCTGACAAAGTGAAGTAGAACAAAAGATCCTCAAAAGCTAGACATCATGCCGAGATCCAAAGAAATTCAGAAACAAATGAGAAAGAAAGTGATTGAGATCTATCAGTCTGGATAAGGTTATAAAGCCATTTCTAAAGCTTTGGACTCCAGCGAACCACAGTGAGAGCCATTATTCAAAAATGGCAAAAACATGAAACAGTGGAGAACCTTTCCCAGGAATGGCCGGCCGACCAAAATTACCCCAAGAGCACAGCGACGACTCATCCAAGAGGTCACAAAAGACCCCACAACAACATCCAAAGAACTGCAGGCCTCACTTGCCTCAGTTAAGGTCAGTGTTCATGACTCCAGTCCACCATAAGAAAGAGACTGGGCAAAAATTGTCTGCATGGCAGAGTTCCAAGACGAAAACTGCTGCTGAGCAAAAAGAACATAAACGCTCGTCTCAGCTTTGCCAGAAAACATTTTAACGATCCTCAAGACTTTTGGGAAAATACTTTGTGGACTTACGAGACAAAAGTTGAACTTTTTGGAAGGTGTGTGTCCCTTTATGTCTGGCGTAAAAGTAACACCCGCATTTCAGAAAAAGAACATCATACCAACAGTAAAAATATGGTGGTGGTATTGTGATGGTCTGGGGCTGTTTTGCTGCTTCGGAGGACCTGGAAGACTTGCTGTGATAAATGGAACCATGAATTCTGCTGTTTACCAAAAAAAAATCCTGAAGGAGAATGTCCAGCCATCTGCTCGTGACCGTAAGCTGAAGCGAACTTGGGTTCTGCAGCAGGACAATGATCCAAAACACACCAGCAAGTCCACCTCTGAATGGCTGAAGAAAAACAAAATGAAGACTTTGGTGTGGCCTAGTCAAAGTCCTGACCTGAATCCTATTGAGATGCTGTGGCATGACCTTAAAAAGGCAGTTCATACTCGAAAATCCTCCAATGCGGCTGAATTACAGGGTATAACAATTCTGCAAAGATGAGTTGGCCAAAATTCCTCCACAGCGCTGTAACAGACTCATTGCAAGTTAGCGCAAACTCTTGATTGCAGTTGTTGCTGCTAAGGGTGGTTCAACCAGTTATTAGGTTTAGGGGGCAAACACTTTTTTTCACACAGGGCCATGTAGTTTTGGATTTTGTTTTCCCTTAATAATAAAAACCTTCATTTAAAAACTGCACGTTGTGTTCACTTTATTATCTTTCACTAATATTTAAATTTGTTTGATGATCTGAAACATTAAATTGTGACAAACATATAAGAAATCAGGAAGGGGACCAACAATTTTTCACACCACTGTATCTCACAGGTGTTAAACTGATAAGCAACTATTTTATCCAATTAGATTATATTTTTCCTTTTCCTGTTGTTGTGAAACATCTGTTGCTTGGCCTTCATGAGTTTCCTCTAATTCTGCCAAACATTTGCATCCTAGGGCTGTTATTCTTTATTTAGCTGTAGTCAGTGTTGTTGTTTTGACCATTCTTAATATTTCATAGCATGATGTTTGGGACCCTTAATGCTGTAACAGTCATCATAATAAATTTTACATAACAGCAGCTTGATGCCATCTCACATCTAGTAAAAAAGGATTGCTGATAAAAGTGAATCATTTATCTTGATTTGAGACTTTTGACATCTCATTCTGAATGAAATTAATCTTTGTCATTAATTTTTGTGAATTAAATTTATTGCAGGGAATTCAAACACATGAAGTGAAGTATTTCAAATAAACAGAACATTTTCATTACATATTTTTTTGCACTGTTGCAGTGTTACCATTTCATTAGTTAACAAAATTTGATTTTCTCAGTTCTTGTCAAGAACTCCCATCCTGTAAAAATAACTACAACGGCTGTTCTAATGTATGCATCTTATATGTTTTACAAATTGCTTGCAAGAGTGAGTCAGGATGTTGGACATTTTTGCAGCTGCCTTCAAGATGATGTGTCAATGCAGTTTGTACATGTACAGTGTTTACATTTGATTACATCGAATAAATTTCCCCATTAACTGTTATTATATATAGGCATATGCATGTGCTTTAGTCAGAAAAAGTGAAGTTAAAAAACAACTATAAACCTGCTGTCGTCACATAAGAGTTTGACATTCACTGGTGTAATGCCATTTGTCAGAGGTCTCAACATCTCTTTTCATATAAATAATAAAGGGAGATATACGGTTCAATCTTCTTTTATACATAGAGAGCTTTGTGTGCATGTTTCAGGCTTTTGTACTTATGTAGCGCATGAGCAGAGAATAGAAAAGTCATACATCATTTGAAATGTGACATTAGAAATGCTGTCAATATTCATTGACCCCATATTTGAATAGAGTGAAAAGCCTTTCAGATTTGAATGTAACAAGCACTATCCTAAACCTAAATGCTCTTTTGGTGTACACAATGGCATGAGTGGTGAATTGTTTTTCATATTCAAATTTCAAGTAACTGTGAGGCTGAATGGCAGCCTGTTATTGATGTGAATGACCTTCAGCATGTGCATTAGCTCACGTGGATCTGTGTAGTGAGCAAAGGCCTGCCCTCTGCAACTTAATTTAATAGAACGTCACACTGATGGGAGAGAATTTGGTTCGGGCTGAATCTTCCGCACCATTTAACCGTATAATGGGACGGTTTCTTCAACGTCTTCCCAAAAGCTGACCTTGCCAGCGCCTTTGAAGACCTGCTTTCAGTTTTTACTGAATGGAAGTATTGATGATGGAGGCAGAAATGTCTAGTGGAGCATATCATGCTGTCAATGAGACTGAAAGCGAACAGTTTATGGAAATGAGCTGATTGGTACAGGTTTGCATTTGCATTTGGCCTGTGTAAGTGCATGTCAGTTTTATTATCTTTTGTTGAGGTTTAGATGAGTGCAGTTGAGTTTGAGAAAGGTACAGAGGGAGAGGGAGAGAAAGAAATAGAAAGAGATAGCAGGAAAGAAGGGCAACGAGGAAGGCTTATGTTACCCCTAAAATAGATCAACCAAAAATGAAGAATTGTTATTTACGTGCCCTCATGTCATTCCAAACCCATTTGCTGTTATTTTCCTACATTTTTGAAAAATCTTTACAGTTATTGATAGACAGTTCAAGGTGACCATGTCTGTCAAGCTCCAAAAACAAGGAAAAAAGGCACCAAAAAAGCACCGTCAAATTATGACTTGTTCGCATTCTTTTGAGGCCGTATGGTATATGTCAGGAACAGGAGCTTCCTTATCATTATTAACTAATATAATCCTACAATCCTAAAGCTTGTTTTCATCTAGAATTAAGATGTTTGCTTACTAACCAGATGATGTTGAGGTTATGGAGTTCATTTGAGTCCAAGATAAAATTTGTCATTTTAACTGGTTAAAAGCCAGTTAAAAAACATTCTTCAAGTATGTGACCCTGGTGCTTTTTCATTAAGTTGATATAGGCATGTATTGCTGTGTTTTTATTATGTTGCTTCAGGTAGGTATTGCGGTGGTTCATAATTAAAAATATCCGGGAAGTGTCGCTAAAAGTTAATGTTCTATCGTGTAAACCCAACCCTAAACCTACCCGATAGTGTTAACAAATGCAAGACTAATATGACTAATTACTCACTCTCATGTCGTTCTAAACCTGTAAGACCGTCGTTCATCTTCAAAACGCAAATTAAGATATTTCAAAGAAAACAAAAATAATAACTTTATTTAACAATTCTACTACTAAAGTAGTAAACATTTTTGAATTACGTTTTTTTTTCTTTGAACACAAAAATTATGCTCGTAGTTTCATAAAATTATGCTTGAACCACTGATGTCACATGGACTATTTTTACTAATGTCTTTACTACCTTTCTGCGCCTTGAACGTGTGGATTTATAGTTTTGAGGGAACTGTTACATTATTATTATTATTTTAATTCTTTGATGAATAGACAGAATTTAACAGTTTTATATTTTGTAGCAAATGTCTTTACTGTCACTTTCAATTAATTTAATGCATCTTTATTGAATCAACTTCTGAATGATAGTGTACATTAAATCTCAAAATTTGAAGGGGAATAGTAAAACACCTAGAAGGATCCTTTCATTCTTCACCAGTGGGCTCAGGCAGCAGGATCCATCCTAAAGGGAGAGCTAAAGATTAACTCTGACTAGCTTTGCTGGTGAAGAGAGAGGAAGAAGACAAGATGCCAGGCCATCACACACAGATTAAAAGCAGAGTGTGGATGTGTGGATGAGAGGACGTGCATTTATGTGAGGCAGGCAGGCTCAGACAGCGCACGCCTTCGGCTTCTCACTGCCTCTGAGATTCGAATGACAGCTGAGGGTCCCAGAGGAGCCAACTGTGAGGCCTGAGTGAAGTTCTCAGAAACTGGAGCTGAAAGGACAAGATGCACAAAGACGAAGCAGGGCACGGCAAAGCCAATGCAACTGACTGCAGTTATTAGTGACTTGTGGAACTTCTTGCTCATGGTTTTGTGTTGTCTTTTGGTTGGTAATTTCACATTTACCCAATGTTCTGGTCCACTATCATGTACCGTACAGTATATTTAAAGCAACACAATGAAATCACAATTGCTTAAATTAATGTTTGGTTTGTTCTGATACTAAATGTACCCCCAGTTTTCCTCATATAATTTCAAGACAAACGAATGTCAATCTTATTGCTGCTTTTATTAGATTTCCAATTCCAAATGACTCTTAGAAATAACAAAATGGCTTCTGTTCCTCATCTGAAGGGCAGCTACAGCATGTTCTCATGTGTATGCAACACCAGTACCTTCCCCCCGACTGGCCCGCTGAGACGCTTCAGCTGGCATGATTCCTTGAGTGGCACTGACAGCCTGTCGCTGAAGTCAGCTGCTCCTAGAGCACCTGAAAATCAATTGCACAAACTTAGGCTGTGTTTCACTTTCTGACATAATAGGTAACGATGTCTTGTTGTGCTCTCTGTCTTCTTAGCAGTCTGCCTGTTCAGGAGAAGGATGGGTCGTAGTTAATATCACTGACCCAACAAATAAGATCCAAAGTACCTGTGTGGTCTGGTTTTGTACCTGGCGTTTACAGCTAAAAAACAATGCCACTGCATTCATATGCAGATTAGTATATTCAAACAGAAATCACACACAAATATTTAATGTGTGTGACACTTGAGGGAAGGGGTACAAAACAGGGCCTTGAAGGATTTTTGTTTCTTTTTTTCACAGGCTGTGTGAAAGGAAGATTCAAATAAAAATGTCAGAATACTATAGTTAACATGGTTGCAAAAAAAAAAAAAAAAAAAAAAAAATAATTGCAAAAGTACTGTGTATGTAAATGAAAAGATGCATTAAAATTATAAATATGACAGTAAAATTATAATGTTAGAAAATATTTCTATTTTAAATAAATGTTGTTCTTTGAAACTTTCTATTCATCAAAGGATCCTGAAAAAAAATATCACAGTTTCCACAAAAATATTAAGCAGCACAGCTTTTTAGCATCCAGCAAATTAATAAAAAGTGTTAGAATCATATTAGAATGATTTCTGAAGGATAATGTGACACTAAATACTGGAGTAATGGCTGCTGAAAATTCAGCTTTGCAATTACAGCAATCAATTACATATTAAAATATATTAAAATAGAAATCGGTTTTTTCATGCCTTGGCAAGCATAAGAGACCTCTTTCAAAAACCTTTGAACAGTATTTTCCATACATTTTTATTAGATATCTTTGATTTACTGGTTGATGTATTTGTAAAAACTCTATTATACTATGCTTTAGAAAGAATCTAAATGGTTTTACTTCCCAGTCACAAATGTATTTAATTTTATTTTTTAATTGGTAACTATTAACTAAAAATGTGGGACACAGTTTAAAGGGGTCATATGATGTTGCTAAAAAGAACATTATTTTGTGTATTTGGTGTAATGAAATGTGTTTATGTGGTTTAAGGTTAAAAAAACACATACTGTACATTATTGTTGCTACTCTATGCTCCGACTTTTTGAAACGCGTTGGTTTTTACAAAGCTCATCGTTTTGAAAAGCGAGGTGTGCACTGATTGGCCAGCTATCCAGTGCATTGTGATTGGCTGAATACCTCAAGCGTGTGATGGAAATGTTATGCCCCTCACCATACTGTGATGCCGTCTCCCGGCACGACCAGACAAAACCAATAAAGCCCATTACAAACGAGGCATTTGTTGCATCCAGTGGGGACATAACTGTTGATTATAATGACTTATACTGTCTTTTTACGCATTGTGTATTGAGCCACGTAAACATACATTTAATCATTTCCAGTCACAAATCATTTCCAGACATAAAACCATGTCTGCATTTGTGATCGGAGAAACAACAAACAACAAGCGCTACTCTACACTGTTTAAAACTCTCATTTGAATAATCAGTGGCAAATTCTTTAAATACAAAAAAAGTACTTACAGGCTGTTAGTCAGAAGCACCAGACTGTCCTTGCAAAGTTGGAACTGTCCCACTTTATAGAGCACAGACCCATTTATAGGCTACTCTGCAGGTTTAGGAAACAGACCTCCATAAAATGTGTCACACAGCGTCAAACACTGCAGGTTTGAGTGAGGAATGGCCGGTGGACTTGAGAACGGCGCAGCTGGCGGATTCGGCAAAGGAGCGGCCAGTGGGCTTGTGGCAACCACGTGATGACCCCGGGCTGGACTCCACTTCATCCACGGTGAAAGCCGATCTGGCGATCCACAGCGCGAAGTTAATGTATTTCCTCAGTGACCAGCACAGATCAGCTCTAGGCATGACAAAAGCAGATATCCTCTTTTGGAAGGCCAACACAAGTACTTTCGCTTTCACAACGAAACACACAGCATCTCCACGACATGGCGGCGGCGGCAACAATAATACTATTAATACAATAATAATACACTTTCACTTTTTCACTACAGCGGGATTAAAAGTTACGCCTTCTTTCTTTGCATGAATATTTGGGTGGTTTTATGCAAGTCTTCCCACACAGTGACATAGACGTGGGGGCGTGTTTACACGAGGCATTTTAGGAGGGCGTGAACAAGTCTTAACTTTTGTAAAGAATATCTCTTTTGATTTGAGACTTTAGTCTTTGCAACTTTACAGATCTTCTTTATGCACCAAGAGCTTGTAACACTTCAAAGAGAGAGGAAAAATTTAAATCGCATCATATGACCCATTTAATATAGTTATTCAAATTTGTGATAATTAAAGTTTTAATTTTTTTGGATACCGCCAAGAAGTTTAAGACCTCTGAGGTCATACAAATCAAAATAACTGTTTATCAAACATATATACTAGTTTTCATAATAAAAACATTTTTTTTTTTTTTGATAGGCAAGCGTGCACTACTTTTTGTGAGTGCCTTGCATTTCCTCACAGTATCTGATTCACTATCATCTTCTGTCAATCCTCCTATAAGACTCAAGTCTGTGACAGTCCGTGGCATACGGGAAATTGCATTTTCACTCGTGGCGTCTGAGGCAGAATCTTAGTTCCTATTAAGTATTCACCAAGGCCCGCGTCTTCTGCTTGGCAGGTACCCCTCCATTAGCAGAAGCATTTGGAGCCATTAACATTGATAATTTCTAATTAGGATTCAGCAGTGACAGACAGGCTAATTGGCGGTTCTCCCTAAAACACACTGGTAATGGCTGCTCATATTAATTACATGCAAGAGAACATGTTTTTGGATGGCAACTGCAGTGAAGAAAATAGAGTGCTAAAGGGGCTGATGAGAGGGTTTGAGGCATGAAGCATAAGCTCAGTGTTTGTGGATTTTATAAAGTAGGCATTTAAAAGTCTCTTCCATTGCCCATGCACTGCCTTTTAAACAAAAGTAATTTTAGCACAAATATGACGGGTAATTCAGGAGTTTAATGTGGTTACTTGTATTTAAAGCTTGAGTAAATGCATTTGCTTGTTTCCAGAACATCATCAAAGCTTAAGGAGAAGGGCAATTAAGTCTTCATTAGGAGTGAAGTGGGTTTTTATGTCCGGCTAATAACCCCAGTGTCGTTTTGCAGAGCCTCGGGCATTGCCTTAGAGCTCAATGAAGTTTTTGCTCAATATGACTATAAGGCTAAACAAGACATGGCCGATTTTCTACCATGATGCGATTACTGTTCCATAGTAGCTGACCTGCAGGTTACAGATGTAATTATCTGACGCGCTGTGGTTAATATGATGACATAGTTGAAAGGCCAAGCCATACTTAATGGCCTGTTCACAAGGCCAGTGATCTGAAGTGTTTGTTTTGCAATATTAATAATAAAAGAGCACTATTTAACATTATTCCTGGGGTTCTTTAGAGTGTACAGATATGTGTTTCTGTTTCTGAGTGTTTGTGTTTATTCACATTGATGGTAAACAAACATGTTAAAGATTAGCATGAGTGCTATTTACACAAAGATATTGAAGTATTGTTAGTTTTGCTGTGTCTACGCAATCACTTGAAGTTCATAATTTGGGCATTTAATGGTGTAATCTGTCCAGATGACATTTGAACATGCACTTACTGAGTACTAATCCACCTTATTAGAGAGGATCTGCATGTTGTCATAGAAGAATTTCTACTTATTGTGTTTCTGACAGCTGCAGCTTCTTATCCGTATCTACACACACACATACACACACACACACACACACACACACACACACACAATTTTTCACAACACACTTTTATTTACTGTATTTTCGATCAAATAGTTGCAAAAACAAATGCATTAAAATAATGTACCAACTCCAAACATTTAAACAATATTTGGGGAAGCTAAGATGAAAGAGTGCTGGAAGACTTTATCAAAAATAAAATCTTGAAAAATTGTGACGCAAACGTAATACAATATACACATATTTCCCAAGCAGAAAGGGATCTTTAATGATCCTATTCTAAATTAGTTTTCTCACTCTTGATTGTTTGCGATTGGAAGAAATTTGCCAGTTTCCTAATGAAATATCAGAATACTTACACTAAAGAATTATTTAAAAGTGCCATCTTTTAGAACGCTTTTATATCCACTTTCTGCTCTTCCATTTGTGTCGCTAACTCATGAAAAAAAATTCTCTCCCTTCCACTCTCTTCAGTAAATTAGTACTTCTCCTCCCCTTCTCCTTTTTAAATCAAAGCTGTAATGTTACTCACTGCTAATCTCACAGGCAACTTTCCTGCAATATCTGTTCCAGAGTATCTTCGGCGATTTCATTAATACTTGTTGTCTAGATTGAATGAACCTGTTGAACAGTAGCTGCATTTCATTTTATTTCAAGAAGTTCTCCACATCAAAGTCGAAATCTTTGCTTTCTCTGAAAGATATTTCAACACTGATGGCTCATTATCACCAGAAGCATGATACATCTAGATAAGATCAAGCTGCTCATCTTCTTTGCTAAAAAATCATTGGTACATTTATTCTCCATCTCTGGGAAGATTTCGTAGATGAACACATTGGTCATCCCATATATTTTTGTTTTTGCATCATAACATTATGCATTGTGGTACTCTTGTGAACGTGCGTTGACTGACACGGAAGAGAAGAAATTGTTGAATGAAGTCTGTTGGTGAATAATGTTGAACCACTAATGTCTATGGACTGTTTTAACGATATTCTTACTAACTTTCTGGGCCTTGAATGTGGTAGTTGTGTTGCTGTCTATGCAGGGTCAGAAAGCTCTCGGATTTGACTTAAAATATCTTATTTTTATTCTGAAGATGAATGAATGAATGAGGGTAAGTAATTAATGACAGAATTTTCATTTTTGGCTGAACTATCTCTTTAAATCTCTGTTTGAGCATGTGATATATATTATTTCAGACGCCCTTGCACAATGTAATTTTTTTTCTCCAACATTTTAGAACTGCTTTCCTGTTGCCTGGAGAACACGGCGAGACCTCCCGTGTGTCTCAGGTGATTAAATGTGTCTGACATAGGATTGCACCAGCACACTCGTTAGTCGCTGACACCAAACAAAACCTCAACAGCCTTGTCTCTTGCCTCAGCCGTGTCACCGTGACAACTGCACCTTAGATGTACAGCTGGGAAGTCTTGCAAACAAACTAGGATAAATAAACAAAACATAGCATGACAAGGTAAAGCATTCCTGTGGCAAGCGATTTGTGTAAATACACTTCACATTATTGACAATAGCTATCCTGTTTATTTTTTCAGATCCCCTCATTGATTTACAAACAAGTATATCTTAAACCTCAAGCAACTGTCAATATATAGCTAACAAGTGAAATATATAACAATTCTGTTTCCTTAGTACTTTTAAAAAAAATTCCAATGTCGAGGAAAGCAAATGATGAGGTTATAATAAAAAAGAAAGTAAATTAGTTATTGCGAAAGTTGCCAGTGCATAGTTTACATAGACTTTTTAAAAGACTAGGTATATAAACAACAGTAATAAAAAGACACAAAATGTGATGTCATTTTTTGTTGTGTGCTCTTAAATAAATATTGTGTGAAACTGTTAAAGGGATAGTTTACCAGAAAATTCTGGTTTCCTTGTGTCATTCCAAACCTGAGTAAATGATGAACTAAAATGTCTTTTTCCACTGAACTATAACTTTAATGGGACAAATTTCTATTTATTTTATTTGATTTTATTTGATTAAAATTTTTTTCCAAGACATTAAAAAAAAAAAAACAATACGAAAATAATGACAGACAGCATCTCTGCGCAGCTGACCTTTGACCAGCATTAATGCTCAGTGCTCTGTTAGGAAGACGTTGTCTTTTTATATTCTTGCAGTATGGGAAGGTCACATGACAACACAAACATAATATCCTTCTATGAAGAGGACAGAGACTTTCAGTACTTTGCATTGTACTGTGCGAGTGTCCGTTTCTCTTCCATTCGGTTGAACTCTATTTGCATGTTTCTCTCCTCTATAAATGACTTCCATGAGGGTCTCAACCCAAAGCCCTGGTAATTTTGCACCTTGGGAAGGTGTTTTCCATGTGCTCTTTTCCATGTGAGAGGGTGTCGTGCACCTGAGGCATTGTCTGTGCTGACCTCCTTCATCCCAACAAACCAGCGCTTGTGTGGCTGTTTTACTATTCCAGGCAGCTCTTATCTGTGGGCCTGGGTGCCTTCAGAATGTGTTAGTTTTCACAAATTGCCTGAGGGTGATTGTAAGTGCAGAAAAACGCTTGTCTTTTATTTTGTATTTTGCGTGTATGTTTCCAGGTGGTTTGGTCACGTGGGATCGGTGTGTATATACCTGGTAGCGTTTCCTGTTTGGGTTAGGTGTAGTAGTAGAGAGGGGGTGAGTAGCGGGGAGTGCTTACTTTCTGTTGACCGTTCAATATCGATTTGTTTCTACTTGGTCTGTTATTAAGCCAATAAATGTTGTGGGATTTGCAATGAACAAAACGCGTCAAGGATTATTCCTGCTGCTTAGCCTCTCAGCGGCTATAGGTTGCCGATACATTTAGTCAACAGAAAAGCTACACAACTCTTGGATTATGGACGCAACTTGGAAACGACTGTTTCTGCATACAGCGTGTTGTGTGGCGGACGTGCACCGTGAAATGGATCGACGGACACGACGCACATACAAACGGCAAACGAGGTATGTCAGCGGTTAAAATGGATTGCGCTGTATTGCTGTTGTGGAAGAAGACGCTGTTGTAGTTGTTACAGTTGGATTGGCATTGGATTGGCATTGGATTGAACGAGCTTTGTGTTGCTCTTGCATGTTTATGGGCTCTCGCGTGCCGCCTCGCTACGTTCATTCATTGTTTGGTTCTGTGAGCGCGCTGTTTGAAACGGAGCTCACATTGTCCGTAGTGTTGGAGAATGAATTCTGAGGATATGGAGCACGCTGTTGACGGCAGCAAACGAGAGCGTAAACCCACGGCAAAGGCCTTGGTGGCTGAAATTGAAGCCTTGCAAAGGGATCGCAAGAGTAAAGTGAATAAAGTGAAGAATTTGATTGGGTCAATGAAAGAGCTGATGATATGTGATGACAATGCGTCTCAAGTGTGTTCAATGTTCAAAACGATACAATTGCTGATGGATGATGCATCTGTGTTACATAAAAGAGTGTTGCCTCTACTACCTTTTGAGGAGCAAAATAAACAAAATGAATGGTTTGACTCAATTTTGAAACATTATAATGGCTTTGTGTATGACGTTCAACAATGGACGACTGAAACTGGGAAATTGAATCCTTGCACTGATCTTTCTAATATCTGTGAGCCTGTGGTTGGGGAAGCCATATATGCAACTTCTCAAGGAGTTTGTGGATCTGATATTTCACCCTCTGTTGACGTGGTGTCCACGACTCAGCCCTCTCATGTACAAGCAGGAATGGATTCTGGGAACTTTGAAAATGAAATTCAACCAACGGATAGTGCTTCAAATATAAGCCGTAAAAGATCTTCGGTAGCGACATCACATGGGTCTCGATCAAGCCGATCCTCCATTCGTCTTAAGGCTGAGGCAGAACTGGCTGCTTTATTGGCTTCCCAACAAATGCTGCAAAGGAAACATGATTTAGAGGATCAGGAGGAACTGTTGAGGAGAAGGAGGGAAAAACTGGAACTGGAAACTAAATTAGCAGAGTCAATGGCAAAAGTAAAGGTGTATCAAGACGTTCATTCTGCATCTCATTCATCTGTTGATAGGATTGTGGTTAAACCCCTTCATGCGATGGCAGAACCATTCGTTCCTTCAGCTAGTGTGCCAGTGGCATCAGAGCCTATGCCTGTAATGCATACATCACATGTCAATTACCCACAAAGGATTTCTCATTATTCTCTATCTCAGTCAGGACAACAACCATCAACAAGATCTAAAATGAAACCTTCACAATCTACATTGCCTAACATGTCATCATTGGATAGTCAGAATACTGAATATGCTCACGGGCCAAGGTTAAGTTTTCATAATGATGCGAGCCATGCAAGCATGCTTCAGCTTATGGGTAAGCAGAATGAAATAGCTACTTTATTAGTTAAACAGCATAACTTGTCTTCACTTCCACCCAGAGAAATACAGTCCTTTGATGGAGATCCATTGCGCTTTCATGAGTTTATGCGTACATTTGAGGAAGTGGTGGAAAAGAAGGCAGACAACCCAGGAGACTGTCTTCATTTCCTGGAACAATACACACGAGGACAGCCGAAAGAGCTTGTTAGAAGTTGCCAGCTCATGACCCCTTCACAAGGTTATTTAAAGGCTAAGGCATTGCTTAAGGAAAACTTTGGCAACGAAGTAAAAATAGCTTCATCATATATGGAAAAGGCTCTTTCATGGAAAGCTATAAAATCAGAAGATGCGAAGTCTCTGCAAGAGTATGGTCTTTTTCTAAGGAGTTGTTGCAACGCTATGCAAAACATTCACTATATGAATGAGCTGAATCTTACCACTAACATGCAGATTATCCTCTCAAAGCTTCCTTATAAACTCAAAGACAGATGGAGAGTCGTTGCATACGAGTTAAAGGAGCGACGCCACAATCAAACCACCTTCTCTGATGTTGTGGACTTCATCGAGAGAGAAGTAAAAATTCTATCTGACCCGGTGTTTGGTAATATTCAGGATGTGTCACCTGTTGGAGGTAGGAAGATGAACATCAAAGTAAGTCAGCCAAAAACTAGAAGCAGTTTTGCAACCACTATCACTGCTGTGCCTGAAATAAAAGAACACCATAAGATGTCAACCAACAGAATCTGTCTCTTCTGTAGCGGTGAACACATGCTGGATGTCTGTAATAAACTTACCAGAAAAAGTCACAGAGAAAACAATGAACTTTCTGATGATGAGAGGAATCTGCTTTGGCTGCTTGCATACAGGACACCTCAGCAGGGACTGCAAAAAGAGAAGTATCTGTAATGTATGTAGTCTTAAACATCCTAGTCTTCTTCACATTTATCCTCATGATAAGGTAGACACTTTGAGCAAGAAGAAAGACGAATTCAAGTCAGCGGTTGCTAGTGCTATGGTCTCTCTCCAAACTAGTGGTCTTACTGGGGCTGGTAATGACAACTGTGCGTTACCTATCGTTCCAGTGTGTGTTAAATCAAAAAAGGGAAATGGCGTGGTGATGACGTATGCTTTTCTCGATTCTGGGAGTTCCGCTTCTTTTTGTACAGAAAGTTTGATGAACAAGCTCAACCTCCCTGGAAAGAGAGTTAATATTCTTCTCAGAACTATGAGTCAAGATAAATCAGTTGGTAGTTACGTTCTGAAAGACCTGGAGGTTTCTGGCTTGAGTCAAGAATATTACTGTGCATTGCCTGAAGTGTATACACAGAAGATCATGCCCGTGACCACAGTAAACATCGCCTCACAGAAAGATCTTGAGTGTTGGCCTTATTTGAGTCATATCTGTTTACCTATGATTAACGCTGGCATTGAGCTTTTGATTGGAGCTAATGTTCCAGAAGCATTGGAGCCTTGGGAGGTCATACGTAGTCAAAATAATGGCCCATATGCTGTAAGGACCATGTTTGGATGGACCGTTAATGGACCACTTAAAGGAGTAGGTATAAATGGAGACGATGCTGCCAACCAACTTCCTGTGACTGTGAATAGGATTGCAGTAATGAAATTGGAAGAGTTGTGGAAGCAGCAATTTAAGGCCGATTTTCCAGAGACTGCTCATGAAGAAATGTTAGGAACATCTAAAGAAGAGCAGCAGTTTATGAATTTTGTGTCCAATTCCGCAAGACTGATTAATGGTCATTATTACATCGGTCTACCATTCAGAAATGCTGAAGTAGCCATGCCTATGAACAGGGAGAATTGCAGAACAACGTGCTTTAACTCTTCAAAAAAGGTTTAAAGTAAATTCTTCCTTTCATGCAGATTACACTGTCTTTATGGAGGATGTGATCCGTAAGGGTTATGCAGAAAGGGTACCTGCGATTGAACTGGAGAGACGTGATGGACGTCTGTGGTATTTACCCCATCACGGTGTATATCACCTCAAAAAACACAAGATTAGGGTTGTGTTCGATTGTGGAGCCTCTTATCAGGGTACATCACTGAATAGCAAGCTTCTACAAGGTCCAGACTTAACCAGTTCATTGGTGAGTGTACTTGTACGATTTAGACTGGAATCTATTGCCCTGATGGCCGACATTGAAGCCATGTTCCATCAAATCAGAGTTCACCCAGAAGATTGTGATCTCTTGAGGTTTCTGTGGTGGCCAGAAGGTAATGTAAACAGCAGTCTGGAGGAATACAGAATGGTGGTTCATTTATTCGGGGCTACATCATCACCTAGTTGTTCGAGTTTTGCATTGAGGAAATGTGCAATGGATCAAAAGGATCTATTTGACCCCAAAACAATGGATGTTGTCTTCAATAATTTCTATGTGGATGACTGCCTTGTTTCCGTACCTTCCGAATCAGATGCTGTGCAGTTGTACAAGGATCTTACTAGTATGTGTGCTAAAGGTGGATTTCATTTAACAAAATGGACGAGCAACAGCCGTGCTGTATTGGGTGTTGTACCAGAGAAGGACCGAGAGAAAAAGGTAAAGGATTTGGACTTCGATCGTGACACTTTGCCAGTGGAAAGAGCATTAGGAGTGCAATGGTGTGCTGCATCGGATGCCTTTCAATTCAAAGTGGTAGTAAAGGATAGACCTCTTACCAGGAGAGGAATTCTCTCAGTGGTTAGTAGTTCCATCTATGATCCTCTGGGGTTCTTGTCACCTGTGATTTTGTCTGCCAAGAGGATACTGCAGGACCTGTGTAGGGAGGGAATTGGATGGGACAATGATATTCCATCAGTGTATGTTCAGCGTTGGATGCACTGGCTGGATGATCTGCATCACTTGGAGAGTTTTGAGGTTAGAAGATGTTTGAAGCCTGACGGGTTTGGAGATGTAGCATCTGCTCAAATGCATCATTTTTCAGATGCAAGTGAACAAGGATATGGTGTGGGGTCATCCTATTTGCTGCTCCATAATGACCAACAACAGGCATATTCTACCCTTCTGGTGAGCAAGGCAAGAGTTACACCATTAAGGTCCATTACAATCCCTCGCCTGGAACTTACAGCTGCCACTCTTGCAAGCCGTATTGACAAGATCTGGATGAAAGAACTCAAGATGCCTTTTCAGAATTCCGTGTTTTGGACTGATAGTACTTCAGTACTTAAATACCTTCGAAATAGCACCTCAAGATTTAAGTGCTTTGTGTCTAATAGAGTGTCCGAAATCTTGAAGGTTTCTGATGTAGAACAGTGGAGGTACGTGAATTCGTCAAGCAATCCAGCAGATCTGGCGTCTAGAGGAGTGAAGGTGGATTCATTTTTAAAGAATGAGTCGTGGATTTCTGGTCCCGCCTTTCTGGTTCGATCACAAGAGGAGTGGCCTATGGACCCCACCTATAGGGATGTGATTTTGCCAAGTCAATAAAAATTCTGACCCTATATCATATCTCTTTGATTACTTCTCCTCTTGGATTCGACTAAAGAAAGCCGTAGCATGGTTCCTTCGTTTGAGACAAATCTTGATGGACCGTAGCAAGGAAAGGAAACGATTGCAGAATTCTCTCGTCTGCTCTGATACGGATTCATATCAACAAGAGATGATTATTAATCAGGAAATGCAGAAGTTTGAACCTACAGTGCGTAAGAACTTCCTTTCGTTGGAAGAATTGGAAAAGGCCGAAATGGAAATCATCCGACTTTCTCAAATAAAGAGATTTCCCGGAGGAACTAAAGAGTCTACGTAAGTGTGGAGTAGTCAAACGAAGTAGTCCTCTTTATAGCCTAAACCCAATACTTAAGTGTGATATCATCAGGGTTGGTGGACGCCTTGATAACGCATTGATTTCTGAACACTCTAAACACCCAATTATACTGGCAAAAGATCTACACATTTCTAACCTAATCCTGCGACAAATTCATGAAGAAGTGGGACATAGTGGACGGAACTTCATGTTGGCGGCTCTTCGACAGCGATATTGGATCCCTGGAGCTAGCGTAGCCATTAAGAACATTTCTGTCAAAATGTGTAGTGTGTAAAAGGTTCAACGCAATTGCAGGTCATCAACAAATGGCTGATTTGCCTCAGGATCGTGTCTCCCCAGACAAACCACCCTTTACTTATGTTGGACTAGATTGTTTCGGCCCATTTGAAGTAAAGCGAGGGAGAACCACTCTAAAGCGTTATGGAGTCCTTTTCACCTGCTTGAACATTAGAGCTGTTCACATTGAGATGGTTGCATCATTGGATACTGACTCATTCATTCACGCACTCAGACGCTTTATCGCTCGACGAGGACAAGTGGCTGAAATACGTTCAGATAATGGAACTAACTTCGTTGGAGCCGATCGTGAATTAAAAGAGGCGATACAAAATTGGAACCACAGTCAGATATACGATGTTCTTCTACAAAAGAAGATTAAATGGACTTTCAATCCTCCTACCGGTTCACACCATGGGGGGATCTGGGAAAGGCTCATCAGGTCAATAAAGAAAATACTAAACTCCATTCTTCGAGGGCAAAGTTTAAATGAAGAAGGTCTTCATACTTTCCTGTGTGAAGTAGAGTCTATACTTAACAACCGACCCATAACTAGATCATCTTTGGATCCTGATGACATGGAAGCTTTAACACCTAATCATCTTCTCCTTCTAAAAACAAAGTCTACATTACCACCCGGATTGTTTGAGAAGGAAGATTTGTATGCCCGTCGAAGATGGCGTCAAATTCAGTATTTAGCCAACCAATTTTGGAAAAGATGGATTGGTGAATATCTACCTTTATTACAGGAACGGCAGAAGTGGATGGTGAGGACAAGGAACTATCAGTTGGGAGATGTTGTACTGATAATGGATGAAAATGCACCAAGGAGTTCCTGGATCATGGGCAAAATTATTCACACGATAAACGACAAAAAAGGATTCACACGGCAAGTTAAGATTAAGACTATGAGTACCTGCCTGACCAGGCCAATCACAAAAATTTGTCGCCTTCTTGAAGCTGAGGAATTTAAAGATTAGCTATGACTGACATTTGAGAGCTCTCAACTGACTCTTTCGACTTGACCTTTTGACTTGGACTTGATTGAATTACTTGATCTTACTGACTTAGACTGGACTTTTACTTTTTTTGCTTCATGCGGCTACAATGATGAACATTTTGAGTGATCTGGACATTTTCACACATACATTTTCTCACATTTCCTTTTTGTAAAAACAAAAAGAAAAAAGAAAATCATGTATAACAATTAATTATGTAATGTATGTTAATATTGTTCATATTTCGATTGTGTCTGTGATTATTACAGGTTTATTGTATAATAATCAGGGGCTGGAATGTAAGTGCAGAAAAACGCTTGTCTTTTATTTTGTATTTTGCGTGTATGTTTCCAGGTGGTTTGGTCACGTGGGATCGGTGTGTATATACCTGGTAGCGTTTCCTGTTTGGGTTAGGTGTAGTAGAGAGGGGGTGAGTAGCGGGGAGTGCTCACTTTCTGTTGACCGTTCAATATCGATTTGTTTCTACTTGGTCT
The DNA here is from genome assembly GCF_018340385.1 of Cyprinus carpio. Classification (NCBI taxonomy): domain Eukaryota; kingdom Metazoa; phylum Chordata; class Actinopteri; order Cypriniformes; family Cyprinidae; genus Cyprinus; species Cyprinus carpio. The sequence goes on from NC_056605.1 coordinate 17,080,644, forward strand.
GTTATTAAGCCAATAAATGTTGTGGGATTTGCAATGAACAAAACGCGTCAAGGATTATTCCTGCTGCTTAGCCTCTCAGCGGCTATAGGTTGCCGATACAGTGATAATAATGTAATCAAGACTGCACCACCATCTTCAGCCTGATTTTAAACCTTGTAGGTTGCTTTCTATGTGATTTATTGTTTCAGTCACCCCTTGCATTTTGCATGGTGGCAGTGTCTCATCTAAGGTTGTTGTCCTCTGTTCCTCTTTAAATTTAACCTCACGTCTGGTCTGTCCTGTATCACAATCATCCTTATTAATCCATTGGTTTGGAAAGATTTTGTAGCATATAATTTGATCTCTTTGGCAAAAAGGCAGACTGAACTCTGATCCCCCAACCAAAAAAAATAAAATAAAACTTGGGCTTTTATATGAGTTTTGTTTTACAGTTTGGCTCAATGAGTCCCTGATTCCACCCGAACCCCAGTGAACTCTGTCTTGTGCTTTGCACTGCTAATTTCCCCAGCACCGTTTTGTTAATATTGCTGTTAAATAGCCACCTTTTACTGTGTATTTTTCCTTCTACTAATTTTAGTTTTCTTTCTGCATTAAAATATTCTGGCAGCTTGTAATGAAACATGGATGAGTGAATAATTGTAGCAGTGGAGGATCCTGGGATATTGTCTTCATATATATAATTTTAATATTACATACACTGACTGTGAATGTACTGCATGATGTTTGTCATATCACAGTAACTTGACTTATACCAGGTTGCACTTTGTCTTATTTGATATGCCATTTTAACCACTGCGAGACAGTTAAGCACCTCAAACCTTTCAATAAGTGTTCAGATATAATCTCACCCTTAATCGCATTTTTCAGGGCGTAATCTCTCCCATCAACACAGGCTTAGGCTTGTCAGAGAAGATGAGCGCCTTAATTCTGTTCCATTTATAGCACTTAACCAGTACCTACATGTACAGAGACAAATCTGAGCCCAAATCCCTGATTCTTGCTCATGACAGAGCGCTGTAAGCTACTTGTTGTGATCTGGATTGTGGCATACCTTGGGTCAAAACCTATCGAAGCGAGATGGGTGGGGAGATAGTGAGAGCATAAGTCTGCTGAGGGCCTGCACAGGGGTTTTCAGACTTTTCCAATTCTGAGGATGATGATCAATATAACCTCAAATATGATGACGAAGCTATTGTGAAGCTATTCAAGGTTTTTTTTTTTTGTTTTTTTTTTTTTACTGTGAAAAAAATAAAAAGTGTAACCAATAAAAACAACAAAAGTAAATCAGTGTTTGCAGAATTAAATACATTCTATTAAAGAAAATTATTAAAATCACACTCTTGTGCTGATGCTCTGTATTTCTTAAAGGGGTCATCGGATGCCCATTTTCCACAAGTTGATACGATTCTTTAGGGTCTTAAAGAAAAGTCTATAACATACTTTGGTTAAAATTTCTCAATGGTAGTGTAAAACAACACCATTTTTACCCTGTAAAAATCAGCTGTTTACAGCACCCCTTTTCGTGCATGTTCCTTTAAATGCTAATGAGCGCTGCTCACCCCACCCCTCTCTTTTTCGTGGGGTGACGAGCCGTTCTCATGATAATGTTTACTTAAGCTGCGGAACTTGCTAACGAACACGTTATTAGGAAAAGCGATTTTCAAAGATTCATAGAAGAACCTTATACTCACTTCTTCTGTAGGTGAGGCTGGATCACGAATGATTAGTGCGAACATAAATGCATTTAGGTAGATCGGGGGTGCATTCCCTTCAAAAACAAACGTACTCCACTGCGTCTTCAGCGGCTCAGATTTCACAAGTAAATAACGACTGTTATGATAATTATTACATCCAACAACAGAACACTTCAATCACCATTCTTGTCTACATCTGCTCCAGCAGTGAAACAATGGGGCTCAATCAGGGCCGGGTCTAAGGTAAAACGCTGGTGTCAATCAACAATTGTGGGGGGGCCTGGGTCTGTGTTACGTCACACAGGCAGGCATCTGAGATTGGCTCGATTTGAGAAAGGGGAAATTATTTAATGAGAAAAAAAACACTGGGTGGAACTTTATCATAATAGGGTGGTTGTGTACACACACTGCCAGCACACATTTCAGTTCAAATAACTTGTTAAAGTGCGATGACCCCTTTAATGAATACAAACTAGTGCTGTCAGTAGAATATGTTGCAATGAATTTCAGAATTTCTAATTTCTCCAGAAGGCAGAAATGATATGATATTAGTCGTTTTCATTTGTAAAACCCTAACCCCCCCTCTTTCTCTCAATTTTTTTTGTACATCCACTAGATGTAGGGTTCACTTTGAAAAGCCCTGCTGTACAGAGCTGCAGAAAACTTTTCTTCCAGCACTTTGGATTGCTGAGCATATCAGTCTGTTCTCTGTAGCTTGAGTTTGAAAAAAAAAAAAGAACAAAAAAAAATCCTGGGTCTTTGCTGGGCATGAGCTCACCGCGTGCTACCTCCTTTCCAGTAGCTCAGCTGGAAGATCATGACATTAGCAACACTGATATTGTGGTTTCACTTCTAGGGACTTTACATTCTGAACAAATATACAGCTTGAATGCACTGTGAGTCACTTTGGATAAATGTATGTGCTTGCCAAATTAAGAAAGTATACTTATAAGCATCACTGTGGGGCTTGTTATATTCATATTTATATGGCTCATATCTCTTTTTTGTAACACTGTTAGTAGTGACACAGTATAATCTAAGCTATTGTATACAATAAATACACATTTGGTATCAGTTGTAATATTTATAGTAATAATAATTATTTATTAAAACTACACTTTTTTTCTTTGGAGGTATGACTAAAGTAAAGTTGCATTCGTTTTTATGTTATACAAGCTTGGAGGTTGTTAGTTAAGGTTCATTACTGGACTAGTGGAGGCACTGTCATTTTATGACGTAATGGAACATTTCCTTTCGTAACAGCATCTGTGTGATTGTTTTGGTTCATTATAGTATATCACATTTATTGAATGTAAAAAGCACTCTAAAGTCAGCTATGTCAAACGAATGTAAGAAAAACTTTTTCTGGGTTATTTCTGTCATGCAGTTGACTCAAATTGGTCAACCATGTTTTCAGACATCAGCAGTATCTCTCAGTCTTTCTTCTCAACCGACCAGAGAAACTGTAATACCCAGACTGTAATATGCTTTGTGGTCCCATGGCAACTGTAATTTGTCATTAAAAGGCACCACAGGGTCTCCCAGTGAAACTCAGGCACATGAGCATTGTTATCTGTAGTATGCTTCTTGCTTCTTCTTGGCTGTGCTAAATTTAGTTAAGACTTCTTGGGTAAACGTCAGGCTGGTTATTCATAACAGTGTTGGTGGGTTCAACCTCCCAGCAGGATTTACACTAATGCAGACAGTATCCTACTGTGACAGACAAACAGTAATGGTGGGCCTCGCAGTGAGAAATGAGTACTGAGAAACTAGGTGGGATGAAAGATAAAGAAAAAAGACAGATTCAGTCAGGGAATCAAGGCAAGTGAGTGTGAGTGTGTGTGTGTGTGTGTCTGGTAGAGGGGTGTAGAAAAAGAAAATGGAGAAATGCTCAGTCACAGCGGTTAGTGAAGTAAATAAAAAGCTGTAGAAAAAACAGATGAACAGAGGGAATAAGATACTGTAGCTTAGAGGGGGTTATAGAGTAAGAGAACAACAACAACAGAGAAAATATAGATTTTTCTAAAATACAATAAATAGTTGAGTAATATTTGTGTTGTATTCCTCAGCTTTTTATTAGTACGATGTAGAGGATAAAGGTAGCACTCGCAGGCTCAATGGCCTCCAAGTAAAGATGGGCTGAGGTTACCTCTGCAGGTTTTATCAGAAAAACGCACAGTGACTTTGATGTTTAACACTGTCTGCAAATATTTGATGTGTAAGTATTTGAAAAAAAAAATAATAATCTTAACATGCATCTTTATTTGAGACTAGAAAAAAGCCAATTGAGCTGTTCAGTTTGTAGACACAAAAACCTTGAAGAGAATTTGCCTTTTTTTATGGGTTCCCTTGCGAATTTTTAATGCCGTTTTCAAATTTATGAGTAAAAAAAAGGTCTGTGGTTAGTGCTTACTTGAAGGGACTTTCATGTTTGTATTGCAACATAAGTTACACACAGTTAAACCTCAAATATGTATTCTGAAATGGTTTTGTGCATGATGTTCCTTACAAATATCTACATGAGCATTACATGAGTTGTCTGATTGGTCTGGCATATACCTCCTTATCTGTTTATAGAGCACCTTAAAACATACACTATGATGTAGAAAATATATTTTTACCCACAGTGTTGTAGTTGTGACATTTTCCAGCAGAGGCTAACTAGACCTGCTAACCAGATAAACATTGACACCTCAGAGAAAACTCCCAGTGGAATCTGATTGAATGTATCAGGTTCCCAAAGCCTCTCCCACGTTACACACAGACAGACAGTGCTGACCTGTGTTTGAGTGTTATTCCCAGTGTCACATAACCGCCAGGCCAGGTCTTTTTCTCAACAAGTTCCTCACTTGGTGTTGCTCTGCAATGCACTGTTGATAGTAACATTCTGCCATCCTGTCATATAAACACCTATTTGGTCAAGTCATCATACAAAAAAACACCATGCAGTGGTCATTTTTCACTCTTCTATAGTAAATTAAGATATATACAGAATATAACTTCCATTTATTTATTTATTATACTTGAATAAATTTAAATGTAGTTGACTTTATCTTTTAATGGTGCCGTAAGCTTTCTGCAACATGACAAACTAACAGCTTCCTTGGGTTATTTATTTATTTATTTATTTTCTTTATTTATTTATTTCTGCAGTTTAATCTGGAATCTAAAGCCGTCACAGTGAAAGATGTGATATGAGAAGTGCCAGTCCATTACTTACAACACAGTTAATCAAATATTACCATATTATGTATTAAATAATATATGATTATTTATATTATTATATTATATATATTATTATATTATATAATATTATATATTATATTATTAAATTATGTAATAAATATAGTTTTTTTTTTTTTTTTTTTTTTTTTTGCGCTCTTGACACATTAGATACATAAGTTGGGAACGACTACAGGGGATAAAAAAAGTAAAAGACTTTGTAAAACTAGTCAACCAGATTTTGTGCTCTCAGCTGCAGAACTAAAGTTAGTCGTGAGTAAAAAGATGCTGATCGGTTGGAACTCAGCCAAAGAATGAGACTGTCAGCAAAAAAGTGCATTTGGCCTTTGCCTTGTCCTTTGGTGCAGATCTTTATTATATTTCAGTGTGATTTAGGAACCATCACAGGGAGCACTTCAGATCTGTGCTAAATGCTCAGCTGTCAATAGAACCACCGTCTGAGAGGCTCTTTCGGTGGAGGAAAGCCTGCATTAGTACCAAATTAACCTTTTCCCATCAATCAGCAGTTAACAACAGCAATTTCTCTCTCGGTCACGCACACACACTCACCGAGTGCTCATTGATCTCGCACTGACATTGAACTGTTTCCATCAAGAAACAATTAAATGGAAAACTCATGTGGAAAAACATGGCCAGCAACACATGGCCAGAGAACATTTTTGGTGTGTGGTTTATGGCTTCTGACACAGCTGAAATAAATCAATCCCCTCTCTGTACAAACAAAGCGCAGATTAAGAACGTGGCGCAAGGGAATGAGAGAGATGTACTGTATTGCCCTCACATTGGGATTCAACAACTACAAGTGGATTAAAGATATTTACTTTGTTTCTGAGTGTGTTTTCTGATGAGCGTATGTCAGGGATTATCAGATTCCCATCTAATGTGCAATTGAAGCATTACGCTGCGTATATAGTTTGCTAAGCAATTCTGTAGAAAAATTATTGAATGTGCTCTTTTCTGACCACAACTGCTTTGGAAAATAAAAGAATAGTGCGCAGTTTCAATTTCTACATTGTGCGGATGACATGTTCCCGTTTTTGCTCCCTGAACTTCATATGATTTAAAACTAGTGCTTGGTTTGATGACCCAGTAAGGGCAGTATTCTAAGATTTTATTCTAACTAATGTTTGTTAAATGATGTTGTGGATGTTCATCTGATGTCCTGTTTTTAGAGGATCATGTTCAAAAGCTCAAAGGAGTGATCCAGGAGTTGAAGTCATCAGTCCTCATTAATGCGTGTTCATACACAATGCCAAAGTCTGGGTTGGGTGTCCAAACCATTAATGTAATTTAAATGGGTTTGTCATAGTTATGTCAAATTACTAGTTGTAATTTATCTAACCCATTTCCCAGAATGACCATTGTCACTATTAACAAAATATTCAGTCGGTGCTGTGGAATTTTTATGTCCTTTTTACATGCCTTTTTTCCACTTAAATTTTCAACAAGCACACAATTTTCATCATAACCAACACAGTGCAGACATGGTGTACTGTAAATAAAAGAGATTCATTGTGTAGTGTAGACAGACTAATTGATTATAATGGGTGTTGGCGAGAGTGCTGAACTGAGGTGATTGACAGCTCCAGTAATTATAAAGGAAGCATTTTTTGCAAATTTCCTGTATATAATTTAATTGCAATTTAGTAACAGATGATTTTCATGCAACTAAGAGGACCTATGTGAAGCTGTTGACTGGTTGTAGGTGGGTCAAGGAGACGAAGTGAAGAAGTGATATACAAGTCACTTTGGCAGTTTGGTTTCAATAAAAGCTGTTTTTTTTTTTTTTTTTTTTGGAACTAACAAGAAAGTTTTGAATTCTGGAACTCACAATGTGTTTTTTATAATACAATGACCTCTTATGTGTCAAAACATTTGATTTCTCAGGTCATGACCCCTTTAAGCCTGTTAAACAAATCACTATGTCTTCCAGTGTTATGGATGGTTATTAGATATTTAGGTTGCCTACAGTTTAAAGCAATCAGGCCCACAAATTACTCTCAAATGTGTTGTTGCTTAATTAACCTGGATAACTGCAGCTGTGGAGGAGGCTGCTGTTGTTGTTGTGGGTGCTTTTTTTTTTGTTCTATTGTGGGGACAGACTGATTTGTGAAGATTTGGCTGAGCATTTGAAAGTATTTTAACAATATGAAATGAGTAATAGCAGGATCGAGGCCAGTACCTTGTTGGATGGTCCTATCACCCTGCATACTTAAACACCTAGCACAAAATAGAGTTTGTATTTCGGACAACATTATTAAGGGTGTTTTCACACCTGGCTCATTTGGAGTGTTTGTTTCAGAACCTATCCCATTTTTCTCCCTTAGTTCATTTAGTTTAGGCATACTCTGTGAACATGGCAATTGCACCCGGATCCTCACCAAAATTATCGGCCCTAGATATAATATATTGTTACATTTTAATTTTAAATAGTATATTTTAAATATCATTTTATCTATTTTATCATTTAGATAAATAAGCTACATATAAAGCCACATTAAGCCAATGGAGCAAACTTGTCAATTCATCTTGATGAATGACTCAGAGGAATGTTAAGAGGTGATCTCTGACCAATGCGAGTATAGAATAACAAAAGAGAGAATAACAGTTTTACTCGCATGTAACTTGCATAAGTACAGTTTGGTACGCTTTGCAATGTTTCCTTGTGAAAACGAACCGAACCAAGAATGCAACTTTATAGCCTTTATAGTGTCCTTGTTACAAGTCCTTGTTATAGTGTCCTTGTTAATTATGCATAATGTATTGTTACTATTATAATAACAATACATTATGCATAATTACATTCAAGTAATCCTAAACCAAACCCTTATCCTAACCCTAACCATATAGTAAGTACATGAAGTTAATTACTATTACTCAGTACTTACATGTATAATTACACTGTAACTGTTACGATCACCAGCTGGAGTGCTGAACTCCATTAGAGGGCACTCCACCCCGGACTCTTGCCATTGTTTTCTAGACTCCATTTCCATTGTGTTTTCCTTGCCCCTCATGTGATCTTTTCATGTGCTACCCTTGTCTGTGTGTTATGTTTAGATTGGTTCCTTGGTTGCATGTGTATTGTTCTGATTGGTTGGTTTTGTAATTTGTTCTTCTTGTCTAGTTTAAATTTGCTCATAACACTCCAAGATCACCGATTATTGAATAGGAATTTCTTGATCCTTGGACCTTTTCCTTGTTTTATGATTGTTTGCTGCCTGCCCTGACCATTGCCTGTTTGTGGATTACTCTTTTGTCTCTGCCTTGGATTATACAGTTTGCTGGGGTTCGACCCTGCCTGTTTTTACTACATTTGTTAATAAAACCTTGCATTTGGATCCCCAACTACGTTGTCATGCTTCCCATGTTACAGTAACAAGGACACCTTAAAATTAATTGTAACCTAACAAATTAAGTCCCTGTTTCAGAACAAAGCAAACAATCCACAGGTCTGAAAATGCCCTAAGAAGAGGGTAAATGGGATAAATTTATCATTAATTTATTCTGTGTATGTTGACAAACTGTTTTTATAAATGTGTTCAACTAGGAGGACATTGTGGCTAATTGTCACACTTAAGTAAATATTTCTTGTGGTAGGTTTACTGTATTTTAGAAAGTCAAATTCTGAATTGATACATACCCCAAAAAGCTACAAAAAAGCTATTAAACATTTACAGACAGTTCTTTGAGCACAGCATGACCTTTTGTTACAGCCTGGCCCATTTGCAGTTAGCCCTGATCTCCCCATACATAAGTTAACAGAAATGACACAAGACAAGACTGTATTCACAGTAACTAATGATTCGGTAAAAGGAACCGTCAGAGGAGACAAAATATATGAGTTGGCTAGAGAGTCTGATTTCAAAAAAACCGTAAGTGGATAGAGCAGCATGCAAAACTGCAGGTAACAAGTATGGCAACCATCCAAGCCTGTGCAGCAGAGAGGCTGAAGCATCACGATATTGACTTACTGTAATTTACATCAGGGAGTTCTGAGCCCACTTCAGCTGAGCTAGATTGGGCTCTATGAATAAATAAAGAGGCAAAGTTACAAACAAACAAACAAAGCATGCGAAAAGGCTCAAACATTACGCATATGAGAAAAGAAAGAAGAAAAGCGGGAAGAGGAATTTTTAAAAATCGTGCAATTGTGATTGTAAAAGACAATTCAGTTTCAGTTATTTTTCACTGACTTGGAAATACCCTCAATCTAACCTCAAAGAGCCACTAGTTTGAGATTGTTTTAAAGGAGCCTTTACATATCACATAATCTCTTTGTCTTGATTTGAAATGTTGCCCTGTGAAAGAAATAATACAGTGGCAAGTGTTCTGGTTCGTTATGAATCTAGATCAAGTGAGTTTGTACTCTAGGTTGTTGTATTTTTCATAAAGGGCACACTGGTCCGTTTGTGACTAGCACCAATCTCTTTCAGCACGCTCCCCATTAATGAGTTATTTACCGGGTGAATGCCAGACCTGTGTACAGTACATCACTCAGCTATGACTCACTGGCTTCCCTGGCCTCATTTTCCACCCAGATTTGGTTACGTATGTTGCTGCTTAGGCGGTTTAGTAAGTTGATGAGGACCAAAATATCACAAAAAACTTTATAAGTACAACATAAACGAAACAACCTTTATTTTTCTTTTTTTTTTTCTACATTTGTTTATAGTTGGCGCATTTTGTTTATAGTTTTTACCACATTTTAACAACTAAAAGAACATATCTTTTACAGTGAATACATCTCAACACCTGTCTTATAGAAATCACAGTATAGAATACTTGCTTATTTTCTCAAAAACAAAGTGTTTGTTTTAATGTATCTTTGGAATAATTTATTACACTATACAAGTAATATATATATATATATATATATATATATATATATATATATATATATATAATATATATATATAACACACACAATTACATAGGATATATATTAAACTTCAGCATTTATAAAACTTCAGTTAATAAAAATGGTAATTTGTTGTTTTTTGTGACTGTTTAGTGCAGCAACAACTTTTTGTCTTAATATTTGTAAATGTTTAAAAATGTATAAAAGCTGTGGAAGTATTGTTCATTGCTATTGTTCATTAGTGTTACTAATGTAGTTGACTAATGTTAACAAAAGAAACCTTATTGTAAAGTGTTACAGAATATTCTTTGCAGATGACACACAATCATTTGTTTCAGCATCAGTTATTTCTTAGCTAATTTGCACTGTTTTTTTTAGTATGGGCAGTTTAGCTGCATCACCTATTGCCTTTAATCTTCTTTTGAATAAACCTGAATGGCACATAAAACCACAAAATAAGGAATAAATGCCCTGAGAAATTATGAAAAATAATTAAAAATCTTTACAGAATTCTTCAGTTTTGATAGGGTCTGTAAACCACTGCACATTACATTTTATGACACCATTATATCAAACTTCTATTTACAGACTGTTAATTGACCCCTCTATTGAATTCCAAAAGAAACGGTTTTCTTCTACAACAGTGACTCATAGAAACGTGCTCAATGATTCCTCTAATGGCACCATGCTTCCCCAATGTAGTCGCACATACACAAACAAACACGATGAAATCGCAGCAGCAGATTACTATCAAGATGGGTGAAGTCAAGCAACCCGAGGCTGTTGTTAAAATGGCCAATCACCCAAGTCATGTGCTGTGTCCAATTTGCTCTTGTGGGATTAGTATAGTTGACCTCTAATAGCTTGGTGTTTGCCATTAGACGGGGTACCCAGAGGTCTTTGCTCATTTCAGCTCTGAATAAATGAAGCTGATTACGGTCCATATTTATCCCACACTCTGCATCTATTTGCATGTAAATCAAAATGTAAATGAGGTGGGGTGGATTGGTTGGCATGCAGTAAATATTCAAATTGCGAGAGCGTCAGGCTGTAATCAGTGGTAAATTGTAAGCAGAGGGTAAGAGAGGAGGAGGTTTGGCATTATTAAATTGCATCTCTAAATTCAGAAATTACAAATGCACATTGCTGTGTGCCACATGAAATCGACTTTATTTATCTCTTTTCCTATTCACATTCTAATGAAATCGAAACGAGGGCAGCTGTGACGGTGACAAATTGAGGTAATTAATATCACTGTTTGTGGGTTTTACTCTGTGATAGGTGCTCAGTGTGATGTGACATGTAACAAGATCCACAAACGATCAAAAGAGAAACTACAATTGTACAAGAAACTTTACAGTGTTTCCTTTATGTTTGATCAATAAACAAATAAATAAAATGGAGTGGTGTTCTACGCAGATGATACATGTAGTAAATATATATGTGCAGATGGATGGATGGAGATAGATAGACAGACAGACAGACAGACAGATAGATAGGTATATAGATAGATAGATAGATAGATAGATAGATAGTACTTCACAATGTAGTGCGTGTATATATAAAAACAATGAATAAAGTCAGTCTCTAAACCTCAAGGGCCCAATTGTTATGCCTGTGGCCACCTGATTTGTCCTGGATTCCTCAGAGGGAACAGAGGGGTGACAGAACGCAGACAGGTGTGACCGCCACAACCAGCTGTGACCTGAAGGTGCCGTTTGGTCTTGCAGGGCTGACAGTAGCCTGGCAGACCACCAGACAATCAGAACAGGGGCAGACGGAGTGACCCACCACCCCACCTGCAGGAGTCCGCAGAGTCCAAAGGCCACCCGAAGCTTCTGCGTGTCTGGATCCACTCCAGCCACCTGTCAGGTGCACCAGCTGCCTGGCCCCCTTAAGCTGCGTAGTCCATCTGTGCCCAGGTCTGGATTTGATATATTACTCAGTATCATGAGGGATAATGCTGTAATGTCGCTAAATTGCATTAGCGGTGTCATATTTTTCTTTTGTTGGTATAATAAGTGGCAGTGCAGAATAAAAGTTGCAGATACTGGCAGTGCCTCAATTTATGGGAGACTGTATATGCTACCTTCTCACTTTTTTATTACTATCAGACTCTGATGATATTTACTTATCGTGTTTACTTCAGCAGAAGACATTACTTACAGTTTTTTTTTTTTTTTTGCAGTGAGTGGAATGCCAAAATGTTCACATCTGCATGCTTGATTAACAATTGGCAGTATATTTGTGTGTGTGTGTGTGTGGTGTGTGTTTGAAAGAGTCCTGGTTTTGGCTAAATTATAGGACTACCTAACAAAATGGCTTAAAGTTGGCATGAAACATAATTTTAAAACTTTTCTTCTTTTATGATGGTGTATATCTAAGTGAAACAATGGGACATATTTATTGATTGAGTTGATTGATTCATCTGCAGTTAATGCATTTATCAACAATAACATTATAATATTCCTTACTCAATAATGTAAAATGCATTCCATATAGTAAACCAATTACAAATGACATTGATATAATGCATCAAAGAGAAAAGAAATAGAATAAATAATTAAAAAAGAAAATAGTGAAATGATATAGCTGATTAGTAAAATACAAGATTGAGAATGATCACGTTTGACTCTTTTTCAAAGTTCGTTGTTTTGATTAAAGATTATGCATGCACATTTTATATATTAAATACTGCAACATTTCATAATTTAAGTTCATGGGGACTTTAGTAAACACTTAAAGGAATAGTTATCCCAAAAATGAAAATTTGCTGAAAATGTACAGTTTTTTTTTTTTATATTAACTAATGTTAATTCATGCAACTTAGGTTGCGTTAGTTGCAACAGCTTGCGTTAGTGCAAACCATCTTTTGGTGTTAAAATAGTATTTTCAGGATTGACTAAAGACAGCGCAGTGAAAATTAGTGCTGAAAAGGCATGGACACAAGTTATTTTAGCACCTGACCTTATTGAATATGCATTTGTAGGAGTTTCCCTTTCAGACAAAAAATTAATGGGAGGAGAATATTAAAATGAATCACGTAACGCCATTTACTAACGTTTGCGTTTGTCAAATTACTGGTATTTGCGCCATTTTTTAATGCCCAAAAAGCATGTCTTAAAGCAGGTGGACATTTGCGCTGCTATTGGTAGATTGTGCTGGTCATTATGGAAACAATCTAGCTGCGTCTGTGTTCTTTAATGTGCACATTGTCAGTAAATCCCCCGCAGAAGTTTTCCCATCCCATCGGTGCTTTTATGGAATTGCGCTCTAACACTAATTTGCCCTGTTTAGTAAATGTGGCCCTTGAAATGTTTACAAATGTATTATCAGTAGTAAATGTATAAATTAACATTTACAGCATTTATTTAAGTGAGGGATAATGTACATCCAATCAGTTGTTATTGCCGAATACCCCCGGCAGTCTGATCTTACATCACCTTGAAGGGGTTTATCCTGCTTGTTACAATGCTACTTGCCACATCAATAAATAATTAGACTCGAAAATACTGATAGGAGTTGAAATATTCAATGCAAAGTTTCTGGAAAGGAAAACAGTTCCTAACAAAAGGCTATGAGCCTAGACAAAGTTCAGACAAGACAGACATTTTAAGACATAATAAACAGTCGTATCACTAATTACACAGCTTTGCATCACGCAAATAGAGACGAGGAATAACATACCAAAACTGAACAATCAGAATCGAGTATCCCAGGGAGCCATGTTATAATCCAGATTCAAGTATTGTAGTTCATTTATGATACCTAATGCATTAACTATACATAAACTAAAAAAAAAAAAAGCCTATTATTGAGCCTAGTGTTACCAAAAATTTCTTATATGATGATCTAAAATCTAAAGATTTAGATGTAGAAGATAGAAAGTATCATTACTTCAGTATAAGAACAAAAGAAGAACACAAATGTGTATATGTGTTTTGTGTGTGGTATGTGCCCCTCACCCATGAAACCCAGTTTTGCTCCTCCATCGAGGTTACTTTCCCATACTGCACTGTGATCTTGCCCTCCATCTCTCTCACTAATGGGCTCACGTTTGCTGCAGTAATGCCAATTAAAAATTGAGTACAAAGTTTCCCGGAGAGTCTGAAGCTGCCTGAAATAGAGCCAGCAAGCCAAATCAACAACGCTGATGAAAGGAACACTATGCTTATGCGCTGTGAAGATGCAGCTTCTGCCCTTGCATCTTCATTAAGACAAAATGTAAAAATAAAATAATCATTTAATCTTAATAACTTAATGCAGGAACAGAGTACAAGAGAAGAGCCAAGCATTGTGAGGACATAATTCTTCTCTATAATGTAGATGAAATATATATTAGTCTCAGACATTTGCACATAATGGCTTTGCTGAGGCCATCCATTGGCTTCCTGATTCGAGACTACACTATGACACCAGCTAACAGCCTGACCCCATTATAGGTCGTGATGCAAACATATATTCAAGCTCAGCTCTTGCAGTCAGCTTCATCTGGTTTACTAATTCTGTAATTCACCTGTTGGGAATCCACTTTGGCCTTCGTCTGTCTCCAACAGTCCAAAAAAAGCATTTTGCCAAAATATAGAATCTCCCTTCCTGATATGAATATCCTCCTGACTCCCAGCTGCTATGGAGTTTTGTCCTCTGTAGAGGACATTATATTTTAGTGAAATTCTCTGCGGATCTTACATGTCACAGTTTTAAGTTTGGATGTCCTATAAAGAGCACATTCGGGGCTATTTTCAGAGAAAATGGAAGATTTCACGATAGGGCTTTTTCACATTTGAAATTTTTAACCCTGGGTCGCCCTAAACTCCAGATAAATGGAATCCTGGGTTGTCTGTAATCACCTTTCACACTGATCATACTATACCTGGTGTTAACTGTTAATCCTGGGTATTCATTAATAATGCAGGGTAATGAACAAACTTAACAAAATCTTAAGTATTCCAGACTAAGTTAGAACAGCATTTTTTGCGATGTAAAACATAACAGTTTGTTGCGATAATCGTCAGACATGCACAAGCATCTGTTCTCTATCCTGTATCTGTAAGTGTACAGTATGTGATATTGGATGCAATTCCAACATAGATTAAAGAGTCCCTTTTGCCACATGTCTGCCAGTACATGGTGATGATGAAAAGCATCGCTCCTTGTCCTCTCATACGTCTATTTTATCAGATCTAGTATTGTGCCAGCAAACCCTGGTGATGAAGAATGTAGCCCCTCATCCTCGCTCAGCCTTACAGAGCAGATCCTTTTATAAGTCACACATCACCTGGCAGCAGGTGCACAATAACCTCCTTATGTTTAAGACTTATTGGGATGCAGAGGAGGAGGATGCAACTTGGAATAAAATGGAAGGGAGTATCCTAGGGAAGCAGTGACTCAGAGAAATGCAATAGGGCAAACAAGCCCAGCTGCCTCAAGGGGAGACACAGCCAAGCTGATTGTCCGTTCCCACCCTCAGTGGAGGAGGTGCGCCGCACACACATTAAGACATCCTTCAGGCCGGTAAGGAGGCTTTATTATTGATGGAGAGAGGAAGACCTTGGCAGATGGATGTGGCTTGTGAGGGTGTGTGTGGTGTTAGACGACGACGTTGATTGAAGAAGCAAAAGCTTTTTCACTGTCAGTCTGTTCAAACAAACAGGACAAAAGTTTGGAATAGTCATTATTAAACAGCACTTGTGGAGTGTGGGAGGTTTAGCCTTATGTGTGTTCAGTCAACCTGTTTAGTTAAATTCCACTGAGGTGTTGAAAGTACCCATCAATGCTAAAATATATACAGTACACTACCTTTTAAAAGTTTGGGGTCTGGAAGATTTTTAAAAATGTTTTAGCATCACTTTCTCACGAAGTCTGCATTCATGCGATCAAATATACAGTAAAAACCGTAATATTAAGTGAAAATAAATTTTCACTTTAAATTTAATTAATCATGGAAAAAAAAATAATATATCATGAAACTGAGAAGGTGACAGAAATAGTATTGAAAATTTAAAAGGGTGAAAAGTCAGTGCTGCTGTACCCATAATGAGTTTTTCATCCACCATTGTGTCTCCAAATGCCACCGACTACCAAAATGCTACTGTTGTCCTTCTATGTTATGACCTCAAAATTACTGAGCTGTCATTTATTAAAATTGTTAGCATGTAAGAGACTTTATCTAAAACTGTATGCATTAGTGGTATGTTTTTACACAATTAAATAATAATAAATAGAAAATAATAATAGAAATAATATTAGAAAAAAGTACAAATATGATCATAATTGCAGAAATAAAATGAAAGATGAGATGAAGAGGTGAAGGGGAGAAGAGCGATAGAGGGAGTCAGTCAGATAAACACTAAAAGGGTGGAGTTTCAGAGAAGAGAAAGAGTCAAGGACAGAGGAGAGGAAAAGAGGACAGTCAGTAAGAGCAGAGGACTGGTCTCTGTGTGTGTGTGTGTGTGTGTGTGTGGATGGTTTTCTACTGCAGAAAGCTCAATGAGGGCCTGTACTGCATTGGAAATGAAGAGCTGATTTCCTCCTACAGCTCCATGACCCGAAAGCACTGATCACTCAAAGGAATCCTGACCTTGAATATATCAAACTGTCAGCATATTCTTACAAACTTTTGTTTGATTTGTTTCATCTACAGTATATGGCTTAATTAACTAATTTTTTTCAGTTACTCATTATAGTAACGTGGGAAATTTCCATACAAATGTATGAACACAGAAACTCGAGCAGTGAAGCTCAGGCACAGCTTATTTCTGTTTTATGCCCTTTTAACATTTAAATCTCACCATTTATTGTTATATGAAAGAAACACTTATGGGAGCCCCATATTGGTCATGAGCTCATATGCACTGCATATTCTGCTGCATGTCCTGTATTTGTGCCCCTGAGTATAGTACTGTCACAAAGTGCCACATCGAAATGAAGATAAGCCAATGTAGGAAACTGAATCTGCATGAACACAAACTCTGTTCATTTGTCTGGGAAATGTAGTCTCTTGTGCTTTGCAAAGCAACTCTAAATCATAAAATTTTCTATTTACAGTAGGTTACCACAAACAAGTTAGATGTCGACACTTGCTAAGACAGAAACAAAAATCATCTTATAAATCTAGATTCAGGAATGGGACATAGTCAGACCAGGTTTTATGCTGCTGCTGCTGCTGCCAGTTCGAGACCACCACAACAAGGCTGTCTGTTTATTCACTGAGCAAAACTTAATGAAAAGCATATTTGGGGCCTAAATCTTAAAATATTAGATTGAATGTAGTACATTTTGAAAAATACAGTTAGTGCATTAAAACATCAGGCCTAACGTTATGCCGGGAAATATGGTGTTAAATCCGCAGACCACATTTAAAACCTTAGACTCAGATTGGCAGTACATGAGCAGCCAAAAGAGCAGCTTTAAAGGTTGTTTGATAAAAACCCATTACACAGCGTGTGGGAGAGGTGGGAATTGCTGAAATGATTACTGAGAAGCTAACAAATGTGGTTTTAAACCCATGATATTCCAGCCTAAAATGTGCTATGAGGGAATATACATCCCAGGTGTTGTGATCACAACCTTTCTAACCTTGGCAGTGTTTTTCTGCAATCATCTATGCCAAAAATGTAACGTGTTAAGGCAAAAAATATACAAAAAAAATAACATATAAAATTTATTTCTGATCCTTGTAATCCTGCTGTTTTATTGTTGATGCTAACCAATCTCATTTATTTTTGGCACTATGAGAACAGAGAGGCGAATAAAAGAACACAATGTGAGGCCGTGTGAAACGGAGCTGAGCACAGTTATTCAGTAAAAGCCATTCAGTTAAAATGGCCTTTATTGGATGGCTTTCTATGTAATCCAATAATTGGGTTGCATCAGAAGTCATTTTTAAACTGTTGTCAAAAACCCAACTGAAATGTGAAATAGAAAACTGTGAAATCATCTGAGAGCTGCGCTACTGTCAGTTTCATGCCTGTTTTGTGACCATTTTTATTATAAAATGTATATGCAAAAGACTTTTTTTATCTTAAGCAGGACAGATCACTTCAGAAAATATTCTTAATTAAAAGGCTGGCCATAGTACAAAGCCAATACAATAGTCAGTGGAAGAGAAAACTGAACTAGTCACATTATTAGTAAAATTATAGTTTAGTGTGTAATGCAAAATACAACTTTTTTTTCTTTTTCT
Source organism: Cyprinus carpio (assembly GCF_018340385.1). Taxonomy (NCBI): domain Eukaryota; kingdom Metazoa; phylum Chordata; class Actinopteri; order Cypriniformes; family Cyprinidae; genus Cyprinus; species Cyprinus carpio. The sequence continues at coordinate 17,098,627 of NC_056605.1, forward strand.
TTTAAAACTTTCATATTAGACATAAGCAGATGCTATTTAATCACCTCTACGAGTCCCTTTTATATTGATCAAAAATTCTGTAAAAACAGTAATTTTGTGAAAATATTATTACATTTGAAATTATTTCTCTTTTAATATATTTCAAATGTAATTTATTCCTGTGATGACAAATTTCCAGCATCAGTACTTATTATGGGATACTCCAACCAAAATGAAAAAATTTTGTCATTAAATCATTTACCCCCATGTCGTTCCAAACCCATAAAAGCTTTGTTCATGTTCGGAACTTAGTTTGTATTTGTTTTGGATTTTAATATGTTTTGTTTTAAAACGTTCATTGACTGCCAAGTCAAAATACAAGGTCCAGAAAAGTATGAAAAGCATCGTCAGAATAGTCATCTGCCATCAGTGGTTCACTGTAATGTTATAAAGCGACTAGAATACTTTTGTGTACACAAAGAAAACAAAAAATAATGGCTATATACAACAATTTGTCTCCTCTGTCTCTCCCCACATCACAGTAGCGCCATTTTGGAAAACATGTGCTGAACGCAGGCAGCGTACACTCTTCTGTGTCAGCCGTGACACAAGGATACGTTTTCTACATGTATTTACGCTTTGATTTGAAAGAAAACAGCGCATCCCTGCAGCACGGCTGACACAGAATAGCGTACGCAGTTTGCGTTGTGGAACTCGCTGTACTTTTCAAAGCCGTAACCACATAAAGACTGTTGGAGGTTTCAGTTAGAAAATATGCCATTTTATGTCTGTTGACCACTAAATATCAATAGCATGGGAAATAAATTCTTCTGTACGCGTCCATAACTGTTAATGCAGTGATACTTTGGGCCTGAGAAAGTAAAATATGTTTTCTTGCATTACATTTAATGCATTTGGCAGATGATTTTATCCAAAGAGGATTATATCGCATTGAACATATACACTTTGTCAGATGATGCATTGCATTGCCTGGGAATCAAACCCATATCAGAAATATGCCCTACTTTTTGATATAGGCCAGACACCCAGCATGAAGTTGCAACTAAGCAGCTTGTTTGATGTTATGATTCCCTATCTGCAATGGGAGCAACCATGTATCGAGCACTAAAAAAATAGCACTCTGAATTAAGTATATAAGATGACCTTTACTATTAGTATTTGTGAATCAATCTAGTATCATGCTGATAGTCCATTCTCTCTCAGTTTGCTCAATAGCATTAGCTTGAGGGATTGAGAGCATTGAGCAGTTGTTGCATCCCAGCATAAGGATCTGCTCACAATGAAAAAGTACCTGTTACAGGGGGCAGTTTTTCAGCGAGCTGTATCGTTTGTCCCCCCTGCATGCTGGATGTCAGGTTCCCTGAGGACCCAGATGACATCCACAATCAAATACACACACACGGCCACCTTTGAGATTTGTCCATTTGTAAACCATATTCATTGTAAAATCCAAATTTTGAAAATTTTACTAGTGTAATATTCATATTTTTTGTTATTTAATGAAAAATATAAGTAATTGTATTGTCCTTTCATCAGCTTTATTCCCCACTTCTTCTGTGAAAACATGATGCAGTCCAAAACACATGTTTTTGATTTGTGGTGAAGTTTTTTTTTTTTTTAATTTGCAACCTTTGAATTTTTTTTTAATGATGATGATTATGGTTTCTGAGAGTCTGAGCTAAACAGTTTCCATTCCTGTATTAATCAACTGGACAGCAGTTATTACCTTGAACAAGAGCTAGTCCGTCAAAAATCCAGCCATTAGCCTGTTTTATATATGAGAATGATGGCGTTAAATCAGAGCCAGATGCAGAAAAACTAGAAACGATGTTCTGCTCAAAATATATTACACCGGAGATAGTCTATCTAAAATAAGATTGAACTTAAAATGCCAGGCCTCCCCTGAAAACAGAATCCACTATGACCAGATATTGAACCTTTGAAATGAAAGCCCAGGGCCAATCTCTGAGAGAAGGCTGGAATTCAGATTCAACCATTTGAAGAGCAGTGAGCGAATAATGATGACTATGACATTCAGATCCGCATGGGATCATTGTGAAGGACATGACTGGTAAAAAAAAAAAAAAAAGGATACTGCAGGGGATGATCGCGACTGGGCTCAAAAAATGGCCAATAGCAACTACTGCTGCTCTTGAAGACTCTTCATGTCTTTGACCTCTGTCTCGAATTCATCCACAATTGCAAGGCCAAAGAAACACAGTGCTTTAAATTGTACTGTGAGAGTTTAATAGTGCGGCTAATTAAATAATCAGACTTTCTCTGACAGAATGAGGCAACATGAGAACTGAGATAAAATTTGTTGAAGTTTTAAGTGGCACTTTGTTGAAATTAAGTTTTTACTGCCAAAACATTTGTCAGTAAGGTTCAAGGGAGTTGCATATGTTGTCTTTTATATTTGTGATTAAAAGCCTTAATGAAGCATTGGGAGAGATTTTTTTTAAAGGCTTGTTGGAGACTGAATAACAAACTGATAAACACAAAATATTATTTTGTGACCTTTTAATGGCTAATGTGAATGTTTCTCTGAAAACAGAAACTAATTATTTATTTGACTTTTTTCTCTTTCCTCACAACATTATTATTATTATTATTATTTGGCTCTTAAGTGTTGATGGGTCTGTAATTGTTTCTGCTGTAATTTTGCTGTCAGAACTTAAATCTGTGAGGATTTCAGTCATATAACACTTTTTCAGCAGGGCAGCACAAAGATGAATATACTTTTTTACGCATGGTTCACAATGAAGGCAGCAAATGCAATTACGTATTCATTTTTTTACTTCATTTATTATTTATTCAATGACAATTAGTTATTCATGTTTGTCAACCCCAATGCTCATCTCCTCAGAAGGAGTAATAATTGCATAAATAAACGGCAGTCAGCTTGGCATTAAATAAGTGGACATTTTGGTTAAACAATTTTGAGTGGTTGAGTGGCATGATGGGCTATTGAAAACTTGAACCTTGATGATGGGTTTTAATCAGGAAGTGTTTTTGAATTGCATTATGCACAGACCAGGATCTAACTTTAACTACAATTTCTTGAAATGAAACTAGACTGTTAACAGTGCTGTTGATAGTAAGTATACTACACCATCTGGATAAAAAAAAATAATCTTTCTCCATTGACAACCATTCAAAAAATTATTATTTTGATAAATTTTGACAAAATGACATTCTTAAAAACTCTTCATATTCATGCTATTCCGAATTCATGTCCCCCCCCACACCTTGTTTTTACATCACATAATATATGTAAAGACCATAAAACCACCAAATAAAATATATATATTACAAATTATCCAAAACAATAAGAACTTTTTACACTGCCATTCAACAGTTGGGTTCAGTAGTATATAGATATATATAGATATATATATTTTTTTTTTTTTTTTTTTGACAAAAGAAGTCTTATGCTCAACCCGGGCTGAATATGTTTGATCAAAATACAGTAAACCGAATACCTTTTTTCTTTTATTAAATTTTATTATATTTACAAAAAAGATTTATTCTTGTGGATGACAAAGCTAAATTTATCAGCCATACAGTCTTCAGATTTTTTTCAGATAATCATTCTCATATGCAGATTTGATGCTCAAGTAAACATTTCTTAGTATTATCATTGTGAAAAACAGTATTGTGATGCTGATATTGTTCAGAAACCTGCGATGCATTTTTTTTTTCAAGATGCTTTTTCCGTGGTGGTGTGTGACAACAAGAACTCTGCATTTACTATCCTAACTCTATTGTACTTTTGTTGTCACACTCAGCCATATAGTGCCATATTCGTTTATGTTTTCATTGTAAAGAAACGGACAAATATAAAAGTCAAAGAGTTCCAGTGAGTGAATATCTAGGCCATATCAAGGTGCAGAAGGGCTTCGTCTTGACCATAAATGCGAATTAAATTGGAGGGAGACCCATCAATGAAAAATGTTTGGTCATTGCACTGTTTTTCTTGCTGATTTAACTATGGCAGAGTTGCCCTAGCTAGAACAGCACATCTAACTCTTGAATCAGTCAGCGGCAGAAAAAGCAGAAATGGGTTACTTTCATGTCAGTTTCCTTGATATTTCCAATTTTGTAATTATTACCATTATTATTTATTTTGTAGTTCTGTTTTTCTGATTTGTTCTGTTAAATTTGGTGTTTACGTACATTACGATGTATGTTCAGTCAAAGGGTACAAATCTCCTTTAAAGTATCTTGCAGCATTACTGAAGCACAAACCACTATTTTTTTTTTTTGTCTCAGAGGTCCAGGATTTATATTTTTGTTTGGAGTTTTTTTTTTTTTTTTTTTTGCTTGGCAAGTTTTCGGGACAGATTTCGTTGGGGACTTTGTGCGCAGTACAATTGACTGTCAGCGATAAATCTTTATTCCCTGTTCTTCCAGGGCATGTCTCAGGTGAAACACCGTACAGGATCACAAGCATTTGGTCGGTAAGCATGTTGTCAGCCGTCTCTACTGGTCTTGTACTCCAGTTCGTCACACATCCATCATGCTGTCTTGATTTTCACCCAAGAGATAAAGGCAAGTAGCGAACAGAAAATAAGAGACTTACCCCACTCCAGTGGACAAGCCATTACCTCCACAGTGCAGTCAATTGTGTGTCTAAATGGGAAGTTTTCATTTACCACACGACCATTGACTTTGTGCTGATTGTAAAGCCATTTGTTAAGAGCCTTTTTGCTGGGGAACTGCTGTTTTTTTTCTGTGGTGTGTCCTCGAGCCCATTATACTGCATTAACGAATAAGCTATGTTGTTTTTTGAGTACAACATTTATGTGGCACACGAAAGTTCTTGTAGCCTGTCTGAGAGAATAACAACTACTGTAGTTAGACATGTTCCTGCGTGAAAAAGAGTGTTTATTTACACATTATAAATAACTTTCCTCATTTTGTAACAGGTTTGGTTAAATCATTGGTTTTGGGTTAAATTCAGATTGGTTCATAAACAAAATCATGTTTTTAAACTTTTTTTTTGTTTTTTTTTTTAGTGTGTTCATTTATATGAATCTAGAAGATGCATTAACGCAGTTGTGTTCTGAGATTCGTTGGCTCTGTGAAGACATCAATCAGGAGCTGGTCCTCGCTCCATGTGGGTTTTATTTAGCAGCTACTCTGAGAAGTGTGCCATTTGACACCATGAAAAACAGCAGCAGCGTCCGGGATTCCGCTGCCTTCAATGAGTCCCCTGTCCAGGCCGTACGCATTCACCACAGAAGGAAGCTAAAAAGAAGGAAGGGTGTCCGAATACAGGGTGCGCTCTTAATTTATATGAGTGTTGTTTTCAAGCAGTTGGATGGCAGGCAGAGAGGCTGAGGTCCTTGCAGCACGTATAGGCCCGCCCTTTTTTTGATTGGCCATCATTTGCCCATGACAGGGTCCAGGTCAACTCTTTCACTCTTCGTCGCTCACCACAATTTTCCGTAAAAAATTTTAAATTGACTTTCTCCACAGTCATGGCCCTGTTCTGGATGGGATTTCTCTTGTTTTTTTTTGCCCTGTAATACTCAAATGCATTGCTGTGAAATGGACATGTTTTTTTTTTTTTTTTTTTTGTTTTAACCAAAAGATTATTTCATGTTAACAGTATCTGATATTATATGGTTATTCTGCCTTCAAGTTTACACGAGTCCCAAATTCCAGAATCTAGGTTCGTAGTTCCCCTAACACATTAATTGTGGCCTTTACGTTACGAAGAGCAACACAGGTGATCATACAGCGTCACAATTCTCTGGCACAAAGGAAATTAAGTAATTTCCTCGTAGTGTGGTCGTTTATAGTGTCTAAATTATGATTAGAGGCAAGAACATGATTACATCACGTGGGATGGTAGATTATTATTGCGTTAAGCAACTCAATACACTGATCATCATTTGGACCAGAACGTAATCAGTTGTTTTGTTCTCTTCCTCGGCCATTGGCTATGTCAATCGATGGCCGTTTCCAGATGCATTCGTAGTAGCCATCCATAAACTATATGTAACTGTGCAGAGATGCAACCTTATCATGTTCCTTACAGAAATTACCGTTTTTTTTCTTTTTTTTTTCTTCAGCTGTATAAATCAAAGCTATCGTGATATTTTTAATATTCGTGTTTTCCTTGCTGGCATTGTATTTACACCATTCAGCCTGATGCAAGCCTTCGTCCTCTACGCTACAAAAATCCATTATGAATTACAGTTTTACAATCAAGTCTCTACCCGTGCATGCATCAGCAAAGACTGACTATGTTGCTGAGGCGCCATCATTTCCCATAAATTGATGCAGAGCTGGAAAATCCCACGCGTAAATATTTGAATCCAGTTTAGTTACAGTGACCATGGTGATGTTGTGTTCCGTGGTGATAGTGTAGAATGAAACCCCTCCGAATCATTCAAAAGAGGTGTCAAAAAATTGTTTGCAGATCTGAGGGCAATTTACTTCCTGCTTTTTGCTTGTTCACGTTATTATGACTCCAGAGTTCGTTTGCATTATAAAGATGTTGTTTTTTCGATCTGGGGTTACATTTACAGTGCCTCTGCCCTATAGTGTAACCCATTTCCTGAAAAAAAACCTGTCCGCGTCATCATACATTCTGGTTTGCTCTAATATCACCTTTATAATGCCTATGTTGTTTGATTTATGGCATAAAACATAGCTTTAACTAGCCCTTTCTCATCAGTTGGCCTTGAAGATGCGTATTGTAAGACCTGGACTAGATTTCTTCTGGATAAGTTAAATTGACCTATTGCGTTACTATAAGCACATTACAACCGAGTTTTGTTCAATCTCTTCCTTGAATTACTTTGACATGTGGTTAGCATCCCGTCAAACAATGTCATAAAGCTTTCCCCCCATATCTGTGTCTGAGTAGGAAGTTCTTGTCCTTAATAACAAGAAGAAATTTACCATTGCATTTCATACATAAAATAATGCAGCACTTTGCTTGTGTGTTGGACGACTGTTGGAGAACCAGGAAGAAAACAACTTGAGGGGTGTTTCCAAAGCCATGCTGGTCATCAGAAAAGACAGCCACTTACCTTATTTTCTTCTAAAGCTCATTAATGCACCTGCAATTTTTTGAGAGTCTGGCCTTCATCTCACAGCCCACACAGCTCTCAGTATTTTTGCTTTCAGACATATCATGGAGTACACTCTGTGGCCTAAAGCCATGTGTAACACACTCCTTCTAATGAACAGATTTGTTAATTTCTGTGTGGACAAGTAGTATTGCTACACTATAATAAGAGTCATTCTAGAGAATTGTGTTTTCAACACTTTGTCTGCAGTGCATTTTATGAGGGCCTTTCCCTAGGCCCTTTTTTATTCCATCATAAATCCACTGTTTGAAAAGCAAGGTCCAAATTAGAAATTATTTTACTGAGTCTGGTGTGGGAGACAATTTGACTTGATCCTGCAACAAGCGCCCAGATGTCTCGAACCTAACTGGATCACCTTCAATAAATCAATTAGAAGGGGTGTCAGCATGCTTTTGGGCCTTATAGTTTATCATAAGGTCTCGCCTGTGAACAAGATCCATGGATGTTTTTTTTCTGTTTTGGGAATTTTTTTTTTACCCGCAACCCGTTGCGAGCATGAATGTTATACTTTAATATCTTTTTAAGGTTTTGCCCCTGAAACTTGGTTTCGTTGTTTTCTTCAATCTCTTGCCAAAGCCTTATTGTAATAGCCATGGAGCAGCTGTTTGTTTACCTGACCTGATTCTGATATGCACTCCAGATACTCGTCACTATTATATTGTGCAACTGCCAGCCATGCACAGCATTATAAGCCATGTTTCCACTTTACACAACTGCTTTCAACTGATAACACTATTGCTTCAATTAGTATGAAATATACAAGTATTTACCATACCCACCCAACCAGGTTTTCCCTGAAGTTTCTTAAAATGAGAGCCATATATTTCCAGTGACAGTCGTGGGCAGATAGTCTTGCCAAGTTAGCCACAAATAAATAAAGGGTCAGCTCAGTTCTTAAGGGGCCAATTACTGCAATGCAAGTTTTCAAGTTGTACTTTTTACAAACGAAAAATTATAATGGTATGTGCCATAATTCATTAGAAAAAAAGCAAGATAGTATATTGCAGAACACTTCAGACATTTTGCTTCTATGAATTAAGCACACCATCTGGACATTTGTTAAAATACTCAATTTGTGATGGCACACTGGAATCCTTTTACTGCTGATATTGAATAGTTTAATTTCATAGAGTTTCTACACCTCTGTTCTTTGTTCTTTATTTTACATGAATACATGCTGGTGATTTTAAACAAGTAGTAGCTGAAAATCATCAAGATTTCTGCATCACAAGGTTCATGGTACACAATGCACAGGGAAGGGGGTCAATAAAGGTCTATGAACTAAACAGCTGTAAATAACCCCCATTTGAAATTACCAAATGCTTAATTTGTATGCATTTTGTTTATTTAACATATGAAGTATTAGCTAAATTGTTGTCAGAATAATAATCATCTTTTTTACAAATGACAATTTAAAATCATCTTTGGATCTATGGATAGTTTATTTGACTTAAATTCACCACCATTCTGTCATATTTCACTGCTGTCTTTTTCTTTCAGAATCATATGGACATGATTGTGGGTTTTGTTAGGCAGCAAAGGAAAAACAACTTGAGTTGGTGTGTTCAATCTGAAATTCAGCAAAATGAGGCTGTACGGGATTCAGACAGGTACAATAGGAAGAAAATTAATGAAATGAAGAAATTGGATGGGTAACATTTGGGATCTATACTGTACTAAATAAAAACCAGTTACAAGATTTCTGAGCAAATAGAAGCAGAATCTAATGTTGGGTGGCAGAAATGAATGGGATTTTGTAGAATAAATGCCTCTCAGAAATTTTGGAAACACTTTGGGACCTAAAGTTGATTTAAGATATTTGGCTGCTTTTGATAAATCAGTACTTCAATAAAGAAGGCATGTGACATCAGAGAAAAAATCAGAATGAAAAGTGAACAATCCCTAATCAGTAATCCGAATGATAAGGTGAATAGCCTTAATAAATTTTAATCAGACTCTGAACGTCTTGGTTTACGTATGTAACCCTCGTTCCCTGAAGGAGGGAACGAGACGTTACGTCAGAAGTGACTGACGAATTGGGATCTCGCTAGAGAGTCCTATCACCTTCCAGTGTTAACAAAACAAGCCAATAAGTGTTGGCATGCGAGCTTTGCATCGCGCACCCCATCCCCACAGCTGGGTTTATGAGGAGAGAGCGTGCAGTTGCACATTCATAGTTTTCTGCTGAGTAGCTGAGTACGGGTGCCGGCCTCGACCGCAGGGCCGTAGCCAGGGTTTGGGGGGTTGTACCAGTGGGCCCTGTTTGAAATTGTTTGATTTTTTTTATGTTCGTTTCTGTGCATTTATTTGTGTTATTTACACAATGTTTTACATTTTTTTAAAGTTTGTAGGTGTTCAGGAACAGACACTGAATAATCAGATGTAAAAATATCACTACATAGGGTCTTCACTGCAAAATTAAATACACAGTCACACCAAAATTTATTCAGACACCTTCAACGACTTTTCTCACATTGTCACACTTTATTTGCTGTAGTTAAGAAAAATGATAAAATAATATAAAATAAATAAAATATGACAAGAACATCAGAATTAAACTGTGTGGGAGGTGTGTGGGAGGAACTTCAGCAGGGTTCACCAAAAGGGAAACTGAACTGAGAAGCACTTAAGTGCACGCATCCGGTCCGTAGAGGGGAATGGCGTGGCAAGCGTGATTGACACCCAGTGGGTCCGGTGTCACTGACCATTATAGAATTATAGATTATAGAATCTCGCAAATGTTGTTAGATGTCACCCAGCCCACAGCTCTACAGATGTCTGCTATTTAGGCGCCCTGCACCAGTGCCCAAGAAGATGCCATGCCTCTCTTAGAGTTAGCTCTCACTCCGAGGGGGCATGGTAAATGTTGGGCCTGGAATGCTAAGACTATAGCCTCCACTATCCAGTGGGCAAGTCTATGTTTGGAGACAGCCTTTCCCTTCTGCTGTCCTCCAAAGCAGACAAAGAGCTGGTCTGAGGTCCTGAAGTCTCTGTATGCGGTCCATGTAAATGTGCAAAACACGAACAGGACAGAGGGCTGGGTCTGCCTCATCCTGGTACAGTGTCTTTGTTTGCAAGTTCACCACCTGATCCCTGAAAGGCGTGGTGGGAACTTTGGGCAAATATCTGGTCTCAGGACAACGTAAGAGTTGACTGGTCCGAATTCCAGGCACGTATCATCGACTGAAAATGCCTGCAGGTCCCCCCACCCTCTTGACCGAAGCCAGTGCAGTGTGAGAAGCACTGTCTTTAGGCGACAGAAACTTAAGCTCTACTAACTGCAGGGGTTCGAAAGGGCTTCCTCCTTCAAGGCCATCAGGACTGAGGAGAGATCCCAAGAGGGTACCAGGTGGGGGGTGTTGAGGACTAAGCCTTCTCGCGCCCCTAAGAAGCGTGACCAAATCATGCTTCCCTACGGACTTGCCGTTTCATGCATCGTGATGTGTGGCAATAGCGGTGACATACACTTTGAGGGTGGAGGAATACAGTCTTCGCTCCAACCCTTCCTGCAGAAGGAGATCACAACCATAATTGGGCATCTATGGAGGAGATCCTTCCTCAGCATCAGTTCTGGGAACCAAGTCCGACTGGGCCAGAATGGCGCTACTGAGAGGACTTGCTCCCCGTCATCCCTGACATTGCACAGTGTCTGTGTGAGAAGGCTCACTGGGGGAAGTGCATACTTGTGTAGGCCCCGAGGCCAGCGGTATGCCAGCGCATCCGTGCTGAGGCAGTGGAACAGCTGGCAGTGGGACGTGTCCGGAGAGGCAAACTTGTCTACCTGAGCGTCCCTGATGTGTCTCCAAATCAACTGGACTGTTTACGGGGTGGAGTCGCCATTATCCCGGAAGGGTGGGCCGGTGTAGAGCTCATTGGCTGCTCGATTGAGCTCGCCTGGGATGAGAACAGCACGAAGCAACCTTAGATATTTCTGACTCCACAGGAGGAGATGGCAAGATGAGTTTTGCGACTTGCGACAGGAGCGTAGACCACCCTGGTAGTTGATGTATGCAACAGTCACAGTATTGTCCAGTACGTGCTTGTCATGTAACAACGATCTGAAGTGGCGCAGAGCAAGCCATACTGCGAGTAGCTTGAGCGGCAACTGATGTGCCACTGCAGTCGAGAGCCCTATCCAGGCACCTGATGCAGCCTGCCTGTTGCACATGGCTGAAGCGGTCATATATGAAGCAATCCGAGTGGTGTGAACATGGCAGCGGATGCCGTATGCCCCAGAAGGTGCCCTCCTGCACTGAAAGGACTACAGCCAGTTCAGCATCGACTGGGCAAGAAGGACCTTGTACTGATATGCTCGCCCCTCAAACGTGAAGTGGAGAAATGGCCTGTGTCGAGGGAGGATCGAGACATAAAAGTACGCATCTTTCAAGTCAATTTCTGCAAACCAATTGTGTGGATGAACGATTTGAAAAATATGTTTCTGCATCAACATCCTGAATGGGAGCCTGTGGAGGGCTTGGTTCAGAATGCGCAGGTCCATAATTGGTTATAACCCACCGCCTTTCTTGGGTACAATGACGTAAGGGCTGTAAAACCCCACCTTCATATTGGCTGGAGGGACCAGCTCTATCGAGTCCTTCGAAACCGAACAAGTGGGACTAGGGGAACCAACAAAGTACCCACAGTGGGGCAACGAGGTGGAGTGTATGGACCCGACCCGGAAGGCAAAGCGTCCCGTAGTGGGGTCTGAGTGTGTGGTGCGACACTTACCTGGCTCCCTGGTTGGGCAGGGGATTTGTGAGAAGGCATCGAGTTCTCAAACTGGGCCCTGCTGCCTGCTGGCGAAAGGAGAGAGGGGTGGGAGTGTTGAGGCTGTGTCTTGTACACTGCCATCCTCGCCCTCTTGGGACCCTGAGAAATAGGAAACTGCTCTTTTGTTGAAAGTTTGGGTACCACTGGCTGGAGGAACAAAAAAAAAAGGGAACAAAAAGATTCTCCATCCGGCCCTCTTCCGGGGGAAGGAGTGGTGCGGTCACCATCTCCTGAAGAGCAGGTTCCAGAGTATCTGGTTCACCCGTCTCAGGGATGCTGCTTGCTCTGGCGCCACTTTCCTGCTGCCAGCTCCACACTACGGCTGGTGGTGAAGGCTGCTGCTGATTGGCGCCGAGCTGGAGCAGAAGTGGAGTTAGTGGATGGGTGTCCTCGGTGACAAGCAGGATGTGTTTAATTGCCTCCATCTTCTTCTGTGCGCGGCGGAGAACATGAGGCCAGCCTGGGAGATTGGGTATTCCAGGAAGCGGTGTTTGTCGGACTCCCTCATATCTGCCAGGTTTAGCCAAAGGTGGGCATTCCTGGACCACCAAGGTGGACATTGTCTGAACCAGGGTCCGCACCTTGACTTTCTTTTGCCCGTAGGGTGAGATCCATCGCAGTGCGCAGCTTCTGCATCACACCTGGGGTCAGAACTAGCCTTGTGTAGCTGCTTCAATGCCTTTTCCTGGTAGACTTGCAGGAGGGTCATGGCGTGCAGGGCGGAGGCAGCCTGTCCAGGTAGTTCTGTAAACCTTTAGTTTATTAGAGCGGACAAGAATTTACAAGGTCTGGACAGGAGGCATGGATTACCCCGGCGGGCAGCAGTGCTCTGCAGACAAAGCGCGCGCTCGACTGGGGGGATCTCCACACACCTCTAAGCTATCCCCACCGTCAAGGGTAGTGAGGACGGAAGAGACACTAGCTCTATTTTGGGCAGAAAAAAGAGCCCTCCAAGACCTAGTAACCTCTTCATACACCTTGGGAATAAAGGAACCGGAGGTGGGTGATTAGGTTCGGGGTGCAGCACCCCCAGGAACCAATTGTTCAGCCTCAAGCGCTCAGGAGATGGAAGGGGTTTCCATTGCAAACTGACACTCTCGGAGGCCCGGGAGAGCATAGCAGTCAGCTCTGGATCTGACTCGGGCAACGCCACCTTCCCTGACAGTGGCATGCAGCAGAGTCTTAATCTCCAGAGCCAAGCTTGTTCTCCCGATGCAGTTATTGACATCATGTCATCTGCTGGGGCTCCGAATGAGATGCTAGGCCCCGCCTTGGCGGGGAAGCCCTCACTGTGATCTTCAGATTGCCCTGGCCATACGCCGAAGTAGTCCTCTGCTGCTGTGCGACAGAGGAACTAGAACGGGACATAGCAAGGGGACCCCCCCCCACCCCCCTTTGATGAAGAGAAGATTGCAACATAGCGATGGTCATGTTCCCTCAATGAGAACATGAATCATCCACGAGAGCTGCCTCAGTGTGCTCACAGCCCAGGCTCAAGATGCATCGATCGTGACCATCAGACGGATCCAGGAAGCGACCACATACAGAAACACATGAGTGAGGGCTCTCTTTAAAAAGATGCCACATCACTCGTGGAGCTCATTTAGAACTTGCTCTTTTAGAAAAAAAGTGCTGAAGTGCCCAGGCAAGGTCACAGCGCGACTGCAGTTTGATAAGCTGTGCGACTGCATGCACTCTCCTTATATACCTGCGCTACGGGGCGGGATGCGCGATACAAAGCTTGCACGCCAACACTTATTGGCTTGTTCTGTTAACACTCGAGGTGAATGGACTCTCTAGCGAGATCCCAATTCGCCAGTTACTGTTGACTTAACATCGAATGTGACTGACCGAAGGGAACTAATCTACCTCAAAAATTCAGTAACACTTGCTCAGACAACATCTCACTCAGACACAATGTACCAAAGTGATTATACACCTTTCAGCAAACAAGCTGCAACTGGCAGAGAGAGAAGCAACATAAATGATGCCTTCACAGTGCACTTTAAAGAGAGATCAATCATAGAAACCATGTTGTAGTGTCATTCCAAACAGAAGTGCCAAAATAATTTACTTCAAAGGGCCCTTTGAACGATTTCATCGAGTTCACCTGATGGACACTTTGCTCCCAAGATACTTTGATCACAACCTCCTCACTAGGGATCAATCGGCATAAATCTGCACAAGGTTCATCAGCGTAATTAAAACCAGCTGCACCTGCAAACATGCTTTGTAAACAAAAAGCTCTGAAAAGCCTCTCATCTCTGTAGATATAAAGGTCTTTCATTTACAAGTAATATTATTTACTTGAAAATGTTAATCCCTGGCTCTATGTTGTCTTTTTGTTTTTGTTTTTTTAAGGTAGTTATTGGTATGATTATACTGTGAATTAGAAGCATACTTTGTGATGTTTTATTTATTTGATCACTGAAAAAATGATATTTATATTATTTATGTACTGTAGGTATGATCACCTCTGAATGTAACACCCCAGAGAGAGAACAGAAAAAAGAATGTATGAAAGGACAGAATGGAAGGGGAGGAGAGAAAGGAAGGGGATCAAGTTTTCAGTTTAACCACAATTCATCTAATCAGGCTATTGGTATTCAGGTCTTCTTTCCAGCTGCAGGCCATCTATTACTGGAATATTGTAACATTTAACGGCCGAGCGGGTCTTGGCTATTGCTACAGGTGCATCATATCAAACAAACTCCATTTGAGCATCCAATCATTATTATTCTCAGTATCAGAACACACTGCTTTAGAGGTGTTGCTACTATTACAGCTTACATATTAGTGACTATTCACACCTTAAACAGTGTTCAACTTTTTATTATTGTTTTTATATTTATCATTAATAATATTAATAATATCTCAACATATTCAAAAATATGTCTAAATGTGTCTGCAAATTTCACCTTCTGAAATTGTAACTAGCATGTGTGCATAGGAAATTACTTCCAAATGCCTACAAAGAAACAAGAGACAAATGTTTTTTAACAAAATTCACAGATTGAGATTATGCATAAATACGCTCATAAACGGCATCATATCCATTGATACATTCAACGAACTGTTGCTGCTAAATTCTATTCTGGGAAAATGACAGTGTGAAATGGTTGTGCAACTGGGAATGAATCTGAACGTGCATTTATTTAAGGCTGCTATGATTAATATTAATTTAATATTTTTCTCATTCATATCTTTTAATGACTTGCCAGGCTGTTCAGAGAACAGGCTGCCCCCCCCACCACCACCACCACCACCAGAGTAACAGCGTCTGGATGTAACTATGATAATTAGATAACTGTCAGTCGCAGTAATAATTCCAGCACTGATACGGACATCAATCTTTGTTTTCCTTCAACCTTCCCTCCAAATATGTCACACATGGTTTGTCATTATTGTGACAGTGTATGCATATTTGTTCTAAGCTGTCTAAAATGATTGTTGATTTTGGTTTTATTTGCATAGATGTGTGTGGAAATGAAAGTAGGATGACCATATGTCCTCTTTTTCCTTTTTTTCTTTTTTCTTTCCTGTTGACATGTTCTCTACAGTCATCATATATTATACATATTTGCATTTTTTTGACTGTTCTCTATAGACCCCACTTTCTCGCACTCCATGATTGGAGGGTTATGTACAATGTTCGCATGCTATTGGTTAAAATACTTATCAGTGATTACCTTCAGCAAAAGTTTATCAACACTAGGAAGTCGTGGCCTAATGGTTAGAGAGTTTTAACTCCTAACCCTAAGGTTGTGAGTTCGAGTCTCGGGCCGGCAATACCACGACTGAGGTGCCCTTGAGCAAGGCACCGGACCCCCAGCTGCTCCCCGGGCGCCGCAGCATAAATGGCTGCCCACTGCTCTGGGTGTGTGTTCACTGCTGTGTGTGTTCACTGCTGTGTGTGTGCAGGCACTTTGGATGGGTTAAATGCAGAGCATGAATTCTGAGTATTGGTCACCATACTTGGCTGTATGTCACTTCATTTAAGAAAACTAAGCCAAAACATAGATATTTTAGGCAATTTAGAAATCATGTTCGGTGAAAAAGTAAACGTATGGTCACCCTAATGAAAATACAGTGTGAATACAGCTCTAAAAATAGATTGTCCATTTCCATCAATTAGCAATGTTGTAAATAGGTAATCATGTAATCAAGTCTGTTGTAAATAATCTCTCTTTCCACAAACACAATTCCCAATGCTCCATTTCATTCATGGCAGAGGTCAAAATAACAAGAAGGAATAAGTTGCTCATAACATGTTTTGAATGTGTGCATCATTAATTTGCACACATAATGAACATCTTCAGAAGCACGAACCACCAGAGGCCATAAATGACTCATTATCACCTTTGTACTTGTTCAGAATAGCACCACATGGGATTCCAAGGTGTCCTGATCAGGGAGCTGAATGAGATCTAGGCGCTTTCTGGCATATGGAGCTAGCAGAAGATAAACACCTTCGGGTGTTTGTTCATCAGAAAGCACTCTCGCTCACAGCTGCATCACCCACTCTGCAGCTGCTTTAGCATGGAGGCCTCTTAGGATGTGT
This sequence comes from Cyprinus carpio, assembly GCF_018340385.1. Classification (NCBI taxonomy): domain Eukaryota; kingdom Metazoa; phylum Chordata; class Actinopteri; order Cypriniformes; family Cyprinidae; genus Cyprinus; species Cyprinus carpio. The sequence continues at coordinate 17,115,064 of NC_056605.1, forward strand.
GGATGCTCACAGACTCTGAGGGCCTTTTAGAAAGCACTTTGCTTGGATTCAGGTCTGGCTGCTGAGCCAGCAGCTCTCTCAGCTTAAAAAGATCCTTCGCTGGTGTTTCCCGAGGAAGCTGCTCCTAGGATGCTGTTGTGAGGCAATGAAGAGGAAGAAAGACGAGTCACTCGGTTCTGTGCTCAATTTGAAATTCTGCTGTTTGTTTTATTTATTTATTGTCCCTCCCTGCTGTAATGGACTGTTTAGGTTGAATGGTAGGGCAGAAAATTGTCTTTGTGTTCCCATAGGTCTCTGTGAACTGCAAGGCTGCATCTGGTTGGATATTAAAAATAATGTGTGAGAAATTAAAGCAGATTGTCCGTAATGAATCGGTAGTTTTACTATTATGGTGAGCGTATAATCGGAAAATGATAGTCTGGGTTTCCCTATAATAAGTAAAAACGCTGTCATCCCAAACATTTTTTCTTCTGTGGAACAAAAATGCATTTTGTCATATAAAATTAAAGACAATGGGGTCCGAAAATAGGAGCACCAAGACATTTTTCAAACATTATCTTTTGTTTTCCACAGAAGAAAGAAAGTCATACATGTTTGGAGCCACATGGGGGTGAGTTAATCATAACAGTTTTTATTTTTGTGGCAACTGTCCCTTTAAGTTTTGTTATGGCTAAGGTTGCATGCTATTTTATAATTAATGCAAAACCTGTTTTTCCAAACTATCATGCATAGGCCTATATCAAGTACAAATTAATGCACAACCAAACTTGCTAAAATTTTCACCAGTGTGTCTGTGAGTTTGTCAGACATACAGAGATTTATGAAAGGAGCCCAAGATAAAAGCATGTAATGTAATTGCATGCAGTATGGATCATTCTAAAAGGGTCTGCAATTTCCATTTAGTTTATATTGTGTTTGTTTGGTTGGAAACTTTTAATGGAACAGGATTACAAGTATTAGCATGAACACAGTATTTAAACTACACAATAGGCCCGTATATCTCAATATATAGAGACAGTTGTAGGGGAGAGTGTGGCACTAAAAGTAAAACACTTTCTGACTTTCTCAGTTTGTGTAAATCCACATGAGGTTCAGAATATATATATATATTATATGAATATATATATATATATATATATATATATATATATATATATATATATATATATATATATATCTATATATATATATTGTTTTATATTGTATATATATATATATATATAGATATATATATATATACACACAGTAATTTTACACTTGTCTAGTACAAATATGTCGCTTTGTTTCATAATTACAGTGTATAAGTTTTTCTTTATTTACCCTAAAAAAAATGGAAGTGAAATGTGACAAAATGCCCCGTAGGTGGGGTACAACATTGTAACATCCGAGGGGCACGTTGTAGCATGCCAGCTGTGACAGCTTAAAATGTTATTTGATCAAATGAAAAAATAATACAAGACAAACTAAAATATTTTGTTAATAAAAATATATATACTGTATATAATTTTTATTTATTTTTTTTCAAATAAAATAATGGTACAGAGCCCGGCACGTCACCTGTAGGAGAAAAAAAAAATCAATCCGTGGCGACGGTTTTGCAATCCGTCCCCTCAGTTTATAAACCGTGCTCACGGATTCTTAAACTGTTCCCTCGGTTTAACAAATCGTGCCCATGGATTAATAAAACCGTACCCACGAATTTCCAATCTGTGCACTCAGATTTTGTAAACCGTACCTTCGATTTTTGAATCCGTACCCACGAATTCATAATCCGTGCGCACGCTTTCACAATCCATTCCCTCGGATTTGTAAACTTTCATAAAGTCTCTGTGAAGATTTGTGAGCCTTAAGATGCCCTGCAATTTCCATGTCTGACAAACTCACAGACACACTGGTGAAAATTTTAGCAATGATAAAAATAATAGTTATTTTTATTATTATTATTTTAATTTATAGGCTAAATAAATGAGTGCACTTAAGACAGTAAAAATGTTTGTCATAAAATAATTCATGAATGCTTTATTTTTAAATAACATTTTACAGTTTTGGAAATGTTTGTGTATATTCTTTCTTAACACGAAGACTTATTTTGGTGATTTTATTATACTAGGCTCCCAACCCAGAGTTAGATGCACGCTTCACTGTTAATGTTATTATTAAATAATTAGGCATATTATAACATTGCATTCAGTTAGAGAGAAAAGGAATGAAAACATAACTGGCACATTATTTGTTTTGTATTGCTTTTTCCCTTTTTTTTCTTCTTCTTTTTAGCGTTTATTTTAGGCTCTGAAACACAGGTGGCGGTGTCTTATCCTTTTGGTGATTAATGTAAAATAAACGCTAAAAAGAAGACTATTTTGTGAGTGCGGATCATGGTCTCATAGGATACTATGAAAAATAATCTTTAATGTAATGTTATTTGACCTTACAGTCTTTATTCACCTGTTTCTCATTGTTTCTCATTAAAATTCATTAATGTAAATAATGTAAATTACATCGCTAAAGTCATAGAATAGTACATTGTAACAGAGTGTTACAACGTGCCCCGTCTGCGCAACTGGAATTTAAAACTGTTTAGTGTCTTCTGCTAGTTATCAAAGCATTAAAAAACAATCTTAACTGATAAATAACAGATTGGAGATTAAAATAATAGCAGATTTGTCTCATTTTAAATGAATAATAAAAACTGAGATGAAAAATGTAATTAAGCCAGAATTTTAATTTTACTATGGTAAAATAAATGTTCAGCGATATCTTCATAATTTTTTTAATTTTGGCACACTTTTTTTTTTTTTATATAATGTTGATATGGGTAACTAATAATGCTGTAAATTTTGTTTATGCTAGCATGTGTAGAAATATTCAAACCTCCGTGTGTTACTACTAACCCTGTGTTACTACTAACCCTGTGTTACTGTACTTTGTGCCCTGCGTGCCCCTACTTATCTGGCTTAAGGTCTAAACTGTCAACTCACTGAGCTCAGTGGATTTCTGATGTGTTTTTTTTTTTTTTAAGGTGACATATCATGAAAATCTGACTTTTCCAGGTTTTTAAGTGCTAAAATCAGTCCCTGGTGCATCTACCAACCAAGGAAACATGACAAAGAATAACCAAGTAACTTTGTTTTGATACACATTTTTCTGCACACGTCTAAAAAAAACGAGCACGTCTGATTTCGCTCCCCCAGTGACATTACAAAGGGATATAATTATAATATTACCACCCCTTAATCTGTAATTTTCACCCTTTGCGCCGCCATTTTCAGTTCAATTCAATTCAATTCAAGTTTATTTGTATTGTATAAATCAGTGCAAAGGAACTTTACAGAAAATTAAGTTTCTACAATATTTAGTAGTTGCTTATCAGTGATGACTGTCAGTTTATGTGCATATTGCAGAAATGTTCGGAAAAATCAATTAAAAGATGTAAACAAACAGACGATTAACACTATTAACAGCAATTATGCAATCAAACTTATAGCAAAATGTGGGAGTTTCTGTATGTTGTCTCTGGGTTAGCATCATCTGAGGTCCTCTGAGGGGTCATCTCTTCTCAGTGTTCTGGATCCAGACTGGAGCTTGTGTAAATCTTAGTTACCACAGGATGTTAATCCCGTGGCAAAACAGAGAAACAAAATAGACATAATTAGCGTAGCTGCTGTTCCAGCCAAGTAAAATTAATTAGTTTAACCCAAGCTAAAGAATAATAATGCACATTTGATCAGATATAACTGCAGTACAAATTTATGAGATGCATTATTTGAATGCTTGGCCAAAGAGGTGTGTTTTTAATCTAGATATAAACAGAGAAAGTGTGTCTGAACCCCGAACATTATCAGGAAGGCTATTCCAGAGTTTGGGAGCCAAATGCGAAAAAGCTCTACCTCCTTTAGTGGACTTTGCTATCCTAGGTACTATCAAAAGTCCAGCATGTTACCTTAGGGAGCGTGATGGGTTGTAGTGTGGTAGAAGACTAGTTAGGTACGCAGGAGCTAAACCATTAAGGGCCTTATAAGTAAGTAATAATATTTTGTTACTGATACAGTACTTAATAGGTAGCCAGTGCAGAGACTGTAAAATTGGGGTAATATGATCATATTTTCTTGACCTGATAAGGTCTGTAGCCACTGCATTTTGGACTACCTTAAGCTTGTTTATTGAGGATTGCAGGACAAACCATCTAAGCAGTGCATTACAATAGTCCAGTCTAGAGGTCATGAATGCATGAACTAGCTTTTCTGCATCAGAAACATCAGAAACAGGTCATTTAAGTCATTTAATTTTGTAAGTGACAACGCATGATTTCAGCGCAATAAACATGATAATCAGAAACAAAACAGAGGTTTTAGCAGGTACAAGCTGTAATGGTGCAGCTATATTCTGGAAAAAGGGGCAGGGAACAGCAGCTCATTTGCATTTAAAGAGACAGGCACAAAAAACAGCTTGTTTCTGCTTCCACTCAAAATAGGCATTTTCAAAATGATATAATAAATGATCTGTGGGGTATTTTGAGCTGAAACCTCACAGACAGATTCTGGGGGACACCCAAAAGTCCAGCATGTTACCTTAGGGAGCGTGATGGGTTGTAGTGTGGTAATACACATATGTAATATAAGAGACTTATATCTTAAATTGTGTTCCGAAGACGAACAGAGCTTTTACAGATTTGGAACGACATGGGGGTAAGTGATTAATTGTGTTATTTTGATTTTTTTGTGGAGTATTGTTTTAATACTTTTGTTGTCCAGGGTCACATATGTAATATAAGTCTCTGGTGTCCCCAGAATGTGTCAGCTCAAAATGCCCGTCGCTGTGGTATATTTTTAGCAATAGCCAAAAAACATTGTATGGGTCAAAATGATCAATTTTTCTTTTATGCCAAAAATCTTTAAGATAATAAGTAAAGATCATGTTCCATGAAGATATTTTGTAAATTTTGTACCGTAAATATATCAAAACTTAATTTTTGATTAGTAATATGCATTGCTAATAATTAATTTGCTCAGTATTTTTGATTTTTTTTGTATTTTGTTTGCACCCTCAGATTCCAGATTTTCAAACAGCCAAATATTGTCTGATCCTAATGAACCATACATCAATGGAAAGCTTATTTATTCAGCTTTCAGATGATTGTGTAAATCTCAATTTCTAAAAATTAACACTTAAGACTGGTTTTGTGACCCAGGGTCACATATTATAAAAAGGGGCATAGTATGTCTCATTTAATGTCTGAAATTGCTTCTGAAAACCATTTGACATATATGTTCCATTTAGGGTGGAAGATGTTAATTTTGAAGAAATGTAAAAACAAAAAAACTACATTATTTAAAACAAATTTTTGTGAGCCAGACAGACAGCTGCTTTATAGGAGAAATGCCAAAGGACACAGATTGGTCATTTTTCCAAAGTTAGAACAATCTTATATTAAAATGTAATCTATGCTGTCCATTAAGTACATATCTGCCTGTCTCAGTGATGACTCACAACTATCAGACAAATTGATTCCTTCTCATGTGAAGGAGTGTGGTCAGTTGGAAGCAGGCTGACAGCAGGCTTCTCTTCTGGCAGTTTTGGTGGGTTTGCCATTTCCCAGACTGGGCCTGTCAACCTGAGCCACCCACTACAGAATTCACTTAATTGCTTTATCACAGCTCTTTTGTCTGGTGTCATCGAAAGGTGGAGTGAATGGAGTTTCCCCAAGCCAAGTATTGAAATTATTGGAAGGTGGGGAAGTAGAGAAGATTAAATTTTTGAATTTACATGTCAGATACATTTACCTTCTTGTCGACAAATTTATTTTTGCCCATTTAAGCTGAGAAATTTTAACAGCAAGAGAGAAAATGCTTTTACTAGGTTCCATGGTATATTTGTGGTCTTTATTAAACTCTCTTAAGGGGCCATTTCACAAAATGGTTTGAATTTTTTTTTTTTTTTTTTCATTCAGTAGTTGTGTTTGTCTTTATGAGCGAGTCATTCGTTCATTCATTCATCCATTTTAGTTTAAAGACATTTAATTTATCATTAAGGGACAAAACACTACTGCAAATGGCTACATATATTTATTACATTAAACATGTTCAAGTACTTCAAAAGGTCATTGTACTGAGTTCTGGAGTATAAGGGTTAATTAAAACTCCCTTGATACATTTTTAAAAGAAAAAAGGGAAAATCTTGGAATCATTATTTTTCCGCCATATATTATGCAAACAGAAGTTTGAAGCTGTACTTCCTCATAGTTGCCAAAGCCTGATAGTACAGACCCTTCAGCAATTTATTCAGTTCTTACCTTACTGCCAAGAGGACTTATCAAAAGAGCGTGAAAGCAAAAGCAATCCCCAAAGACGGTTATTAATTGCTGTCAGATAACCAAAATCCCCACTGAGGAGAAGGTGTGACTTTTTTAAACAAGACAGACTTGTTTACAGCCCAGGTAATTAGTGATTATTATCTCAAAGATATGTTTTACCAGCCTTATTGGATTTGCACATGGTTTAGGGAGTATTGACAACAGTCCTGTGGGTAAAATGTCATGTTAGTTCTAATTAAAAAGAGCCTAGTAGATGCTAGAGAAGAGCTCCTCATTAGTAATACACTCTTGGCTAATCAGAGATGTGTCAGTGGCTCTGAGGGTCTGGTGATGGTCCACACACAGAACAGTCCTGAGGCTACATGCGATTTATTTGGCAGCTTTGCCGATCCTCTGAGCTACACAGATATGTTAGAGGCTCTGTTTGTGGTGCATAGCACGAATATGGTTCCATGTTTGTAACATACTGCAGTTTTTTCCTAATTGACAGTACATACATTTATATGGACAGAATTACACATGTGAAGACCTCTTGTCTAATTCTGGCACTTTATAACAGGATTTTCCTGCATGCATGTTTACCAAAAGTCAATCCAGATGAATTCAACAGATCTTACAGTAGTTTATCTGATTCTGTACATTGCTTAATTTTATGAGATTAATCTCACAAGTGCTGTTGAATGAGCTCGCGCCCTTATACTGGTATTGAACCCAAAATTCTCCTTGAATGAAGTCTTAATGCTCCTCCAACAAGCCACTTATTTAGATTTGTACCTTTTTAAAATTATCTTTTTTCAGCTGTTGAAAATAGAGTTAGTTTTAGGTTTAGTGTTGGTGGTTTAGAACCTCAGAAATTATAAGATAAAGTTGATTACACATTTCACTTTCATGCTGAGATTCAGTAACATTACAATTCTGCCAAACAAACCTATAATTAATAATGTATGTTACTGTTCAAGTTTGGAGTCGGTACATTTTTAAAGGGTTCATCGATTATGCCCTATTTCCCACAAGTTGATATTATTCTTTAGGGTCTTAATGACAAGTCTATAACATGTTTTGGTTAAAATTTCTCAATGGTAGTGTAAAAAACTGCCTTTTTACCTTGTCAAAATCAGCTCTTTTTTTAGAGCAACCTATTTTGTTACATGTTCCTTTAAATGTTAATGAGCTCTGCTCACCCCGCCCCTCTCTTCTGCTGTGAGTGTGTCGACGCAGTACTGTTTTACTTTAGCTGCATTTAGCCGCTAACTGGCACATTATTAGGAACGGAGATTTTGCACAGATTCAGGGAAAACCCTTATACTCACTTCTTCTGTAAGTTAAGCTGGATCATGAATGATTCGAGTAAACATAGACATATTTAGGTAGATCGGGAGGTGCATTCTCAAAAGCGAAAGTAATTCACTGAATCTTCAGCGGCTCAGATGTCCGGAGTAAATGACGACTGTTATGTTCATTATTACATTCAAAACAGCAGAACATCTCAATCGCTTAGGAGACATTGTTGTCTGTGTCCTTGCTGTTCTGCTCAGCTTACTCAGGGAGGGTCCTAAGTTAAGACGGTTTGACATCACACAGACAAGAAGTTGAGAATGGCTTGATTTGAAAGAGGGGATGTTATTTTTAGGGATTAAATAAAAACCACTGGATGTATTATTATCATTATAGGGTGGATGTGTACTGCTGACACACATTTATGTTCAAACAACATCAAACGTTCAAGTGAATTTTGCATCCGATGACCCCTTTAAAGAAATAATTACTTTTATTCAGCGAGGAAGCATTATTTGATTGCTTTATTATATGTTTTTTGTGAACGTATTAAAACATATGAAGACCTTTGATTGTAAGTATTTATTTAGCATTTTGTCCATGACATATTTGTGTTTAGAAAGTAAATTCTAGATTAATCTAACAGCTTTCATTTTCTGTTCAGTCTTCTGATAAACAGTCCTATGAAAGTTTGTGAGTCATCCCTGACCAAGGACAGCACTGTCTTTTCCCTGGTGTTTCCATGGTTACATATGAAATTCTCTGTAAATCTTACCATCCTTCCATCCATGCATCCATCCCACAACTTATATTGTGTGTTCCTTTACTTGCAATAATCATTTATGCCTTATGAACAAATGAACAAATTAATCATAAGTATTATATCAAACTATTTCTCCATATATCCCTGTATTTTTCAGAGAAGGCATGTAAAAATGTTGCCCCCCCGCTTGCTCCTTTCTGCACAACAGAAAGTGTTTTCTGAGGGAGGTCTGTAATAAAAACTGCCCTGCATCCACTTAGCGAGGTTAATATTCACACACTGCAGCATAACCTCAGTGTTTGATTTAGGACAGTCTCTCCCTCTGCTGCAAACACAGCTCATAAGGAGCTCTGCTATAGGAAGAACCAGGAAATGATGAGATTGGATTTGGCTAGAGCTCAAACGAAGTTCCATCTAAATCCTCAAGGCCCTGCTGTAAGCCTCTGGGTAAGCTGAAGTTGGCAGTCTACCAGTTGCCAAAAGAGGGTCCTTTATACATGTACAGTTCCAGTGACAGATGGTGGTGGTGTTGCTTGTTTTTTCCAATGCCTGAGATGACTCTACTAATTATAAAGAGAAAACGGAAAACAATTATTTACAACTGATTTTAATCAAATCCAAGAGTACAGATGGGAGAAAAAAGAAGCTTAACGGAATTTCACGGATATTTGTGGATATTTGTGCGTTAATTTGTTCATGTGATTAGGTTGATTAGGTTTATTTTTTTTAGATAGATATAAAAATGCCCTGTTTAGCCTGATGTTTGGGCTAAAGGGCCCCCATGAAAAATGTAGGATTCCTGTACAGCAGTAAATTGTTTTATATTGGGTGGTAATAGATCTGTGCTCACACACTGACTGAGATTAATGTGTGAAGTATACCTGAAATAACATTACAGATAAAGATCACTATTGCCCTCATATCTACATTATATCACTGTAGCTCCCCATTGCTTTATTTACAAACTTCTCTGTCCATATTGAGTAAAAATAAATAATTGTTTTTTGTGGTCTTACATTGTTGGACCTAAGGGGTTGTTTAGCCCTATATTGTGCCCTATTAGAAAAAAAATATTCATGCAGCTCTTACTATTTACCAGTATTATCATTGCAAGCACAAAAAAGGCATGTGTGCTGAAGGCAAATGTCTTTATTTTCTGGCATTTTACCTATTTTATTTTGTTTTAATAGGATTCTTACCGCTCAATTGTGTAATGAAACTCACATCAGTGTGCTCAACACTGACGCTTTGACCCATTGAGCTCATATTCCAGGTGATCTGCTTTGTCATTATTTTGTAAATAGTTTGTTACAGCATCTTATTTTATAATCTTACCTTTCTTAAAATTTTGTTCGTCAGTTTAGGATTTGGAATAGAGTTAGAACCTCTAAAAATTAAGATACAACACTTAATAATGTGTTTCAGTTCTAACTGGGATTCAATAACAATACAAATCTGAAACAAGCATTGTTTTGGATAATATGCATGTATACTTTATTTAGCAATGATTCATTGAATAAATTAAAAGTAAAGATGTTTATAATATTACAAATTTCTATTTCAAATTAAAAATGCTGTTTTTTTTTAACTTTGCTAATCAAAGAACCCTAAAAATATTAAGCAGTATTAACTGATTTCAAAATTTGTAATAATAATAAATGTTTATTGAGCTCTAAATGAGCCTATTAGAATCATGTGAAACTGAAGACTGAAATAATGGCTGCTGAAAATTCAGCTTTGCCATCACAGGAATAAATTACTTTAGATCTTAAATCTTAAAATATAAAAATATCAATAACATAAAAAATCAATCAGCAGTTGCCTACAGTACCTTGTAGAAGCATGCATTACATCAGGAGTGCACCTATGATGCATTACAATCCTGCCGTGCAGTAGATTTTTGGATGGAGCTCAGAAATCTGAAATTGAAAGAAGAAAAACCCATGCGTGGACTGAACTCCATCACATGTTTTTGCAGTTAGATATTTTTCTCGCCGACATCCAAAAGTGCTTTGGCCTTTCTCCTCTCTTTCATGTCTCTCTCTTTTCTCTGTCGCTTTTGATCACTGCAGGCCCGTTCTTGACGGTTCCTTGGCTTGGTTGATTTTGGTTTTGTTCTGAGCTGAGGGTGGCAGGGAGCAGAGGAGCTCATCTGCACCCGGTCTGCTCTTTAATTAGAGATTCTCTCAGCCAGTGTACCTCGGCCTGATGCAACAGGATTTCAATAGAAGGTTTTGCTAAGGAAGCAAAAAATCTAATTGCTGTCGTGCTCTCACTGTCAGAACTACCGGCATGAGAAGTGGGGAAAGAGAAGCCCAATTCATCTCTTTTACATATGACAGTCATAAGACAGGGAAAAATGAGGAGAACAGATGCTAAGAGGTTTGCAAGGCATGCTGGATTTGAGAACTCCTACCTAAATGAACCTCAGAATGCAAAGGAACACTAGAAGTGATCTAAAATATTAACTGTAGAGAAAATGACTGTTATACTTAAAATCTTTTGTTTTAATTTCTCAGAATATTGCTTAAAATGTCACTTGTCACAAAATGTAACTGAAATACTCCATTCAAACTGACATTGTTTCATGTTCTGTGCAGCTATAGCTCACATAAAAGCGAGGGAATGAGATACGGATGAGACACCACTAAGGCAGAAGTGGTTTCTCTAATTTACTCTATGGTTAGTCCCCTGTGCATGTCATCTCTTCAACTCTGACTGTTGAGCCTATCCAGTAATTACAGTTTTAATTGAAACAATTACCTTGAGTCAGTAAAAGAGACCTCTAAACCTTGAGGGCCCTCTCTTCACCAATCAGAATTACAGCCACCAAGACTCAGAGAACAAACAAAGACGAGGATTTCACAACCCAGTAATATCAGCAGTATTAGAGGCTTTCTGGACATTAGATTTAAGCTTAAAATCTCAAGTGAGTTTGATCATGTTGCCAGGACTACAAATCCTTCAGTATTCAGACAAGTAGAAAAAAAACTTAAATGCTGACAACTCATGCACTGGCATGCACAAAGTCCACAGAAATTCATAAATATCCAGCGTGATCTCATCATACATTAGTAATCACTAAAAAACACACTGTTGATGTACAGACAGAATCTAAATGTGAACATTTTCAATATTGTATCAATATCTGAAACCTGCACACAAAATCACTTTCAAACCAACAGTTTTTTGTTGGTCAGCTTGGTGAATTTGCACAACCAACATTAACACAAGTAAAGTATCTGTGAGGAACTTTTTTTTTTTTTTTTTTTGTGCTCTCTCATGAAACTCCCAGCCGTGCTGAGATTTATTTAAATAAAACTATCTAGCAAATTGGAAATTTAAATAAATACAGCTATGCAAAGGTAAATACTTTTGGTTTTGATGCTGTCAGTATGTTAACATTTCAGGTTTGAGTGTATCCAATTGTGGAAAAAAAGTCAACTATAGGCAATACTTGATGTTTTTATGAAGGGCAGAGCTACCAGGCAATAATAGTCGCAAAATCATGCTACTGACCTCTTTTGCACTGCTCTTTGCTAGCTTTGTTGCGTTATGTTGGCCAACTTTCATTGAAAAGGAATTTCTGGTTGCTTACTGCAAATCATTGTCAGTTTGAGCTGCCTGTTAAATTGAAGAGATAGCTTTTATTACTTTTTGCTTTGTTGCCTTGCTCTGGGTTAGTACACAGTGTAAGCGTGAAAGAGTAAGGATGAGGATGGCACGCAGTGAACCGACTCTGTTTCTCTCATGGAATCAAGCTGTGAGTAATAACCTGAAGTGGAGGATTAGTGAGTGGATTCCATTAACCCATTTAAGTAAAAACAAACAAAGACTGCAAACAATTAAAGAATGGCCTAGAATAAAGCCACTTTCAGTTCTAATTGTAAAAAAAAAAGATCAAACAAGCTCATCAAAAAATCTTTCCTTTTTATGTTCAGCTGGAACTGAAGAACTGTAATAATGATGTGATAAAGATGCAATTTCTGTTATTTAGAAACATTTTAAATTACACAGGAGTCTAAATAGCACATGCTTGAATGTTATAGGTGTCGCTTTACAAATTACGGCCCGTTATTAAAGTCTATCTCCTGTGCAGTGGAATGGAAAGAAGCACTGAGAGGTAAATTGTTACGCAAAGTTACAATGAAAAGAATCAAACTCGGATGTTGCTTGCAGTGCGACTAATCAGGACAAATCCTGAAAGCAAACACAACGATTTGAGAATAATAGGGTGTCAGGGCTGGCGCTTGATGCTCCTTAAAGTGGAGGTGCTGGAATGTTTTACCCCCCTGAGATTCTTGTAAATATAGCAGTGTATGTCAGTGTTACTGTTTGAAGCGTAGAGTACGTTGTTAAAAATCGTTCAGCATAGGCTGCAGGTTGTGTCTTTCAAAAGTGTATCTTGAAGTAATTTGTAGCAGACAGATCAGGGCTTAGTAACATATGTCTACATTGCCTACCCTGACACTTCAGCCCAATCCGAACAGATTTAGTTTGAACATCATGCTAAGAGCAGGTCCAGCAGGCATTAATGCTGATGGTTGTACATTCTGTCCTTGCTGGTGATTCATTGGCTGTTTTCTAGCTGCTGGTATCATGGGGAGGAAATCAGAGCTGACAACGCTTGATGTTGTGAACAGAGGAACTAAATAAAGTGCAGGGTGTCCATTCATTCTGTTCCTGCCAGTGGCACTTCAGCATGTTCTTTCACAGTAATGCTGGTGCAGACAGAGTTATCACATCCAAAATGTGTTTCCTCTCTTGACCCTTAAGCACACATATATCACTCCTGTAAGATTGCTTACAGAATTTAAATTCATTACACTATAAATGTTGCAGTAGCTCTGACAATTGATTATAAAAGATAATTATGTTAGATTGATATTTATGTGGCAGGAATGAGGAAGTACTCCCATTTGAGTTGTTATTCAGGTTGTACCAACTAAGAGAAAAGACTGACATTGATGCAACATTTCCTCTTTGAGCAACATGTTACAAACATTTTTTTCCCCTCCCTGTGACATAGCCTACCTTTTGGGACATGTTCCTAGTGTCATATTGATAGATGTCTATTTATTTTAATCTTGAGGATTTTAATTTTTGTGTTGTGTGAATTTAGTTATTTATATTCATTTCCACAAAACACTGAACAAAATTAGTAATTCTTCTACACTACCATAAAATAAATAAATAAATAAAGATTGGGGTCAGTAAGATTTATTCAGTAAGGATACATCAATTTGATATAAAGTGACAGTGAAGATATTTATAACATTACAGAAGATTTATATTTCAAATAAATGAACTGTAATCATCTGAAATGTGCCCATCTTAGCGAGGATATGCTAACAAAACATTTCAACTCATTTTAAAGGCTGTGCCCTCCAGAGGTCAAATTGGTTGGCTGCTTATATCATTGAGGAAAAGTAACCATTATAGAATTGACTGTTATTCCTTTTGAGGCATAAAGGACTACAGTTTCTTTCTTTGTAATGTACTGTAATGTTTTCTTTTCTGAAATGAGGCAGCATCAATGACTTTTGCAGCCAACGAATGCGACCTCTGGAAGGCACAGCATTCCAAATGAGATACAGCAAATAACCAACGGGACTGAAGTGAATGAGGAACTAAACAAGACACAGGTGAGTAACTTAGGAGAAAATACAAACACAGGAAAGTGAACGCTGACAAAAAGAAACAAACTAAGAGTCTGTGAAATGATTCAAACAAAAATACTTTGGAAAACACCAGCACCATTATCACAATCAACAATAATTAAGAAATAAAAATCATGGTATCATGGTTTCCACAAAATTATTAAGGCAGCAGCTATTTGCACTAAGTGTAAATAGCAATAGATGCTATTTACAGTAAGTGAAAATAGCATATTTTCTTAGCGATAGATACTGTTTGCACTGCAATTTACATAGCAATGGATTATATTTACACTAAGTGAAAATAGCAGTATTTTTAGCAATATGCTATTAACACTAAGTGTAAATAGCTATAGATTCTATTTACATTATGTTAAAATAGCAGGATTTTTGGTTGTTTATAGTACTACTTATTTCAAATAGTCGCAATTATCTGCACCTCAGTATTGTAGTACATTATAAAACGGTATGCAATAATAATGTATTAAGTGTAAAATATGATGTTAATTCAAATTACTAAAAGGATGCCACCTTATTGGGACAATTAAACCCTCCCTACACATACCCTAATCATACCCAATACTTTATTTTTAACGTTTTGATTATTTCTTCAATTCTTATTGAAAATAAATGCCTTTCCGATGTGACTTAAGATTTGAAAAGGCGGATTTGAAACTTGAGTCGATTACTTCAAAAAGACTATGGTACGCACTTTAACATCTATGCCACTAGAGCTGAGGTCTGATGGTTATCTTTTGTGGTGTTGACTACCCCAATCACACGCTAGTGGGCGGAGTTAGTGTAAATAGCCTCTGCCAACAAGTTGCAACTTTTATTAAGCGGCACAGCTGTTTTCAGCATTGATAAACATAACAAAAATAGAACGCTAGAACGGCAGTGGTGTAGTCTGTATCAGCCCTCTTAAGTGCTGTATAAAAGCAGTAGTGATTTTCACTACAACATGACTGCATGTGCACTGCATTAAGAATATCACCGTATATGCTATACTGCTGACTGATAATGCTGAAGAGTCTGAGGCCAAGCTGTGGCATAGAATCATGCACACAGAGAGTTTTTACAGTGGATGATCAGTCTGCTGAATAAAGCTTCTTGTCTGAGCTTCCTAATCCATGACCAGTGTTCATACGGTTTCTTTTCTTTGTGCTGTATTGCTTTAGATATGGCAAGTAAAAAAAGTAAATCCTTTCCCACAGTCATGGACTTTAAGTGGTTTTCAACTAGGCCTTGCAAGCAATCCAGCTTTTTAATTACATAAACCAGTTTTTACTATGATTACATAAAAGCAAAAAAAAAAAAAAAAAACTCTGTTAAAATACTTTCTTATATACCAGTTTAATATGCAGAAACAGATTTCATGTAAGCAAGCCATTTGTAAGTTGATTTCCCAGAGAGTGTATACTCTGACTGACTTGCTGTCTAAGCATTGCTCTTCTTCTTCTTGTTTGTGCAGCTAAACACAGCAACAGTGATTCAGCCAATGACAAGAGTTTGGAGGTAGGACAACCTGCTTTTTGACCAATGGCTGATGAAAAGGAAATGAAACCTGTCTGAATTTTGCATTTCCATTTTGTAAAGCTCATGGTAGAGTACACTTCACCTTTAGGTTCACATTTCACCAGCTACTCAAGAGTGTGATTACTATCTGTGTTTCTTCTGGGCTTTTTTCTTTTGCCAGTTAACACGTGTAAAAGCTCCATCCTTAACAATCACTTATGTGTTACATATAAAACCTTTTAGGCTAGTGCTCTTTTATTTAATTCATTTGTGGTGTTCGAGAACGAGACATGATTTATTTATTTAGAAACTCCATAATATAGTATATATTCTGCTAATCATGCTATATCAGAGTGAAAACTTTACATTTATTTAGAAGCCAAGTTTTTAGCCATAATTCTGCTATAATTAATTTAGCCATTTAGCCACAATTTAGCCATGCATAATTCTGCTTGTAATAATTATGTTATGTTATGTTATGTTATGTTATGTTATGTTATGTTATGTTATGTTATGTTATGTTATGTTATATATTTTTATGTTATGTTGTTATGCTATGTTATGTTTGTTATGTTATGTTATGTTATTTATGACTGTAATTCTGCTTGTAATAATTATGTTATGTTATGTTATGTTATGTTATGTTATGTTATGTTTTATGTTTTATGTTTTATGTTATGTTTTATATGTTTTTTTTTTTTTTTTTTTTTTTTGTTATGTTATGTTATTATAGTACTGTAGGATGAACCTCAGAAGTCAAGTTTATCCAGAAACAGATATTGCATCTGATGACAATATCAGTTCTCTGAAAAGGTGTCATTTCCTTGTGAGAAAATGAGCGGTGTGTTGTTTTGTTTATGTACCTTGACAACTTGAGTGCTTTCGATGTCGTGCCACCCGGATTGTTCGTCTGGGCTCTCTGTCTCCCCTGACCTTCAGCCAGACAGAAAAGGGTGTGCTTGAGGGTTCACGAGCAACGGCCAACAACCGAGACAGCCCTGGTATTGTACCTGCTCATAGAGCCGTGAAATCGCTTTGCCACTTCTTTTACCTTGTCTTCTTCTCTGTCTTTTCTTCATTTCTCCCTCCCGCCTCCCTCAATTTCTCTTCCTTTCTCATAACTTGTTTTCTAAATTCCACCAAGCTGACATCCCAGAACTAAAAAGGGCTAGTTTTCAGAAAGCGTGTTCTCTCTCTCTCTCTCTCTCTCTCTCTCTCCCGGTGTCCCTTTATCTCTCTTCTCTCTGTCTGTCTGTGTCATTCTCCTTTATTCTCCACATCCACTCTTTTTTCTTGTTTTCCTTCGAGCTGTAGAAAGTCAGCCTCCAAACTTGTGTTTTGTTCTGCTGTGTTATTTTTGCCTCAGTATCTCAGCTGGGAGAATCACCCCTGCCGTGTAATGAGAACGAGGTGAGGAGAACTGGGAGTGTAATTATTTTCATTTGGGCGCCGGTGAGGGGCAGCTACACATTTGTCTCCCCCTCTCATGTGACAGCATCACTGGGTCCTTGCACTAGTTTCTTCGGCAGCAGTAATGAGCAGAATTCTCTTGTTATCTACTCCACATAGTTTTAAAAAGAAGTAAAAAAATAAATAAATATAGACCCTTTGCATTATCTTTAATAAAAGAAGATAAATCTGAGATAAATCTATCTATCTATCTATCTATCTATCTATCTATCTATCTATCTATCTATCTATCTATCTATCTATCTATCTATCTATCTATCTATCTATCTATCTATCTATCTATCTATCTATCACGACCAATTCATACGTATTTTACGAGGTGGCTAATTAGTTCGACTTCACTCATACGATTTTGTACGCTTTCTGTGAGGGGTTTAGGGGGGATGGGGTGGTCATTTGTATGAATTCCTACAAATTTGCCACCTCGTAAAATTTTTCACAAAATATACAAATTTGCTGTGAGATAGTGTTGGATTAATTTATTTAGAAGCTCCGTAGTACAGTAATAGAGTGAAACATTTATTTAGAATTCCCATTTTTGGCCAGAATTTGCTGATTTTGTAGTCAGTGCCCTTCTACATTTCCATCATTCTACCTTTTCTGTCATTCTATGTACCCGTTGTTCTGTCTGTCATTCTCCCATTCTTTATTAAAGAGCAGGTCATATGGTATTTTAAAGTGTCCTTATATTGTGCAGGGGTCCCCTACAACAGGTTTAAATGCATCTAAAGTCAGAAAACTTTGTGATTTTCTCAGAATATACATGTAATATTAGAGTCATTTGCCAATGATTAGGAAATGATTCGGAGCAAGTTCAGAGCAAACCCCTCCCTTCCATAAGCCTACTCTGCTCTGATTGGTCAGCTGGCCAAACCTGTTGTGACTGGCACAGAGAGGAGTCCTTGAGCCAGTTAGCTATTGCTACCATTGACAAAGCACCTTTACATAAAACAATTATATAGTGCTCCAATCCGTTCTTATAATAATGCCATAAAATACAAAAACACTTGTGCAAACGAATCATGCCCACAGCTAAAGTTTAGCTGTTAAACTGTGAACACTTGGTTAAAACATTAGCCGAGTGCTAACGTGACTAACTGATGAAACGATACAGTTTATAAACCAAAATATGTCTACTGTAATGTTTGAAGAATGACAGAAAAAAGACACTCTGTCTTAACTTTTAACCAGAATGCAGAACAGTATCCCAGGAGCAGCAGCCTAACTAGCTCACTCTCTCCTGCATTAACCCTATAACCGCCAGTGCAGCACAATAAACGGCAATTTCACATTGATTATGAAGTCTGTTTGCTACACTACATTCTTTATTATTAAACGAAGTAATTAGAACAACGTCAGTCTACATTAATTGACATTCTTAGGAAACAGTAGGTTCACAGTGAATTATCAGAACTAAAATTAATTCAGTAAGACAGTAATAACATGCTTTACCTGGAAACCTAAAGCTGCTCAAGGAATACATCACATATTACCTTTTTTGAGCAATCAATTGAAAATGTACACAACGTATCAACTGTACTTACAAATTGTGGTTCGGAGACGATTGTTAGTCCAACTGAAGAAAGAAGATTAGAAGCCAACGAAAATAAAAGGCAAGATTAGATAATCAGTCCTTAGTAAAATGACATGCACACAACAAAAGGTAAGAATTGTATTTCTGTGGTATCCTTGAACACAGCGTCTTCTCAACATCATGTAAACACAGTAACTAGCGGAAGTGTTTGTGGGCAGGTCAGACTCTTCGTATTTCGCGGGCAGGTAGGGATTATGTAAACGTGTTACCCAGTGACGTATACCCGTAACAGTCAAAAGATTCGAAAATATAACGACTCGTTAAGGCGATTCAGAACCAATTCTCTCTTTTGAGAGACAATATCTTTAATTATCATCCACTTTTTTATTAACAACTTTGAAGATTGTTTTCATTTAAGGATAGCTACATTATAAACTGCAAAAGAGATATTTTTCAAAAACCCATATGACCTGCTCTTTAAGTCAATATTTAGATTTGGTCTTGAACAAACTTTGTTTTTACAGTTGAATCACGTGTATATTTCTTTCAATTTCAGTTCATTTCCATTCAGATTGTACTGTGATGACTCATCCTGTTTGCTCCCTCAGTCCAAATTCTGATTTGGTACACATTTGATGGAGCTTTGAGCAATCTCTGAGTGAGAGTCTGTGTATTGATGCTTTGGCAATATTGTATGTAAAACCAATAAAGCACTTTGAAAGTGAAACGCAAACAAGACTCATAAACCAAGCCTTTTGTTCTCTCTGGGTAAAACATAGCTTCCTTGAATTAGATTTCCAAACAGTTTCTAAAGTTTTCTGTGTGTGCTGTTGACAGGTGGGTGTGTTCTTCAGGATATTCTCCTCTGATAGTGTGTGTGTATGTATGAATAACACTTTATCATGACATGAATCCTCTCTAAAGCATACTCTGTAATTTCAAGTCAAACCACAAAGGCCAAAGAGCGGCAATCTCCTCTGATGTTGACAATATTCATCTGCAGTTGTTGTTGTTGTGGCTGAAAAAGGCCTTGGGCCGTTGTTTGATGTATTATCCTCCATTTGAGATGAAAAACAAGTGCTTCCACGCTGTCCATTCCTCTCTGCCATCTGGACGGGCCTCTCCGTGGTCAGAGGAGCCTCAGGACAATCCGTAATTAAAATTCCAGCAAAACCATGTGGCTCACTGCCTAAAGGTTGATGAAAAATTGATGGGCATGATGTTTGGGATTAAAGTGTGTCTTTCCCCTCTTAGATTCTCTTCTTCTCATTCCCCTCATGCTTCTCTTGCCCTTTTCTGCTGTTTTTCCTCACCAACCTGTTTTTTCTCTCTTTTAGAGTTTGTCAGCTTGTGCGTGACATAAAATATTCATAGCCATTTCGGAAGTAGAGAGTTGACGTCTGGATGTGCAGGCCCTAATTTGTTGTGTGAATGGACTAATGTTAGCCAGTGATAAACTGTAATGGATCCAGGCAGCCAGCCGTCACACGTGCCTTCTGAGCAGGTATTGCAGACCGTTAAAAACTCTGTTATGTCACTGCTAATTCAGCATAGAGGGGATTCTCGTTCAGGCCAGAAGACTACTTTACAGTACATTCTGTGTCATTATTTTGAATAATGCAGCCCATCTCAGATAACCTGATGTTTTCGGGGAGAAGTTCTTGAAGAACTTGCAACATGACAGGAAAGATCTCAGAGAATGGACTTGTCTTTCTCAAAGCGGATTGCCACGCTAGCGTGAAACCTGAAAGCAAGCTGATGAAATTCTAGGCACTGAGCTGCTAAGAGCTCTGCTACTGAATTCTGCAAGTTACATTGATTTCTGTTTCATGGTAGTAGACGTATGATTTTGTGTAAATCTAATACTGTAGCTGGTTTCATGTTCGTTTTTATGTATTATAGGACAGGAAATTAGAAAAAAATATGATCAGGAGAAACCACTGAATCATTAGAACAGGATGTAATAATAGATGAAACAGTTGGGCTGCATTTAGCACACACCGTGTCTTTTGTGGATGAAAAAAAAAGAGAGGCTCTTTTCACTTCTGGAGGAAGTGTGCTATTTACACCTAATGGCTTGTGTGAGTCAAAAATAGCAATAGTCATTCGTTGTGGAAGTTTCAGCAGAGCTTCTGAATTAAATCCTCTCTCACACACAGTGAGAGTATTAATTATTAAGTTTGGTATTATAAAGATGAAAATAGGTGTGGATGGGGCTGGTCTCGGAGGCAGTGAACCCAGGCGATGGATGAAAATTTAACACAGAGATCAGTGTTTCAGAGGAACAGGAATAGACACCCAGAATTTTATATCAAGTAGCATGTGTTCCTGGATGAAGAAACATATTGGTTTCTGGCACAAAATTCATATCGACCCATAAGATTTAATGGGTAGTTTCAAGGTTTGGCTGGGTTTGGGGCTTTAGCAACGTACTCTTTAAACTATCACTTCTCTCTGTTTTCATTAGTACAGTATATGTTTGTGATTAGTGATAGAGTTTGAATAGGTTTCACACGTAAGAGAGAGGCACAACTAGATGTTTGTTCGGGGTTATGCAACATCATAGTTTTTTTGGTTACACTTTATTTTGTGTTCTTGGTATAGTGTAATTATACATTTAAGTACTGAGTAATAATAATTAACTACATGTACTTACTGTAAGGTTAGGATTAGGGTTTGGTTTAGGGTTACTTGCACGTAATTATGTAGAATTTATTGTTATTATAATAGTAAGTACATGCAAAGTGTAACAAGGACACCTTAAAATAAAGTGTTACCTTTTTTATGTTTTTTTTTTTTTTTTTTTTTGTGCATGTACCATGTTAGTACCTTGGTATTTTTGGAGTACCATGTGTATATACCATGGTACATGGGTTTCTGTGCTTCTACAGTCCTGTTCCTGTAAAGGAAATCTGTGTCAGAAAACTGTCTCATTGATGAGGAGTTTTCTGAGTAAATCTGAGTAATGACGGTTCACTAGCGCACTATGATCAGGAGGAAAGCCCATAACTACCGGAGCTCATATGTTTATTAGATGCTTCACACTATGGTGGACCCATCTGTTTTCAGGATTATGCCAAACTGAGAAATGATCCTTTGAAATCCTAGACATGTAGTAAATGAGAGAGCTCTACCCATAAAACAAACAATATGGACTGCACCTGATCACTCAGGCTTAGAAATTATTCACATTCAGGTTGTTGGATTTTAGGCTGGACGTTAATTGTTATGATGGAAAGATGATTGAATTTCAGATGATTGAATTTCATTATGCATGGACAGTATTGTTTCTGTGGGGAACTAAATTCACTATATTCTCTATTTCTCAGTAATATGCACATAAACATTTTTATTTATTTATTTTTTCTGTTTCTAAGCAGTAATGTGAATCAGAAACAGCCGATTTAGCAAATTTAAGAGATTGATTGGTTCATTAATTTGTCCATGCATTAACTGATTGGGGTTACCACTGGAAGACAATGAAAAGGAGGTATTAAACAGTCTGAACTGAACCGGTGGTGTCAATGCTCATTACATGACCTAAAATTGAGATTTGTTGCCAAAAACGCTCATTAAAATTGAATAACTTTATTCACTTTATTGATGCAGACCACTGTATGAATGGCACTTCATACTTTTAGACCAACTGCAGTAAAGCCAATAGTTAAATGCTGTCCACAGCAGGTTGTTCTCAAATATCTCTTCTCTTGTTTTGGCAGCTTCAGAATCTTGTTTGTGAGATTCAGGTGTTCTTATAAAATGATTGAACTAATTCTGTCAGCCTTCTTCTTGCCTGGGGGACCCTTGAGGGGTAAGTTAAGTCGTCCTGATTTTTCTTCTTTGATTACTCGGTTACTTCATTTTCAAGCCTTTGACAGCTTTCCACCGTCGTGAGGAATCCGGTGGGAGTTGCTTTCTCAGCACTTTTCTCATATTCCCCAGTGTACTCCTCCATTCTCTTTATTCAGCTTTTGTAAGAGTGACAGCAATACTTTACCTTATCTGGACGCTATTCCCTTAGGTCAGACACTAGGAGGTCCATTGCTCTCATTGAAATGCATCTGGCCAAGTAAATAGATCCAAGCAGGTGGAATTTTATTAACTACATATTTTGGGTTGCAGCAATTACCTATAACTATGTTTAAAATAATTATTATAGTAGTAAATTTAATTGTAGTAAATTTAATTATAAACCTACATTTGTAATAAATATTTTATATATTATATATATATATATATATATATATATATATATATATATATATATATACATTTGTAATAAATATTATAAAATACTGATTTATTTTAAAACTAACTTTAATTAAGTGCTAATTTTGGTCACTATGATTTTACTCAGTTAAAACCATAAATATTTATGATTTAGTCCTAGTTTTATTGATGTTTTATTTTTGAACTCCTGTCTGACTTCGTACTGTAGATAACTACTTTAATTTATGAACTGCATTCATTTATGTACAGGAGCTTGACAGGCTACAGTAGCTTCCACTGATAAGGATAATTATGCTGCCTCTGTGCATTCAAATTAGTACATAAAGCAATCATTGGATATAAATTGTAGGGCTGGGATGATTATTCGTTGGGGATTGGACTCGTGGATTGATTTTCAGAATGCATCGTGATTCCTCTGAAATCGATTCTAAGCTTTGATTTTAACAGCAGATGGCGCTAAATGTAATAAGATTAATGTAAACAGCCCAATGTGAACACCTTTGTAATTTGCTTCAGCACTATACATTTTATGAATTATTATTTTAGGTTCAAGTGTGTGTAAGGATTTGGAAACAAGCAGAGTATGGCTGTTTCTAAAGCATGCATTGCCACCTGATGTTCAAAACTAAGCACAGAATCGATTCAAGAAAGAATCGCGATGCATTCGGAAAATCTCAGAATCGATGCTGAATCATTTCTCGATTCGCAATGCATCGATTTATTTTCCCAGCCCTAATAAATTGTTAGCTTTTAAATGCATTTCTTGTTCCCTTTTCCCACCTCATCTAGTGAGGGATTTCATCTTAAGCCATCAATATCAAGAAAACGTGAGAAATGAGGTTTTACATACATTCTGTGGGACTTTTTGGAAATGTTATGGATGACAGTAGGCATCAGCATAGGCTGCAGCTGCGTTCCCAGACAAATTTAGGGTAGGTTCCCTTTGAGGTCCACTATAAATCAGGTTCATTTCCCCACTCCTCTGATGCCACAACAAGCCTTCTCAAAGGGATTGGCTCAGACAAAGTAGGTAAGGTCCATGGAGGATACATGCATCTGATAATGATGTTGATCCTCATGCCAGGAACTGCTGCACCAGTGCTACTGCATGATCACACCACCTTATGTATGTGTTCATGCAGAAAAAAAGAACAAGAACAAGGGCAGTAAATTCAGAGAAAGTACTTGTTCACAAATACATAATAGCTCTTTTCCAATCTCAAAGTGATTCTCACTGAATCCGACTCAAAAACATATCTCACTCCTGCATGCAGTACTGATAAAATATCAGAGGTTTGAAAATGACAAGAGAGCTTCCTGTTTCTACTAGACTAAAGCATGTTTTTGGCAATCTGACCACATCTTCAGTGTGTAAGACAGCTATGGGTGAACGGTTACACTGGGAGGATCGATGTGTGTTAGATGTGATAGATGTTCACATTCTCAGCCTGTGTGAACTTTAAAATGATAACAGATGAAACCTGCAGCTGATGTGACAGGAGACTATCTGAATTATTTTGATGTAGCGCAAATGTTGTACAGTAGCTACCATTTTTAATACTCATTATAAGGGTAACATTGCTTATGCAACTTAATTTATACTGCCAAGTACAAATGTTTTACATGTCCAGCAAAACAAGGTTTATAAATACTTGCTTTAAAGCTGAATGTGTTTCATAAATTATAAACTTTGTAACACTGACACTGTTATTGAACTAAATTGAATCAACATTGAATGAACTTGAGTTGAATAATGACACTCTTGTCTTCTGTAGAGCTGTTTTACAGCTGAAGTTCTTTATAGTTGATCATTTTTGCAACATTAACATTGTCATTAACCTGTTTATTACTGTGAAGCTGCATTGAAACAATGTGTATTGTATAAAATTCTATATAAATAAATGTGATTAAATACTATTTAACAATAAAATGAACAAAGTGAGTGGTTTGAGACCTTAGAAGCATTGCAAATAATTAGATTAAATCCCATTGAGAAATAAGGAGGCCAGTTATTATATTCTGTACTGTAATTGATAGAATATCCTAGCTTTCATATTGAGAGCTAGGACATTCTATCAGTCTCAAACCTTAGAAGCATTGCAAATAATTAGATTAAATCCCATTGAGAAATACGGAGGCCAGTTATTATATTCTGTACTGTAATTGATAGAATATCCTAGCTTTCATATTGAGAGCTGCAGTTTTACATTTAAGTCTTTGTAAACACTGAAAAAATGAAAGTTACTCAGTGTTCTGCATGTTTCTGTAGCTGCTAGAGCTGAATTAAAATATCAGGACCGATTCACTTTGAAAACACAATTAAGAGATAAACGGCAGATAATGGCAGTGAATTTACCATTGCAGAGCGGTTTAACAGGCCTCACTTCATCAGTAATGGAGGACAACGGCAAAGGACTGTTTGGCAATCTGTGTAATTGCGTTCACATTCAGCTGCCCTCCATTGTCTTCAAGGTGGAAGTCTGCGTTTGTCGCAAAGTGGCATTTGGCATTTTGTGATCACATTATAGATAAATTAAGAAGCCTGTGTTTTTGATATCGCTCAGCTTCTGTTTAGTTACATAACCAACTTAAACAAAGTGTTGTCATCTGTGCGGTATTTGTTTTAGATTAGTCTTGAGGCAGCGGCATGTGAGAAGAAAGAAGGATTATTTTGCTCTTAAACTCCTAAGCTCAGAGCAGAAAATGGAGATCCAAGCAGATGAAGACGTTCGTCCCGCAGCATTCCTCTTTCCCCTGTTGCATTCAAGCACTTCTGAAGCACGTCTCCAGCAGTGTGCCATCATTAGCATAATAACCCCCTTCATCTGAATAAAGCAGCTACTGAATTGTGGGTAATCTTCAAAGGAGGGATCAAGCTTTGAAGGTAGCTGGTGGCTTCAAACACTGTCAACATGCTGATCCCTATGGGCAGCCTGAGCATGGTTATTGTTCCTTTTCTTTCAGGGGTTTCAACCTTGTGACGTCTTCTCTTGGAGAACATTTTGTCAGATCAAACCTAAATCACCTGATTTCCCATATCAGGGATTCTGATCACACAGAAAACCTTATGACACTGATCCAAATTCTCAGAGGCGGTGAGATTCTATTATATAGCATTATCAGAGCTGTGTCAGGTAAAACATTATCCTATTACTATTTGATGTGGTACATTAAGATTTCAGGATTTTAGGGATATAATAATGTGGTGTATGAAGGTTCATTTGGTTCTCGTAGCATAAACACCCAACAGGCTTTTCTATTTGTATTTTATCTGATATTTTATTTTTCTCTCTACCTTTTAATCCAAATCTGATAATGCCTTTATTCTGATTTGATTTTTAAATAGCATCTTTAAAATAATGACAGAGATCTGTCAAATGATGAGAAGGATCTAGTTGGATACACTGGATTCATTTATTCATTTCCTAAAACTGAATTTATTTATTCATCATTTTATTTTAATTTTTATTTAAATGTATTATTTAATATTTTATAGTTCCGTTAAAAATATTATTTATTATACATTATAAACATCCCAATTTGATTCAGTTTTTTTTTTTTTTTAAATGAAAGTTCAATTATTTTAAAATGGATAAATGTTCTAAGAGTAAAAAAGTAATGCAAATCAGGAGCCAGCTATTTGTTTTGTAATTATTTTAGGTAAAATGTTACATTTATCTTTTATTTTTATTTTTCACTTTAAGATAACAGTGATTATCTTATATTTTGCCTTAATTCGCATGGCAGTGCACTTCTTGATGATTTACTGGGGACATGTGAAGCTCTGTCTCAGCAGGTGTTTATTAGGCCTCGTCTCTGACTGACAGATTAAAAGAGATCCACAAATAAATCCCCAC
This sequence comes from Cyprinus carpio, assembly GCF_018340385.1. Lineage (NCBI taxonomy): Eukaryota > Metazoa > Chordata > Actinopteri > Cypriniformes > Cyprinidae > Cyprinus > Cyprinus carpio. Next base: position 17,141,675 of record NC_056605.1, read on the forward strand.
ACAATTTCCAAAGCACCATGGAAAAGCTCCAAAACAATCAATTTATGCAGCATTCTGCAGTTTGTTGATTTGTAGGAAGAGGATTAAAAGGTACTTTGAGCAGCGAACACAAAGATTTTGATAAAGCCGGAAGGCACTTTTAATCAAACCAGGCTTCCTGAAGTATACAGGAGGCATAGTCTGGAAACTTTGGAAAGTAATGCGTGCCATTTTAAGAGAAGGACAGGTACAGTGATTGCTTCTCAGTGGTGTTTGTGTCCCTCTGATGCTCTGCATATTTATGAGACCCACGCAGACTAAGAAGGCCTTTCATTATTTATTTCAGATTAAATGCTTGAATACAATCACAAGCAAGTGGACTGGTATTTATAGGCTGTGCATGTATGTACTGCCTGGCATCTTTAGGACAGGACTTAAAGAGTCTGTAATTTAAAGGTGGAGAATGTAAGATTATTTTTTTTTTATGTCATTTTCTCTTAGTTTATTGTTTATAGTTTATTTATTGACTACAATGTTCATCGGTTTCCCCATGATTCCCCTTTTAAAAGATGAAGGAATTAGATGTAGTGTTTGGATTTCAATTGAAACTCTTCTTAGCAGGTTAGCTGGACTCAAGTTTTTGTCACACGTTAGGAGAGGAATAATCACAATGAGTGAATGATTGTGATAAGTATAAAGGGAATTTACAAAGATTGCTTTGTAAATTTCGCTAGGCAACACTATAGCACAGAAACCATATACTTCATCTTTAAATTAAGATCAGATGCTGTAGACAGTTCTTGATTTTTCTTAAAAACATACACACGGAGATCATATTTTGAAACACAATTCACTTAAGAACTGTAAATCCAATCAGAAATAAAGATGAAACACTCAAGTCCAAAATATTGTTGCTGAATGTACATATCCCAATCTTATTTGACCTTAAATCATTTTGTCCATCTTATGTTTACAATTTGATCTCAGGAGAAGCATTTTTTATTCATAAACATCAAGAGGAAATGCATTTATTATTAAATTTTCATATAAAATAAATTCATATAAAATCCATTTTTATAAGCTTAATCAGGTAGATTATAGATTCTTGGTAACAATTGTTCAGACTCTGTATATGACAAAAATAGTCATGAGACTGGTCTGCCCTATATTGGGCAGTCAATCAACAAACTACCTAATCAGAAACATACTCAACTGAATCACTTTGCATATTTGAGTTTAATTGTATAGGATTGTTGTTGAAGTAGCCTGAACTAAAAACCATCACAACACAGCACAGGACATACACTCCGATAGGATCTTGTAGTCTCTCACTGAATAAGACAGCATATAATACAGAAGTGCTATCCTTATTGTGTTTTGTTTCCACAGTCTGAAAGGGGCACCATCACAAACAGGAAGTCAGGAGAGCCGTCTGTATGCATAATTCAGCCTCGCCATGTCAGCAAGTGCATAAAAGCCTCTGAAGGGCTTGAAAAGGTACTTGTATTTCAGTGTGAGCTCCGTTCAAAATAATGTATAGTTTCTGGCTTGAGGAAGGTGCACAGCTAAATGCTTGTCTCATAAACAACTCTGGTTTTCACAAAGTCATCCAGGCAAGGAAGCAAGGCTTTGGTGTTTGTCAGATCCATGCTGGTGCAGGATGCAGTGAATGCATCATGCTGACGTGACTCTCTGGAAACTGCGGCTATTTGTCATGGGTTAGTTTTTGAGACTATTTGAAAGCTGGCGGACACGGGGTAGAGTGTTTTTATGTATTTTACTACATCGATGGATCAAAAGAGGAGGCTCTTTGATGCAGGTCTTTGCTACTCTATAGCTCACACGGAGGGTAAAGGTGATTTCTCTCTAGACCTGGACTAAGCTTCTGATTTTTGCTTCTATGTGAGATTTGATCTATACAAGCAAATATGTTATACAAATGTAGTTTCAACCTGAGTACTACTAACAAGAGTTGAAAGTTCAGGGCCTAGCACCGAAGTAGCTGGTACAAGTGTTAACTCTTACAAAGTGCTGGCATAGAAATAGAAGGAAAGTCAGGATCTAAACACAGGTTTTTTTTTTTTTAATGATAAAGAATCTGAATATGAACAGAAAAGAAGCAAATGGAACACAGCTGACCATGAAAACAGGAAAACCAGAACTTAAAGAGGATAGAGAATATAATTAGCTCTGTTTAAAACAAGTAGAAATAAGTGGAAATAGCCCTTTATATTAAAACCATGAAAGACGGGGTGAAATTTGGATATAAATTAAATCATTATGTATTTGTTTTCCTTTCACGTATTTGCCATCTTATTATTTTCCTTTTTTTATTGTTATCTTTTTTTCAATTTGTCGATGTATGTGTATGTCTGTGTTTTGATCAGTGCATTGGCACTGTAAAGCCTTTTTACCATGTCGATAAAACAGCTTTGGTGGAGGAATAGGTTTCTTGTCATCATAGTAGTTAGACTAGTTACAGTTGTCAGGCAGAGTTGTCTCTAACTATTACTGCACCCACTGAACTTGCCCAAAGGTACCACGCTACAACTAAAAAATATACATTATTGTTCAGCCAATTTTTGTCTGTGAAATCCAGCCATTTCAATAGGAATCCACATGATCAGGTATTTAGCTTGAGATTTCCCCACTCAGCAACGGCAAATTTGCAGTGTTTATCAACAGATGTCGCTTGGTTTGAAAGTGACTTCTGTGTGAACTGTGCTCATACATTCCTATACTAATGACAACAGTAATGGACCATTTTTGCCTCCAAAATTGGTTTATAAATGCTGATTGGATAAACCACATTCAGCAGCTGATATACTTCTTGATCAGTGTGCAAACTTTGTGTAGCTTTTTATAAACATTATAGATTAAACAACAAACTGCTATAAAATAAATGTGTCAATGTCTGTTTTATAGTTCTTTATAGCCATTAAAATTCATTTTTCCACTTTTTTCCCAGTCTTACTGATTACAATGTAGATGGTGAATAGACAGAAAAATCTATTCATTCCCTGGCAACCCAGGAGATGTGCCATTTAAAGCTGGCCTTGCTGGGTGTTCAGAACAGCCCAGGACATATTAAAGCATAGAGCTGCGGGAGTCAAGCCAGCATCATAACATCTGCTTAGACCCTGCCCCCAGCAAAGGTCACCAACACAAATCTGTGACTAATCTTCAAATGCTTCACAATGTCACACCCCTTTGGATTTTGTTGTTGTTTTCATTCCCTTGTGTGCAATGTGTGACCCAGTTTTCCCTCATGTTTGATTGTCATTTACTTCAGGTGTGTGTCATTAATTATCTTCATATTCTTCAGTATATACAGTTGTGTTCAGTCCCGTGTTCCCTCGTCCGGTCTACATGGTCCATACTTGTGTTTCCTGCCTGTTTGTTGCTCTATCGTAGATTATTAAAGACTATTTGCATTGTTCAAAAAGAAAATAAAGTAAGCAGCGCCTTTTTCCCCACATTTTGGTTTTTTAATTTTTGAAAGTTTGTGTTGTTTGTTGTTATGGAGGATGCCACGAGATTTACCTCCCTGGCTCAGAGCCAGGATATCGAGGATTTTGTGAGGGACTTCAGCCGTTTCGCCGTCACTATGACGAGACGCTGAAGTCCCTGTTCAAAATCAGGGTTAACAGCCACCACCCCGGCAAACTCTGGAGAGTGTCCGGCCCCAATCCGGAACGCAACTCAATCCAGAGCCCAGCCCACCATCCCCACCCGGGGGGGAGATTTGGACAGTGAGGGTCCGAAAGAAAAATCCGCCCACTGCACCATGGCTGAGGGTGAGCTGAGCTCAGTGGTCTGTTATGTGGATATATATGCAGACATGCCCCCTCTTCTCCCGCCTTCATCTGAGCTCTCTGCCTCCATAAACTATCTATCTTCCCTGTACTGTCTGCCTGTCCCGAAACATCCACAGAGGTCATTCCCCTGTCTGCCACACTCCCAGAATTGGGAGTCGCGATGTGGTGTGTGTGTGTAGGTGGCACACACCATCCCTGAACCATCTACCTCTCTGGATTACCCACACACCCTCCCCCTCCTGCCTCCCCCTGCTTCAGCTCTGCCACTGCTGTCTCCTGGCAGCCCCTCACTCACCCTCAGCCCTCCATCTGTGTGGTGGGATCACTGCGGGTCAGCCAGTCTTCATCAACATTGTGTCTGGAGGATCCCTTGTCTCCGCATCCAGCCTCTGAGTCCCAGACTCCACCTTGGCCCTTAGACCCAGTGTCTCCACCATGGCTCCTAGCTCCCTCCTATTCGCTGTGGCCTGTCAGTCCACCAGCTCCGGTTGGCTCCCTCATCCCTCTGGCTCTGCCTTGGTCTGTCGTTGACCATCCGTCACTCTGGCTTTACCATGGACTTCCAGGATCCCCACCACCGCCTCGGATGCTTGAGCCATCTGCTCCGCCTTCGCCCTCTGATTCCTCCCCATCACCCTGGCTCATCGGCTCTCCATCTCCACCTCAGGCTCCATCATGGGCCGCCATCAGGGTTGTGGCTTGGGTCTTGCCTGCCTCCTCCTACTCCCTCCTGGCTTCTCCCTGGCTCATTGTTGTATTCAGTCCTGTGTTCCCTTGTCCAGTCTACTTGGTCTATACGTGTGTTTCATGCTTGTCTGTTTTGGATTTGATCTATCGTGGATTATTAAAGACTGTTTGCATTGTTCATCATCTTCTTCGTGCGTCTCATTTCACAGTAGCTGTGACACACAACAGTATATCCTGATCAGCATCAGACCATACATGCTGGTTGACAAACTATTACCCTTACTTAGTTTTTTTTTCCAACATCAGTGGCACTTTCATTAGAAGGGTATTTATTTTGACAAATGCCTGATGACGTTAGTTAATGACTTGAAGTCATAGCTAGCAGCCAGAATGTATTCAGTGAAGCCTAACAAACCAAAACGTGATGGTACATCAGCCCTATAAATGTAAAATGAGCATTGCTTTGTTGCTGTGCTTGCATTATGTTTTAGTGCTACATTTGTCATATACAATGAAGCAATGTCGCAGTAAGTATTGGTAGGTATTATATAGAACTGAGGAAAATTACAACTTTTGTAATTTTTGTGTTACAACTTTGATGTTAAAACTTATTTACAAGTATGTTTATCAGTACATGCATTTTTTTGAGTAGGAGTTTATATATATATATATGTATATAAAAAAATCTTAATTAACAGCACTATATATTATGAATGTTATTAATTTAATGTTATTAAAATGAGTAGTGTGCCTGTGTGTGTGTATGTGTGTGTGTGTGTGTTGTGTGTGTGTGTGTGTAGAGTTGCTTCTGAGCAAAATCAAGGCTGCTGCACAAGATTGAGTTAATTAAGGCTAGCTTACTGTAGCCTAAATTTTATGCTTATAAAAAAGACCATATATTTTTTTTGTTCATTGCCATGTGTATGAGATATTTCGGGTGGCCTTTAGCCTCCACTTGTGAGAAAGCTTTTTGACCAGGATGTGGAAGCAGAAGGTCAACTTTGAGAGCTATTTGACATATCCCAGCACTGAACCTTCCTGTTCAAATTTATCATCATTTGCTATTATTGTGCAACCTTTGTTACATTACATAAGCACCATTAAATGACTCCCTTAACTATTGGCAAGATTCTAGAAAGGCTGAATTATACCCAAAAATAGTTTTGTTTTGTTTTTTTTCTTTACAGTGAAATCACAGGAATCAGCAAATGACTGGTTTTAACCAAACACAACCATTTTGACCAATGTAAGGCCAAATATAACATTCAGTTATGGCTATTGGTGGAACTTATGCCAATGAAATCATGCATTTCATTTATGCATTAATTTTGAATGTAGTTAGTAAATTATTTGTGTTGACAAATGCATGAATATTTAAGCTTTTTTAAATGTATTTATTTTACTATTTAAAGCCACACTTCTAAGGCTTAAGAAATTTTGGATTAGGACGTGTAATTAAGAGCTCATATATTTGAACCACATAAAAGGGCCTATAGTTTAATTATTATCATCAGTGTTCCCATGCTTAATTTGAGCCTGTATGTGCCTGGAAACAAGCAGTAATGGTGTTAATGAATATATTGGTAAAAGTAAGCAGAGTCAGTTGCACCTGCTCTCACCGAAGTACCTGCTAGCAGGAAGAGTGATAACAGTGTTTATGCTTTTCAGTCTAGAGCACTGGTTAGGAGAAACCCTGTGGCAACACACATCTTCTTTCCTGAGAAGTGTTCATATCCCCTGCCACTTCATATTAAAAACAGATATTTACAGCAGGATGTGATTCTTACCTGCAGTTAAACGTCGTCTCTCTCAGGACTGGTGGTGTTATGACTTACCTGAGAAAGACTGCCTTTAGTAGTTCCTGCAAGCATAGTGATGTAAACAGTGTGAATGTTAATCAGCTGGGTCTGTGTTCTTTTTCTCTGCACAAAAGAGACATTTTTGTGCATTCAAGCAAAACCTCCTTTACCTAGCTATGAAACACCACTATATATATATATATATATATATATATATATATATATATTATATATATATATATATATATATATATATATATATATATATATTATATATGTGTGTGTGTGTGTGTGTATCACATGATCCTTCAGAAATTATTCTAATATGCTGATTTAGTGCTCAAAAACATTTCTTATTATTATCAACATTGAAAACAGTTACCTAATAGTGCTTAATATTTTTTGGGAAAACATAATAACAAATTTATTAATGGTTATTTTAGGAATATAATGTTCAAAGGAACGGCATTTATTTGAAATAGAGATCTTATAAATATCTGGCACTTTTGATCATATTTTGATCATCCTTGCTGAATACAAGTCAGATTCTTTAAAATAGATTTTACTGACCCTAACATTTTGAACTGTGGTGTAGATTTTAAGTTATTACAAATTTGAACTTTCACTCCCTTTCCCATGAGTTTGAATTGTTAAATAATTTTAAGTTACCTTCACTCGCTGACCCTTTACTAGGGCTCACATTCCAAAGATACAATTGGGTCAAATTAGATGGATAAATAGAGTCCATACTCCCAATCAATGCCAATGTGACCTTTTCTACAAATGCGGTTCTTCCATTAAAGCTCATTTATTTGAGGCGGGCTTTTCCCAAGTGACTAATTACACTCATTACAGTCTGCTTTGCCCCTTAAAATGTGGATATTTACTTAAATGCCAACAGAGAAAGTGTCAAATGTGAATAGGTGATGCCCCAAGAGAAAATAATCCACATTTCTGGACAGGTGTTTGGCTACTGATCCTTAGCACATGCATGCAGGGCTCCAGGCTGCAAAATAATACCACCACACCATATGATGTCTGATTCATGACAAAATGACACCTTTGAACCATAGTTTTTATGAGTCGGTCAAACCCATTCAACGACCTTGGTTCGAATCCTTACTCTGTTAGTGTATCATTCAGAGCCTTTACAGTGTTCACATCTGTCTCCCTCAATGAACCACCAGTAATTGTTCTGTTATGTTCTATTCCGTATGAACCAGTAATGTGATGTATGCTTTAGATTCAGTCTATTTACTGACTGGTTGTTGATAGGACAGTGTGTAAATAACACATATTCACAACAGAGTTTTATTGTATACATTAGTAATGGTATTCTAAAAATCATTCAACTGTTTACGAAGAATATAATTGGTTATTGTTTAATATGTTACAGTCAGTTAAACAAAGTTAAATCAACATTTATTTTTTTTCCAGAAATATTCTTAGAACACTTTTTTTTTTTCTGGAGTCACGCTGTCATGCTTATATGCATATATGAAAAAAGTCCAAAAAGTACAGTTTTATCACTATCGGAGCCCAACAGGTAGCATGTCTTCCAGGTCTCTTTCTCATTTCTTACAGTGACAGTGCATCTACCCCTGGTGTGAGCCGTCTGTATTCACTTATGTCAGGGCGAAGCTGGCTGCATTATCCGTCTTGCAAGTTGTTGATTGGATTACAGCAGTGGGACGAGGTGCGGGAGCTGATGGGGCAAGAGTGTGGAATGAAGCTGTTTATTCCCAGCGGTGTCAGCACCCTCACAACCAACCACTCATTCCCCGGTTAATACACCCATCCCCACAGGGAAACTTCTTCACAGGCTCCATCAGCTGAGCGCTAACCCAGCATAAAGGCTGCTTAATCCAACCACGTCCGTCACACTGGAGATAAGAGGGAATGTGGCAGCATATGGAATTGTCAGTTAAACATGTAGTTTGGGATCCTGTAAAGGTCACTGGAGGGGTGAGTTTGGAGGGAAGAGGTGTGACCATTTGAATTTGACCATCTCTTTTTGCTTCACCCTTCTTGTTTTCTATGTTTCTTTGGGTATGTCTTTTTAATTCCAGAGACACCAAGTATGTATATTTAGCTTGGTTTCGGAGCATATGAATGATGATGTTTCATGTAATGTTTATAATATATATAATATCATAAAATAAATTACAGCAGGTATAGCTTGCCTACAGGGTCTCGAGTGAATTATTGTGTTGTTTTCGTTGTTCGTTGTTTCCCTCATGAACACATCATCACTATTGTCTCAGGTTAAAAAGGGACCCTATATCAAGCATGGACTACATTTTGCTAGCTGACTTAATGACAACTGACAATTTTACATATTGTGAATATCTGTTTATATAAAATATATTCTAATATGGCATGAAAGTTTATACATTACATTTTTAAGAAGACATGATTTCTCTACAGTCTGGCCTTTCATTCACACTGCAACAACACTTTTTTCCCACTGAAAACTGATATTTTTAAAGATACTCACCTAAGTGGATATATTTGAAAATATTATTTTTGCATTGGACTGTGAAAACATAAGTCACTGAAAACGATTGTGGTACTGGCATTGTTGTGCCTGTTTTTCATTTTAATAATGTTGCTAAAGATGAATGTTACTTTGTACAATCTTCATATTATATTCCTACAAAGATGCATAATATTTACTTACAGTTAATGTCCTTCGGCAAAATATGATGGCAGTTTTTACACCATACATGTTATGTTGATTTTGAATGTAACCTAGATCCATCAGTGAGTTGTGGGACTTTTGCTATTAAAATGATTGTGCTTGAAGAATAATGTGAGAACTTTATAATGTCTGGTCTCTCTGTGTTACTTAATTGTGTGTTATGATGTTTTCACGCATGCATCAAAGTGATTTCAATGTGGTAATTTAAGATAGTATGTATGGAGAGCATTTGAAGCAAAAACACTGTTTTCAAAATCTGACACCATACCAGATTAAGCAGAACAAGAAAATCACACAGCTGCAAACTGTAAATTGGATTATACTTTCTGACCCATGTGGAACATTTGAATCCAAATAGAAAACCATTATTCTGAAATATGTAGAACATAACATATTAAAAACTGTTAGATAACACACACTTTAGATGAATATGATATATAATAAGACATGCTCAATAATTTAGCGCCAGAGAAAGCTTGCGTGAGCACCATCCATGCATCATTCGAAAATCAGTGGACCTTTGAGTGCCTTTGATGTCTTGAAGCCATATCTTTGTGATTAAGTCATCAAATGACAGTGTGTAATTGGCTGCTCCTAAAGACGTTAAAATGTATATCATCTGCGTATGACAGCCACTGCGAATCTACCTGAGAAGATGTTTCAATCATGATTTGGAGATCAGTGATGAGGTGGAGGATAAAATAATTCAGAGCTCAGCTCAACTACCATTCTGTTTCATTTGCTTTTGATCTTGAAGCTGGTCCCTGTTTTGTACAGTTTTAAAAGAGAACAAGAGCATTCAGTATGAGACTGAGAGTTCACATTAGTCTGGTACTTGGCAAGTTTAGAGCCTTTCGTCCTTTTCCCCAACAAAGTGATAAATAGTTTTAAATGATTTTAAAAGAAGTCTCTTATGCTCGTCAAGTCTGGATTCATATTATCAAAAGTATATTAAAACGGTAATATTGTGAAATAGTATTTACCATTACTCCAGTCTTCAGTCTAACATGATCCTTCAGAAATTATGTTAATATGCATATTTGGTGCTCAAGAAATTATACTATTACAAAAGTTGAAAACTTTTGTGCTTATTTTATTTAATTTATTATTTTTTTTTTTTTTTTGTGGAAACCATGATACATATTTTTTCAGGATTCTTTGATGAAAAGAAAGTAAAAAATTGCAAAAAAAAATTGCTATATATATATATAATATATATATGTATATATATAAATATATAATTCTATATATAGAAGATATATATAAAATATGTATAATAATAATATAAATATATATAATCTATATATATATATATATATATATATATATATATATAATATATATATATATATATATATATATATATATATATATGTATGTAGCGCGGGCCTCATCTAGTATAATTCCTATCTAGGGTAGCAATTTCTTTAAAACTAGCGAAAAACTATTAAATATATATATATATATATATATTTATTTTTTTTTTTTTTTTTTAATTTTTATGCTGTTTTGCACATTACATCTCTCAACTGTATGCGTGAGAGGTAGGCCAGCATAAGCGTATCTTCAAGTGTCCTCATTTGACTGACCTTCACAAGACAGGTCATTCATCAAGCAAAGCTCCTTGTCTCCAGACAGCTGTTTCTCTTATCCTCACTCTGATCTTGAAGAAAGATCAAAGTCCCTGTAGCACAGTTTGAAACAAACTTTATTTCCTTTGACCATCTCCTTTGCTGAGTACGATACATAAACGTCTATTGTAATGTGTTCACTGTTAATGCTCTGGAGTTTTGTACTTGGTTTCATAGAAGCGTTATGTCATGTATATTCTCTACTTCTGTACAAAAACAAAGATTTTTTATCCAGGGTAATAGGCCACTGAGAGTGTAAACAGTCCATGAAGAGATCTGCATAGTGTTGCACATACTGTATAAACATCTAGATTGAAAACACCACAGGAGAGTTACATGAGTCTACACCCCAAACATGTGATTGGAAGTCCATTAGAGCCTCAAGGTAGATGAATCAATCATATGCCGGATGACCTCACTCAAAACCTCACAGCTAAAAGCATGGACACGTGGACCACAGTGAGCATACAGTAAATGGCACTGAATATATTGGCAGTGGTGTTAACAGTGAAAACAATTAGAGTATACACTGCGAATCTCTGTCTGGTAAATAGATACAGACAGTATCAGCACAGAAACCACAGATTATAGTTAACATTGTTGCCATTTATTTTACAAAATGTGTATTTATAATGTACTTACCTAAGAAAGTACTGGTATATAAGTTAAATAAATGAGTTAGGTTCAGGGTTAGTACCTACTGTAGTTATCACCCAGTTATTGTAATTACTGTAATAAGTACATAGTATTGAACAGGACTAGAGTAAATTGCTACTTGAACCAGTATCAAAAATATGTTGCTGTGCAGTGTGCACAGTAGTTTTCAACTTGAACTCAAACATGAGGAGAAACCATTTACATGTTGAACAGTGAAATGTTCACTTAACCAAACTAAGGAAACGTTTTCCGCCCAGTTAAATTAAGCCACTGAAACCCTTTTTGTTGCTTTTGTCATTTCGTTCTAGTCTTGTTGTTCATACTTAAATTCATGTAGTTATGCCAACTGGATTCGGTTAAAGAAATTATATACTGCATATATTCAAAATTTTGGGATCAGTAAGAATTTTTTAATGTTTATTGCAAAAGAGGTTGCTTATGCTCACCATGACTGCACTTTTAATCAAAAATACAGTAAAAACAGTAGTATTATGAAATATTATTAGAATTTAAAATGAGTTTCTAGTTGAATAATTTTAAAAAAATTATTTATTCCTGCGATGACAAAGCTGAATTTTCAGCAGCCATTACTCCAGTCTTCAGAAATCATTCTAATATGCTGATTTGCTGTTCAAGAAACATGAATTATTATTATTCATATTAATATTTTTGTTTTTGTGATAATAATATTTTTTTTTTTTAATGTTCATTAGAAGGGAGTTAATTAGATTGTATTTATTTTCTGTATTTATTGATTTATTGCATTCTTGCTAAATAAAAGTATTAAAATCTTTCTAAAAGAAGAAAAAAAATCTTGAACAGAAGTATGTATGTATATAATAGAGTATGTGATGTACATAGTTATTTATGGTAAATCAATTATGTGGATAGATGATGTTAGTAAAAAAAAAAAAAAACATGTTTGTCAACTGTTTGTGCCTGTCTGGATCTGGGCTTCTGTTCATTCAGTATTGACAAAATGTTCAAAAATTAAACTGCATGTAGTCAATTTAATTAACTAAATTCTCCATGATTCAGGATATACTGTATGTGCACTAACAAACAATTACAATTTAGATTAGTTAATTAGTTCTGAACGTCTTTCACTTTTCTTCAACAGCAAATTTTACAGGTGTATTAGAGACTGAGGCCCCGGCATCTACCCTGGCTGAAATCCTGAAATCTTCCATACCTTAGTGTACAGTTTGTGTAGTATAATCTGATATTATTCTCTACATTTCATACATCTCCCTTAATTGCCTCCAGCAGTAAGTATATGATGAGGCAGCCATTTTGTTCAGTAATTGCACCCAAAAAAAAAAAATTATCAGCAACATCAATTTGGCAAGTGTGCAATCGTCCAACCTCGAGACTCATTGTGTATTTGAATGAAACCATGTACAAATTACTGTAATATCTATGCACATTTTCTGCTGAAACCTTTTAAGGCATGAATAAAACATGGCTCTAAGTACTGAAAAGTACAGCTTTGCTGTAGATGTGTCTCTCAGCTCTGAGAGAAACGCACTGTAATGTATAATCTCTGTCTGGAAGATTCCCACATGAAAACCTGCGAGAGAGCAAGCTGCTCTGATGATGCATAAGTACAGTATATACAGGAGTGTCAGAGGAGTTGGTGTCATTGCTTCATTTAGCTTAGCAACAAGTTTTATATGATGCAAACAAAGCAACACTATTATATTATTTAGCAACTCTAACTTGCTTTTCTCCTGGGAAAATAAAAAAATAACAATTGTTAGATCATTTCCACCTAGTCGGTATGTTTATTAGTAAAGGTGATCTCTAATGCCAGGCATGCTTGACATCACATCACTATAAATAATCACTTTTTTCTTCTTTCCATCAGCCCTGAAAAAAACCTTTATGTCACATCTGAGTACAAAGAAAGGCCTCTAACGGCCCTCTAATGCTTTTATTAGATTACAGTTGCATCTCCTGTTACCCTAAAAGCAGTTTAAACATTCAGAACAAAATGGTGCTGTGAATGACAAATGTGGTTTGACTGTTATTCGAATGTTTTGTTGGGTTTTTTTTTTTTTCCACTGATGATTTGAAGTACTAACTGGATTTACCTAAGCAGACCAAAACTGTTTTGCAGATGAAACACAGATAAGTGGATTTTAAATTTAAAAGAAGGAAGCTTTTAAAAGCCTTAATATTATATATGCAGTTTTTTTTGTTGTTTTTTTTTCTTTCAGCACAGACACTAGTTCAACCCATCTGAAATTTGTTTTCAAATTGATATTAGTATAGTATTTTTATAAATTTTCTATCTGCAGTGTTGTGTTTTGGCAGTTCTTCACTCTGTTGGAAAGTAGAAAAGAATAAATAGAATGCATAAAAAAAACACATGTAACCCTAACCCTAACAATTTTTATTTATTTACTTATTTATTATTGCCATATCCTGAATAAATTAATTACATAATACTTACATTTCTCAATCACCAAGCTAATTGCTTAGATAATTTTATCCATATTTTTATAAACATTTCAGGATTATGGACCTGTGTGTGTATGTTTTGCCCCTGTGACCCAGTTTCTGTCTCCCCGTGGTTAGTTAATTTGATTCCAGGTGTTTCCTCCCCATGTGTTCCATGTCCCCATTAATTTAGTCCTTCCATACACCTGTGTTTCCCCTATTATCCTGCCTTTATAACCCTAGTCCTTTCAGTTCAGTTTTGTCGGGTCTACCAGTTATGTACGTGTGTCGTCCGCCTGTTCTCCATGTTGGATTTACCCCTGTATTGGATTAATAAAAACTCTGTTGATTATCTATGGCTCCGTGTTCCTTTCGGCAGCGTAGTGTGACAAAACCAAGTTCAACACATCCAAAAGTGGATTTATTCTCAATTTTTTTTCTTTGCATTCTAGCAGTGTTTTAGTTTTTTTTTGGGGGTGTATAAAACACTAAACTAAAATTAATGTTTATCATTATTTTTCTTTTATCAAAAAAGGCAAATTACATTACATTCTCAGACACTTTGGTTATTTATGACAGATGACAAATTTTAGACATATTCTTATTCGAGTATTGAGTGTGACAGGTCCAAAAGTTGTAGTAACATTGCAAAAGTATTGTAATAATTTTGTTTCTATTGCATTTCAGTCCTGCAATTTACCACGATCATGCTGTTAGAGCCTTTTCAAATATAATTCTTGCTCGTAAATCCATGGGATGTATATGTTTCTCATCATGAAAGTAAATGGTCTTATATCTTTATGAGTATTGTGGCCAAGTAGTTCTGATTAGGTGCTTCTCATAGATTGAGTGCTACTGGGAGTTGGTGATGGAAATCTTTGCCAGTCAGTCATTCCCACATGACGCTTAAAGAGGCACATCTTAAACCACTCTTGTTGCGGAAGCAATTACCACACCGATGATGCAGATGGTACAACCAATAAAGTGCTTAAAAGAACGATTTTTCCATTAGCTGAGCACTTTGGTTTGTGTTAGAACCTCAGAAGACCCAAAGGAGTAGCTAAGAAGGTGCGTGATATTTGAAGATGTGTGTATTAAGGTGTGTGGTATTTGTCTGTGTGTGTGTGTGTGTGTACAGTGAGGTGTGTGGTATGTGATATTTGATGGTGTGTGTTGTGGTGTGTATATGGTCTGTGATATTTCACTTTGTTTGTTTGTTTGTGTATACTGAGGTGTGTAAATGGTATGTCATATGATTGGGTGTTGTTGAGTTCTGGGCAACACACCCATGTGCCAAATTTTACACTTTACATTTTTGGCAAATCGGTGGCTAAATTTTTATAAATTTCTTAACCTCATTCATCAATGCAAAATAAACTTTTGCTACACCAGTCAATAGTTTGGGAAACAGAACAATTACTGGGAATGAAGCTATATTTTGCATCATTTATATGAGAAATAGGTAGCAACCTATATCCCTTTCCTTGGAACAATAGAATTATTTTAGTTTTTTATACCAAATGGAGCTCTGGAGGAAAATAAATGAATAAAAATTTTTCCAAAAGGGTTAGAAGATCCATTTTGGGTGCCCCAAGAACATTTTATTATGTTAAGACATTTTAATAAAAATAAATAAATAAATAAATAAAAACTTTTGTGCAATGGAAAGGTTACATGGAATGCCGATATATAACCTTTATTTTAAGAGTGTAGATAAACTGTACATGTATGTAAGCAGAAACTCTTCTATAACTATTAGACACTCACTTTCTTAAAGCACTAGTATACTTGTATTGATTTGGTTCACCTATATCACTTTTGTCAGATTGTGAAAGATTCAGACTATTGTTTTTGTAATTTAAACCATGCATTATTCAGTTCCTAAAACAATTACCAGCCAAATGAATAATAAATCCATACTTGTCAAGTCTTTTAGGTCATTTTTGACCCTTGGAATGTCTTCATTTTGGACCCTGGGCATAAATACCACAAAAATGTTGTCATGCATTGTCATACATTTTAAAGCACATAATAGCAGGAATGGATTGCTTGTATCATAAAATTTAAGCAGCTCACCTTTAATTTGCTAAATGCAACTGTAAGGCCTGAAGATATTGATATATTAACATTATGATGTCATGATTTTCTGTAAAGCTACACACAATGAAACAATGAAGAAACAAGGCGTATTGTAAAAAGGGCTACTACAAAATACTTTTGACTTTAAATATGTGGCATAAATGTACTGTAATCACAGCAGCAGGAAATTATGTATCATGACATTTTTAGGTATAGCCACTAGGGGAGCAAGACCCCACAACAACACCCTCCTAAATGTGTGAGAGTGTTTGTGTGTATGCATGTGTGAGTGTGTAAACATGTATTTGCATTTCTAATGCCTCTTGGCAAACACTCACAACCTGCAATATGGGATCTGTTGTCTGATATTAGAACTGTTTGACTTGATGACACAAGCCAAAATCAAAAATTTATTTTAGCATCATGAATATCATCAACCATATCATCAAAATTTTCTCTATGAGAAACTGGTATTTTTATCAGCATATAACACATCCCTCCATTTGGCAGATTCCTCCTATTTTCCTGAGTGGCTTGACCAGATTCTCCTGAGCTGTTCACATTTACAGAAGACTTTTTCCCTCACTAATCAGCAGCAGTGTCATTGGGTCTTGCCTGTTAGTAACTTATAGAAGCAATTTAGAGAAGCAGGTTATACCGGTTAGGTCGAGAGTGGCTTTGTATCGTACTAGAGGCCATTATTGAGACCGTAAATCTGCCATTATGGCTGTTAAGGGTGAATTATTGCAGCAGAGGAACGCTAAAAGCTTAAAGTCGTGTTGTTGTTTTTGGGGTCAGTGGACACACACTCTGAAAATAAAGACAGTTGACCTTATTGTTTATTAGCTTGTTTCTGCCTGTGGCTGTAGCACAAATGTTAATATTTGTGCTAATAGCAGCAACGGAGCAGTGAGCAGCCAGGAGAGTGGTAATGCAGCCTTGGTCAGAATGAATGAATCATAAAGTAAGATGTCTAAAATAAGCACTTATAATAAGAAAAACTCATTTACAGAAATACTTTTCACAGCAATGCATTCACGATCCAGCCTTAACAAAGGCTCTTGCAAAGAGAATTCATCCACGTTTTTACATATGAAGCCTCCGGACTAGTCATTTTAAGTGTTTATTTTGGATTGCTTGCATAACACATATAAAGAGTTAATCATCTTGTGGTAGGATATGGAAAGAAGAAACCTACATGTGTTTAGATGAAATACAGATAACTAAATATTTTTAATTATTAGATTGTTGTGGTATTATTATTATTGTTTATGTAGTAATATTATAAGTTAATATTATTAATTATATTATAGTATATTGTTATTGTTTTATTTTAATAGTTATTTATTTAATTTAATTATTTAATTTAATTATCAAATTAATAAACATCAAAACAAAGTATTAAAGTGCCCTTATTATGGATTTTTGAAAATGACCTTTCATGTGGTGTGTAACAGCTCTAAGTGAATGAAAATCCTGCAAAGTTTTAAATCCGAAAGTGCACCGTGTTTAAAGTTATTGTCTCTCAAAAGAAAGAGTCGACTCTGAATCATTGAAACTAGTTGTTTTTAAAAGGAATCCCAAGCCATTTCATGTTGACAAACATGAAACATTAGCATATTGCCCACCCACTTCTTTTTTTTTTTTTTTTTTTTTTTGGTAAATGAAATTGCAAATTCATTCTTTGCCACTAGGTGCCGCTTTTGGAGCAGTAAAATAGCAGTTTTCCCGGTAAGCAGCACTGCACACAAACACTGCTTTATCAGACATTACAGGTATGATTAAATAAAAATTTGACCAATTCGAGCAATCACCGCAGATTAGCGTCACGCAAAGGAGGGGTTTGGAAAAATGAATTATTGAGCAAATTGTTTGGGAGTCACTGGGCCAGTAAGGTAAAAATAAATGCATAATATAAGACAATAAAAGAGTTTTTTGACGTTGCATGCATGTCAACCTGTTGTTGGGGACTCTCAAGACCAAAGTATGAACCTTTCATTACCCATAATAGGGTCACTTTAATAATAATAATAATAATAATACATAATTGTGAAAAAAAAATTATTAACATTTCAAACTGTTTTTCTTTAAAGCAATATGCATAGGATTATAATATTGATACATTCACTGGTTCAGGTCCTGTATATTTAGTAGTTTTTGCCAGTTAATGGATGCTGTTATCCACAGCGGCTTACAGCTCCCAGTGCAAGGTGGGCTCAAAAGCCATATTCAAGGTTGATAGGCTTATTTCTGCTGGTCTCCTGTGCATAGCGAGCTCCTAGGACCTGTAACCTTTGCTTTGCCAACACAGATATTTAATCACTACACACAATATTTGACTCTTCTCAAACTCTGTCCATGTTAATCCATAGATACAAAGTTAAAAATATTCAAACGCTTCGTAAGGCTAAAATTGGGCCAGCACACAAGGTCCTCGTCGCCCATTAATTATCTTCTCTGAAGTGCAACAGACCTTCAGTGAATATTAAACCTTCACAGTCCACTGTTTTTCTTCAAACATGGCTGGGGGCATTAAAATAAATAGCAGATCTGACTCTTGTGATTAATATATCAGTTTCGTCCTATCAATCTCTGGATATGAGTTTTCCTTTGGAATGTGGGGGTGATTAATATCAGTTCCCAGTGCTCAGATCTCCCTTTGTATTTCATTTAATCAAAATGGAAGGAGGGGATTAGAGAGAAAGAGAGAGAGATGGGAATGGGAGCAGCGTGAATAATGCCATTTCTGGAGAGGCCTTATTTAATTTACTGCAGGTCGATGGAGGTTCTCCAATTGCCTCTTCTGGATTAATAAGTAACCCACACAAGCTGTCCATCAGTGCCCATCTCCCATTAGACCTCTGAAATGGGCCCCAAATTGCCTGCTTGGGACAGACCTGATGGAAAGTGCACTCTCTTGCCTCCTGCTTTCCATCGCTCACTCTTTCTCCTTTTCGACGAGATGTACACATTCTCTATTACAGTCAAAAAGATTGAATGGAGATAGAAGGAATGAAACCATGCCATCTCATCAGTCTGCAGAATGAACTGCATGAAACAGATTCAATATTGAAGATGTGGGCCGCTGTGTGATTTAATTGAAATGAAGCAGATTATTCAAAGCCTTCAACTCGCATTTGACTTGTTAGCACAGACCAACTCAGTAACAAGCTCTGATTGAAGCGTTTCATGATAAGCATCAACAAATCAGGCGACTTTATTTTCGTTGAGTCCTTTTATGTCAGTAAACAGATTAGCATTAATTCTGTTGCAGGTCAAGGATGTAATACATATATATACACTGTACTTCAGAAGTAAGCCAGTGTTTGTATTCCAACCCATCAGCCTGACAAAAAGTCCACAAGCAATGTACTGTATTTATGTTTTGTAAACCCATCACCAACCTGTGAATATTATCACAGATTTAATGCCCATGAAATCCCTCAGGTACACGAGGGCCCTGTTTATTTCCCTTCCTAACAGTGATAGCATGGCACCTGCTGCGGCATCAACATCCTACAGTGTTCAAGAGTCATTAACTAATAAGGCAACAATGGCAGGTCTGGAGGACACATGTTATTACTAATGCAGCCTGGGTTTAATTACCATCATTCACTGTCTTTGTCTCTCGCTCTCTTTTTCTCTCTCTCACACACACTCACTTACTCACTGTATTGCACACTTTCTCTCTGTCTCTTATACAAAAACACAAATTAGGCCCAAGCGGTAATTTTACAGCTGAATCTGATAAGATAAAACACAAATGAAAGGGGCTTTCTGAGGTAGTTTATCTGTTTAGGATCAGAATCAATGCACATTACCTAGCCATTGTGTATATCATTGTGTAATTCTGTTCTTTTTAGCTTACTACATCTGAGAATTTTAAGAAAAAAAAAAAAAAAAAAAGGGTTTCCACGAAAAATGGCCCCATGATAATAAAACAGGTCTGCCTAAGCATTTATAATAAAACATGTCTTGAGCACCAAATCTGTATATTAAATTATTTATGATTGATTGTGTGACACTGAAGATTAGAGTAATGGCTGCTGAAAATTCAGCTTTGCCATCATAGAAATAAATTACATTTGAAAATAGGCCTATATTCAAATAGAAAGCAGTTATTTAATATTGCAATAATATTTCACAATATTACTTGTTTTTACTGTGTTTTTGATTAAGCAAATGCAGCCTTGGTGAGCATAAGATATATTGTGTGTGTGTATTTGTATAAGGTCATGAACATTTAAGCTTAATCATTTCTTAAATCTGCATTAAGTTCATCCTGAACTAATACGGGTTGACACTGATGTAGCCATTTGGATCATATTTTAAAAACAACGCCATTGACAATTTATCATAAAGTGTCGTTTACGCTGTGGCACACTTAATTGGGGGTTTTATTAATGTGCTGCTCTGTGACTGGATCAGTCTGCAGTGACAAACTGATTTATTAGACCTCAGTGATGTTAAAGCAGTTTTACCAGACAATATATAAGACAGTCTTAAAAAAGGTTGTGTTAGTCTGTATTTAATCAAAGATACAGTTATATTAACATTAATAGACCTCAGTGATGTTAAATTTTCCTATGTAAATTGTAACGATGTTTTAAAATATCGAATTTAGAAGAACTCTCCACCACGTTAAAAATTTTTGGAGTATTTACACCTAAAGGTCTCAGAGTGGTTAAAAAGATTGGTAACACAAATATCACTGGTTTGATCTCAGGGGGTGAGTTGTTTAATACCTTTTTAACACAGATAACTAATTTCAAAATTGTAATATGTGCAGTAGTATGGGCCAAATGTGTTTCATGGACCTGTTTAATTACATGATACAAAATACAGTATTTAATGATGGAATGCACATTTGCTAATGATAAATCTCAGAACATTAAGATAAGTACATCAGGAAATATTGTCAATAGCCAGAGGGGGAAAAAAAAAAAAAAACCCCTTTTGTATTTTTTTATTCTAAATCTGTTACACTGGAGAGTCAGAGACGTTCAGATCCAATTGCAGTATTTATTAACAGAGTGGTCAGACAGGTGGAAATCAGGAATGTTGTCAGGTATGTCAGGGGTAACCAGAATCGAAAACAGAAAACAAGCAGAGATCGGGGGGGCAGGCAGCAGAGAATCAGAGTCAGAATACACAATCCAGAAGTCATACACGGAAGAAAAACAAAGGGAAAACGCTCGTCAAAATGTTAGAAGGGCTGAACAAGACTTCGCAGTGTGATGTGGTTGTGAGTGTGTTCTGCTTATATGGGTGTGTGTGTTTAGCTGCAGGTGTGTGTGTGGGTAATTAGGTGCAGGTGTTTGTGTGCAATCAAGTCCCAGTTGAGGTGAGGCAGGATGGGTTGAAATGGAGTTTCTGAATGAGTCCTGAGTGGAGTGCCCTCTACTGAAGCTCACAGGCACTCCACCTACAAGGAGCATCGTGTACATAGATCAACCCCCCCCACGAAGAAGGGAGCGGCTTCCAGACGCTACTAACGTCTTGGACTGCTGGCGGTGGAGCGGACGGCCGCGGAACAACAGGGGGAGGGATGGAGGGCCTGGGTCCATGGGAAGTGGCGGAATGGCTGGCGACCAAGGCAGAGCCGACGGAACAGGAGTCCACCGGGGCGGAGAGCATGCGTAACTGTAGCCCACCATGGCGGAGCAAGGAGCCCCCCACCGCTGAGCAGATGGGAAGAAGACACCACCAGGGCGGAGCAGCTGACGGGGACGAAGAAGTTTACCAGATGGTGTGGCGGAGCAGAGAACCAACACAGCTGAGCAGGAGACAGAAGCCCGCCAGGGCGCGTAAGCCAGGGATTGGGCCACGCACAGTGGAGTCAACCGTACAGGAGAGCCAGTCTGGTTCAGGTGGGAACTGAAACCGAGAACATAAACAGGTTAATGGCGGCCTCCGTGGTCGTGATGAGGTGGTTAGAGAGTTCCCAAAACGGCCTCCATAGCTGTGACAGGGCCGGCAGAGAGTTCACACTCCGGTCCCTCCATGGCCGTGACAGGGGGTCCCCACTTAGGATGCCTGTGTACAGGACGAGAGTTCATAGACGCTCCTTAGCCGTGACAGTGGCAGGCATGAGTTCATGAGACGGCCTCCGTGGCCGTGACAGGATGGGCGGTGAGTTGGGGATGACCTCCTTGGCCATGACAGGACGAGAGTTCCTGGATGGATACTACGACACCCTCCGAAGGTTCTGCAGCAGTTACAGTCTCCTTGACATCATATACAACAGGCTGAGAAGAACCTTGCTTGGTGCAACCAGACAGGCTGTTACGAGGCTCTGGATGATCTGTTGTGGTATGATGAAACTCTGGAAGATTGGTAGTGATTTGACTGGCCTCATAAAGTTTAACTGTGACTTGACCTTGTTCACTAAGATCCACGGTGGCGTGACCTTGTTCACTAAGGTCAGCGGGGACCTGACCTGACTCTGGACGGTCAGGTGCGGGGACCTTGACCCCTGACTCTGGACGGTCGAATGGCGGGAACCTGACCTGAACTCGGGACTGTCAGCGGGAACCTGACCTGAACGGTCTGAGGGAACCTGACCTGACTCTGGACGGTCAGCGGGAACCTGACCTGACTCTGGACGGTCAGCGGGAACCTGACCTGACTCTGGACGGTCAGCGGGAACCTGACCTGACTCTGGACGGTCAGCGGGAACCTGACCTACTCTGGCACACGGCCTGTGAGTCGCGATAAGGTGCTCTGGACGGCCTCTGGAGACGTGAAGCGCCTCGGCTTCGGGAACCATCTCGGCGCACCGCATCGACAACCGCCTCGGGCACCACCTCCGGAATGGCCTCAGACCCCGCCTCGGCCCACCGCCTCGGGAATGGCCTCGGGCACCGCCTCGGCCTCCGGGACGGCAGCGGGCTGCTCGGGAACGGCCTCCGGGACGGCAGCGGGCTGCTCGGGAACGGCCCCCGGGGCCTTGAGGAACGGTTTGATGCCTGATCTCCTCCTCTCCGCCTCTATGACGGCGAGTCGGTGGTACCTTGTCCGGAGACTCGGCATTGAGTCTGGCCATCTTGTGCTGTGGCGCTGGGCTGGCGGCCATCTTGTGCTGTGGCGCTGGGCTGGCGGCCATCTTGTGCTGTGGCGCTGGGCTGGCGGCCATCTTGTGCTGTGGCGCTGGGCTGGCGGCCATCTTGTGCTGTGGCGCTGGGCTGGCGGCCATCTTGTGCTGTGGCGCTGGGCTGGCGGCCATGACAGGATGAGTCTCAGGAGCGGCGGCCATTTTGTGAACCGCCTCCGGGCTGGTAGCCATTTCGTGGAGAGACTTTGGGGTTTTAAAGTCCTCGCCTCTCCCACAGTGAAAGGAGAACCACATAACAAGAGTGCATAGTCCATAATGTCTTAGACGGCCATTTAAATTCCCCTCCAGGTAACCATGATTAATTGATTCATTGAGTCCAAAACGAAACAAGTCCTTAAACAAAGCTTCATCATTTAGAGGAACTTGATATATCTACTCAACACAGAACTGCTGAACATACACCTGAATAGATTGATCCATCCTTGCCGAAGGTGCAGTAGCTGGTCCACTGGGTCAATGATAGGGCAGATAGTTTGACACAGCTGACCTAGAATTGGGAACCGACATCTTGGGGTATGAGAGAATTCCGGACTGCTGGATCCTGGTTTGGCGAAGTACCTTCTGTTACACTGGAGAGTCAGAGACTTTCGGATCCAATTGCAGTATTTATTAACAGAGTGGTCAGACAGTTGGAAATCAGGAATGGCGTCAGGTACGTCAGGGGTAACCAGAATCTAAACCAGAAGCCAGAAACCAGCGAGATCGGGGGGCAGGCAGAAGAGAATCAGAGTCAGAATACACAAATCCAAAAGTCAGACACGGGAAGAACATACAAAGGGGAACCACTCGTAAATGTTAGACAGTCTAAACAAGACTTCAACAGTGTGATGGTGTGAGTGTGCTGCTGATATGGGTGTGTGTGTATTAGCTGCAGGTGTGTGTGGAAATTAGGTCGGTTGTTGTGCAATCAGTCCCAGGAGTGAGGCAGGATGGGAAATGGAGTTCTGAATGAGTCCTGAGTGGAGTGCCCTCTACTGAAGCTCACAGGCACTCCAGCTAGAGATCGTGACAAAATCAGGTGAATGATACATGCAAAACATCCTCTATAAAAGTAAATAAATCTTCAGAATATAGATAGAAATAAAACTGGAAAGTTGGTGTCAGTGCTACTGAAGTGGAGATTTCTGGCTCAGTGCAGGAAGAAAAAACAGCCTTAAGAGATATGTATTGCACGTGAAATCTGCAGACACAAATAAAGTGTGATAAAATAAGCACTTACATTTGTATTTTGGATGCTTTCTTTCCACTAGTCTGAAAGAAGACATGTTATGGAAATAAAATTTCCCCAAAATCTCGAAATTGACTAGTGCTTGAAAACAGTGGTTAGTGTCTTGCCTTGATGCATTTCATACAAGGTCAAAAAGACAAAGAAAGAAAGTCAAAAGCCAGTTGCATTTCATGATTAGTAAAGTCTGCACTTCTTTTCAAAATAGGTTTTATGCATGAAATGGTATTGAAGCTGACTTTAAATTTCTATTGATGCAGTGCAACTTGCTTATGCTTTTTTGTGTATGAAATGCATTAAAATTTAAAATCATCTTGTCATGAAATACTGCATGAAATATCCATAAAATAGAGACACTCAAACTTTTGGACCCAGCTGTATTTTGGGAACTTGCTATGCCTCTGTGTGACCTCTATGTATTTTTATGAATTTGAATTTATAATTAAAATGTTGAATGGTCTGAACTGGACTAAATAAATCACTGGACCGAATCCCTTTTTATGATATTATTGTTGTCCTACAATATCTCTAAATGATTTATTTGTCACATACTCAACTTTTGGTGCTCATTCTTTCATAAGCTTCGGCAGTGATTCATATTTTCTAAGAGGACTCACTGAACCATGGCTGAAGCAAAAAGAAGTCATTGTCTTTTAGCCTGATAGGTCTCTGCTTTTTAATCATCTCGCTGAGTGAGTCTGGAAACTAAGCCATTTGAAGTCATTATAGCCACAGGAGAAAGAAGTTCCTCCTTTAATGGTTTGGTCATCATTTATCACTGTCCATCATTAAAACCGAGGATGAAGAGAAGTCTGGAGAGCTCAACCTCAACCTCAGAAGTAATGATAAAGTGAGATGCAAGGAAAGTGACTGTAAAGGTCAACGGGGAGAGGAAAAGAGTAAATAGAGAAAACTGGCAAAGAAGCAATTGAAATGAATAAATCACAAGCAGAGTTGAATATTTTTGTATTGCCCTACCCATACAACCATCTCCCCATCCTATGCTAAATGATCATTAAATACATTTAGAAAGACATTTAGAAATGTTTTCCACAGATTGTAAATGTTCGGTTAACACTGCGAGATTGCTTCAGATGAAGACACCTGATGAAATGGCAGTGGCGGAGGAGGCTCTGCTGGAAAACAAAAGATTTATCTGTGAGAAATCAAGATGGCAGCTGATACGGATCCTAGTGTTTGCTTAATGAGGAGAAAACCATGGGGGAAAGAGAGAGAGTCAGTCGGTTGTAGGAGAGCTGAATTGGAAATTAGAGGAGACAGTACTCAGCAGACAACCCAAATGTCAGAGAGTGAAGAAAAACAGCATCGTGTGTGCGTGCATACAGGGATATAAATTATTCATTTCAAAATATTCGTCTTAATTTTCCAGTGTTTAATGACACTTCTGTGTCAGTGGTCATCAATGTCTTTCTGCCGCCGTCTTTTGAGTCTCTAAAGTTTAGACTTTGAAAGTAGTACAATAGCCTTTCTGACACGCTTGTATTACTTCTACTTCTGAAAACGGTTTTATAATACACAATAAGAGCAGCATAAGTGGACACATCTGTGTAACGTTATTTGTTTGAAGGTCATTGTTAATCCAATCGCCACTGTTCCCTGCCAGTTGTCACTATTCCAGATTGTGCCCTGAAAATGTAAGTCACATCAATAGAATATAAATGAGATAGGGTGAGGCCTTAGAGGTTGTTGAAAAAGCTCTTAAGACACCCTATGCCAGGATCTTTTCTATGTGATGCTGCTGCTTCATCAAAGCAGCCTCGAGACTCTTGGGAAGATTACAAGGAGTGTGTCATGTCAGACTGCCTGAGCTGCCCATAGTGGAGATGCCAGAAAACCCTGCAGCTTTACATTAACCTCACGTCACATTCATTCACAATATGATGTGTTACACTGCTGTGTTTACTCTCTCAGATTTGGCTTAAATCTGAGTTCATACATCTATCCAACTGCCTGGATTTATGGTTTACCACATGGACCTTCTGGCCTGCTCCTGTAAAGCTATAGGTGAAGAGATCTTTAACTCCACAAATGTAAAGGAGGTTTACTCCAGCGTTTCTCAGATTGGGGATTTCAGGGGCATCCATCAAAAATAGCTGCCAGCAGCCTTCTGTCATTTTTCATAGATATATAAAAAAAAAGCCTTGGACCAAACCGGTCAGCTAAAGCATAATGTTAGATCGGGTCTCCACACCCGATAATAATTAGGATCCAGCCCCGGATGCTAGATCTCGTCAGAAAATATCAGTTTGTCCAGTAACAGAACAACTAGTAGTCAGCGATGTTTGTTTATAGTTTGTTTATTGATCTATGTTGGTTGTGTATGTATGTTTGTTCTTTGTTTTGTCTGAACAGATTCAATTTGTATATGTACAGCAACATCCCATAAACCTTGGTTTTCCATAAACATTCCCTCTTATTTATCTCTTATGCATACAGACAAAACAGTTCATTAAACCCCACAAGCATGAGATTGAACAATGAAAATGCATTAGCAAGGAAGAATTAATAAGAAATATAATATACAGAAATATAATAAATGAAAAAAAACATAATAAATGAATAAACAATAAAAATACTTAAATGATATAATGATAAATAATAAAAATAATCAAATCATAAATCATAATCAAATAATAAATCATATGAAAAACTAATGATTATAAAATGATTATGTGAATAAATGATTATAAATCATAACCTTCCAGTATTTAATTTAAAGCAAAATTTATTTGAAAATGACAAAATATGCAGACTCAGAAGGTCTTAGAGTCTCTTCTAAAGTGCACAAAAAGTATTCTCGTAGCTTCGTATAACTGTGGATGAACCACTGATGTCACATGAATTACTTTACAGATCTCCTTGCTACGTTTCTGGACTTGGGAACATTTCAGTTGCGTTGCTGTCTGTGCAGGGTCAGACAGCTCTCAGATTCTCAGAGTCTTACAGGTTTGAAACGACATGAGGGTGAGTAATTAATAACAGAATTTAGATTTTTGGGTGAACTAACCCTTTAAGGAGACATGGAAAACATACAGTGTTGGGGGGCTCCAGGAAAGTGGTTGGGAACCCCTTGTTTAGAGAATGATGCAATAATAACTCATAAAGACTTATTTCTTACTTATTGCATTCTTTTTCTTAATGCTTTTCTGAACAAATGAAATCAAAAGTTGTAATGAGAATGCAGGACCGCAGAGTTGACTGACAGTGTGGGGATTTGCAATGCTTTTTGTTAGTACAGAGTCTGTGCTGCAGTGTGGGGTTATGAAATGGGTCTTTGGTTCAAAAAAGATAAAAAATAAAAAGTTTCAGAAATCCTGGTTTATACCAGGCTACAAAATGTAAGGTTTAGTTGTTGGTATGACTCAGTATGTATGCAGTATGCACAGTACAGCGGTAGTTCTATTTTACATCTAATGAAGTACACTCCCCAGGCACTCTCTATTGTCAAAAGACAAAGAACCATATTTTTAAAGCCGTACTTACATAATACTCTGAACAAGTGTTTTTTTTTTTTCTTATTTTTTCTCCACAGACCAGGATACCTCAGTGCTTCATCTAAACACCTTAAGAGATGATGGCTTCTAAACACAATGGTTAAGAGCTACCTGTCAAAACTGTGTCTAACTTAAGTGAACTTCATTGAAATTCTGTTATAATTTTGTTGTTGTGTGTGTGCATATATAATAAATTACAAAAAAGAGGAACACTTATGCAGCAGAACTCTTCACTTATCTTGAAAGTTTCTTCATTATTGTCCCCAGAGCTGTCAAAAATTGTGAAAGACAAGCTTAGGTGTCTCATTAAAGGGAAAGGTGAGATGAGACTTGATGAGTCTGTTTTTCAACTACAGCATTGATAGTTTTTAGTGGATCTTTGTAATAAAGACGATTTTAGTTATATTAATAAAATTTTGGCATTGGCAAAGAGATACTGAGCCTTACTAATTAGGTTATGGTGTTAGAAAAAAAATATTTCTGTGATGGCATTCTCTGTGTATTTAAAAATAAATCACTTAATCTTTGCCTGGGAGTTACTATAGTTGTTTATATTGTTTGACTTTTAAATATCCTGCGCGAATCCTAGTAGCAGACACCCTGAAGCATTAATCTGTGCTGTTGCCCGATACTAAAGCAAGTACTCAGCGGTCAGTCTTCTCTCCTGCCACCTCCACTGTGTGCTATTAGATTAGCCAGCCCAGGATGTCCTGGATAGGTAAACACTGCTAAAGGTCAGGATGGAAATATCGATGGGCTCAGCTCAACACAGTGACATTTGAGCTTGGCCATGTAAGGGTTGTATTAAGTGTTCGATATCCAGCTGTTGTGATGGTGATTGTAGTGAATATGATGGTTCTCTTGGATGCGTGAATGTGAAAGATGCACAATCATAAACAGAAAAACGCTTCCTTTCAGTGATACGTCAGCTTCAGTGATAATGTCACAAGCTGAATTTTTAGCAGCCATTATTCCAGTCTTCAGTGTAACATTATCCTTCAGAAATCATTTCTAATATGCAGATTTGCTGCTCAAGAAACATTCGTAATTGTTATCAATGTTGAAAACGGTTGTGTTGCTTAATATATTGATGAAAACATACAGTACTTTACTAATTGCAATTATCTGTAAAATCATCTTGGGAATTTAAAACTGTAAAGTATAGAAGGAGGCTAAACAGAAATGCAAAGGACCATTTTAAACATTTAAAAAAAAAAAAAAAGATACTTAACTGGCCATCTATACAGCAAAGACATATCAGCAAGTGCTTTACTGTGGATTTCTTCCTTCAGCAGGAAATGTGAGGCATTTCATGTTAACATTCAAATAAAGGTTGACTGAACTGACATATTGATCAAACAGGTGTGAATACAGAGAGCTAGTTAACGGACTGATGGGATGTTTATGGAGGAATTCTTCAGTATGTGAAAGGTTATGCATGCAAAGGTTACTTGCTCAAGAAAGAAAGTTTCATCTTCTCTCCATTAAATAATGAATGAGCAACTTTTAATCAAGATGTCTTGATAGCATGCAGGTTTAATTTGTTTTTCTCAACTCCATGTGCCAGAATCTGACAGTGTGCTTATAGTAATTAGACCTGGGGACATGGAGGGTGAAGAGGTCACACTCATGTTAACTGTCCTGACCTGAGGACATAATTCTGTCTTCTTCCTGTTGGTGCAGTGTTTCAATGGGGTGTCAGTCTACTAGGCTAGATCCGATATATGACTGCATCAGCATTAACGCAATTTTACACAGGTTGAAATCTCAATAACCATCAAATATGTTTGGGTAAAAAAATAAATAAATAAAACATCTCAGTCCCGATTTACAGTTTGGATTAGTAAAAACAGGAGCATGATTAGTAGATCTAGATGCTTTATTGCTTTATTGTTTATTGTCGCATGGCTCCTTGGGATCCCATTGTTTTGTTTGGATTTATGTTTTCAGCAGATGTTTTCTTATCAAAGTGTTTTTTGTGCACAAATCACATTAATGGAAGTTCTGCATAACGATACTTTTTTCCATAGAATGCTGTGCTGTATTTCAGTACTTATAAATATTGCTAATTACTGTACAGCAGTACAGCTGAGTATCATTAATCTTCAACATTAATATTAACCCTGTATAACCTGACATGACATAATAGTCTAAAAAAATTACATTTTTTTTAACCATTTATTGAACCTTTATACAAAACACGTCAAATGAATCAATCAATAAATAAATAAGTACATGAAACATTTTCATTTGTGTTTTTTGTTGAGTAAAATATTTGATACATTAGGCTTTTACGACTCATATAGTATATAGGAGAATATGGAGCTCATCCTCACTCAAGCAGGCAAAAACACCTCAGTTATATTTAAACTGATCAAAAATATGCAATTTGGTGCAGTTGCTGATGCTATGTTGCTTTATGTGGCCAAAATGTAATATGAAATTCTAAGATCTTGCAATGAAAATCAGTAAGATCTTTATAACAGTATATCAGACTGCTTACTCAAAAATGTATATAGCAAATATAATACAGTATGCTTTATAGGGTTTTGTAGCAACTCTGTATAGAAGCATTGAAATGAGGTTGCTGTATTTTCCAAATGGGATTATTTAAAAATAGCTGAACAATATTAGTACTGTTTTACCAACGTGTTCCAGAAAGCCTTTAAAGCACTCTCTTACCCCCAGCATGTGGTATTGAGTGTTTTTCTCTGCATGTGAACCCTGATATGGTGTGAGCAGAGGAAAAATAGATGGACGTGTAATTTCAACATCATCTCAGTCAAAGCCTGCTTTTCACATTCCCATGTGCGCTGTGCTCAAATTGGATTTAAACCACAAATTAATCTGGTTGTGGTTGTTATCACTGTATTTGCAATCATTTGAACTCAGTGTTTCTTCATTTTAATTATGCATTTTATAGTTAGAATACCATGTAATTTGCTGCTACAAGCAAACAATAAAACATATCATAAACTGTATTCGGGTATTAAATTGGCTATTTTAATGCAGTCTTCAATAACTAAACTCGGATTAATTTCTAAATTAAACAAATTCAAAACAATATAGCAAAAATCCAAAAAGAGAAATGGTAATTTTTTTTTTTTTTTTATAAAACCATATGATTATGAATCAGCAACTTATAAAAGTCACTGTAAAGAAAACAATGTTCAAAAAGCCTGTTTTTGATCTGATAATGATTTTAACAAATACACTCAATTAATGTCATGACTCATGCTGAATGATATGTCAAGATTCTAATGGATCTTAGTTGTTGGAGACACCCAAGCAGCCATCAAGAGTTTTAAAGGGATGAACATTTGTCACTTTACCCCAATTAAACTGGATTTTCAAAGCACCTGAGCCACACAAGAGTGTTCTGCTCCTTCTCCTGTTTTTAAGTCTAGCTGGAGTTATTTACATCTGAGAGATGAGTTTGACAGCTCCGCTGAGTTCACGTCACACCCACAGGGCGAGCGCGACACCTGGCTTCTCCTGTATTTCCTCATTTTAGCATGGCATTCACACCTGTCTCTTGTGTGACTTCAGCTGTTTTTGTAAAGCTCAGTACTGTGTTCATTTAGTTTCTTCTGTTTTTAATTAATTACTTATTCTGTGATCGACCTTCAGATTGTGTTCTGTTTGTTTTTCTTTAATCTGGTTGTGGTTGTTATCACCTTGTTTGCAATCATTTGAACTCAGTGTTTCTTGATTTTAATTATGCATTTTATAGTAAAAATACCATGTAATTTGCTGCTACAAGCAAATAGTAAAACATATCATAAACTGTATTTGGGTATTAAATTGCCTATTTTAATGCAGTCTTTAATAACTAAACTTGAATGAATTTCTAAATTAAACAAATTCAAAACAACAATATAATGAAATATGAACCTTTTTTTATTTTTCCACAATACACTGGTTTTGAATTACTGTCCAGATGGTAGGGTAGGTGAGGCACCAGCAGGGACTAACTGAACCATGTTAAGCAGCCAAACCTGACCCTTTTGTGGCATTTTGATTATGCCTTGTATCCATTTTACTTGGATAAAAAGCTTTGTGCACATTCCAGTCAGACAAGAGCTATAAGACAAGAAAAAGGGCAAATTCTAAGCTTACCACTGCAGCCCAAAATACAGGGCATTATTAAGTTAATCTAAATAAAAGACATTACCATGGTGACAAATGAATAGAGGGAAAAAACGGTTGGACAAAAATAGCTCTCCCAAATGGATGCTAATTGGACTGATTCAATTTACATAAACTCAGTGCCATGCTGAACAGTATGTAAATGGGTTAAATGGACTTTATTTGAATCATCCTTGTCATGTTGCAGTTGCACTTCTAATCGGACTTGAAATGAGATTAAAGGCTCCTCGTACCCTCCATACAGTATATTACATCTTTGACATTCATTTCCTCTCATATTTCTCTGAAAATTATGTAACTTACTAATGTATCATGACGTTTACAAAAGAGCAAAAATCCAAAAAGAGAAATGGTACATTTATTATTATTTTTTTAAAGGTGATTGAACACTGTTGTGTTGCCACAGCGTGCGAAAACAGCCAGCCTATAATGGTAAAAATCCACTCACTCATTGTTTTATAATCACAAAAAAAGTCCAGCCCATTTGTGACACTCTCTGCCCTATTATCATGTGCACAGCCCTGATTGAGAAGCAGCGGTCCGCCATTTATGTTTTCTTCCTGTAGCTGCTGGAGATACAATGTCAGTGCCAAATAGTCATTAAAAGTGTTGTGTGTTGGGATGCACCAACGAACATAGGAATCTCCATAAAACAGAAAAACAGAAGAAAAAAAACAGAAAGTCCTATACATTTGTGCTAACATTTTACGCCAGTCTGCCTTACAAACGAGGGTCAGTTCAGTGCTGGAGCTGTTTAAAAATTGCTTCTGAAAGAGGGATCGATACCAACCCTTTTTTGGCAAAAGTGTAGAGTCTAGAGAAAGTGTGAGTTTTTGATTATTTTTTTTTTTTAAAAGAGATTTTTTGGTCTCTGTGTGGTTTTTGTTGCTAGTTTAAACATTGTCTCTGCCTGTTTTCACTAATGCTGCCTTCACGTGCTACCAGAATGATCGTAAACAGGTGATAGTTAAAAAATGTGTTGTGAGGTCAGTAGCACATTCACCACCAGTTAAACCGTAACACTGGTATGCCCACGAGCATAATCTCTTGAAGCTCCGCACTCGTCTGAGAAGGTTAATGTTGCTAAAGCTACCATTGTCTCTGAATGTTTTCATTCAAGTGAGGAGGGAGTTTTGGCTCATTTTCTTTTAATTTGCAATTTCAACAAGCTATAAAAAAATTATCTGTGGGGTATTTTGAGATAAAACTTCACATACACACTCTGAGAGCATCAAAGAACAATTTAAAATATTGTATCAATGCATTCTATGGCACCTTTAAATAAAACCATATAATTATAAATCACCAACTTAGTCACTCTAAAGAAAACAATGGTCAAAAAGCCTGTTTTTGAACATCTGATAATAATTTTAACAAATACATTCAATTATTGTGAATTATTGTGTGATCTCTTTTGTGAATAACTTGTGTTGTGTTGCCGGTGTATGAAGAGCAGTGAGAGAAATGGCTTCGTTAGACACGGTTAACATGCTTATGCATACTGTATAAATGTAGCATTGCAGAATGTTTAAAATTTGATAAACTTAGACTGGTTGTCATATTGTTTTACTCAAGTGAGTTTGTCAGTGTTATCCCTGTTGAAAAATGTTTTGAAGCATGGCTGCTGGTCATGAGCTGGTTTAAGATGGTCATGTGCTGGTCCTAAGCAGGAGCTAGTTGCTTAGGACCAGCACATGACCATCTAAGAACCATCTTAAACTAGCTCACGACATTCCAAGGACCAGCTTAAACGAGCTCAAACCAGCAGCTATGCTTCAAAACATACCTAACCAGCATGCAGTATACTATCTTTTTCAACATGGATATAATCAATAATGTTATAAAATAGACTGCCACAGTGGAAAAAAAGTAATTTAGCACATTCAATCATAGATGTATTTATTTAGTTTGTCATTCAGTGTGCCTATCAAGGCTGTTAAGCAAAGTATAACACATTGAAAAGATAATCCGTTCAATATGTGGGGCCTCAGTATCTTGTCATGATCATTTCACCAGCAGCTGTCCATAAATGTTTACATCCAGATAAATAGCTAACAAGGTATGACATGCTCACAGACAAGCACTCTGCCTCTTCTCCAGACACAATGTTTCACTGGCTTGAACCCTTGAGGATTTAAGAGTGTGCAAAATTAGGAACACGCACTCCAAGGCCAAACGCACCTTTAGAGTTTCTGGACATTTGGGCCTAAAGTGCTATTAATGCAAACTCCTGAGGTTCCTCTCAGGTTAAGAGTTCAGCCATGAGTGGAATATTAACATGCATGATCTCAAGTACAGAATTTGTCCTTTGCAGCCAATGTTATCTAGACCAGGGTCTCTCAAACAGGGGTCTCTGAGCCAAACATTAAAATACAAACTGATTCCAAAAAGTTGGGACACTGTACAAATTGTGAATAAAAACAGAATGCAATGATGTGGAAGTTTCACATTTTATTTAAAATACAACATAGATGACATATCAAATGTTTAAACTGAGAAAATGTATAATTTTAAGGGGAAAAAAAGTTGATTTTAAATTTCATGGCATCAACACATCTCAAAAAATTGGGACAAGACCATGTTTACCATTGTGTGGCATCCCCTGTTCTTTTTATTACAGTCTGCAAATGTCTGGGGACTGAGGAGACAAGTTGCTCAAGTTTAGGAATAGGAATGTTGTCCCATTCTTGTCTAATACAGGCTTCTAGTTGCTCAACTGTCTTAGGTCTTCTTTGTTGCATCTTCCTGTTTATGATGCGCCAAATGTTTTCTATGGATGAGAGATCTGGACTGCAGGCTGGCCATTTCAGTACCCGGATCCTTCTTCTACACAGCCATGATGTTGTAATTGATGCAGTATGTGGTCTGGCATTGTCATGTTGGAAAATGCAAGGTCTTCCCTGAAAGAGACGACGTCTGGATGGGATGCATATGTTGTTCTAGAACTTGGATATACCTTTCAGCATTGATGGTGCCTTTCCAGATGTGTAAGCTGCCCATGCCACACACACTCATGCAACCCCACACCATCAGAGATGCAGGCTTCTGAACTGAGTGCTGATAAAAACTTGGGTTGTCCTTGTCCTCTTTAGTCTGGATGACATGGCATCCCAGTTTTCCAAAAAGAACTTCAAATTTTGATTCATCTGACCACAGAACAGTTTTCCACTTGGCCACAGTCCGTTTTAAATAAGCCTTGGCCCAGAGAAAACGCCTGCGCTTCTGGATCCTGTTTAGATATGGCTTCTTTTTTGACCTATAGAGTATTAGCCGGCAACGGCGAATGGCATGGTGGATTGTGTTCACCGACAATGTTTTCTGGAAGTATTCCTGAGGCCCATGTTGTGATTTCCATTACAGTAGCATTCCTGTATGTGATGCAGTGCCGTCTAAGGGCCCGAAGATCACGAGCATGCAGCATGGTTTTCCGGCCTTGACCCTTACGCACAGAGATTGTTCCAGATTCTCTGAATCTTTGGATGATATTATGCACTGCAGATGATGATAACTTCAATCTTTTTGATTTTTCTCTGAGAAACTCCTTTCTGATATTGCTCCACTATTTTTCGCTGCAGCATTGGGGGAATTGGTGATCCTCTGCCCATCTTGACTTCTGAGAGACACTGCCACTCTGAGAGGCTTTTTTATACCCAATCATGTTGCCAGTTGACCTAATAAGTTGCAAATTGGTCCTACAGCTGTTCCTTGTATGTACATTTAACTTTTCCGGCCTCTTATTGCTACCTGTCCCAACTTTTTTGGAATGTATAGTTCTCATGAAATCCAAAATGAGCCAATATTTGGCATGACATTTCAAAATGGCTCACTTTCAACATTTGATATGGTATCTATATTCTATTGTGAATAAAATATAAGTTTATGAGATTTGTAAATTATTCCAGTCCTTTTTTACTCACAATTTGTACAGTGTCCCAACTTTTTTGGAATCGGGTTTGTAAACAAATTGCAAAATACAACTGATACAAATACAAGTGGTGAAATATAACATATACAAATAGTTGTATTGTATACAAGTTGTGAAATATGAAATCATGATAATCAAGTCAAAGGTTGCGATTTATGGAAGTGTATAGTTAGTTGCTCTGCATGTTTCAGAGTACTGTGTACTGTACTGTGTTCATTTACATGTCTGCCACTTTATAATATTGTGTTTTCAGAGTAACTGGGTTCACAGCAAATGCTTCCTTTGGGGCTGCATCTTTGCAAGTGTTTTAACTTCCATTTGGGAACACAATGTGTTTGAATACAGAAGTTTACAGCATTTTACCAGTATTCCGCCTAAATAAAAGTTTGAGGGTTTGAATATTTGAAAGTGGAGAATTTAATACATGAATATTTGTATTGGTACTTCTTATACACTGTAAAAAAAAAAAAAAAAAGAGTCAGAATACGAATAAAAATCATATAGTAAAACCCTGTTGGTTGACTGTAAGATTCTTAAATATATACAATGAAAAATTGCAAATAGTTTAACATCAGAATGTGTAATTTTACTGTAAAATGCCATCAATACTGTTTTGTGTTATATTGTCTTTTATTGTTTTATTTGTATTTTTACTGTGAATTTCTTTCTTTTTTTTTTTTGTAAATTTAACAGGATATTTTTTAAAGTGTTAAAAGTGAACCCAAATGCTAACACCCTTAAAAGTAACTTTTCATTAGCAATATCGTATTTTTCTTTGTATCTAAATGTCTCAGCAGCAGAAATATGAGGCATTTTCATATGAAATTAAATATCATCAGTCACAGTTCAAATTTCAGTCGCAGTATGGGCCTAATTTAATCAAAACATCATTTTGGCCAAGTCGTGCAGCCATATATACATCACTTTAAAATAAAAACAATTAAAATAGAACTCTTACTTATTATCTCTTTGTGATATTAGCAAATGTTTCAAAAAATTGCTAATTGAAGTATACTTCAAGTAAATATTTTCCATCAAAGGTGTTCAGTTGACAAAAATGTTTGGGAACTTCTGATCTAGATGATGCACTGTTCAGCTACCAAACTTAAGCAGTTTTACAAAAGCAGGTAAATTCCGAGGCGATCAGTTAACGTTTGTTCCCAGGCCATTAAGTGAGAGGGATGGATAAAAGGGAGGTGGGTGTTGATTTAATTGTGGTAATTTCCACAGAGGCATTATAAGGATATGCTTGGTTTAATGGAACAACATTGTTACAGCATTGGACAAATCCCTCTCGTGATGATTCATGACATAATTGATTAAGGCTAAACACAGATGTTTTTATTCATTCGGTGAGTGCTTTTAATATTGTGTGATCAGTGCTACCTAAACCAAAACTAACCCCTAAATGTGCAGCTGTCATAAAAAAAAATAAAATAAAAAAAAATCTTCCAAAACAAAAGCCCAGACTTTATCCCATTAGTCAAAAGACTTTGTAGCCATGTTTAGCTGTCAGTAAGTGTTAGAACAAGACAAAGGAGAAGAACTTACTGTCCATCGTTCTCTGTTTTCCTGCGTATTCTCTCCGTACAGCAGTCATGCTCCTCTGTCTGAAACCTCCCCTCCGACACGCTGTCTGTTTTTTTGTTTGGTGATTATTCTGCTTCTTTTGTTGCTGAGTGTTGTGGTTGGTAAAATATGTGTGTGTTTTTTTTCTTCATGAAGACGTCGTAAACATGCAGAGAGAGTGTGCAGCCCTTTTTTAAACCGTTCTGTCCACAGGTAGCCATTAGTTATTGTTAAGACCTGTTTTCAAGAAATCACCACCATCTGTTGTCCTCATCTTACCCTTTGTAGAAAGTTATTTACAGTAGGTGAATCTTTTATTTTAAATACTGTATAAATTAAGAAGTATTTGTTTGTAAGTGAGTGACTGATTTTTTTTGTCTTTATTTTTTTTTATTAAATAATTTTTTTAATTGTTTTTTGTGTTTTTTTTTATTTCTTGAGAAGTCTTAAGTACCTTGGCATCTACATATACACTTAAAAATAAAGGTTTCAAAAGGGTGTTTTGTGCATTGCCATAGAGGAATCATTTTTGGTTCCCCAAAACTATTTAGTGAATAGTTTTAAATTCTAAATAACCTTTTTGGGCAATGAAGGGGTTCCCTGAATGTTAAAAGTTTGCTATTTTAATGTTTTATTTATTTTTTATTTATTTTTATTTTTTTATTCCTGTGATAGCACAGAAGAATTTTCAGCAGCCATTTCTCCAGTCTTCAGTGTCAAATGATCCTTTAGAAACAATTCTAATATGTTGATTTGCTGTTCAAGAAACATTTCTTCTTTTTATTAATGTTGACAACAGATGTGCTGCTTAATAATTTTGTGGAAAACTATATAATTTAACATTTTTTTTTCAGGTATCTTCAGAAAGTTCAAATAAGGAGGATTTATTTCACACAGATTTTCTTTGTAACATTATAAATGACTCTGCTGTCACTTTTGATCAGTGTTATTGCTAAATAAAAGTAAGTTGTTCTCAGTGTTCTCAGAATAATTTGGGGCCATTAGCATGGAAACAAATAACTGTGAAAGTTCATCTCTGAATTTGTGAGATGTGTCCATCTCTTAGGTTCATTAAATGATTTTGTTTTTCGGAATATTTCTGCTGCAGTTAAATTTGTCGCTTGCCGTCTAGTCGTGTTCTCAGTTGTGTTCTCAGTTGTGTTCTTTCTCTCTGGTGGCTTTGAATTTGGATATGTTTTTGCCGCTCACACATTGATTTTGTGCTGAAACACCCACACTTGGGTGTTACTGAAGTAATGGAAGGAAGATTTGTTCACATTTTTCATTCCCTCAGTTGGGGGTTTGCTGGAGAGAGCTTGACACCTGATGTCTAGTTAAACTGGATATTGTGCGCTTGTCTTTTGTATAAGCAGCAGCTTGCCGAGAGGCTCTTTTGGGCCCATTTTCATAGAGAGAACATTGATTGTGGATTATGTGTGTATGTGTGTGTCAGTGAATGGGAACATAATCACAGAAAAAATTTTTCCTACCTATTTTTTGCTCATTTTTTAATGAGCATAATCATAGGGGAAATGTGTGTTTAAGCTGGGGAGTGAGTATAACGGCACAATAAAATAAAAAATAAAAAACCCACTCTTGCCTCTTACCTCAAATAATAAAGAAAAATCCAGTGAATATGTGTGTTTATGTGTGTGGGTGGTTTTATACTGCAATGACAATAGAGTTTTCTGCACTTAGACTGAAAAATGAAGAAAATGCACTGAAGCTTTTTTAATGGCCAGGCAGGAGGCAGCACATTAAAAATTAAAAGCTTTGTGTGGGTTGGCAGTGTTGGCGCACAACGATACACCATGAGAAACACAGGAACAGAAATAATAAGAAAAAAGAGAGAGACAGGGGAAGGGTGAGAGCCATATTTTACCTTTGTTTAGATTTTTCTCACTTCAAGGCATTAGGTGGGAAATTACTTTGTAATTGAATTGCAAGGTTGTTTCATCAAAAATGTGTGCTCACACTATATGATAACACCCAATTGTTAGCATTCGGAAGAAAAAAAGACATTGCCAATATATTTGTAAAGCAGCGTGTGTGTTTAAATCACCGCTGAAATGGGCTGTGTGGGCTGCTAGATGCTGATGAAGAGCACTGGGACATGCTGGGGTCTGATTGAAGAATAAAGAGTCAACCACAGAGTGAGGACAGACTTTTTTTCAGTACCCTGGGGTCAGCTAGGGACTGGTCATAGGTAGCAGTGAGACATTTCTCAGCTTTAGGAAGCAAATATGTGCAAAGTAAATATATACAAATTTATTTTGTAGAGCTGCACTGGGTGTTCAGATGTGTACTTCCCATCTTCTATCACACTTTAGCAGTTGTTTTTAGCACCCACTCAACTTTTTCCAGGCAATACTTCCTTTTCTTTGCCAGCTGCCCTATCCCATTTCTGCTGCTATCTCCTCACTAAAAGCCAAACATGTCGAGGTGGAGGATGGATGTTGTGCTATATAAACCATGCCAATCATACCAAAATCTTAATCATATTATATATATTGTAATTATTAACATATATGCCAATTACTATGATTTGTTTTCATTCCATTTGTAACATTACAATATAACATTAATGATATTATATGTGTGTGTGTGTGTGTGTGTGTGTGTGTGTGTGTGTGTGTGTGTGTGTGTGTGTGTGTGTGTGTGTGTGTGTGTGTGTGTTAGTGCTGTCAACTGATTATTCATGATTAATCACATCCCAAATAAAGGTTTCCGTTTACATAACGTGTATGTACTGTGTATATTTATTATGTACAGTATATATAAATACACACATATACAATATATATTTTGAAAATATTTACATGTACATTCATGAGCTGTAAGCTCTAATCATCAAAATTAAAAAAAAAACTTTTTAAATGTTTTACTTTATATGTAATGACTCCAGAATATATGAACGTTTCACTTTTTGAAATGTTACAGAAAAAAAAAAAAAACTTTTTCACAATATTCACATTTTTTGAGATGCACCTGAATATACATGAAATTGATAATATTTTGTAATTGTTTCTATTATAAATACAAATTCTCAAAATGTTGGAGAAATCAATTTCACGAAAACTTTAGTACTGAAAATTTAACAAAAACTTTGGTAAATAGTTTGTCTGAATTTATTGAACATCTTGATTTGAATCGTCTCTGTGATTTCAAGATTTTTATCTTTGCAACCATCTAAATTCTTCACTGTTACTTTATTCTCTGTACTTGAATTGTGTTGAGTCCCGGGCTGCTTTTTGTCTCAGCCTATGCCTGAGGTCAACAGATGTCTAAGAAATGTCCTTTATCATATCAGCATATAGGACATATCACTGAGAAGTTGATCCACTGGCCCTGATTAGACAGGTCAAAGCTTCATTTCGGGGTCATTCTAGAAAGGTTGGTACTGTAGGACTGTACAAAAACATACGCTACAACGATGGAAACCCCTAAAGACACATCTGTCATGTTTAATGTTTACTTTGAATTCTGGACAACTACAACCACATCTGATTTTATTTGACTTAGCAAGACAGGTTTAAAATGAGATTTGGCCATGTCGAGATAACATTACAGAGCTCAGGACAGCTGGAATTGAGTCTAATCGGTATAATAGGATAGAGAGTCCTTGACCTGGTCCTAGAACAGTTGGAAGCAAGCATAATAAATTCAGAAGGAGTGGGTGTCCTTTAGCATTTTCTCAAGGGTAATACTATCTTTCTGGTGTCTATAATCACTATAGTTTCTTATTATTTCAGTAGCTCAGTTTGTTTTGAGTGTTAGTATTTTGAGAAGTAGAGAAGTATTTTGCATAATCTTTAAATTGAGTTGCCATAGACCTGCACACTGTGCTGGTACACAAGGCTTTTGTGTTAAAAGTGAATGCTACTAACTAAAAGCGTCTAAATAGACTGATTAGTTTGTTCTTTCATGAGCAGAGTGCATAGTCACGTACAAAAAAAAAAAATGCCACAAACATCCAGGCGGCATTCTGGCATCTCATCTTTTGTTCTTTGTCACAGAGAGCAGCTTATGCTTGTGTTTTCAGAGTTTCACTTTTTGCAAAAACAGTTCCCAGTTCGCACTTCTCTTGGCGTCCAAACTCAAATATGTGTGTGAATGTCTCCAACTGTGTCTCCAACTGTGTTCTAGCTCATCGACTCGGGTCATCATGGAACACTGCTCTGAGACAGAAGACATCACCCTGTCTGCCACTCTCTCGTTGGAAGATGTGTGAGAATTCTTAGAAAGGTTGGGGCATTGTCTGAACTCGTCTTTTTTTACTTCATACTCTGGCTTTTAAAATGCTTCTGACTCATCCATTATTCTACTTATTTATTATACTAAATCAGAGTGCTTTATAAGTGTTGTCAGCCTGAATGCTTATCTCGCACATAAATAACAGACTTAAAAAGACTTGCAAGAGAGTTCACTCAGAAACTAATAATTTACTCACCCCCCTGTCGTTTCAACCTTGTATGACTTTCATACTCCTTAGAACACAAAAGGAAAATATTCTGTCAATTTCATTTAATAAAATAAAAAGTGAATGAGGAAAAGTACAAAAAGGGACCATAAAATTATCATAAAATGGGTCCATAAGTCTTCTCAAGCTTTATGTTAGGGTTTCATTTGAGCTGTTATTCACTGAAGATTTTAACTTCCACTCATTAGTAGTTCTATATGATGTCTTGATGAGAGTTCAAGGCAGATGTAACAATAAACAATTCTTATGGAATGTATCTTTTTTATTTCTTTTTAAAACTCGTTTTCAAATAAAGGCTGGAATGCACTACCTGATTTTTGTCCCGATGCTGCTGATGTTGGTTATTGCTGTTGTTGTGGATTATTGATGCTGTTAATGAACTTGCTAATGCCAATGCATACACTGATACAGTGCTGTGATTATATAATAATCCATAGCACATCTACACAGGTGGAGCTGGGGAAGGTGGAGGGTTTCAGAGGAACTCTGAAGTGCGCTGCAAAATGCTCTAGTGAATGCTAAATGTAAAACAGTAAACTCATTGGCTGGATATGCAACATGAACCAATCAGCTTGTGCCAAGTCGTTTAACTCTCTGAATATCATCAGTTACATTAACAACCTGTCAGCCTGCGCCATCTAGAGTTTCATGACTGAACTATACATTTTATTATTGTGATATTGGATAGTTTACAAAATCAAATGATTGGGACACTTTTATCATTGAAATTACTTGAAAAAAGTGTCCCAATCAACCTGAATTCACCGTACTCTTTGAAATCATGATTGCATTACAATCATTACAAGTCTCCGACATAGTGATAACACTCGTTGCCTTCTCTAGTGCAGCTCAACCATTTGTTGATCTTTGTGATATCACAAATCACGGAAAATATACGTTGTAGTCCAAACGAGTCGTTCGTTGTAGTTTTTGAAAAGTGATTTCTGTTAAATAAAATATCTCCTTTTGAATTGGACTTTGAGCTTTGTACCTTTGCAGATATTTTTTTATGCTCAAACAGCAACATACTGTAACAGACTAACTAAAGT
The DNA here is from genome assembly GCF_018340385.1 of Cyprinus carpio. NCBI lineage: Eukaryota > Metazoa > Chordata > Actinopteri > Cypriniformes > Cyprinidae > Cyprinus > Cyprinus carpio. The sequence goes on from NC_056605.1 coordinate 17,184,494, forward strand.
TGAAAAAGTGAAAAGCATAATAGCACCCCTTTAAACGACTTGGCACAAGCTGATTGGTTCATGCTGCATATGCAGCCAGTGAAAAATACTTAAAAATAAGAAACTTTTTGTCTAAACCTTGCTGTTTATCCTCTTCTTCTTTTTTTTTTTAAACAACTAGAGCCCAACTTAATATATGAAGTCTTCTCCTTGTTATTCCCTGAGTGCTTTATTACTGCTGCCCTTAATGACAGTTAATGTTGTCTTAGCTGGGTTTGTTTATGAGTTTTTAACATGGAGAGGTAACAGATTCATCTCTGACGGAATCTGGATCCATCTCGGACCTATCGATTGACTGCTATTGTATTTTTAGTGAGACATCCATCTCACCCCTTATCTGTGAGTCTGTGTGTGTTTGCAGGCATGATTCGGTAGAGCGATAATGTCTGACCATTCCATCCACATAATCGTCTATTGATTTAGTTTTTGTGCATGGAACAATAAATTGCCCCAGCAGTGTGATTGAAAGTGCACCAGAGCTTCTCTCAGAACAGAGAGATTCATCTACAAACCATCTCTGCAGAAAAACTGGGTCATACCTCTTATGCAGTACATTTTCACATGTATACATCATACTGTAACTAATATGTTGTTGGATAAAATATGAAACTCACAATATTTATTTTTATAGTAAATGTTCAATGAGCCATTTTCATTAATCATATTAGTTATTTAGTATTTGTCCCAATATACTAATTAACATAGGAGTGGATTTTAAATAACTGTGGTTTGAGTGGATGTAGCCATTTTAGTCATACCCCCATGTCATTTAAAAGTTATAATAGGAAAAACTGACAATGTAATTTTTCTTCCTCCTTTCTTGGGAATATTATTGGAATTGGTTGTGCCAGGTTCTTTCATCTTTTTAGAAATTACATTATTTTTAAGTGAGTAAAACAACAGTAAAAGTGAGCCCGGTCTCATGAAAATGCATATAAATAGTACGCATATGATACGCACATGTTTGGCATGCATATACAGTAATATGCCATTTACTTGTTCTCCTTTCACATAAATATATTCTTGCTTTCACACACATACATTCTCCTTTCACATAAATATATTCTTGCTTTCACACACATACATTCTCCATTCACATACATGCATTTCTACTCTCACACACACATATATTCTCGTTTCACATACATATATTCTTGCTTTCACATACTTACATTCTCCTTTCACATGTATACATTTCTACACTCTCACACACATAACTTCTCCTTTCACATACATATATTTTTGCTTTCACACATACATTCTCCATTCACATAAATTTCTATTCTCACACACACATACCTTCTCCTTTCACATACATATATATATATATAGAATGTATGTATGTCTGAAGAGAATATGTGTATGTAAGAGAAGAATGTATGTAAGTGTGAGAGAGAGACAGAAGGCGTATAGTGGAAACGGAAGGCGTATAGTGGAGACAAAGTGGGACCAGAGGGGCTCTGTAGTCTTCCGAAAAGTTTCGATGGCATTTTATTTGTCCTCTTACCGTCGTTAACACATTACACATTACACATTAAAGGAGTGTTAATTAGCGCACCGCTGCGTGCAGCAATAACTCAGGAAACGCTATTGTTCTATAAGCGCCACCTGCTGTCAGAAAGTGAATTTGCCTTATCATCAGAATCAGAAAGAGCTTTGTTGCCAAGTGTTTGCACACACAAGGAATTCATCTTGGTGTCAGGAGCTTCCAGTACAAAAAGTACAGACATGGTGCAGACATACATATAATTAGGGTAATAAAACGAATAATAATAAAGAGTAATAATAAAATATTAATTCAGCCCGTCTGATGTTTTTGTTTTGTGCAGTTGTTTCATGTAGCATATATTTTTGGTTGTTTGTTTGTTTGTTCAAGGTTAGTTTGGCCAGAAACAGAGCAAAATAAGCATTTATTAAATGTAAAATAATAATAATAATTAGAAGAAAAGTAATAAGAACTAAATAAATTGGCAATGAATATGGGAATTGGCTCATTTGATTGTAAAATGAATAAATAAAATCGGAAATTGGAATAGGTCACGAAAAATCCTGATCAGTGCATCCTTAACTGAAATAGAGTTAGACCTACCTGAAAGACCTGAAAAAGCATGGTTCATTTCAGTTTTATCTTTGAACTATTGTACCTTTTTGTGCAAAATGGTTATTATTTATTACAGTACACTGTTACAGTCAACAATGAAAACAATAAGTCTTATTTATTGAGTTATTGATTGATTGATTGTGGCAAGGCCTGTGAAAATTTTGCCATGGCAAATAAAAAATTAAACCACTGGCCGAACCGGACAAGTAGAAAATGTCCTTAGCATTAAGCCCTGTCAATACGATCAAAATCAGTGTCTTAACACTTGTACACAGATCTGTAGAACACGTAGGTTACATAATGATATGTTAAAGTTAAAAATTTAAAATATGTACTTGAAAAGAAAACAGGATGACTTTGAATAGCATCACTGTAAAATTGTGAGGAAGAGCTGAGCAAGTCTCGCACATGTATTTCCTGGTCTGAGAGTGACTTCCTGCTTAACAGGAAGTAATGGATACCAAAAAAAGGTAGAAATATATGTATGTAAAAGGAGAATGCATGTGTGTGAAAGCAAAAAAAATAAGTATGTGTAAGGAGAATGTATGTGTGTGTGAGAGAGAGTAGAAATGCATGTAAGTATGTGTAAGGAGAATATATGTGTGTGAGAGAGAGTAGAAATGTATGTATGTGAATGGAGAATGTAAGTGTGTGAAAGCAAGAATATGTGAAAGGAGAATGTATGTGTGTGAGAGAGTAGAAATGTATGTAAGTGAAAGGAGAATGTACAGTAAGTGTGTGAGAGTAGAAATGTATGTATGTGAATGGAGAATGTAAGTGTGTGAAAGCAAGAATACTGTATGTTTGGCCATTTGCACAGAACAGATTTTTTTTTTTTTTTTTTAATTGAACTTATTTTAACTAACTTATTTTAATGAATTAATTACTGTGAATATGAAAAATAAAAGAAACATTATTTGACAATAAAATATTAAGCAAATAATTAAAATAACTGACTATGTTCTGTGTGGAACAGAAAAAAAAATGATTGCTGAAACATTGTGGACAGACATTTTATAAGTTTTAGGGGTTATTTATTCGGAGGTCTAAAAAACACAAGAGATCGCTAACAAGAGACATTTTTATGACTTATTGACCCACCATTATTCATGGCTGTAATGATGTGTGTATGTGAGTGTAACGTTCTTCCATGCATGCTGCCTGATGTCCCTTTGGGCTTTATTTTCCATTCTTCTTCTGTCCTGATGGTGAAGGCAGTGATCCCTGTCATTAATGGCCAATGATATAAAATTGTGGTCAGGTTTTATGAGCTCTCATGTAAATTGGATGCTGGGGCTCGTAAATGTGGTCATTGTGTCTAAGGTGAATGACAGTGATTGCGGAAATGAACGTGTGAGGTCTGCCCTCAAGGTCCTGCTGGATGGCAAATGCATAAACCCAGTTAGGACGCCCACAGACACTTAAACCTACTCATGTGCTCGTGCAAATACACTTTATCTATCTTTCCATCCCACAGACTCTCTCACTCTATCCAATTTTTGTCTTTCTTCCAATGCAAGTGATTTATTGCTTTATTTTGCTTAACATATGCATCTCTAAAATTAATTTCAGGGAGGTACGCTGACCCATGTGAGAGAGCTGTTGATTTATACAGATGAAATGATTGCTTTCAAAATGACCTTAAGTCACAGATTGAAAAGGGAAATTGGCATGATTTTTTAATGCATTTGTTTGTTTGCTTGCTTCTTGGCACAAATATATTGTACTGGTTATGAATGCAATTTCATATTATGGATTAGGGCAATAAAACATTTTAGCAGGATTGAATTTACACAGCCATAGTCCTTTATAAGCCATAGACAAATTGAGTCGGTACTTAAGGCCTAAATAGAAGCGTTAATGAATATTAAATACAAGAAAACAGGTTGCAAAATATATGAGGGTAAAGCAAAGGGTGCTTATTGTGTTGTTTGGATACAGCAGTGCAGTCATCTTTCTTCTATAATGAATAGCTTGATTAATGTGCTGTTTTGTTAAATATTGGCCAATATTAACTTTCATTATCTTGGTGTTACAAATAGCTAGTGTCTTGTTTGTGAGGCAACATCCAACTTCATCCATGACTTCAATACATAAAACATAACTTAAACTTGACTAAAAAGCTAAAGCATATTTTATAGCTGGTGAGATGAGGTAAACATATTTACACATTTAGGAGTGATAATGAAAAATGGCCTGTCATGCAAGACAAATTATTTCTGCAAAATCAGGAAAACAACTTTTATCAGTATGAATACAAACTGAACTCTTGTTCACATCTACCCAAGTTAATGTCCTTTTTAAAAGATGACAGTGATTTGATTGACATTCCTTCTTTTTTTAATGAGAATAAATTTGAAGTTTAATAAATAAATATAGTCACTCATCATCACGGTGTCTCAAGGTTTTCAGGTGCAATATAGCAACAGAAAAATCCTGTCAAAAATCCCACTCCCACTGGCATCAAAAGACAAGGAAATGAGCAGTGCTTTCCAATCTGCAATGAACACAGCAGATAAGACAGACAATAGGACCCAATCACGCTGCTCTCCACAATAGACCCTCATGAGGTTCCCTGGAGCAGATGGATCATTTGCATAGACACAGGCAGGCAGTAATTGTGTTAGGTATTAGGTGTATTAAAAATATCACAGGAAAAGTGATCATAAGCTGTTCAGATCTCTATTCAAAGAGAAGATTTTTTTTTTTTTTTTTTTTTTTAATGGTCATAAATGAAGTCTGCTGAGCTGGATAAATACTATAAGAGAATGGTTAACTTTTTAACACCTCTTCATTAAAATAATGTATGGTAGTATTTAGATATGTACTGCACTACTGAAACAGTGTTGGGGTGTTACTCACTAAAAGTAGGTAATATCTTAAGTAGTTTGGCAGTACTTTGTGAATTGATTCATCCTAAATGTTCCTTTTTCTCAAATGAGTAGAGTTAGTAAGTATAACTCATTTTTAGTGACTTGGTTCACCCTGAACAGTTCTGTCTCTGTCATAATGAGTAGAGTTAGAAAGTCCATTTCATTCTAGTGACTTGTTTAGTCTGAAAAGTTCTCTCACTCTCTATACGAGTAACATTGGAAAGTTTGATTGATGAATTTGATTGGAATGAACAGTTCTCATATTTAAAGTCAGAAGGTTTGACTCATTCAGAATAATCAATCAGACAGTTCATGCAAATTAAAAAAAAAAAAAAAAAATCACCTATTTGAGCCCCCACCTCTTATTAATAAATGTTAATTTATTGAACATATTAATAAATGTTAATTTCAAACCTATTTTGGATTCATTTTAAGTGAGAAATACAGTTGTTTTTGAGCAATAGTTAAGTTAAATAAAACTACCCAGAAGGCTGGGTTAAATGTTTAATCCTACTGCTGGGTCAAAACAACCCATTCGCTCGGTTTGTCTATATTTCACCTAGTGCTGGGTTGATTTTAACCCAGCATTTTTTAAAGTGTAGCTTAAGTGTAATCAGATGTCTGTTGTTAGTAGTAGTTTATGTAGGGTTGCTAGCACTGATCTGGAGATATTTTGATATTTATCGTAAGAAGACCAAATGAGTGATTGGAGTCGAGTGTGCCAGTGAAAGGTCCCTTGACCCAAAACCTTATAATGTTTATTGACTCACCTACCACTTTAATTTCCCCAACAATATGAGCTTCAGACAGCCTGGCTATCCATCAGTGTCTGGCAGCTCAGCTCGGCTCTGAAATAAGTGCTACCAAAGCATGTTGGAGAACTAATACCTGGTCTGTAGTGTGTTTATTGTGTAGTTTACTGTGCTCAGATCATATTCTGATAACAAACACATTTATGAATACTGTATCAGATTGTTATAGATAACAACGGGTGAAGGTCCATGGGCACACATCGCAGAGCTATTGCAAGACAAGCGTATGTGTTTAAAAAGTATATAAATTTAAATGCAAAATAATAATAATAATAAAAATTGACAAATCATTCTGCTAGATAAGACCTATATTCCTCGGCTGGGACTGTGTAGAGCCATTTGAAGCTGCATTGAAACTGCAATTTGGACCTTGAACCCCATTGACGTCCACTATATGGAGGAATATCCTGGAATGTTTTCCTCAATTTCCTCCTTAATTTCTTTTCGACTGAAGAAAGAAAGACATGGACATGAGTGATTATGAACACAGGTGAGTAAATTATCAGGAAATTTTTATTGTGGAGTCCTTTAACTAAAATAAAATAAAATAATTGACCTAAATACTTTACAATGAAAGCAGACAATATGACAATAAAAACGAACCCAAAATATTGATAAAAACTAAAATAGATACTAAAATAACTACAGTGATGCTTAAATACCACTATTCTCGATGAGCTACATCATTTTAAAGAAAATTATTGATTGCAATACTTGGATTAGAAATACAGAAATGGATGAAGAAGCAAAATTCAATTTAGATGTAAGAATTTACAGATAACTTTTTTTTAATTTTCAAAAATAATGTTTTTATTGTGTTAGTTAGCTGTATTTTATTTGATTGAGATTAATTGGAATGCACAATGAAAAAAAACATGATTTTGAAAAAAATATTAAAAGTTATCTATACATATACATACATACAAATGTATATATATATATATATATATATATGTATACACACACACACACACACACACACATATGTATATATATATATGTGTGTATATATATATATATATATATATATATATATATATATATATATATATATATATATATATATATATATATATTTATTTATTTATTACATTTTGTTGTATCCAAAGGAACACAAACCACAGAACAATTACAGCTTTTCCAACCCAACCTACACATTCAAATTAATATCATAATAATTAAATTCAAAATAAAAGTAAATAAAATTGAAAATAAAAAAGATAAATAATAATAAACATAAGTAAACTTTAGATATAAGTAAAATATTATTGTTTATAACAAAAATAAAATCAGACAGACAGACAGATAAATAAATAGATAGATATATAAGCACTGACACATCATAAGCATTTACACAGCTACACATGGGCACAAACCTGATGCAGTTTTTCATGGCAGTCAGCACTAATCATACCACAGGCTTTAGAGGAAGAGGTGCCTGGATATCTGTCCATCATTTCTTTGTCACTGATAGAGAGTCATCCTGTCCCTCCTCTAGCAGTGGAACAAATCTGATAATGAGAGAACGAGTGTGACAGTGAGGTAGGGCTGAGCTTTCAGCAGATGAATAAAACATGTCTTGCTCACAGAAAACGTGATATATGCCTAATCTACCTAACCCTGCATTTGTCATAATCAAAGCAAACAATTTTGAACATGCAGTCGTTTATGGTTGCACTATATCGTACTATATTGCATAAGAGGATAACATAACCTATTTATTATCTGGATTAAGCCTTGGACATGTTGTGCAATCTTCAGCATCATGTTTTATGAAAACACAGGTTTTCCATTTCATGGTGTCACACCATATTTATTTCTCATTAAAAGCATCTAATAGCTCCTGCCTAAAAATCCATAACCTTAACCTTGTCATTATGCACATTATCAGCAGTTTCAAGCCTATCAAAAGAAATAGCAGCTGTGTACTCCTCTCGTTATCTGTGTTGAACCTGCAGTCCCAGTCTATCAATTCATGACACTGTCTCAGTCCATAACAAATGACTTCTTTACACCACACAGCATGGGCATAATTAGTTTTGTCTTGATTGATTGAATGGTGCTTTACTACTACACTTGTTTTACAATAGTACAGCACTGTACTGTAATTCACTTAATTGTCAATACTTCATATCTTTGATGTGGTGGACAAGCCTATTGTTAAATATAATGTATTGTTGCTAATTTACCTATTATGAAATATGGATTATTAAATAAACAAAAGGCAATTGACCAAAATGTCACATCTTGTTGTACACCCAGATTTTACTTTAAATAAAAGCAGGATATCTGAATGATTTCAACAGTCATAGACAGCGTTTTGCCTTTTCACAGAATATATCATGCATATTTAAAACAACATTTAATAGTTTAGTTGTTGAAAAATAATAAATAAAATATTTTATGTAAAATTATACATTTATATTATTTAGCTGAACCCAAATTGAATAATGACACTCAGGTAGCCCGTGGGTTATGATGAATACTGAAGGTAATGAAAAATATAAGTCTAATTTTTATGAAAGCATTAAATAATGAATTATAAGTCCATTAATTATAATAAATATTAAATACCTCAAATACACAACATGCCACTAGGGGCCTTCTGACCCAATTATGAAGAGATCTGCTGTAACCTAAAGGTCTAAATACCCTTTTCACATTAAAATAAAAACAATACTTGTACTTTATGAATTTAATTCAATTTTAATATCCAAAATAATATAAATACACAATTCACTATTATCCATTAAGATATAAATACAATAAGATGAGGGTTTGTAAATTATGAATTTTAATTTTGGGGTAAACTATACAGTATATGTTCAGTTGAAATTGTAAAATTAAGAGCATAGCTATCAATAATGTACTGATATGAGATTTAGTAACTTTTATGAGATTAAATGTCGTTGATCAATACATTTTTACCCCAGATTGTGTTGGATCTAATCTTACCCTCCATTCCCATTTAGCCACTTCTCTGGTGTGACTGAAGCTTGAAACTCATTTGCTCTCTTACTGTATATTCATTGTTCCTTTTTACGCCTTTTTGAGTCTTCACATAAAAAAAACAGTAAAAGGAAATAATGTACCTAAAGCAAGGCTTCAGCAGACATAACACAAACTGTTGGTGAGATTCTATGGAATAGGCGTATTGTTTGAGACACCTGAGACTCTGTCCGGCCTGAGGTTCACAAGTTCACACTTACATATAATTAGCTGAAGTATTATAATGCATATTTGGCGTGCTGTCCGGGGAAGGGCTCTGAGCTTGGGAATGACCCGAACCTAGAGTACCCCCCCCCCCCCCTTATAAGTGTAATATGAAAACTCAAAGTGGAGGAGATGGGTTGGAGTGGGGATGCTGATAAACCGTCAATGGATAGAGGTAAGTCAGCTGTACCATACTATACCATAGTGTTGGTTATCTTAAGTGCGCTCCACCTGTGCTAATTAGGCTAAGTATCTGACGCGCTCTCCTCCTGAACCTTGTTAATAAAATATCATATAGTAACACTGACAGCTGGTGGACACACACACACACACAAATAAATAAATACAAATTTGTACCAAAAGAATACAGACAGTGCTGTATATATATAATATAGGAAATATCTTAATAGCAAAAGTAGTAGTCAGAGAAAACATAGTGAATGCTGTTATCTAACCACTGATTATGTGATCATATTGCTCTGTCACTCTACAGTAATTGCTCACTCCCTGTGTTGGGATTCAACTTCATATGCCGATGCCCATTAGGCCAAATGGGACTGCGATACAAGCTGGACTGACCCTGAGCTGCTTTAAAACAACATGTTCTGCCCACCCACCATCTGTCCTCAGTGAATGCCCAGCCTTGAGCACAAATCTGGAATTGATATGGAAAGTACATCTCCATCATCAGCAGTGGTCAGATAGCTTGAGCTTAACACCGCTTCCAGTAGTATTTATCTCCTTGAAAGCCCAGTTACAAGTTTGAAACTTGAACAAAATTGCTTTGATTATCGGTATATTAAAGGAATTGTTTATACAAAAATAAAAATTTGCTAAAATTGTACTTATTCAAGATGTAGTTTGTTTCTTCATCAGAACAGATATGGAGAAATTTTGCATCGCATCACTTGCTTACAAATGGATCCTCTACAGTAAATGGGTATTATATTATATTATATTATATTATATTATATTATATATTATATTATATTATTTACTTAAAGGGGTCATCGGAGGTGATATGCACTTTTACAAGTTGTTTGAAATGAAATGTGTGTTGGCAGTGTGTGTACACAACCACCCTATAATGATTTTTTTTTTAATCTCTTTAAATCATTTCCCCTTTCTCATATCAAGCCATTCTCAGATGCCTGACTCTCGTTCTGACGGCACCCATTCACTGCAGAGGATCCATTTGTAAGCAAATGATGCAATGCTAAATTTATCCAGATCTGTTCTAGTGAAGTAACAAACTCTACATCTTGGATGGCCTGCGGGTGAGTAAATAAATTTTCAGCAAATTTTAATTTGTGGGTGATTGCTTTAATACACTGTGATTGCAAGAATTACAATCTGTGGGCACTCAATATTTCAGATCAATATATAAGATTTCTATGTTGACATCTTAAGGCCCTAAAGGGTTTAATTCTGCATACCTGACTAGTCTTCTATCACGCTACAATCCATCATGCTCCCTAAGGTCGCAAAACTCTGGACTAAGTCCACTAAAGAGGGAAGAGCTTTTTCATATTTGGCTCCCAAACTATGGAATAGCCTTCCTGATAACGTTCAGGGTTTAGACACACTTTCTCTGTTTAAATCTAAATTAAAGACACATCTCTTTAGCGAAGCATTCTCATAATGTATCTCATGACCTTGTACTTCAGTTGCATCTGATCAAATGCACATTATATTTCTTTTGTTTGGTTTGAACACATAATTTTTTGCTTAGTTGGAACAGTAGCTAGACTAATTTTTCTTTATTACCTTCTTTGGATTGGCATCCCGTGGTAACTAGGAATTACACAATTTGAATTGAATTGAACATTTTTAAAGGTTAAACAGTCTGTGGGAATGTGGGAATAGATGCAAAATTATCTTGTTTATCATTCCTGTGTCCCTTCAGTAACAGGTGATATCCTTGTATAATGTCATATACACTATACAACAGAAGTCAAAATCTTCAATCTTGTTTTATATATATATATATATATATATATATATATATATATATATATATATATATATATATATATATATATATATATATATATATATATTGCAAATTATGACCTTGTGCTTTATGAAAATGTATAATTATAATTCTTTGTGAGCATTTAGATTATATGTTGTTATGTGAACTCATTATGAGCTGTTCATGAATGAGTATTATATTCTACTGTCTCAAGCGTGAAGAAGTGTATAACATGACTAGACATTTGCTTCTAATTACATCAATTTTAAGAGGCCTCACAGACACTAAATTAGAGCTCATCTGCATACACACCCGTACCACGCATGCAAGCTGGATTGTTGCTCTTCTCATAAATGTAAGGACAATTGAACAGAAGAGTAGACATCCGGAAAGACATAAAAAAAAAAACAACTTTCAGTGCCTTTATTTTCAGCTGTCAAAAAAATGTACCGTAAAATCGGTAAGAAGAATTATTGTCTTTATTGTTGAAAACTATATTGTTGAAATCATGTTTGTATTTCTTTTCATACCCTGGGAGAGGTCATTTCCACTGCCTGGTACATTGTGTCAGAGTCAGCAGAGAGGAAACACAATGTCTTTTCTTAAAGTAATAGCTTTCATCAGTGCTGAATTCTAATTTGCACATTACTGTTTACAGTGTGGTTTCAAATACAATGCAGATATTTCATGAGTCACTTCAGTCAGTTCCATACTGTATCTCTTGGAGAACATGAACCTAAATGTGAAATGTGTTTTATTTCCTTTCAGAAGTAATGAGACGAGATCAGTACAGAACTGTTTATTGTTATTAAAACTTTATATACCCTGGTTGGTGCCACAGAGAATTACATCTCTTTTACAAGACAGAGCTGCACAGGGAAGACAGCAACCACATTCAGACACACATTCAGGGGGTTGGATCAAACATTTATAGCAATTACAAAAAAAGAGATTAAAATTCTATATCTATGCTACAGAGTTGCTCTTTCTACTTTTCTACACCAGGAGGTGGCGACAAGTTACTTTTAATTTAGGCGAATCATTGAATTATATTATATTATATTATATTATATTATATTATATTATATTATTTACTTAAAGGGGTCATCAGAGGTGATATGCACTTTTACAAGTTGTTTGAAATGAAATGTGTGTTGGCAGTGTGTGTACACAACCACCCTATAATGATTTTTTTTTTTTCATCTCATTAAATCATTTCCCCTTTCTCATATCAAGCCATTCTCAGATGCCTGACTGTGTGATGTCACACAGACCCAGGCCCCTCCCACAATTGTGGATTGGCACTGGAGTTTTACCTTAGACCCGCCCTGAGTGAGCTGTCTTCAGTCCGCCATTGTTTCACCGCTGGAGCATATGTAGACAAGAATGGCTCCTAAGCGACTGAGGTGTTCTGTTGTTGGATAAAATAAATGAACACAGCAGTTGTCATTTATTCTGACATCTGATCCACTGAAGACGCAGTGGATTACCTTTGTTTTTGAAAAGAATGCACCCCCGATCTACCTAAATGTGCTTATGTTCACGCAAATTAAGTTTATCTTAATTCTCTAGCTGAGGTAATTGGGCAGTTAAAACCTACAAACTATGCTTGTGATATTATTCCATCAGGATTAGTTAAGAAAATGTTTGATATTATTGATCCCAGTATACTGACTTTAATTAATAGAAGCTTCAAAACAGCAGTAGTTCCGATGGATTTTAAACATGCCATTGTACAGCCCCTTTTGAAAAAAATAATTATTTGAGTTCAAATGTTTTATCTAATTACAGGCCTATTTCTAAATTGCCATTTTTATCTAAAATTCGAGAAAACATGGCATTGAACCAATTGCAGACATTTCTAGCTCAAAATTAGATCTTTGAGAAATGGATTGAAACTGAGGGGTGACCGGGAATTTGCAGTAGCAGCTCCGAAAGTGCTGGAATAAGCTACCTCTACATCTCAGACTGGCTCCATCATTAGGTTATTTTAAATGAAAATTTAAAGTGCATTTACTTGAATTAGCGTTTGGTTCTGCAAACTAATTAGCAAGAGCTATTTTATAACATTTGTTGTTGTTGGTCATTGTTTGTCTGAAAGTTAATACTGTGTAATAAATTTTTATTTAGAGATTGTACAGCACATTGGTCAACGTTATGTTGTTTTAATTGTGCTTTATAAACAAACAAACAAACAAACAAACAAACAAACAAACAAACAAACAAACCAGCAGTGATCCAGCTTTACCTACAGAAGAAGTGAGTATAAGGTTATTTTATGAATCTTTGCAAGTCGCCTTTCCTAATAACATGCTAGTTAACAAGTTCCTCGGCTAAAGTAAACAGTATCATGAGAATGGCTTGTCACCCCATGAAAGAGAGGGGCAGGATAAGCAGAGCTCATTTGCATTTAAAGGAACATGGAACAGAACAGGTTGCTGAAAACCTGTTGGTTGGGCCACTTTTTTGGGTAAAAAGTGTTGTTTTACACTACCACTGAGAAATTTTAACCAAAGTATGTTATAGACTTTTCATTAAGACCCTAAAAAATCATATCAACTTGTGGAAAATGGGCATCCAATGACCCCTTTAAGAAAGATGTGCCTATAGCTTAAGTTAAACTGAAAATAAAATCCATGTTTTTATATATTTTATTAAAAATGTGTGTGTTGTATTTAATGTGTGCTAACTACAGGAACTGTGCTACTTAGAGTTAAATGTTTTGCTAGGAGGCACATAAAATCTATTGAAAACAATCTTAATTCAAAACATTTTTAAGACCGTAAAACAATGTCACATGCAAATTAATGTTTTTTCCTTTAGTTTTAGAGCGAAAACATATCACAGAAGCAAATTTTCTGCAAAGGATATGAGTGCTAATTGATTGGTCCCTGCTTATTCCGAACATGTTGGTCCTAAAATGACACTAATGTTAAAGGGGTATTTTGTCTGGTACAACCAAATTCTGTATTAGATGTCAGTAATGCCAATGTGATGTACTGTAATATTACACTGTTGTGGCCATTGATATAGAATATAACGTGCAAGACATAATTATTTTTGAAATGTTGTCATTGTAATGGCTAAAAAAATATTCTTCACTGTGACTGTGGAGTGGTATAGCAGCTTTGTGAATGCAAGTTTCCTTACAAGCTGTGGCAATGTTGAGGGTCTGAAGCTAATGTTGTTGACGCTTGCAAGCCAAGAGCCAATCCATCAGGCGTAGGTCGGAGGAAAAAACAACGACGGCGAGGTACTTCATCGTTTTAAAAGGCTATTCATCACAGCAGTCGCTGCTGTCAGCTTCTGCTCCAATATTTCCAGGGGAGGAATCAGGAACTAGCCAGATTCCTTCCTCAGTTTTTCCAAGAAGAGAAACAGCACATCACGAGCTTGCCAGATGCCAGGAAGAGTCGCTGTCTCATGTGTGCTCTCACACACTCAAAAGCACACACTCTCAGTAGTTGTTTTCCCATGAGCCCTAAGGGTGTGTGAGCCACATGCATGTGTTTGAGAGAGAAGAGCAGATAAGCAGGGATCAAAGAGCCATTGCGAGCTTTACAGCCTCACAGAAAAGCTGAGCTGGATGTAGTTCCAAAACAGACAACAGACAACGCCGCTTCTCTGAATACATACAGATATTTTTATAGCATCTAGCTGGTTCTTTTTGGCATTAGTCGGTTTTAGTTTTGTGCGAATCATTGACAATTTTTTTCAACTGATTCGTTTTCAAATGCTGATTCATTCGGGAATGAAACAAGTGTTTTGTCTTTATGAATAGGTCATTGAATCATTCTCCAAACGGACTTGTTCAAAAACATAATTATTTTGGAATGAACCTTCACTACTGTGTGTTGCAGCTTTGTCTGAAACAATTTTCATTGGTGAAGCCAAAAAAACAAACAAAGGAATGGAATATATTGAGTTTAAGATATAATTTACTCAGTATTAATTATTTATTAAGCAACTTGTCTCAGAAATTTTGGTTCCATATCCAAGTTGCCACTGCACAGTTCTAACATGAAGTTTGTGTTTGACCGTTGCACTTCAGGTGTCAAGTTCAAAGAAGTTAACTTTTTAAAGTGCATCTCTCTAGAGTCTAGACCTTGTCTTGCATTCCACTGCTCTGCCTCACACATTTTTAAATGCAAAAACAGGTTCTGTGTGTGCAATACTGCTTTATAATTCATACAGGCTTTTCAGCACAATATTTAAGGATGTAATTCACTTTTTTGCTCTTTTAAATAATCTATATAATATCAAACAATGTAGTTCTAGGCCTATAAAAGAACATGTGCAGTTCAGTGATGCCAAAAATCCTCATCATACGGATTGTGACTGTCCCTTAAGTGAACTTAAAGAGAAGACAGACCAGTATTAGTCATGCTCCGTGGTCAATAATGCTCAATAGCTCACCTGAATCCCTCTCATGCAGAATCGACTCCTTCAGCTGGATACTAGTGTAGCTTGTATTTTATTGCTGAATGTGCCTTATAAATAAGTTTCAGCAAAATGTAAACATTGGTTTTCCTTAGCAAGTCAGAACTGTATTTCAAAAAAGAAATGTACTTTCAAAAGTCAGTCATTCTTGAATGGTATATTTAACATTCATCTTAATTGCAACCACTGTGGTAATCTTTTATGATCCTTTATCATGCTTTTCAAAATAAACTTCTTAAACTCTGTAACATAATATTAAATTGCTTTGTTGCTACTTAAAGGGATACTCCACCCCAAAATAAAAATTTTGTCATTAATCACTTACCCCCATGTCGTTCCTAACCCGTAAAAGCTCTGTTTGTCTTCGGAACACAATTTTAAATATTTTCGATGAAAACCGGGAGGCCTGTGACTGTCCTATAGACTGCCAAGTAAATAACAGTGTCAAGGTCCATTAAAAGGTCTGAAAGTCGTCGTCAAAATACTCTATCTGCCATCAGACGTGCAATCTGGGTTATATGAAGTGACGGGAACACTTTTTGTAAGTGAAGAAAACAAAAATAACGACTTTATTCAATAATTCCTTTGTCAACGGTCTCCTCTGTGTCCCTTCCTATCACCGGATGCTGTGTATGCTATTTTGTGACAGCGCATCTTAGTCCTGAATTTGCTATGGTAGCTTCTTTAAAGGGAGGGGTGAGCGGGGGACAGAGCCATTGGTTGCAATTCGCAACCTCACCGCTAGATGCCACTAAAATCTACACACTGCACCTTTAAATTGTGTTTCTGAAGACAAACGGAGCTTTTACGGGTTTGGAACGACATGGGGTAAGTGATTAATGACAAAATTATCAATTTGGGATGGAGTATCCCTTTAAAGAATCCTTTAAATAGAAGCACATTTTAAAGGAATAGTTCACACAAAAATTAAAATATGCTGAAAGTTTACATTTCCAGATGTAAAAGACTTTGTTTTTTTATTGGAACAGATTTGGAAAAATTTTACATTACAACACTTCTCACCAGTAGATCCTCTGCAGTGAATGGGTGCCGTCAGAATGAACACCTGATCAAAACATCACAATTATCCATAAGTAATCCACATTACTCAAGTCCATCAATCAAAGTCTTGTAAAGTAAAAAGCTGTGTTTATGATAAAAAGAATCAAACCAGTTCTTTTTGCTATGTATAAATATGAGTCCTCTATCCATAATATTGCTTTCTTTAGTGGAAAAGGCCAAATATATCAGTGGACCTTGATGTGAGAAGAAATTAGGAAATGGACTTTGTCACTGGAGGAAGTGAAAAAAAGGGATTGTACTATACTTCACAAGACATTAATTGATGGAGGCGAGTGGATTATTGTGATGTTTTTCATCAGCTGTTTAATTGTTGTCTGCAGTGAATTTTGACGGCACCCATTCACTGCAGACAACCCAATGGAGAGCAAGTGATGTAATGCTAAATTTCTTTCGATGAAGAAACAAACTCATCTATGTCTTGGATGGCCTCAGGCAGGGCCAGACTCTGACGTGGCAGTCCGGAGGGAACTGTATTTCGGCTGGGACATCCTCTAGTCTAGTGCCCTGGGCACATGCCCGGTAGGCCTGTGCGTTAATCCGGCCCTGGCCTCAGGGTGAGTAAATTTTCAGCAAATTCTCATTTTTGGGTGAACTTAACTATTCTTTTAATGTATATAGTGCTATGAAAAATCATGTATCTAATTTTCGTCTGCTCTTCCCAACAGTAAGGTCACCCCACTAGTAATATCTAAAATTAGATAACATTCCCTATCTAGCAATGCATTTCCAATTCAAGGAAAAATTAATATTTGTGTTGTTTTAACCTAATTTCAGATCAGTCAGACATCCAAGATCTTAGATCCTACAAGCTCACATTGTGTCCTAATTGAGAATATCTGTAAGACAAATAAAAACTAGACATTTCTATTGCTTCTATAGCCTTTAGTACAGTACACAGAGATTAAATCTCCCTGTGGCTGTTTCTTTTTCTACAGTTATTCGGTGCGTGTTTTGTCTACCAGTCTTGCTATACATAAGCAATGGCCCTGGGTTTAAAAGCTGTCCACCTCTTACACTGTTTAACTCTCTGGTACCAGAGCAGGAAATGAGGTCATGACTGGTGTGGTGTTGGATCATGTGTGCTCCTGCTGTCTGTTCATCGACTGTCTGGACGTGTGTAAATCTGGCGTGTGTTTATTGATCCGTTACACCACCGTTAGCCCCTTTATCAGCCGTGAAATGGCCTTCTGTCTGCCTACCTGGCCATGTCTGGCAGTTTAATTCCTTTGGGTGGTAGAATAAGCTTGATTCATTAGTGCAATAAAAGTGTTTCAGAACACAAAACACACAAAGCTAACAGAATAATAAATCAGCATAAGAAAACAAACTGTTATGATAAAATTATTATTATTATTCTTTTTTATTTAATTATTTATTTATTTTTGCTTAACCTTGCTTAAAGGGTTAGTTCACCCAAAAATGAAAATTATGTCATTAATGACTCACCCTCATGTCGTTCCAAACCTGTGAGACCTCCATTCATCTTCGGAACACAGTTTAAGATATTTTAGATTTAGTCCGAGAGCTTTCTGTCCCTCCATTGAGAATGTATGTACGGTATACTGTCCACGTCCAGAAAGGTAATAAAAACATCTTCAAAGTAGTCCATGTGACATCAGAGGGTCAGTTAGAATTTATTGAAGCATCGAAAATACATTTTGGTCCAAAAATAGCAAAAACTACGACTTTATTCAGCATTGTCTTCTCTCCCAGGTCTGTTGTGAGCGCGTTCACAGCACTGCAGTTCAGTGATATCCGGTTCGCGAACGAATCACTCGATGTAACCGGATCTTCTTGAACCAATTCACCAAATTGAACTGAATCGTTTGAAACGGTTCGCGTCTACAATAAGCATTAATCCACAAATGACTTAAGCTGTTAACACTTTTTAACATGGCTGACACTCCCTCTGAGTTCAAATAAACCAATATCCCGGAGTAATTCATTTACTCAAACAGTACACTGACTGAACTGCTGTGAAGAGAGAACTGAAGATGAACACCGAGCCGAGCCAGATAACGAACGAAACATTGACTCGTTCTCGAGTCAAGAACCGGTTGCATCGGTTTTCGGATAACTAATAGTGATGGGAAGTTCTGTTCTTTTCCGCGAACCGGTTCTTTCGGACAGTTCGATTCAATAAACCGGTTGAAGAAAACGGTTCACTAGTTCTTTTGAGCTCGACGTAATGACTTAATTGGCGATGATTGGTGATGCTCCTGTAGCTCAAGTGTTAGAGCATTGCGTTACCAAGCGCAAGGTTGGGGGTTCGATTCCCCGAGAACACATAAGTTGATAGATGATGGTTGAATGTTGTTTGATTGGATTTGGATAAAAGCGTCTGCTAAATGCATAAATTTAATTTAATTTAATTTAATTTTGATTGCCCTTGATTCAAGCCTTCTGTTTACCCGCGCTCATAACTTTAGCACAGAATCAGTTCAGAATCAATCATCAAAAGAACCAGCTCGGTTCAGACGCGCTGTGTGTCAGTCTGCTTCACGCTAAATCACGCATGCGCAGTATCATCAGCTCTTCGCTTCTCGAATCGGGCGCGTCCGACATAAATGGTTCTTGACTCGAGAACAAGTCAATGTTTCATTCGTTATCTGGCTCGGCTCGGTGTTCATCTTCAGTTCTCTCTTCACAGCAGTTCAGTCAGTGTACTGTTTGAGTAAATGAATTACTCCGGGATATTGGTTTATTTGAACTCAGAGGGAGTGTCACCCATGTTAAAAAAGTTAACAGCTTAAGTCATTTGTGGATTAATGTTTATTGTAGACGCGAACCGTTTAAAACGATTCAGTTCTATTTGGTGAACTGGTTCAAGAAGATCCGGTTACATCGAGTGATTCGTTCGCGAACCGGATATCACTAAACTGCAGTGCTGTGAACGCGCTCACAACAGACCCGGGAGAGAAGACAATGCTGAATAAAGTCGTAGTTTTTGATATTTTTGGACCAAAATGTATTTTCGATGCTTCAAAAAATTCTAACAGACCCTCTGATGTCACATGGACTACTTTGATGATGTTTTTATTACCTTTCTGGACGTGGACAGTATATCGTACATACATTCTCAATGGAGGAACAGAAAGCTCTCGGACTAAATCTAAAATATCTTAAACTGTGTTCCGAAGATGAACGGAGGTCTTACGGGTTTGGAAACGACATGAGGGTGAGTCATTAATGACATAATTTTAATATTTGGGTGAACTAACCCTTTAACAATTTTTATAATGATTTTTACTAATTAAAATTATTGCAATTGATTTAGGTTTACAGAGATGTATCATTTTTGTTTGTAAATATGACAAAGGGTTTGAGCTAGTATAAAGCCATGTGGATGAAAACTAAGGTGATGAGTTTTGCATTACAGAAGAAGAATGTTAATTTTTTAATGGACCATATTGAATTGAACTCAGTTGGACTGAATCTGTGCACTCGCTGTCTACATTGTCAACTACCTTATAAAATTTTCCTCTTTTTTTTTTGAACAATTTTTATTGGCATTTTTCAGTACTGAATAAAATATGTTTTGTAATCAACATATTATTTCCTTGATTCTTTGGTGACAAAATGCCACAGAGACTGTTGAGTAGTATTCTGTTGAATTGGATGAACAGTTTCATCGAGATTGTCACTGCACTAACCAAATTGGTGGTATATTAATATGGATTTGTATCTCACGTCTTTATTTTTTTATGATCTGCTTTTGCGCTACTGCAAATCAAATTGCATGCATTTGCCTCCTACAGTATGTTCCAAAACTTCCTTTTCTCATGAGATCATGTTATGCCTGGAGATTATATATAAAATGCTGCTTTAGCCAAAATTACGTCTCTTATAAGGCAGCATAATCTTTCTGGCTACTTTTGGAACAGTCTTTGCATATGAAATGTTTCTGATGTCTAGGTAGAAAGCTTAGTGGGATTTAAAACAGAGTCTGTATATCAATGTATAAAAACGTTATATTCTTTGATTGAAGTTTAAAGAAAGCCTTTAAACAGCAGGAGCAGGATTTTCTTTTTTCCTGAAGCATAATATCACTCTTTGTTGAACCTGTTTAACACAAGCAATCTGTTCATTTAAACAGAGAGCTACAGACATTCCCGAGGCTTCACACTACTCCAGGATAATTCCAATTTGAATCATGGTCAGAAGTAATACGGAAGAAACGCTGCAGTGTTGGCTGCTTGTCTTTTTGAAGCCGCAGGAGGGTATCAAGTGTAATCAGTTCTTTGATTAAGAGTGAATTGGGGGAAAATCAGTTTGGGGTGCTTCAGATGAAAAGGATGCAGGATTTAATTGTCCCTGCAGCGGTTGAACACTTTTCTGAAGTGTGTTACCTTTTCACGACATTGAGAACAACTGGCCGTAGGGTTCTTATTATGCCATTATTTTTTATTTGCATCAGGGTTTTTATGAATAGCCTCGACTGAGAACATGTACAGTATCTTATTTTTTCCCTCACCCACTGCTATAGTTCCAGCTGTGGTGTGAACTTTGGTGTGAGGAGCTAATCAAATGCCTTGACATGATGTTATGATAAATAACGAATTGTCATAACAAATGATGCAGCAGATGTGCAGCCTTCAATCATGTTTTCTGCTTTTTTTCTTATTCCTAAGGGTTAAATTGCTTTTCATATGACTGAATGTACACACAGTTTTGCCAAATAATACACAATTTTCAGCTTTTATTCATGTCAGTTTAACACAATACTACTAGTAAAAAAGTCAGTTATAAGGTTAAAAACTGAGGTTTTGCATTGGGTAACACATGGGGCAGTGAACACTGAAATGAACATGCTTTTTCTTGTTTGGACTAGTTTTTGGCTGACTGACATTGTGTGCTATTCCAGTTTCTTTTGGTCTTTGCATTTTTGATTAAATATAAATGATTGAAATATCAATGAAATCAAAGGCAGAATAGCTTTGGAGTTTAGGGAGTGGGACTGTGAGTAGTTTTGATATTCTATGTCTACCTAAATGAACTAACCATCATTCAGTAGCATAATGGAAATGCCAAAATGCCAACATTACAGAAGCTCTTTCAAATCCCAGCTTAACCGAACAAAATAACAAGTTTGGATTATGGAATGTCAAACCATTACAGGGTTGGTGCACATATATTTTACAAGGCAAATGTAAATGTGTTCTTAAGAATCAGGTCAAGATGATGTGGGAAACAACAATGATAATTTCCGACTTTTACATCCCACAGAACAATAAAAACTAAAATGTTTACCATAAAAAAAAACATACAATAACACTTAATTTTAACATTTAATCTTCCCATCCAGCTGGGAACTACAAATCCCTTGCCTAGTGTCAGTTATTGCCAACGAATATGATTTGTGTATTCACAACACAAATGGATTAAGTAAACATCTATTTGACAAACTGAACTGGACTGCACACAATTAAATTAAGTTTAGGAATTGTGTTGCATTAGCTCATTTCAATTTAATTAAACCATGAGCGAAGATAATTTTTGTACAGTTTTGTTTCTGTTTCTTAAAGCTTCTCCTGTCATATTTATCTGAGTCAATAATTCATACAGTCACCAATATCTAAAACGTTTTAGAGAAAAGCAGGTGTTTATTTAAAACTCTTCAGTCCAAATAAATGTGGATACCATTCTGTGGTGTTTCCATGGTTACACCTGAACAAAGTGTAATGCCACAATTGTTTAGTTATTATAATGATACTTTACACAAAATCAAGCATATGGAGTGTCAAAACCATATATACAAACAGCTTTGGTGCTCATATTTTATAAGGCAAATGTAAATGTGTTCAAGAATCAGGTCAAGGTGATGTGGGAAACAACTTTGATGATCAAACCAGCCCAAATTATTCATAATTCCCAGCACTGCGAGGAACAGCTGAAGAACCCGCATGTGCTGAAATATGATGGCTTTTGAGTACCAAGAGACTTGCGTAGTTGCATCTAGAATCCGTGCAGTGGCGTACAGAATTAAATGTCGTATCTAATTTCAGTCTAAACCATATGAAGGTTATCTGATGAGAAATCAGATTTTAGGAGGATTAAAACTTTTACAAGTGCTTTGGAAAATGCTCTCTGCTCCTAACCCTCCACCCATCTTAAGACCCCCGTTTTTAGACAGGATTGATTTGATGAATTGCCCTCCTACAGGAGCAAGACACACTTAGCACACTGTGATCCGTGGTGATGTAAAACGATTAGCATCTACTGAAGGGTGGGTCGCCCCTGGGGCATGAATGAATGATTTAAGCAGGTTATTAGCCAGTTCTGTAGATGCAAATTTAGAGGTCTGGGGAGAAGTCAATACAGCTTTCCTGTCGCAATACAGATACACCATTGCCTAGTCTAAGTATTGTAATAATTGTTGTCATTATCTTACAATTTGAAGGTGCTGTTAAGTAGTAGCTATAAAAAAGTAGCCATCTGTTCATTTGTTTTCTGTTCTTTGTTTCCTTTGTTACCTTTTCACAAATTCACAAATGTTGATTATATATTTGTGGTAACACGTTTAGACACATTGTTTGTATGAGGCGTCTGATGGCAATCCATCTGTATGTGGCATAATTGGTCTAAAATGCCCCATACTGTCAATGCCAAATGCCAGTTGCTCTGGCCCTACATGTATATATTACATTACAGATGGCTTGTCAGCAGTGGGGTTATTGTTTGACTGTCATACCTTCTGGTTTCAAGCATGACTTGCTGCATTCTGGACAATCTATGTCTGACCTTTCCACCAAAAATATCTAAACATTTACATACCATTCTTTCTATTTAGGGGTTATGTTGTTGTGCTACAAATTTCTACCATGAGCACAGATAATAGCAAGTAACACAATAGGCAGGTTAAACAATAATAAACATGTCTGGCAAGCTAGAACTATGTATAGTTGTGTATATACTATATGTATAGTTTTGAAAAAAATGAATGGAATTGGACCTTAAAATAAAGTGTGACTGAAAAAAATTAAATGTTAAATGTTTTTTGTTGTTGTTATTTTTGTTTTGTTTTGTTTTTTGTCTCATTTAAACATATACATTCATTTTGACAGGGTAAAAAGGGTGTCAGGGTGTTTTACTGTCACTTTTTAACTATTTAATGCATCTTTGCTGAATAAATATTAAAGGTGCCGTAGGAGATCTTGGAAAATGCTAACTTTATCCTAAAAGCACTGAATGCAAACGACCTACCCTCCCTGCAATCGCCATCCAAAGCCATGCCTCCTGAACACATATACACTCACAGACGAGACGATCAGAAACAACATTAATACAATACATTGTGTGTCATTCACCGGTGAGAAAACTTTATAGTACAGATAGTTAAAAGTACTACAATACCAGGAAGGAAGATCAGGTTGTTGATGTTTGCCTGGCATTCTCGCTCTGTCTGCACAGCTGATGACGTGTCCTGTCTGCACGAACCGGGTGCGCAGAGGTATGCAAATACACATGTTGACAGGCAGGTAGGAAAGCCAATAAAAATGCTCGGAACAAGCGTTTTGATTGGACGAACATTTCGTGGTCCTACACCTTCCACAGAATATTTAAATACATATAAATACATTTATCACTTAACTTAATTGCTATTGGGGTGCAAAGAGACTTTCAACCATCACAACAAAAAAATGTTTCTGAAGACAGTCACCTATTGAACGTTTAACTACAATTTTTGCCTTAATAAACTACTAATTTGTTGCTTATTAAAAGTTAGTAGGTAGTTATTAAGTTTAGGTATTAGGTAGGATTAGGGATGTAGAATATTGTCATACAGAATATATTCTTTATAAGTGCCAATAAACAGCCAATATGTTATTAATAGGCATGCTATTAATAGGCATGCAATACCAAAACGCTCCAATGGGTGGGGTAATATGCCCCCCATATGCCCCCTGACAAAGCAATTTGCTTTAAACATTTACAGCAAAATCAGAGTACAGACAGTTTCTGCTTAAAAAAAAAAAAGATCAATAATTATGATTTACAAAATTATAGTAGCCTATTTGAAACATTTTGTTAGCTGATGCTAACTGGCTAGCTAACTCGCTACCTGATGCTAACTTAAGGTAATTTTTAAATATAAAATCCAAATATTTTTATTCAACCAACTAGTTAGAACAGGGTTCGGCAACCTACGACACGCGTGCCAACAGTGTCACACAAAGGGATAATCGCTGGCACGTGAGCAATAGGGAAAACTATATTTTGAGGTAATAACTTATCATAGTCACACAGACTTTTAGAAGCACTAAATACTATTAAAGTGTGAGTATTAAGTTGCGCTAGTCTACGGACCGATGCGCATGACTGCTGCACATACTGGGCACTTCAGATCAAAGCCTCAGCGGTCTAAACAGTGCTCGTCAATGTCAATATGACTGAAATGGCCAATCAAATCAAAATAGGCGGGGTTTACTGTTTACAGAAGCAAAATGCGAAGCATCAGTTTAATGTTAAAGAAAACGCAGTAAGATGATTGGCACAGTGGTTAACCAGAAAAATAAAAAATGGCACATCATGCTGAAAAAACTGCCGACCCCTGAGTTAGAATATATTTGATGGGAAAACTAAGGATTTTATGTTAAGAACAGAATAACTACAGTAATTGCTCATTGACCACTGGGGGGCATTTTACCCCACAGACTATGCTTGAAAATATAATTATATTTTTATTAAATAACACGTACTCCCTATCTACAGGTCCTACTGTTCTCATATCATATAAAACTGTGATGTTCTACAAAACAACATGTTTTAATACACTTTTTTTCTTACTGTTGAAAATTAGATAATTCGCTGTGAAATCCGTTTTCTCTTCGGTACATCACCAGTGTAAGCTTCATGGTGAAAACTTCATCACTCTCGTCAATGTAGTCCATAGTTACAATAAAAATGTATCTTGACTTTATCTTGTGGTTATTTGGGGGAAAACAGTAGGGGGGCCTTTTCCTCCACTCTACCTTAATAGTGAGAATTGGCCCCTATACAAAAGTGTTAACACAAAGTGTTATTTTTCTATTTCAAAGTTATGCTTTTTTTTTTTTTTTTACTGTCTAGTCATCCTTCGAAAAATGTATCAGGGAACACGTTAGGTAAAAAATGTTAGCCTGTATACACTGTAAGTCGCTTTGGATAAAAGTGTCTGCTAAATGCATAAATGTAAATGTAATGTGGAAAAAAAAAAATCTTGAGCAAAATAAAATGATGACTGAAGACTGGAGTAATAACTGCTGAAAATTCAGCTTTGCCATCACAGGAATAAATTACATATTCAAACAGAAAATTTTCAATTGTAATATTTCACAATATTTCCATTTTTATTGTATCTTTGATCAAATAATGGAAGCCTCGATAAGCTTAAGAGACTTCTCTAAATATTATTAAAATGTCTTACTGACCCCAACTTTATTACAGTGAAATGTATATCCTATATCCGTTTCAGACATTTATATAGTCAAAGTGAATCAGAACAAATTTGCTCTGATCTAACTCTAAACACAAAGCATTCTGGGTTACCAGCAAAGGCAAAATAATCAGGTTTTTTTAGAGGCTAAATGCTGAATGCTTTTGTGATATTTGAGGTACATTCAAACATACTAGCTGAGCACAAAACACAAGCACTCCCTCTACCTCCCGGTGTTTCTCAGGGCCCCATGACAGTGCCAGCACCGCTGTTATGACAATACCTCATAAATCACCTCATCTCCTGCTGGTAGCGTCACAATTGTGTCCTTCTCACAACGTTGTTTGTTTTGTGTGTGTTTGAATGAGATGGAAAGGTTGCCATCATAGACAAACCTATGTAGTTGGTGTCATCTCAGCCTTCCCTTCAAATATCTTAAAGGGACAGTACACCCAAAATTGAAGGTTTTTATCATTTACTCACCCTAATGTTTTTTCCAAATATGTTCTTCTGCACAATGAAACAGTGAAATTTACTAAATTAAACTGGTTCATTTCACTCAAATATAACTGAACATTCTTAACAGAAAATGTGTTGTACAGGATTAATATGGGGGAGAGCTATTAGTGCTAACTGAGCTAATGTCATTTTTATCATTTTAATGGTTTTACTTATTTCAGTTACATTTAAGCTACAGAATGTCAAAATAGTTTTCATTTAATATTTAAATATATATATTTTGTGAACTCAGATATAAGTTTACAGTACTCGTAAATAGTTCAACTTTTTTAACTTAAAGTGGAAATGAAGCAGTCAGTCAAGTTAACATTATTTAGTAAAGTGATTTCGTAAAGTGTTTTGTTATAGCTTTTGGAGCAAGGGCACTGCCATCTTGCAGTACCACCACGTGTGACGTCACGGGGTTGGTTCACTCTGATGGTCAGTGAAGTAATAAGCATTTCTTTACCTTTTGATCACACGCTTGTTTTGAAATGGAGGAAGATGACCTTGAACGCACTAAGTCTATAATAAGTTCAATTGCCTATGCATTTGAGTAAATACAGCTATGGGACCGAGCAGTATTAGGGTTTGAAGAAGTCGTGAACCTGCTGGTTTGAGGTAAAGTGCAGATCAGAAACAATACTTTTACGTGGATACTCTGAAAGGGGAAGTCATGGCCTAATGAGAGAGAGTTTGAATCCTAACCCTAAGGTTGTGGGTTTGAGTCTCGGGCCGGCAATACCATGACTGAGGTGCCCTTGAGCAAGACACTGAACCCCCAACTGCTCCCCGGGCGCTGCAGTATAAATGGCTGCCTACTGCTCCGGGTGTGTGTTCACGGTGTGTGTGTGTGTGTGTGTGTGTGTGTGTGTTCACTGCTGTGTGTGTGTGTGTGTGTGTGTGTGTGTGTGTGTGTGTGTGTGTGTGTGTGTGTGTGTGTGTGTGTGTGTGTGTGTGTGTGTGCACTTTGGATGGGTTAAATGCAGAGCATGAATTCTGAGTATGGGTCACGTCACTTTTTCAAGGCTGTCATTCCGACATGCTTTGTGTGCATTTGCTGATGAAGGCGCAAAAGAAAGCTCAATTTGGTAACATACTCATGTGCTATCCCAGCCCAGCTGTGGCTTTGTGTGTGTGTGTGCGGTGACGCTGGCGCAAACAGAAATGATCTATCACAACACGTGTGAGTAACGCATTTAAATCTCTTTCAGAAAAGGTCTATCACAGCGTGTAAGTACCGCATTGAAATCTATTCCGTGCTGTCTCACGCTTGAATGGCTTAAAACACTTTAATATTTAAACTGACAAAGCTTAAAACACTTGAGAATGAAACTTTATTGAGGAAGCAGCACTGGTCCGATTGTTCAGATAGGTGATTAGTTAAACACTGCGTCCTGTTAACAGCAGGAAAGCTAATTGAATTTGCAGGTGAACATAAAATATGATGCATACTGTACAACTGGTGAACCAGTCAATGTAATGCATATATGTTAATGGTCTGACATAATAAAATGCGACAAGAATGATATTGTATGAAGCGTTGTTTATTTACAAGTTGTGCCTCCCATTATGAAAACAATATTTGGGATACCACGATCAAAACTTAGCTTACGGCCAGTTTGATGTTGAAAATATTTACCCAAATTATGGTGAAAACCAAATTATTTGTGTGTTAAAATAACATTTGTGTGTTCAAAATGTAAATAAATGCTTATATTACAGTACTTCACTGGCCATTGGAGCGAACCAACCTTGTGACGTCACACGCAGTGGTACTGCAAGATGGCGGTGCCCTTGCTGCAAAAGCTATAACAAAAAATCCTTTTTTTCTTTAAAATGGATACATCAATCATGTTTGTTAGATATTTTTTAATCAAAGTGGAAATCACTTTACTAAATAATGTTAACTTGACTGCTTCACTTCCACTTTAATTGGTTAAGGCAGGTTAAAGTTTTTGATACACTGAAAGTCAGTGGGGTCTAGAACAAAATTGGACCCCATTTTCATTCATTGTAAAAATAAAAAATAAAAAATATTAACATAATTATACACATATTATACATTTAAAATAATGCAATGATGGCACAATATTCATTTTTAGGTGCACTATACTTTAATGCTCAAAAAAAGTCAAGTACAGTAACTCATGCTCAGACCCCTTAAATAAAGCCATCGCTCCTGGTTGCTGCACACTACTGAGATACTCAAAATTCAGTCCTGTTTTAGAGAGAACAAAAACCAATCACTTCAGGCATCCTAATGCTTAAAGAGTTACATTCCAATAACTCAATGTGCTTGCATGTGTAAAAATCATTTCCCCATTGCCATGTTTCATTGTCTGCAAATGATTGTTCCTCAAACACTGTAGAAGCAGAGAAATTACAGGTAGAATTTCAATTTCCCACTAAATACAACAAAACACTAATCAAGCCTATTCAGTGAACAGCACACAGCATTTCCAGCGAATAACAGAACTGAGAGTGTATTACACTAAGAGATAACAAAGCAGTACGCCTAGACAGACAGTCTCTGGGCTTCAAGCACACGTGTCTGGCACGAACATATACCACACTCTTCGCGTACATGTATTGTATTAAAGGCATAACTCACGGCAGTCAGGCCTATAGTATCACAGCTTGGCAGATTGACAGGTTTATTGGGCACAAAGAGGCAAATATGTTTTGCCTTTATCTGTGAAGCAGCAGGGTAATTTGGAAGGCAATAATGGAGATTTCCTTTCAGCAGCTGGAGGTGAGGAGGAACCTGTCACAGTCTTTTGTGTGGTAATGAAAGGTGTAAAATGGAGCGTCTCCCTGCAGCGAGGGAATAGCATCTGCTGAGCACATACAATGAGATGTGCCCTCAAGCTCTTCTGTATCTTTCCTTTGTGATGGGAAGTTTTCTAGGTGAAATTGATGGATATATGTTTAAAGTTATGATGAAATTTTACTGTGCTCATTTAACCAATACATAGATATATATGATGGGATGTCTATATTCCTTAATGCATTGGATGGAGGGAGCTAGTAAGTTGTTCAACTGTAAAAAAAAAAAAAAAAAAAAAAAGTTTCTAAATTCAATATTTAAATGTAAATTTACTTCAACATGAAAATACATGTTAGACTGACAGTACTCCACCAAATGTTGTCCAAACTAGCCCAACACAATTGTCTGAACAAACAGTATCCCTTTGAGCAATAATGTGGTTGATTTGTTAAGGGTTTTTAAGCTCCCAGCATGCATTGCAGCATAAATAAATAATGTGGTTATGGTTGTAGGAGTATTGTTTTGCTATTTGCTGACTTTATTTGTTTTACTTTTTTCATTACTGTTATTAATTTGTTGTGTGGTAATGTTTAGGGCTCCTTTTTAGGTGTTAAAACCTGACATCATCTGAAAACTCAAAACTATTTTATGTTTTGGTGAATTAAGGGCAAATTTGTATGAGTTTGTTCAACTTGTGTTTTGCTAAAACACATGACTTTTAGAAAAAGAACAACATGTTACATGTCACAGCAAGTTTAAAAATCTATTAATAGGCTTTTTTAAATATGCAAATTAAATCATAAAGTTCAGAGTTCACTTGAGAGTTCACAGAGTTATGAGAAATGGAAACAATAATGAAATAATTTGAGCTCCTGGCTGATAACTTGTTGAACAAGAAAATTTTGATTGGCTTGATTACAATTTGTTGACTGAGTGAGACATTTTGCATTCAGTTAACAAACAAACTTAAATTGGGTAAAAATAGCAGTGTTACTCAGGACCGTTATTATGACAATTATTGATAGAACTCAAAAGTAAACTTTTCTCAACTAAATTTTTATTTTAACAGAAACGGTTGTTAAAAATTGGAAATTGTTGATGCATGCAAATAAGGAAAAATCAGACAGACCGATATTGAGAAGAAGAAAAGCCTCATAGTGAATGAAAGAACCTAGAGGATGTTCTCATGAATATTATCTCTTCGTTGTGCTGTGCTAGGCTTTAATCTTGTTAAAAGGAGATAAGGAAAAACATGAAAAGAAAACATAATATTTTCAGATACTCCAGAGGTGATTATATATGAGTTTGGGAGATGCTTTGGTTAACTTTGTTTTGCTGTTGATAATGACTGCAACATTTTCACCAGCTATCTTCATGCAGATAAGACTGGCTGATGGGATAAGTGCCGTTATCACCTCTGTACTGGTCAATGACATTACTGCTGAGCTTATTGCAGTGTGGCTCTATGCCTCTATGCTTATGAAACTTCCGCTGAATCCATCTGTATGATCTCCTAACAGAATGAACATCAATACTTTTTTTTATGTGATAATATAGTTAATATATATATATATATATATATATATATATATATATATATATATATATATATATTTTTTTTTTTTTTTTTTTTTTTTTTTTTTTTTTTATTTTTTTTTTTTTTTTTTTTTTTTTTCTGGAAGTATTCCTGAGCCCATGTTGTGATTTTCATCACAGTAACATTCCTGTATGTGATGCAGTGCCGTCTAAGGGTTTTCCGGTCTTGACCCTTACACACAGAGATTGTTCCAGATTCTCTGAATCTTTGGATGATATTATGCATTGTAGATGATGATATCTTCAAACTCTTTGCAATGTTTCTCTGAGAAACTCCTTTCTGATATTGCTCCACTATTTTTCGCTGTGTAGCATTGTGGGGAATTGGTGATCCTCTGCCCATCTTGACCTTCTGAGAGACACTACCACTCTGAGAGGCTCTTTTTACACCCAATCATGTTGCCAATTGACCTAATAAGTTGCAAATTGGTCCTCCAGCTGTTCCTTATATGTACATTTAACTTTTCCGGCCTCTTATTGCTACCTGTCCCAACTTTTTTGGAATGTGTAGCTCTCATGAAATCCAAAATGAGCCAATATTTGGCATGACATTTCAAAATGTCTCACTTTCAACATTTGATATGATATCTATTTTCTATTGTGAATAAAATATAAGTTTATGAGATTTGTAAATTATTCCATTCCTTTTTTACTCACAATTTGTACAGTGTCCCAACATTTTTGGAATCGGGTTTGTATATATATAGAGAGAGAGAGAGCAAATAGCACAAGGGATTTGTGACATTCAGCAGCCTATGAAATCATATGATGGCTATCAGAATACCATATGAGAAAATTAATGTGGTCATCCGCACTATACCACTGGAGATCAAAGGATCATGATGGAAGAGAAGTGATGGGAAATAAATTCAAAATGATCACATGATCACCTATCTAATCCAATTAACTGAGAAATGGCAGTCATGGTCCAGACAGCACTAACACACCACAGGTTATCTGGCACCCAAAGGCATTTGGTCACTTCTTTTTTCTTCTCAGCAAGGATGAAAAGTGACAGTAATGGCATTTATAATGTTACAAAAGATTTCTGTTTAAAAAAAAAATTGTTGTTTTGAACTTCCTATTCATCAAAGACTCATGAAAAAAAATAGTAAGGAGCACCACCATTTTCAAATAAGAAACGTTTGAAATGTTTTCTTGAGCAGCAAATCAGCATATTTGATTGATTTCTGAAGGATCATGTGACACCAAAGACTAAAACTGAAAATTCAGTTTTGTCATTATAGGTATAAATTAAATTTAAAATAAAAGTGTTTATAAGCTATCATTCTTTAAAATAAATTCCACTTGGTTTGAGATATGTTATATAATATAGATCTGTGTTTTGACATTTTTAAGGTTATATGCCTTTGCTGTGCCAGAGAATGAAATGCTAGCAGTATACTGAAGTGACAGTTGCAACATTATGTGATATAAATTATATTTATGAAACAAATGTAAATAAAGCAAACACCTTCAGGCGGCAGCGTAATCTGACAGGAAACATGGCTTGTATTGCGATATGGCATTATTTTCTGACAAGATAAAATACTGAAACTGAAAGGAAAAATAATATGAGACTTGTGTTTTTAGTGAATTTGTGTATTGTGTGATTTCTCTCTCTCTCACTATCTCTTTTTCTTTCTCTCTTTTTGTCTTCCTCTCCCACCTCACCTTGTGTCTGGACACCTGTCGGCCACCTCTCCTGCCCCATTCCCAGCAGGCCTTGCTCTGACAGCTGACCCCGTCTGGTTGTAGAGTCGCATGGCTGCTTCCGTCCTCTCTGAGACACGTGTCCTCTCGTCCTTCTCTGTCCCCCCCACAACACAGCGTGACCGTCTCTGTCGGCCTGACGTCCCCATGGGGTCCACCTACTGTCTCCCTTCCCTTCGTTTCTCTGCTTTAGTTGACGACCCTGTTCATCCTCTTTCACTTTATTTTTAATTCTCTTACTTTTGGCCTTTTTACAGATGTCTCCTACTGCAGGATTGTTTATGCCTTCATCTGATGCCTTCTTCTGACAATATCTTATGCATGTACCTGCACATACACACACACAGGGGCCAATTAAAAATATTATGCTGCCCTAGGGAGTAACAGGAAGGCTAAATCTGATTAGGCACAGTAAAATGGAATGTGAATTTACATGCTTCATGAGATGCACAACTGTAATGCATTTCTGAAGAGATTAAGCAGCCACATGGGGACATTGCATCTTGTACTGTTTTGTACTTGGTGCTATGGCTTCCTGTTTCCTGTTCCTGTTTTGGTAAATGTGCTCACCTGATGCTTAGCCTGTGTACAGCCTTAGTTTTTGCATGGATCCTTTATGTATTTTTTTAAGTGTTGGGTGTCACTGTGAGTATTTTCTAATTTATGCTGTATCAGTACAAATAATGTTTGTTAAGAAATTTGTTGGTAATAGTTAAATATTATTACAATTTAAACATTTAAAGTGTACTTCTTAAAATGCCTTTGAGATATATATATATATTCTGTCTAATATTGAAAATATTAGAAAGGTTTTTGAACAGTTTTCTCCAAAATAATATTATAAAAAAAGAATATTTATACATCTAACCTCTCTAATGTTAAGTAGAAAAGAGATCAACATCAATTTAATTGTAATAAAACAATTACAAATAAAATTTTACAAATATTTATTATATTTTTAACAGTATAAAGCCTATACACATGGCAATGTATCCTGTAGCTGCATATATTTTAGGAAGGTGAAAGGGATCATCATATTTGGGGATATGCTTTGAATCAAAAAGTGCTAAACTGCTTTATGTAAATTAAAAGCTAATAACAGTGTAAAATCACAAATATTGTATCACTGAACTTGTTATTGAAATTTTAGTCACAACATGGGCATTTTTGAAAATGAACCTGTTGAATTGAATTGATCTGTATAGGCCCTATTTCTTTCCCTCTGTCACAACAATATGACAAATGTGAATAACAGTTTTCCAGTGGCTGGGAAAGCCTGTGTTGATGTAATTGTGCATGTGTATCCAAGCCGCTCTAAATTTAATTCCCATTATCAAAGCCTGAGTCTTTGAAGCTCACCTGAGCCACCCATGGAGCACAGCTGGCACCAGTCCAAAAGATACAGCAAAGCATGAAGTGACCTTTTGATATAAAGTCAGAAATACAAAATATAAAGAAATAGAGAAAGAAAAAGGCAAAAACGAATCCACCCCCTCTATGTTTTTGTCCTTGTCTTTGGTGCAAGCCAGCAGTCATGCAAGCTAACCTTTCTCTAATTGATGTTTGTGCCGAACAGGCTCACCAGGCAGCCATTTTGTGGCGGGAAGGAGAGCAGCCCGAAGCACAGTGGGGTTCTTTAATGCAGCACAGCTGTTTGAGTTTCCACAGAGATAGCCGCCTTCCTCTGAGTACGCAAAGCACAACTCAATATACAAATTACTCCCTTGTTTTTATCCTGCTTTTATGAACAGGGTTTGAATAGCCTTTTGCAAAATTATGACCATTACGCTTGCCTAGAGCAGCCTTTTTGGTTCCTAATAAATTTTAACTTGCAATCAGCTTAGAAGGTACATAAGAGCATTTAAGCATTAAAAAAGCCCCATAAA
The DNA here is from genome assembly GCF_018340385.1 of Cyprinus carpio. Classification (NCBI taxonomy): domain Eukaryota; kingdom Metazoa; phylum Chordata; class Actinopteri; order Cypriniformes; family Cyprinidae; genus Cyprinus; species Cyprinus carpio. Next base: position 17,218,908 of record NC_056605.1, read on the forward strand.
TCAGCAATATGAACTGAAAAATGACTGTGAAACTACTTACCCTGAGAATCAACTGTGAAAATACAGTGCCATGAAAAGGTTTTTGCCCCCTTACTGATTTTTTTTTCTTTTCATATTTGTCACACTTAAAAGATTCAGATCAAACTAATTTTAATATTACACAAAGATAATCCATATAAATACAGTACAAAATGCCGTTTTAAAATTATGATTTGCTTTGCAGCTTCAGGACCTGGATGACTTGCCATAATTGATGGAAGCATGAATTCTGCACTCCAGCCATCATTTTTTGTGTCAGTTTGTGACCAAGCGCACTTGGGTTATGCAGCAGGACAATGATCCCAAACACACCAGCAAGTCCACCTCTCAATGGCTCAAGAAAAACAAAATTAAGATTTTGGAGTGGTCCGGACTTAAATCCAATTGGGATGCTGTGGCATGATCTTAAACAGTCCATTCATGCTCAAAAACCTTCCAATGTGGCTGAATTAAAACAATTCTGCAAAAAAGCCACAGCGATGTTAAGGACTCTTGGCCAGTTATTGCAAATGCTTGATTGCAGTTTTTGCTTAAAAGTGTGGCACAACCAGTTATTAGATTTAGGGGGCAATTACTTTTTCATGTAGTGCCAGGCAGGTTTGTACAGCTTTTACCAGTAATAAATGAAATCATTATTTTAAAACTGCAATTTGTATTAACTCAGGTTATCTTTGTGTAACATTAAAATTTGTTTGATGATCTGAATCATTCAAGTGTGACAAATATACAAAAAACTTCAAAAACAGGAAGGGGGCAAAAAAAAAATCACACCACTGTACTTGACTCATGTGGACATTCAGTGTTTGGCTTGGTCATTTAAAGTACATTTAGACTTGAAAATCTCATATGATTAAAGTCATGTTTACTTCTGTTTAATCTTACACTGCCAATATTTTTTTACTCAACACTAACAATTTTTCTAATAGTTTTTAATAGTTTTAATTGTTCCTTAGACTTACATTGAGTCTTACACTTTCACAATATTTAGTTCTAATGGTTATTTATAGTTATTAGTTATTTATAGTTATTTATTTTTCCATTAAAAAAATGTTTTATGTAATATTTTGTTTTTTCAAACTGGAAAAAAAAATGTCTTCAAAAAAGTATTTTGCTTCATATTGTATTCTGATTTTTTTATAATTGTTTGTTGTTTGTATTGATTATTATTATTTTTTTTTATAGCCATAAGTTCCTGTTTTTCTGCAACTGTACTGGTGGGTAGAAATAGATTAATTTTTTGATTTAAAAAAAAAAAACTTATGTTTTACATTATGCCTATTTTTTTTCTCTCTTATAGTTGCAATGAAATTGAGCTGTCCAAGGTCCTGAAACAATGACTGTACTGGGACGCTGGAGAAATCTGATACAAATGACTGTAAGTTTTATGGACTCTTTGAAGGGGATATAAACTGAGACACCAAAATTCCATTGATCTTTTGACATAAAATATCCTTTGGAACTGAAAACATTTTTTTGTTAGTCTAAAACAGTTTATATTGAATGCAGTCTGCCAAAACGACAACTTTTGGAACGTTCTACTCTATGATGTAATAGTGTGGATAAGCACCGCCTCTGCAGAAGAAGAGCGAAGGTGTTTCTCAATACCAATTATGCAAAATTCATGTTCAAGATCAGCAGTTTAAGACATTAACTTGTAAGCACAAAACACAAGATACTCCTCTTTTTAAAGGGGTCATATGATGCGATTTAAATTTTTCCTTTCTCTTTGGAGTGTTACAAGCTCTTGGTGCATAAAGAAGATCTGTAAAGTTGCAAAGACTAAAGTCTCAAATCCAAAGAGATATTATTTATATAAGTTAAGACTCTTTCACACCCCCCTGAAACGGCTCGTTCTAACACGCCCTCGCACATCTCTACATCACTATGTGGGAAGATTTGCATAACGCCGCCCAGGTGTTCACACAAAAAAAGAAGGCGTACCTTTTATTCTCGTTGTAGTATTGTTGTCGCCGCCACCACCATGTCGTATAGACGCTGTGTGTTTCACTGTGAAAGCGAAACTACTTTGTTTGGCCTTCCAAAAGAGAATGTTATCTGCTTCGTCATCCCTGGAGCTGATCCGTGCTGGTCGCTGAGGAAATACATCAACTTTGCACTGTGTTTCACCAGTTGCTCTCTTTCGCAGAATCCACCACCCGGGCCGTTCTCAAGCCGCCTGCCTCTGCTCACTCAAGCCGGTCTCCACTCACTCTAGGCCTCTGGCCTCCGCTCACTCAAGGCCACGGTGTATGAGGCTGTTTCATTGAGAAAGTGAAACTACTTTGTTTGGTCTTCCAAAAGAGGACACGCCTAGAAATCATGTTCATATCATGTTTATAATGGGTTTTATGTTTATGTCTCATCGCTCCAGCTGGACAGGGCATCACAATATGTTAAGAGGCGTAACATTTCCATCACCTTTAAAGGGGTCATATGATGTGATTACAAGTTTTCCTTTCTCTTTGGTGCATAAAGCTCTTGGTGCATAAAGATGATCTGTAAAGTTGCATAGACTCACACACTTGAATGCACTTTGAATGGAACATATACGTTCACTTCTAACTGGCATCATGGCAGAATATCCTGTGATGTCCAGTTCGCAGGGCACTTACGTTCGAAAAGAACAAACGTCTGAAGCCATAAGAGAAACATACAAAATGTGCAGAGGACTGGAATTGAGAACCGCTGCTCTACACTGCTCAAAACTCACATTTAAATCATCAGTGGCAAATCCTTTACATATGTAAACATACTTACAGACTGTGAGTCAGAACAGCCAGCATTGTAGTCTTCTCTCCCAGGATCAGGAAACAGTCCTCCTTAATATGTGCTGCACACATCTGAATATTTGGGTTGAGCTGCTCTGGAACAGTGTTGTAAATACAACTTAACCAATGATTTCTGTCCTCTTTTGGAAGGCCAGACAAAGTATTTTCGTTCTCACAACGAAACAGCGTCTCCAAGGCATGGTGCCAACGGCAACAGCGAGAATCAAAGTTTACGCCTTCTTTCTTTGCATGAACATTTGGGTGGTGTTATGCAAATCTTCCCACATCGTGACGTAGACATGTGGAGGCATGTTTAAATGAAGCTTTTAGGAGGGTGTGGACAAGTCTTAACTTTTATAAAGAATATCTCTTTGGGTTTGAGACTTTAGTCTTTGCAACTTTATAGATCTTCTTTATGCACCAAGAGTTTGTAACACTCCAAAATGAAAGGAAAACTTGAAATCATATGACCCTTGGTTAATCTTGGTTACTTGGCCCAAATTTGACAAAATCCTTCCTGAGTTGGGATTATCAATAAGTGTTCTTTTGTGTTAATGTTGCAAGCTGTTCTGTGAAAGAGTTGGTTGGTAAGGCTTGCTTCAGACTGGCTGGCGCTAGGATCTGGACAGATTTATGACGTTGTCTTGTTATCCTCTTTGTCGAATTTGGCTCTTTGGGTTGTTCACACCAATCTGATTAAATCTTAAATTGTTTGATTCACTCTGATACCCTACAACTCTTAAAACTACATTTCATGACACAATAACAGTAAAATTACGTAGGTTTTCTCCTCCGCCATTAACACTTGCTGGTTGGTGTGAAATGCATTCTGGGATACCTGGCTGTCTCAAGTTCGCACAAGTCACCTTGATGCTTCCTCAATAAAAGGGACGGAGCAAGAACTCTGATCTCTGATCTGTAAAGTCAGCTCATCACCTAGGATTGCGCATGCGGACTCGCTTATCCAGCCTGAGAAATAAGTTTTTTTAATGCTATTTGAGCAAAATAAACAACATTTATGATACGGTTGTTGTCAGATTTGATTGGTGATTTCAAATATGAAATTTAATCGTAAGCTTGGCGAACAGTTTTGGAGAATTCTATGTTTCCCCATTTAAAGAGATAGGAGCTGCACTTGCATGCCTGAGAAGCATTTCAAACATGGCCATCGAGTGACATGACGCATTAAAGGGACTTTGATCTACATCATTGCCTGTTTAGCCCTGCCCACTGATTCATCCATGTAGTTTTCATGAGAGAGGTGAACGTGCAGGTCTGTGCAGAAATCAAACAATAAAGATGTCAATAAAGATGGTTAAAAACAGGACAGAAAATAGCACGTTACTTCTAAATTATGATGTTTTAACTTTATAAGTGGACCTCAGAGAGCAGTACAAAATAGGCAGTTCACGACCCCTTTAAAGCAACTGTATGTAGCTTTGTGTATTTTTGCAACTTCTGAGCCCCCTAAGGTTAAGTGAGTAGAAATTCAGTGTTGTAAATGTATAATTGTTGTAAATACAGTGGATAGCTGCTGTAATGCAATCTTCCCTTTACAAGAAATTATGTACCTGCTCACTAAACCAATACTGAACAGACAGAACAGACATTTGATGGAGAATATGGGAAAGAAACTAAAGCTAGTTGCCTTATTAGAAGTCAGTGTACCATCAGAATGATTTTGAAACTGATATTTCAAGGGGGAAAAAATCTGTTTAACCATTGTATTCTAAGCGTTTAGTATTACTTAAATAGCTGTTTATCATCTGCATGACACTCTTGTTTGCTCCACAGTTATTCTTTCCCCCATACTGATGCTGGTCAGCCTCAATTTCCCAGCAATGCTTGAAATACCTGCAATCAGATAGGAAGGATGTGTTGCCCTCCAACAGTGCATTTGATTCCACACAACAGGTTTTTCAAACATCCAGACTGGAAGGCAAATTGCATGTAATAGTCCCTTAACCCCCTGTAGATTCTTCCAGCATTTTAGGACATTTTTGATGGCTGTGCAATTCACCATTGCAACCTCTTCCTCAACCCCCTACAAAGTTAAGTTGTTCCTTTATCTGGCTTGAGTGCACCTACTGCAAGGTCATTGATTTGTTCTGAGCTATTGCAGTGCTTCACGATGGCCAAACACCTAGTTAACAACAACAATAAAGACAAGAAAAAAATAAATAAAAAACTAATGGGACCGAAAAGCATTGCCTTTTTTCCAGTATAAGGTGCAGGCAACTACCAAGGGAAGATGCAAACCCAAAGCCATAATACCTCACTTACAATAGAGACCTGTATTCCGCATGAGGCCTTCAGGGCTGGTTTGTGTTGACAGATGGATGCAGGGAGGAAAAGAAAGACTCTTTGGCATTTTGATCATGTATCATTCATGTTGTACAATGACTCACTTGGAGCACTACATGCTGCCTCAAGACAATTTCTCTCTTTTTTTTTTCTTGGCCTTGTGGCAACTCAAGCTATTTATATCTATCTATCTATCTATCTATCTATCTATCTATCTATCTATCTATCTATCTATCTATCTATCTATCTATCTATAAAATGTATAAATATGTGGTTAATTTCCTTGCTTCCTAACTCAAGAATACCATATTAATGATTACAGATTGATTGTTAAATAATTGGCTTGTTGACCAGCGAAATGAGTTGTGGATTTTTTCCCTTTCTCTTTTTAGTGAGAAACATAGGAACTTCTTTTGTGTCAATCAATGACATGGACAGGCAAAAATGGTCAGACGAGGTTCTTGGTGTCATGTGACTTTGGCTTGGGGAGCAAAGAAGGTTAAAAGAGAGGGGAATAGAGGATCAGTCTCTTTCAACGGCAGGTGCCCTCCAGGAGAGTCTTGTCCTTCGAGGGACCGGAGGAAATGTCATAGATCAGAGCTGGGTTAATCCTGCACTGATGGCTGACCTTCTGCTTAAACACACAAGTAAAGGGACTTTTTTGTCTCTCCAACTAGAAATATGTGCAGTGACTGGTTTTTAGTTGACAGAAACTTCTGTTAGGCTTCACAAGAAGTACACATGAAGGATTTGAATTGTGTGAAAATTTCAGCGTAGTGCCATTTTGGCAAATCTGAGCAGTACGCAAGCAGCGTAAGCTCTTCTGTGTCAGCTGCACTGCGCTGATGTTCTGTTTTCTTTCAAACCAAAAAATAAATACAAATAAAACAGATGTATCCTTGTGGCGCAGCTGACACAGAAGAGCTTACGCCGCCTGCGTACTGCTCAGATATGCCAAAAATGGCAAAACCGGTTGAACCACTGATGGCAGATGGACTATTCTGACGATGCTTTTCATACTTTCCTGGACATTGACAGTGTTACTTACTTGGCAGTCTATGGGACAGTCTCAAGCCTACCAGTTTTCATCCAAAATATTTTAAATTGTGTTCCGAAGATGAATGATTTGATTTTTTCGTTTGGATTTGCTGAAGAACAAATATGTAGTTTTGCACCATTCATTATAATCATTATAATATTTTTGCACCAAAATGAAAAAAGTAACTCAGCAGCATGGTAATTGCAATGGACTGAGTAAAACCTTATTAGTTAAATGCCAAAAATTACATAGTCATTTTTAAAAACCCATTTTTTCTATTATGAGGGTATTTTAATGTTTCATTGTGCCATGTTTTTATTATTCCTGAACATTAAAATTCTTTGCATAGTGTGCGTGTTTGCGCATACTGATTGCATACACATATTTTATATTCACCGTGCCCATTAAAAAAAAAAAAAAAAAAAACACCACAAAATGTAATTATATCAGTTTTTTTAGATGAACACTCAGTTAGTCATAAAGCATAACGTTTTTTCTTGCGCAGACACATGTACTATAAAACAAGAAACTGAAGCAAATCTTTTCACTGACATTCAACTCCAACAGCAAAGATCTCCAGAGATACACACATATGCTTCAGGGTATACATGATCACACATACACACACACACACACACAGAGACGTGCACACGTTCCCTTCCTCTCAGGTGGAACTGACCCAACTGCATGCATATTCATTATGCCGCAGAGGGGGGGGGGAAAGGATCATCTGGAGATGCATAACGACAAGTGCCAGTGAGTGGGCATGGAATAGCTTTGTTTAATGAACAAGCGTTTCTCTGCCTGCAGCCTTACCCAACAAGCACTGATGTTTCAGGCAGATGTGGGATGAAGATCCAAAGGCGGGTAGATGCGTGACGGCGAAATGTGAAGAAACAAGCTGACTCTTTAGTTGGCAACTTTTTTTCTTTCCACAGATCTCCTCAAGGCAATTTTTTTCCTTTCTTCCTTCTCTCCACCTCCCTTTCCACCTCTAAATGTTAAGTGAGCCACAGGGAACAAGTGGGCAAGAAAGGAAGAGGCTTTTCGCTTTGTTTTTTCTTGTGAACAGTGCCTAAATAGGCATGCATGCTTCTCATTGTGGGTTATGATTTCATATTTGTAGCTAGTTTATTGGAAAACGATTTCACAGATTCATAACTGAAACTTGGAGATGATGCCTTAATACACAATTACTTGAGAAGAAGCATTACTCTGAATAGCTTTCAGTGTAGCATCTGGGTATTACATATGCAAACACAGCACATCATCGTAAAGTGCATTCTCAGCAGCACAGTTAATCTTTTATTATGCAATGCCTTATACATTAGCTTTTTGGCAGTGATTTCAAAATTCATTTACTCCTCCAGAAGCAAACAAAAAAGTGCTTCTACTTGAGAAGGCAAAAAGCGCTGTGAATTAATATGCATCCTGAACAAATCCTAGTTCTGTTATACAGAAATACAGCTTGGTGAAGTGGACTAACATCAGCAGGGTTTTGTGCTGGGACAATATGCTCAAAGTGTGTTCTGCCTCTGGCAAACTAAGACTGTGAATTGTGCATTGAAAACCCAAATGTTTTTCTTACTAATTATTATGGAGAGTTGCTCATGATAATGGGGATGCCGATATTGTAGTACAATTGCCCATTTCATTCTGTTCTTGTTTCAGTATTATTCCTGCTGAACAAACAAAGCAATACTCATGTTCTTTTTGCAATGACAGGTCTTTATATCTTTGGCTGTGACCCAAGATTTACAAATCCACCTTGAGCGGTTATTGATTTTAAAGGCCTTTAATGTTGCCTCTGAGACAGAAAGTGACAGCCAGCAGAGCAACATGGCTCAAGGAGAAATGACCGCTGATCGAAGGAAAAATACCTCTGATTGCCTCTTAGTCTTCCAATCAGCTGGCTTGAAATCATCACCTCTCTGACATGAGATCAGGACAGCACTGTACTCTGTTCTCCATTAGAGCAATATAGGTTCAATTCCAGATACATTAGTACACGATCAATTCACAATATTCCATTTTTTTTTTCTTTTCTTTTTTTTTCTTTTCATCAGTTCAGTATATTTGCACACAGAGATGTCTGCACATAGCCAGTTGCATCATGCCACCACAAACTTTTTTTTTTTTTCTTTAATAAAATGGTGCTCAAGTTGACATAATCAACTCAATAACAAAAACTCTATTGTAGCAATGGTGAATACAAGCAGACATTTTATCATCACAACTAGCATTACAGTTCACCAATCCTGTTCTCTCCCACAGGATTAAAAAAAAAAAAAATGGTTATTTAAGAGCTTTTGGCATATGGAAATATGTAGTTTAGAAGATGCATCTATAATTTAAAATCAATTACCATTTTGCCGGCTTCTTCCTAAGAAGAACAGATGATAAATTACCATTCTGAATTTAAAAAGACTGTTTGAATTATTTTGCATTTGTGTATAAAGGAGTATTTGAGTTTATGAAGGAAAGTAAAAACCTAAAATAAAGTGGATTTCTATAGATAGCTTCAAGTGGAGCATTATTTTTGATGGAATATTAGGGATACATGTATGGATTTTTGCAACCTATACTCTTACCATATACTGTTATGTAATATAGAATATAAAAAAGAAGTGAAGAATGGAAAAACTTAAATTCAATTTCTTAAAATTTTCTCAGTCATATCTGTCATATCTGAATTTGAATAAGAACAATATAATAGGTGCAGTGTGATCCAGTATCCACACCATTGGAAGGCTACAAACAACATTGCACAAATAATGAATCCAGTGTTTCTCCGCAGGCTTCCCAAACATACTATTTTGCCATTGTTTAACAAACAGGTAGTCCTGCCCCTAATACTAAAAAAAATTATAGTGCCTTTGACAAACCCTTTAGCAATTGTACTGGACCTGCTGTGCCTGAACTGCTGACTTACTGTTCTGATCATCATCACACATCTCAAAATTCTTTTTTTCCTTTTTGAAGTTATGTTCTGAGAATATAAATTGACCACTTCCAGATTCACATAAGAGAACTGTTAGTATCTCGTCAAATGTCAGGTTGCTAGGCAACATGTCATTTGCTGTCATTTTCCACTTGCATGTGAATAGGAGAGAAAGCACATGCAGAGAAAGCATTGTCCTGACGCTCAGAAACATTAAGTGCTCCTCTATAATGCTCTCACTATCTAATAATGAACGTACAAAAAAGCTTCTGATTTGACCAATAACAAGTTCACTTTACGTTGAACTACAACACTGAAAAATAAATATATAAAATAAATTGGTGTAGAAACAATTTTACTCATATGGCTAGATAATTACAAATTTTACAATAAATTACAAAGAAACCTCAAGTAACACATCAAATTAAACAAGGAATTTTGGCAGTTATGTGTTCGCAGGATGTGTGAGTTTTTGCAATGTACTCCCCTTTTCCAATTATCATCATCATTGTTGTTGTTTATTCAGTATTTAAATTATAATAAATGTTGGCATACAATTTTTTCTTATCATTGCTGTTATATATTTTTTCTTTTCATTATTAATAAAAGGAGGAATAATGTGTAAAAGGTGATTATTTTTAAAAGTGGAAATTTTGTTTTTGGTGTAAAAAAAAGAAGAAGTGAGAGTAGCTGTAGGAAAAATATTGAGTGTTTTTATTTACACTCTTGAAAATTAAAAAATAAAAGATGCTTGGATTAGGGTGATCAAACGTGCCATTTTCCCAGGACACGTCTTGGCCAGGATTTCTATATTGCCTAAAATATCCAGGTTTTGGCTTTGGTTTCCTGTTTTCATAATATAATGAAGGTAATGCAACGTTTTTTTTTTGACCAGTAACATGCAGACATTGTACTGTAATCGACCAATCGTGTTGCCGTGAGAAGGTGGGATCTACAGAGAACAGTCACAAGCGATGTAAATACGTGTACATATAGTGTTTGACTTGAAGCAGTCACTGAGCATACCGATCGGTGTATGAACAAAGTACCGGTGAGAGCGATTCACAAAAGCACATGATGCACAAATTGGTCGCGCGCAGCACAAACAAAGCCAAAACATGGATATTTTAGGCAATATAGAAATCCTGGCCAGGACGTGTACTGGGGAAAAATGGCACGTTTGGTCACCCCTAGCTTAGATGGTTCGTTACACCGATGCCATAGAAGAAACATTTTTTTGATTTCACAAAGAACCATTCAGTCAAAGCAGATCTTTTAAAGAAACCATCCCTTTCTTACCTTTTTATAATCTGAAGAAGCTTCTTTTGCCACAAAGAACATTTGGGTGAAAGAAAAGGTTCTTCAGATGTTAAAGGTTCTTCTTTTGGACACCATTTATACAAAAGAGGTTCTTCTATGGCATCGTGAAGCACCTTTATTTTTAAGAGTGTACTATAGTAACTGTTAAGGAACAAGGCTATAGATATTTTATATTTTGAGCAAAACAAAAAAGCAACTTGCCCATTTTTTTTTCCTAAACATAAAGCATTTGAAAACCATTTCTCATCCATGATGTAAATCAGTCTCTGTTTGTCAAGAGCATTGTGCTAGCTGTCACTTCATGCTTAAATGACACAGAACAATGACAGGGGCATGATGGATATTTTCTTGGCTTGTCAGCGACTGAGGTTGTTTAATGGCAAAAGGCACGGATATCATGCCAGCATCTCTAGGGACAAACAAACTGACATGCATACGGCTGACATTTAGCTGTTGCCCTCTGCCACAGATGGCACATTGCTAAGTGGGCATCTCATAATGACAAACAACCAGGCCATCAAACATATTATTAGTGCGAATTTTCCCCTTGGTAAGGCCCATAATGACGCCAAAGCTCAGGGGTTTTTTTTTGTGTTTGTTATTTTTTTTTTTTTGCCGAAACACGATGTAATTTAGCCTGTCTAGCATCATATGAAAATTACATGTAATTGGTTTAATTGATAATTGCAAATTAGTCGCGAACCTCAGACACCATGCCTACAGACCTCCCAGAGTAAAGCACTGATACATGTTATTGTCACTGTCACATCTAAAAATTACAGTTACAATCTGATTAGCTGTTTTTTTTTTTATGATTTCTGAAAATGAAAATTCTATCATCTTTGATTGTTTTTTTGTTTTTTTGTTTTTTTAATTTCTATACAGTGAAATTTTCAGTGCAATCCAAAACAATACTGGACCTTGGGCTGCATAATATTGGAAAATAAATAAATAATTAAAAAACATGACATTGCAAGATTTATTTTTATTTATTTATTTATTGAGATATGAAAAAAATATGTAAACTTTTATCAGATTACTTACAAGGAGTGAATTATTCTAGAGTTAGAGGAGAGGTTTTGTCAGGAAGTGCATTTACATAGAAAAAAAAATATTTAAAAAAATTATGCTGAGGTTTTTTTTTTTTTTAGGGGGGGGGGGTGGTCATCCTTTTAGGACTACAGAATTTGGTATACTTAAAATTAAAACATTTGTGTTTATTCTTTGTTTGTACTTTTTACAAAACACCAAGTCAAACCTCTATCAGTAACTGAGTGTTTAACACACAAAAAAAAAGAAAGTAAAAGAAAAATAGAAATCTTGAGTTTTCATAGGCCACATTCCCATTGTTTTTGACCAATTCAATATGACTATAAAATATTAATACTTGATGATTTTATTGTGATTATGTTTTATAATATTCAGATTATTGTGATATTATGAAATACAAAAAAAATAAAAAAAATAAGAAGAAATATATTTTAATAACATTGTAAAAAAAATACTGGGACTTATAACCTGCTGAAATTTGGATTTCATCATGATCAAATTAATGTACGCAAATAATTCAAAACATGTAGCATAAGCAAATGCTATTTTAAAGTTCACGTTTGCTTTAAAATTGCAATACTGCAGTCCTCTTGCTGTTGCAGTCTATGTTGTTATAATATGAATGTGAAATGGAGGTCATGTAATTCCATCACATCATCTTCTTCTGATTTGACTGAAGAAAATCAGGTGGCACGCTTCAGCAGCTAAAGCTTATCTGTCAGAGCTGCCTTACTGAGAGATGCACCTGCTGTCTGGGCTTACCAGACAAGGCATAAAGCATGAATGAGAAACAGGCATGATCAACCGCACACAGATGTTCCTCTCCCCCAGGTGCCTGCTTTCTTATTTGGCCTTTTTCACTTGGGAGGCACTTGATAGGGATGCTGCATGTTGCTATGATGGGTGGAAGACTAGAGGGGGAGAAAACAAAGTCAGAATTGGTTTCAGAGGGGATCGAGCCCAAAAACAGAGTGGACACATTTCCAGATGGTGTCCTCTGTTGATGTACGACCACCAAAGCCAGCTTGAAATAGAAGACAGGAGAGTCAGAGCAATGTCACCGCTTCAGCACAAGGTAAAACACAGGCAGAATATAACTATTGCTCAAACTGTTAAGTATGAATCCTTTCAATTCCTTTGACGTACAACCACAACAACATCAAAAGACAATCTTTTGGTTACTTTTGTGTATTTACACTAGCTTCTGTACTACAGAGGTTTACTCGTGAAATTCAGCATTGTGAATATGTCATAAGTCACTTTGGGGGGAAGTGTCAACAAATTAATTAAACAAATTAGCGCAATTTTTTTTTTAAAATCTGCTGGTGATTTTCTGACAATGCGCAAATTAAAGGAACAGACGCGCACATCTAATTTCCATAATGACCAACGCCAAGCTACCAAGCACAATGCAAATTAGCATATAGATATTTTCGGAATTTGGGATAATGTGTTCTTGGGGAATTTGACTGATCATCCATTAATGCCAATAGACGAAAGTTAAGGCGTGTTTACCCCAAGAATAAGAACTAAAAAGATAACTACAAAAATTACTATATTATTATTCACACCAGTGGACAGCTTTGTTGACTATAAACACTGCACTGCAGTTGTCTGCCACGTTAAACGCACAAAGCTATTTAAAGCAGGACAGACTCTGATTAGATATAAATATATAGTTTAATATATTTTTTAATATATATTTTATAGTCCATCAACTGGAAAAAAAAGTTCTGAAAGTGATTCAATTATACGTTTGTTCTGTGTAATTATCGTTATAGTTGTAGGATTCCCCTATTCTCAGAGAATTAGAATGATTATTAAAATGTAATAGCTATCGTTATCATTAAAGTTAACGTCCTTGGTGTGAATGGGCCATTATGATAGTCTTTAGTCTCTACATTGCTGTGGATTTTGTGCAGTATGACGACTGCTGATTTAGTAAAAAAAAAAAAATGTGGTAAACAATCACATTAGTTCATAGTGATAAAACAGAATGCAGGGGGGTATTCCAGAAAGCAGGTTATGTGACATACCCGGGTATGTTTAAGAGTAAGTAAGTGGATAACCTCCAACTTTCGGTTCCAAAAACGGAGGTAACTTTCAGGGTATGTTAGTAGGGGCAGCTGTGGCCTAACGGTTAGAGATGTGGACTTGTAACCAGAAGGTCGCAGGTTCGAGTCTCGGTGCTGGCAGGAGTTGTAGGTGGGAGGGAGTGAATGCAGACAAGCGCTCTCTTCCACCCTCAACTACCCATGGCTGAGTGAACTTGAGCAAGGCACTGAACCCCAGTTGCTCCCGGGGCGCTGGATATAGCTGCCCACTGCCTCCGGGTGTGTGTTCACGGTTTGTGTTCACAATTCTCACTGCTGTGTGTGTGCAACTTATTTATAAATGCAGAGCACCAATTTCGAGTATGGGTTTACCCATACTATTGACCAAATGTCACGACTTTCACTTTCACTAGTGTCTAGCAACTCAGAACTTAACCTGCTCCAGCGCAGGTTATGTCCAGGGTTAGTTCACTTCAGCGAGCCTTCAGTAGAGGGTGACCTATAGCGCACAGCGCCTATATAATATTACAATATGTAATATAGCTTATTATATAGATATATATATTATATATATATATATATAATTATATATATATTTATATTTTTTTTTTTTTTTTTTTTTTTTTTTTTTTTTTTTTTTTAATTTTTTTTTTTGATATGTCATATGAGGAAGCACTAATATAAGTAATAAATAAGGTAACATTATTCTAATAATGATTATTTCTTTTATTGCCATATATAAGAGTTATCTGTATAAATTATAAAACACTATGACAAGGTAAGGTTTTAACTTATAAATATTTATGTATTTTATTTATTACATTATATTATCTCACACATGGATTTTCTATAATGTCTAAATTCTAAATCAAAATACATATCTGATATGGACAAACACATTCTCAAGGATTTTAAAGATTACATGGAAAAAAATCACAGTCATCAATTAGGTGGCGATATGCAACTAAGCATGTAAACAACTAATGAACAAAGAAGAAGAAAGAAACAGCTTGGCGCGCTTTTTCCTTAGCGTCCGTTTCCATAGTGACTCGTGATTCGCGCTCTGTTGAGAATGTCTTGAGTCTTAACAGGAAACATACTCTGAGTTGAATGAACTTACTCCTGGACGCCTTTTTGGAACCACATACCTGGAGTAAGGCAAGGTTTGGGGTTAATCAACCGAGAGTTCAGGGTGTTTAGTTCACGGTAGTTTAAACCTGCTTTCTGGAAGACACCCCAGGTGTCTTATTTTTGTTGTTGTTGGTTGTTGTTTTTTTTTTTTTTTTTTTTTTTTATTTTTTTATGTTTTTTATTTTTAGTGTATATAAATGTGTGATGTGGCAGGATGGCAGAAATAAGCATCAGGACAGTCCATTTGGTGGAGTTGAAAACATGTAACTCAGTTGATAAATGAATGTCTGGACTGTATTAGCTACCTATGATACAGTGTGTACTATATTATATGTATAATTATATATATTCTATATATATATATATCCTTCTAAAGTGATTTTTATGATCAGTTATCACAAGAATGATATTAGTGGCTTTCAATGATCTTCATTTAGGAGCTTTTCGCCGCAAATGTTGATGATGTGATTAATTGCGATTAATTTAATTAATTATTTGGCATATCATGCTAATTTAACACGATTCACATTTCAGCCCTCGATGATGAACTTTAGAATCACATCCAACCTACTTACAGTCTTCTTTGCCCTCTGCCTTAGTGCTTATCATAAATACACATGAGTGTGTCTTTACTCGTCCTGTAATAGTTTCCTCTTTCAGCTTGCATGGTTATAAGATGGCATGTCATGGCAGATCCGCACAGACCATAATGGAGTTATGATGTCTCGGCAGCCATTGAGAAAAGAGGCCTGTTATTTATGCTGAGCGTAAGGCTCACAGAGGAGAGGCAAAGCACATTTAATTTTCTCTCTAGATCACAAAGACAAATTCTATTTACTGCTCCCAGACAGGAGGACACGAGGGAGAGAGTGAGAGAGAGGAGAAGAGGCAAGGGTGATGGAAGGATTTAATAGGTCATTCTGACAAACCTCATTTAGAGCTCTCGTGCGAGTCCTGGGGAAACCCTGTTCAAAATGGCCAGTGTTTACCATTTTACTGCCTTATTTTTCTCTGTTGGAAACAATAAGACAATGTATCAGTCAACTGGAAATAGAGCTGGCAGTTTGAAAAGAGGTGACAGTAAACAATATATAACAATATACACGATACATATCAGGGCGGGTTATTGAATGATGACAAGTGAAATATTCATATCCTTATGACATAAGGGTTAGTACTGAAGAAACATCAGTAAAGCGACACTAACTGACTTGTGAATTTTACATGCTCGCTAGAGCGTGGAATATACAGTGTTGAGTATGTATGTTGTGTATTGTGATGATTTGCATGCTGTCTGCTGTTAAAGCAAGCATATCATACAAAAGCTATCAACTTAGTCTGTGTTTATAGAAAAAAAACTGCTTGTATAGATATATTTGATGGGTTTATGAGAATATGCTAGAATGTACAATACTAAAGCAAACGGCAATTGATTGACCTTCATTGATTCTTCTCTAAGGAGAAAACAAAAAGCCGTTCCTTATTTCTTGGGCATAACTTAGCACTGATCGACCGCGCTTGCTCTTTTCTCTGTTCTGATGCAGTGATGGTCGTCCACTGAGGAAAAAAATTAACACTTGGCCAGTGATGACGTGCCAGGAACTCTGAGGACTGTGAGCAGAAACTGGCATATGAAAACATTAGTGACAGCCTATGAATAATATTGGCAGGTGTAATTTGGATATCAATGTCCAGTATTTCTCTGCTGTATGACATTAGATCACTGTCAATCACTGCACTGGCAACTTACAAGAAACCAGTTTTTAAAGGAAAGAAATAGAAATTTCATCATCTTTAACTCACCTTCATGGTGTTCCAAACCCTGAAAGAAAGAATTAGTGAACGTAACCCTGTAAGCTTTTAAGGCCCTCAGCTTCCTCTAAGCATCTTTAAAGTATGTTTAAATCAAATATGAAACAGTATTTAAAGTCTTTTGTATAGCACGGATAGAAAAGATAGCATCCGGAATTCAGATTCCAGTCACAATCTGAGGAACATTTAGCAGTTGAAGAACATTTAGAGTTGATGGAGGGCCCTTATAAAAAGCATCTAACGTTCAGCAGTTAGTTTCTCTTCTGGGCTAACAGTGAATGTGAAGCATTTGAGACATATTAAACTACATTAATAGTATAAATATATATATTTTTTTTATTCCCATCCATAGTTTTTAGATGTGATTGTTAAACTTAAAAGCATAAAATTTAACACAAAAGTAGATTATTACCAACAATAAATGCACTGCCTTTGTTTTGTGTTTCATGCTAAATAATCTCTGAAACTAATTTCCTGCTGTTGTTGGCAGAGCGGTTAGTAGTTTTTTCTTTCCTTTCATAATTTCTGGTTTTTTAATGTGTGGGTGGCAATCAAACCTGCCAAGTTCCTCGATGCAATGCTGTGAAACAATTTTTTTGCCATCCAGCAGGGTAACGTTGTGTATGTGTTTGATCTCTGTCAATTATTTTAGACATAATTGTTGCTCAGATTTTTGACCTCCACCAAGAACCATGCAGAAAGTGTTTAATTAGAGGACACCTTTAGAGTGAGAAAAACCACCTCACCGTGGAGTAGCTCTGAAGGTTTTCCAGCAGATGTTCCCCCTGGAGAACTTTTCTCACTGGATCAGAGCTCCAGCTGATTTATTGCTTTGCCTTATGATGCTTTTTCTGTATTCTTTTATACCAGAATCAATGCTATTGAACAAAGACAGCACTAAATACTGGATAAATTGTGAGGACTTTCATGTGAATCTTTCTTTTATTCTTCTGAATATAAAAATAAAGTCTTTCTCATCCTATTACAGTACGGAAGCTTGGGAAACAGCCATGAACAACATGTATTAGGCAATCAGTGAGCAATGGGAAGCAGAATGCATCTTCGTTTTATGTATTATACACAAATAACATCCTGGTGTATTGCTGTTTACTTCAATTACTGTTTCATTTGAGATAACCCAGCCATGAAATTATGGCATTTGCTTTGGCATATTTTGAATCAGTAGATAACGGTGAAGATTCAGTTCACAATCTGACTCACCTTGAAAAAAGTGGAAAAGTAAAGCTCTCTTCTGACTACAGTTTTATTAGGCCTATTTCTTTACACCATAGCTAAGCATATAAATTACAATTTTCAATCATGAATATTTCAATTGAGGTTTTAAAAAATTGTCAGACCAGTGTTAATTCTTATGTGAGGTTTTGATAGAGTGAACTTACACATTGATAGGCTATTATTTAATGCACGAACAGTGATTGCAAGGTTCAACCGGAATAGCTTTTGAAACCAATGCAAGAGTTTCTATGAATGCACAGGAGAATTGCTTATGGAGGGGCCAAAGTCCAATAAAAACTTTCTGAATCAAGTCGCTTCTCCCCCATCATGTACTGCGACCCTCATATACTGTATCTTGCTGCTCTTTCTGACTAGTATAAACCATTCATCTGTCAGAAGTTGAGCATCTGGAAGAAACTTTCCCACATACTTCTCTTATTGGTGAACGATGTTTTTGGTGAAATGCTGTTTTTATCTGATACTGGGAAACATGTATTTTCATGTAAACTAAGTAAGCTGGTCGTAATCTGTAATGTTTGCTGGGTATATTGGATTTATTATTATTTAATTTACAAATAGCTTTGTGTATATGTAACAGAGTTGATTACTCATTAGGGGCGGAGGTAAGAGTTTTTGCACCGGAGGAGCCTTTTAATAGTTCCCAGACTAGGGGCTGGAGGAAATACCTGCTTTTTGGCGCAGAATCTAGGTAGGGGGGATGTTATTTAGGGGGATCTAGGAACTCTGTAGGGAGGGGGAGAGAGGGAGGGGGGAGGGGGAGAGAGAGCGAGGGGAGGATTGGGGAAGTGAATTAGGGGGAGGAGGGAAAATTAGCTGCCTACTTCAGAGGTGGGGGGGATGGGGGGGGAGAGGAGGGGGGAGGGTCTAAAACAGTTCTATAAGCAGTTTACAGTGACATACGTGTACCCTGACTGGCCAAATCATCGATACAAAAAACCGCTGGCTACCCAGCACATTATTAAAAAGCCATGTAAAAAATATTTTACTTCATGAACATGGAAAACAGCGATAACGGCCATTTAGCTACCTGTTGTCTGCAGTGTTCTTTTTTTTTTTATTTACATTTATTTATTTATTTATTTATTTATTGATGATGATAAGTAACACTGCAAGTTGTCATTGGAGATTTAGTCAGATTTTAATGCTCTTTTAATAGTGTAAATTATGAGTTTACATTCCATCTTCATTATCACGAAACACATAGCAATTTATACAGCTCAGATCACATCATACTCCATTCACTGGTTGTTGACGTTTATAAATGCCATGAATAAAGACGTTGTCGGAATGCAACCAGAAAAAACGGCCCTGGGGGAAATTGGTTCGCTAGGAGCCACCATGCTGGCTAATTCTTAGGACTGAGTTCCTAGAATTATGTGGTTGTAAAAAGTGAAAAAAGTGGAAAGTCGTGACATTTGTCAAGGTATGGTAACCCATACTCGGAATTGGTGCTCTGCATTTAACCCATCCAAGTGCACACACACAGCAGTGAGAAGTGAACACACCGTGAACACACACGGAGCAGTGGGCAGCTATATCCAGCGCCCGGGGAGCAACTGAGGATTCAGTGGCTTGCTCAAGGGCACTTCAGCCATGGGTATTGAGGGTGGAAGAGAGTGCTGTTCATTCACTCCCTCCCACCTACAACTCCTGCCCAGCACCCAAGACTCGAAACCAGCGACCTTCTGGTTACAAAGTCCAAATCTCTAACCATTAGGCCACAGCTGCACCAGTATAAAAGCCAGTATATACAATGTTACGACAGTGCAATTAGACATCAAGTAACATTTAAAACCGCTGACAGTTGAAGTTAATAACACTGATTATATCTTTCCAATAACACCTGGCCAGGGGAAGGATACATAAGGCAGCAAGTGAACAGTCAGTTCTTCAATTTCATGTGTTGGAAGCAGGAGGAAAAGATCTGAGTGACTGACGAGGACCATTAGTAGACACGTTTCCATTAGCCTTCAAATTGCACAAATTGAAATTGCAAATTGAAATACGCAATTGAAAATACGCCTAATGGAAATGCGGCAATTTTGCAAAAATGCCCATAGATCGTAAAAAATGTTTTTACGCTCGCATGAGGTGGTTTTTCAGGCAATGCGATTCGCAAAACTGCAATGGAAACTTTTTTTTTTTTTTTTCACATTAACAGGTCACATGGTGTACGTAAAAAGTGATATGATTATTATCATTTACAACTAACAATACTTAAAGGATCTGCTGCTAATGTCTTGGTGCCAGACACCACAGGACATGTTCAGAGGTCTGTGGAGTCTATGCCTCAACGCATCAGAGCTGTTTTGGCAGCATGAGTGACCTACATGATATTAGGCAGGTGATTTTAATGTTGTATACTTTTAAAGTGCCCCTATTATTGGTTATTAAAAGGTTCATATTTTGACATGCATGCTAGTAGGGCTGCCCTCAACTAAGGATTTTTCTGGTTCGACTAGTAGTCTTTCATTTGAACCATTAGTCGACTAATCGCACGTTTATTAATAAACCATTTAAATCATTAGAATGAGCCTTTAATTGCATAAAGCCTAATAAGCACTCAAGTACATGCATAAAGCTTGCCACAGCGCACCGGCAGAAGTAATGATTATAAATGTTTCAGGGAAAAAAAATAGTAAGGAGACTGAATTAACATTTTAAATAATGTGATAAACTAATGCTTTCTTTGTTTCTGTATTACCCATACACTAGCCATTATGATCTGTCCGTCACGGGGGGGGGGACTGCATGACTTTGCCCGTGGATTTATTTTTTTATTTTTTCTGCGACTAATAAAATTTTGGTCGACCAAGCCTCTTCTGGTCAGCTAACGATTAGCCGACTATTAGGGGGTTGCCCTACATGCAAGGTCAAACAACACTTTCATTGTCTTATAATATACTATTCATTTTTCCAAACCCCACATTTGCGTGACGCTAATCTGCGGTGATTGGTCCGATTGGTCTCAATTTCATTTAATCATGCCTGTAATGCCTGAGAAAGCAGCATTTGTGAGCACAGTGCTGCTTTGTGTACAGCATAATGGGGGGAAACCGAAATTTTACCGCTCTAAAAGCGGGGCACCTAGTGGCAAAGAATGAATTTGCATTTTTATTCAGACCAATGTGAAAGACCAACAAGTGGGCGGGCAATATGCTGATGTTTTCATGTTGATGTCAACATGAATGGCTTGGGATTCATTTTAAAAAGACTTGTTTCATGATTCAGAGTTGATTATTTTGAGAGACAATAGCTTTATACACGGTGCACTCAGATTTAAAACTTTGCAGGATGTTTTCATTCACTTAGAGCTGTGTTTACACACTGTGTGAAAGGTCATTTTCAAAAATCCATAATGGGTGTGCACTTTAAAACCCTCCCCAACTTAGTTCAGCTCTGTAATTCTTTTCATTCATGAATGTGCATTTTTTGTGCATCTAACAGTGTAATTCTTTAAAATGATCACTGATGATTGCCTCTGTACAAGCCTTGATTGTACTTAAGTTTCAAAAAACAAGGTTTAATTCGTCCCTAGTGTGCTCTAAATCAGGGAGATTGATTGATTGAAGGTGATGTCAGAGGGGTCACAAATGGATCTAAATTGCCATGACCCAATCGGTTTACATTTTTCGAAACGGGCGGACAGGTCCTGACAGATTTCGGGTCATGCAGTGGGCTCAGCTGCGGTGCTCCAGATGTGCTTTCTGGGATGACGGGATCAAAGTTAAACACTAGCAGATGTTTCCGCCCCCCTCCTGGGCAGGCACAGCAGGAGGAAGGAAAGGTTGTCCTCCTACATCCACCCATTCAAATGGGAGCGAGAAACACGGAACCCTAGGGACTGCTCTGTGGTTTCTCATGTCAGCGTGCTCCCTAAACATGTTAAATCACTTGCATTTTAAATTCCCTCTGAAAGCCGGAGAGATGGATGCGGAGAGGGTCTAGAGCAGGGTGAGATATGGGTTAATGCACTGAGCAGTATAAAAGCTGTAGAAAGAAAAGAAAAAGGGAGAGAAAAAGAGAAAGAAAAAGAGAGGTTCAGGGAAGGTAGAGGTGGGCTGGGGCAAGGCGGCGAATATGGAAAGGAGGACAGAGAAAAGAATGGTAGGGAAACAGAAAGGCTTAGGTGAAGGATAGCATTTACCTTTTCTCCTGGAGAGATAATGGGCTCTCTGGGGCACTATAAAAGTTTCATTCTGTCCCACCTCCTGGCAGCCAAGAGTAATGACAGTGGTGTTTGGGGTCGCAACGGGGTCACGGCACTGAAAAGTTGCAGTGCTGTAACCACCAGAGAGAGAGGCGTGATGACGAATGTTTTGTTTTGACTTTTTTTTTTTACAACGTCCTCACAGAGTCCAGTCGTGTATAAATTCACTGACAGTTTGACTTGTGTTGGTACAAAATATCCCTGGCATGGACCATTCACCTATAAGCAGAGACCACAGCACTTCAATGACACAGCAATCAAATGAGAGAAAGAGTGAGTAAATGGTATGAAACCACTTGAAATTAAGAATGAAGGTGTCAGAATGTTCCTTAAACTGCACTATTTACTGTCAAGATTTTAAATAATCGAGGTAGTAAGAACATGAAACGAGACAATTCCTGCAAAAAAATTGCAATTTTCCCATCCTTTATGTACACTGTAAAAATGATTTATTGAAGTTGCAAATAAAACAAAGATCAGTGGAGTGTGCTTTACAAGAAAATACTATTTATAGTCTTTCTACTTCAAAACTGAATGTTTAAGTCAGTATGTTCAATATGTTTTTTCTTTGTAATTATTTGTGAAATGTACTTGCAATTTCTTAGTGAATATTGTCATAATCAAAGTAAATCATACACCTTTTTTTAATACCATTAAGTGATTACTTGGGGCTGTCATGCTCCAAAATAACAATAAATATATTATATATATATATATATCTATATATATATATATATATATCTATATATATATATTATATATTATATATAAATGTATAAAAAGTAGTTGATATGGCTTTTATTCCATATCATTGTGAAGAACTGACTAAAATGTTTCTGAAAGTTAAACATTGAAAAAATCTGTGTGATAACTGTCCTCAGTGCATCCATGAGCAAAGTAGTGATGTAGATTTCATTGTCATTAATAAATCAGTCCCAATGTGGTTTACAGTAAAAAGCTGGCACAGAACGGCAAGCACTTTTTTTTTTTTTTTTCTAGGTGCCTGTACACAGACTGTTTAATGCTGCTCAAAGGCAAGATAAATGCATTTCCACAGCAATTACAACTGTATACTTTGATATTAGGAAATAAGATGGGTCAAAGCGAGCTACATTTAGTCTGGCTTTGATGCGGCATTGTGTCTTTACACTGAACTTTGAGCAGGCACAGAGCAGCATTTATTTGGCTGTGTAAAATAACGTTGGTTCAATTTTTGTACTGATCCAAATGTCAAGTTCAACTCACTTACAAAGCAGAGGTTAAAAGCTCACTGGAGTGAAATGTTTTTTTCTGTGAATAATTAAAATTTACAACTTCCCTCACGCACTACCAATAGCATGATAGTTTATTAAAATTTCTTTAAAATCATCTCATATGTTTGGATATTATTGGGAAGAGAGACAGATTTCGTATGACATTCGGGCAAGTAATTAGCATCAGAATTATAACTTCCGAGTTAACTATTCATTTGCCATGTTCAAAACATCAATACCATATCAAAAGATTATTTGCAAGTTGGCAAGTGAATGTTTCATGCTGAGAAGTTTCAGGTAGAATATTTTCATGACTTACTGTTCACTTACACAGTCCTCTCTCACTCTCTCTGAGGAAAAGAAACTATGTTCAGAAATGAATATGTCCCTGGACTCAAGCTCATGCATGGCCAGAGCAAAAGCACCTGTGATAATTCTTACACATTATCAGAATGTCTGGTGAAGTTGAGTAGCTATTGATTTCTGAGGGGGGAAAAAACCTACACAGTCACAATCAGAGCTCCCAAAGCTCATGAGTCTGAATGCCACTGACAAGAACTAAAATAGAGACACACAATAGCTGCTGTCTGAGGGGACATGGCTTCCAGTGAACATGCAGGTAGATACAGTGTGTGTCACAAAGATAATCTATGAACACATTTATAGTTTAGTTCTGTTTGGAGTGGCCCACTGAGGGCTTCTCTTCTTGATTAGAAGAATGTGCATGTACATCGTCAGTGCATGTACTATATGTTCGATAAAGCAGCAAGCGCTGTGGACATTTTTGGGGAGGGCGAGGGAGATCATTTTATTCAAACTCATTGTAATAGAAAGCTGTGATGACCTGCATTTTATTTGTGTTCCTAATTTAAGAACAGTAGATAATCCATATAATAATAATAATAATTAGTAGTAGGAAGTAGTAGTAGTAATTAAATATATAACAGTAGCTTATATATTAAATTTTTGTTTCACCCTATTCATTAGGAACATTATACTGTAGCAGTAGTAGTACTAATACTAATAATAATAATAAAAGGAAAATCCAATAGTTATTTTATTTTTATAAGAAATAAATTAAGAAATTATTATTATCCTTATTACGTATTTATTTATTATTATTAGTATTATTATTATTATATTATTTATATTATTATTATTATGTCTGAAAATGCTTGATTTTTTTTACAAATAATTATTATTTAGTTGGTATTCTAAGAACACTAATTGTACAGAAGTACTCTGTACTTGTACTGTTATAGTTACACTGTAATACTCTGTAGTTGTTTATAGTTTGTATAGTATTCATATTTCATACATCATTAAACCTTATCATAAGATTTTATCAGAAATAATCTGCAAAAAAAAATGTTCTGTTATGGGCACTGAAGTTGCTTGGTCAGACTGTGCCTGTTAAGAAAATGCATATGAACATTGCATATGAATAGTGCAACAGACAAGAGCATAGTTTTGGTTTGAACATTGGGGGGGTTAAAGTGTGAACTGTTTTAGTAGAGTCCCGGGTAAGGTTTATTTATTTGTTTGTTTGCTTATATATTTATTTTTGTGAAATGGTCTTTTGTGCTATCATCTATGCAAAGTTGGTGCAATAAAGTAACATCGTATTGAGTTAACAATTACTTGTAACTTGTAAAAAATTTGAATCACGAATTAATCGCATTATTCACACACTTCAAATAATGCATTCATAAATAGTGTTATTGTGCACTTTTTTATTTAAAAGTAGCCCACTGCTATATGACCAAAAAGTGCAATAACAGTTGGTTTGCAAACACTTTAAACAAATATGTTTTTTTTTTTTTTTACAGCGTATTCCTTTTACATAGTAGCAGTTCAAAATATGTTATTGTAAATCTAAACTTATAACATGAATTATATGTATTATATGTAATCAAATGAAAATATAAAACAAATTATTTGCCACTGCCAGGGCATTAACGTTTCTATAGAAAATAATTTATAGTTTGTTATAGAAAAATAAGTTATGCTCAGAGTCCAGAGCCTCCATCATATGATTATAGCAGCATAAGTTTAGAGACCTGCACTATCGCGGGACCCAATGCAACAGAGTGCGGCGCGGGACAACACTTTATGGGCGAGTGCGGCTGCAGGCGGATAGAGACTCGTGTACGCTGTGCGGATGATGCGGACGGGAGAATAAGGGTGTATTCACACTAGGCAGTCTTAATCGTGCCCAGGAGCGCGTTTGACCCCCAAAAGCCCGGTTCGTTTGACTAGTGTGTTTTGGCCTCCGTGCCCCGCTCGGTTGGAAGAGGTGCGCCAGAGCGCGGTTCAGCTACTTACTAAGCATGCACCATAATTTCATGAACATTTCTGAGCAGCAAAAGTGATAGATTTGTAAGGCAATATTGTGAGAGATGCCATGTGTAACTGCATCCCAAACGACTCAAAATAATAAACCACAAAGTTAACAAAACATGCACTGTCCACTGTTCAGCGAGCCGCTGAGAGGAGCAGCACTTTCAGTCCTTTAAAACAGATATTATGTTTGCTTCTCTAATGTTTTAATGCAAGTATAGCTGAAATCACAGCACAGCTATTAGTCTTTATCTTATGTGTATTTGATTTCATCAGACGACAGCTCAGGATTTTTGTGCAGATTAACATCTTGGAAGGGAGAGCTATGTAATCTTAATGGGCGGCGTTTCAGTCACTATTTCATATTATGTCGGTTGTCTGACAACAGAAACAGTCAAATGTAACAAGCAAAACAGTTTTATTGAGAATTTGGCTGCATCAAATTACAGTATGTGGGTACAGAGAGGCAAACAAATGTATCAATAAATAATAAATGTATATTTTTCATGTTCATAAGAAGTGAGCTGCGATTAAGTTGCGATTAATCACAAGTCTATAATATGTTTTAATTTTTAATCAATTTACCTCCCTAATAGTGTTGTGTTTGTGTGTGTGTGTGTGTGTGTGTGTGTGTGTGTGTGTGTGTGTGTGTGTGTGTGTGTGTGTGTGTGTGTAATTTAGCCTATTTTATATTATTTAGGCACTTATATGACAGAATGTTCTAATTCAGCATGCCATGGGAAATAAATCGTAACATTTTCTTATATTGATATTGTTTATTACTTACTCCTTAACAGTTCATCAGGCTCTAAATGATTATATCTATACAATCTTTTGGACTAGGCCTATCTGAAGGCCATGTACCATAGTTCTTGACTGTAGCATTTGTTAAAATAAGACTAGACTATTAATCATTACCAGGCCAATAATGATTTTTTTTTAATTAACCAATATAGCATTTATTATGAAACAAACAAACAAACAAAAAAAACTCCTGCACATTTAGAACCAATAGCTACAACATGCCACAGCTGTAATAAAAATCTATAGGGAAAAGTCTGTCCCCTTCACAGATAATCTAATATAAATTCTACAAGTTTGACTATAAATTTTACACAGTAAATAAGCCTACAATAAAATGTGATAAATTCTAGTAAAGGTGGTCATGAGTAGTTTAAAAAGACTGTTTTCTCCTCTTTTCATCAGTCTTTTTAGTTTATTTGGGTTTTTTTTAGATACTGTTCAACTTTCTCCATAGCATTTTAAAGTGTCTGTTTCTTTAAATAATTCAAATAGATCACATATTTGACCATCAGCTTCGCGATGGGAATGGCTTGCGCAGAATCTTATCTCACACTTTCGCGAGCACACTGGTGAACCCTTGCTGAGTATACAGTGATTCACGCGCCGCTGTCCATTTGTTTCGTAAGTAAAGTTATCGCTTATAAAAACGCTGAAGGCGCAATTCAAATGCTTAATAAATAGCCTGATTCTAGGTTTCCATTTAAATATTGGGGGGTGGTTGTAGTTGTTGGTTTGGTTCCTCCACAAACTATGCCCCTGGCAACAGAGATGAAACACTGCCTGCTGTTTCCATATTTAATGACATTGGTTGATTGGTAAGAGTAGACAAACAGATGTTTTTAAAAATGAGCTTTTATTTTGAGCTCTGCAGCACTCAGTCAGCAGTACAAGTTGGTGGTCTTACTGGGGGAAAAAATTTAGTAGATCATTTGATCTGCGCTTATTTAGGCCACCAACTAAGATAGCAAGGATGCTGTCTTTTATGGGGTTCACAATTTGTGTGCCGCTAGCAGTGTAATTAGGATGATAACTGCTTTTGTGGGATCATCTGTTGCCGTGATACAGTCTAATTAACCTATTTCTAGCTGGCCCAGTGCATTTTTATGGCCCTAATGAGCACTTCCAACGACGTGAACAGAGGAAAAAATCATTGACAAAGCCCCAATCCCCAGTGGCCTGATTTAACAGATATAGTGCGGGGGTGATGTTTCATACTCACCATCCACTATAAGAGAGAGAAGAGGCTAATGAGGGGAATTTGGTCATTTCAGGTACCACCTTCATCTCGTTTATATGGTCCCTGAAAATGCACACGGTTATTGTACCTGCGATGTGTCCCAGAGCCAGTGCAGAATGAAAAAAATGGATGTGTGACAGAAGCAACAGAGAAAAGAGCAACACACAGCAAATACACTGCTAATGAGACCATGAAGGTACCAGATAGAGCATGTGGTATTTATAAATGTTTTTTATCACTCTTACAGCATGTCTGTGTGTGCAGGCAAATATAGATTTGAGATTCAGAAGATTCAGTGTGTTATTATGTGATGAATTTACCCTGTTACATTTTCCTCTCTGTTTTCCCTGGACTGGTAAACAAATTACTTAAAGTTTTCCACTTTTAATGTTGTATTGATGTTTCTCTAATTGGCTCTTTTAATGAGAGGAGATATGGAAGTGAGGTGTTTTAAAGCAGAGCTCATTTACTCAGCCACTGAGTCATTTCAACAAGATCTATTTACATTCTGTTTTTTTTAATTAATTGCAGAAATTAATCCATGTTCACCAGTACATTTAAAGCAGTGACTTTGTGACTCAACTGGTCTCAGTTTAGCCATTTTGTGACACTGAATGCTGTAGGTCTTTGGTTCTGCAAACTAAATATAATAATTATTTTTAAATAATGGTTATGACCTTGAATATAAAAACCATATCTGTTAATACTGATACATAATATGCGTTCTTTATGCACAAGATGACTTCATGACTGAATAAATGTGTTGACCTTTGCCTAAATTATGTACATTTTTTCAACTGATTGCAGCTATTAGGCTGATTTGTGACATTAGCTGTCTGTCTAAATTGTAAATCTGCCTGTCTATAAATTCAAACATTTGGTTGTCATTAAATAGTCTGTAAAATAATTTTAGAGAATTGCTGGGGGGAAAAAGTGACGCTGTAATTCTGTAACCCTAAACTCTATCTGACCTATATTCCAGCTGTTCATTGTGCATTGACAACAAATAGGTTTATGCTTTGAAAACTGTATAAAGCTATTTAGGTCACTAGTAATGCCCTTCTAATTGAAAAATAACCTAATTGTAACATGAGTAGAGCCCTCTGTGGCTTATTAAGAAGCTCCATCATTTACAGACCATATTGTGAGCACAGTGATAAAGCAGCTATTAGAAACACTGACCAACGACAAGAACAAAGTAAACAGTGTACAAAAGAATAAGAGAAGAACAGAATGTTTTCTTCGACCTGTTTAGTCTGTCAGTTGCATTATTAAGGGACCAAAGCACTGCATCCTGATTGTCCAGTCAGGGTTGTCATTTAGGTCAAATGTCTCTTTTTGTCCAGTTCCCTCAGACTGCTTTATACTTTCGTCTGTTGCTGAAGCAAATAAATACTAATGGTAATGAGAGGCCTGCATGAGAGAAGAAATTAATGAGCTTATCTCTTGTTCTGTCAATACAGACAAAATCATCAACAACTAATGCGAGTGTGAGCAAAAGTCAGAGATTTTAAAGCAGTCTTAATTCTTCTTTCCTATGTCTAATCTTGGGTACAAAATAAAGTATTACTGTAATGTAATATTTTATCTGTACAGTTATTCACAGCACCTATTACAGTATTTACTATCTGCATAATATTAGTTTTTCCTGTAGCAATTACTGTTATATATTTAAAAGGTCTTCAGAATTTGAGAAGTGATTCACTGCCTTAAAAAATCTTAAATCATAATCATAAATCATTTAGGCAATAATAGTTGATGTTACATGTAACATCTATAGTTTCACTTAGAGTACAGATAAACTTTGCTTCAGAAGCTAAAGTCTCCCTTCTGCAGGGACTTCCAACAGAAAGTAGTTGGTTGTTGTTTTCTTCTATATGATAAACAGGCCCTGAAAGCTTTCAGGCAGGATCATTAACAATGTACGACGATGCTCATGCCCCTCAAACTGCACAAATTAATCATTTTAATCTAATCCTATCGTCCTAATCAAAGGCCCCGGCTTCTGTTTTATTTATTGTGCCCTTAACCTTAGTAATTAACTTATGCATGAATTTATTATTCAAGATTCTCCCTGAATGGGCCTATTTAACCAGATGCAAATAATCATTTGGGCGTCAGATTTTGTGTTCGTTCAGTCTTGGGAGGGGGAGACTCCTTCTAGTGACACTTGAGGGTGACATTTCTAGTCGTACTGTCTGAATCCATTCCCTTACATTTAAAAACGTAACTAGAGGCATCTGTGTTTGTCTACATTATGCAGATATTATTCTTCAGAATTTTTAAATGTTTGTTTATTTCCTATTACAGGCATTGTGGTGGGCACTCGAGTCGTGGCCTAATGGTTAGAGAGTCAGCCTTGTAACCCAAAGGTTGTGGGTTCGAGTCTCGATACAAGGATTGTAGGTGCGGTGGGTTAATGGTTAGTGATTTTTTTTTATTTCAATAAGGTGACTGGTTTGAGTCTCTTTAGTGGTGGAAGAAACCCCCAACAAAAATGGCTGCCCACTGCTCCGTGGGTGTGTGTTCACGGTTTTACTACTCACTACTGTGTGTGTGCACTTGGATGGGGTTAAATGCAGAGCCCAATTTCCGAGTATGGGACACCATTCTTGGCCACGTCACATCCTTTCCTTTAGTATTACTCAGAGCTTTACAGTAAGACTGAAATACAGAATGGTTAATAAGCATGAAAATAAATTAAGTTCACTATTAAATAACTAGTTACATATACATAGTTTATTTAATATTTCATTTCCAAGGATTATAGTTTCATATTTATGGTTTGAATGTAAAAAAAAAAAAAAAAAAATATCCTGCTGTGAAACCTTTGCTTTGCTGTTTTGATAATTACATTTAATTTGCAGTAATGGCGTGATCAAAACATTAGTGTCTAGTGTATATACAAACAACAAGCATGAAAAAAAAAAAACATTGCATCTGAAAGGTTTGTTTAATTAAAGAATGCAGCCATATATCCTGTTTACTTTCAAATCAAGCTGTATTTTACACAACAGAACTACATTGTCTCTATAATAATATAGCAAAAGCACTGTCAATATGTAAACAAAACATACTGGAATTTGCTGTCACCATTTCATGTTTCATATATACCTATGTATTTTTGAAGATGTCATTATCATCTATGCTACATTTTTTTACCACTACTGCTCTCCGCATCTTAATTGCCTGAGAAAATGTCATCAGCAGTCAGCAGGGCTGAGCGCTGTCAGTGTGATGGGACAGTGTCACCCCAGGGCAGAATATGTCCTCTCTTCTGATAATAGAGGGGACTGTGGAATGTGAGATGACACTCGAGGGAAGAACTGCAGAGGGTCACTTAGAAATGACTTCTGCCTTTTGCTTATATCAGTGCTATCTCTAGGAACTCTCTGTTTATTGACAGCTCTCTATATAGTCTTAAAGATAATGATTTTGTGAAACAATCTAAGGAAGGACTTATGATGATGAGATATGGTGCAAATGGTTCAAGTGCCTTATGTAAGTGATGCTTGGAAGGGATAGGGAAATGGAAGGGATAGATATATGAAGTATAAGCATATTCTCACTTGTTTCTGTGAAGTTATTACAGCTGACTTGATTGACTTTATCAAGGTTGTTGAGGCGTCCTTTAATTGTATCGTGCCGCTGTGATGTGGGAATCTGTGCCTGAGACAATCATTTTTGTTGCTGCTCTTTGACTGAAGAGCTTTTTTCCTACTTTGTCTTTTAAGTTTCCATTGTTTACACATCTTGAGACTTACATGGCACTCTGGAATATGTTTTTGATTGGTCAGTTGTGGCATTTTACGGTTAATAAAGTTTAAGTTCAGTAAGAAATTAATACCTTTATTCAGCATGGATGCATTAAATAGATATTAGATTATATATAATGACTTCTATTTCAAATACTGTAAATGCTCTTCTTTTAAACTTTCTGTTCATCAAAGAATACTAAAAAAATGTTTCACCAACCAATATTAATCAGCAAAACTTTTTTGTCAACATTGATAATAATAAGAAATGTTTCTTGAGCACCTCGGTTTAGAATGATTTAACTGGAGTATTGAATGCTTGAAAACTGAGCTTTGCCATCACAGGAATAAATTAGATTTTAAACTATATTAAAAATTAAAAAAAGTTATTTTAATTTTTTGTAATAATATTTAATAATGTAAATAATATAGTATTACTGTTTTACTGAATTTTTTATCAAATAAATGCAGCCCTGGTTGAGCACAAGATACTTCTTTAAAAACTATTAACAAATCTAACTGACCTCAAACTTTTGAACAGTGTATTTTCTTAAAAAGACGAAACAAAACAAAACAGTGTAAAATTGAACACTGCCTGGAGTTTATTTTGTAATAATGGCCAACTGATGCTTTTCTCTATTTTGCTATGTATGATTTTTCTTTAGCTATAAAGTGCTAAATCATAATATTTCTTTTTAAACACTGGCTTACTGTAGTTCACCTAAGTGAACAGTTTACTTGCTGATTTTATCCAAATGCCTGTGTCTTCTCACTCAAGTGCTCTTGATCTTTGACTTCCCTTTCCTTCAATACACAAGCTCTCTCATCATTAAGCATTCAGGTGAGGTTTTCTCTCCTCGGTGCAGCTTTGCAGCAAGAGGCTCTCACATTTTAAAAAGCTTTTTGAAGTTGTTGGGAACTGCCTGGCACTTCCTTTTAGAGTCGCTTTCCCAGAACAGCACACCTTGCTTTCCATCTAATAATAAGGCAATGCATTTGCTCTAAACACACTCACCATGAATTAATTCAACAGTGTTATGACCCTAAAGGGCCGTTCAGTAAAATCTGCTTTTGAATTTGCCCAGGCCCCCTCGTAATGTACTGGCCCCCACTGTTTCTTCTCTTCTCGGCCATTTTCAATTAATCCCACTGCATAATGCATGACTACATTTAACAATCCAATGAACCGATATGGAGTCTTTGGCTGCAGAGGAACTCTGTTAATGGTTGTAAAATAGAGTTATACCACTCCGAATGAATTCATTAGTTTACTTAGTGACTCTGAAGGTATGATGCTAGTTGGGTCCTGGGCAGCTTTTGGCAGTCACTTGATAATGTTTGTTTTGTTTTCTGCAGAGAATTATAATGAGGCATACAGCTTTTGCCGCCACTTGTGGAGGGAACGTTTGAGATAATTAGAAGATATTTTCAAGCACACCATTAACACCAGTTGTAGAATATGGTTTAGGGACATAGTAAATATTTAAAAAATATCTAAATACAAGTTAATTTACTCTAAATACGAAAATAGGAAGGAAGAAAAAAAAAGTGGTCTGGGTTGAATGTTTTCCAATTAATTCCAAAAGTGAACGAATTGTGTTGGATACTGATTTAACTTTCAACAAATGAGAGTGAGATATGTTTTAGGAATACAGTCAATATTTTAAAAACATCTACAAGTTGATTTACTCTAAAGTATAGAATAGAAATAGAATAGTGCTAGTGTTAAAGGGGTTAAGTTTTTATAATAAATAAAAAGTATAGAATAGAAATAGAATAGTGCTAGTGTTAGAGAGTCAAGTTTTTATAATAAATAAAAAGTAGATAGAATATAAATAGAACAGACTAGCTAGTGTTAGAAGGTCATGTTTTTTTTATAATAAATAAAAGAAAACAAGAAGATAGATTTTATAATAAATAAAAGAAAACAAGAAGATAGAATAGAATAGGATATGGATTGCTAGCATTTCTTGAAGCTGCCTGGATCGAATTTGGCAGGTTATTCCACCTGCAGAAAAAAAAAAAAAAAGTTAAAGTTGAAAGTCAGTGAAAGTGATTTTGTGCCTCACTGGGATGGTACAATAATGCAGCGTTCACTTAAAGAACACAAGCTTCTGGGGGGCATATACTGTAAGTCTGAAATCATAGTGAAATATGGTTTGAGGATAAAGCAGTATTTTTTAAATGTGTAAAAACAAGCTCATTTAATCTAAATATGTAACTAGGAAGGAATAAAGAAAATTGTGGCAAAGGGTTGAATGATTTCCAGTTAATTCAGAATGTGAATTAATTCCACAGAGAGCTGATTCAATTAATTCAATCAGTTGTTAGCTTTAACAATTGATAATGAGATACAATTTGGTTTAACGATACAGTAAGAATTTTCTTTTACTCCTTATACGAAATAAGAAATGAGAAAAAAAATCATGGAACTCACTTGATCATTTTCCAGTTACCGTAATTCCTAATGTAAATGAACAGATACTGATCATAGAGATACAGATCAATTATATTAAGATATGGTTGGGAATGCGGTCAATATTTTAAAAAATAAAAAAGTTAATATGCTCTAGATATGAAATCAGGAATGAAGGAAGGATGAAAATCATGGGACTGGGTTGAATGCTTTCCAATTAATTCCAGATGGGAATGAATGACGTCGAGAACCGTTTTAGCTTTAGCATGTAGGTTCTTGGTAGAGATGGATAGACGGATCTGGAGAGATGGAGTGCTGGTTCTTCTCCCCTCGGGCCATCAGAGTGACACACTTTTCTGGTCTTCTCTCTGCTCTCATTATTTTTCCTTCTCTCCACAGACTAACATTTCCTCAGCTCCAATAAAAGCCAATTTTGCGGCGCACCTGTCAAGAGAGCATCTCTCCCCTGCAGTCATGCAACTGCACACTAACTAAACACCCTCACTAGTGACTAAAGTATGACCACTGTGGATCTACAGAGACCATTGTCACACTCCACTGACTAGACGTTTGCGACACTGGGGCATTTTCTTTCTTCATAGGATGTTAAACTACTCCTCACCAAACCTGGAAAATGGTAGGAGAGTTAATGCTCGAGTTGAGTGTTCAGAAACAGCCGCCTGCACACGCACAAATGCTCACAAACTCGCCGTCTTATAACTTACATATATTTCACAACCAGCCCGAGGGCATCAAAAGCTGCAGATCACGGAGGTGAAACACAAGCAGCCCAGTAATGAGCAGGATTTGAGGCGTTTTCAAGTGGGAAAGGCAATTTCTCAAACTTTCGTGTGAAATGGACCCAAGTTCAGATGCAGGTCAAGCATGCTGCACAATTTTGCTCCTCGTATAAATGTCCATCAGCAGATCATATCAGTCACAATGTTTGGCAGGGTTTTACAGTGGATGCAGTGAAATCCGAGGTTTTCATTAGTATATATTACCAGCTGTATGTTGGCCAGCTAAGCCAAATCTATTAATAAAGCAAATCAGTGTACTCACTAGCTATGGAAAAAGAAAAGAAAAAAAAAAACATTTAAGATGTCTGTTCACAGAGTGCCCATTGCCATCGTCTTTCCATTAATAGCTCGACTTCCGGCTGAGCTGTCCATCATTTTAATGACCTGTCTGTATGTGTCAGAGCAATCCATCTTCTGTGACACAGTGAGACTCGCTTGCTTTGAGTTGATTCAACTGCTGGAATGAGATAATGTCCTGATAGACATCCAGACCTGTTCTTAAGCCTGTCCTGATTTGTCACGGAGTACTTTGAGGTTAATTTATGTAGTACACTATGTAATCATAACAAGCATTAAAAAAGAACATTCAGCATGTTGATAACTGTTTCATTTTAATTGCTTTTATTCCATTTTCATTATATATATTTTTTTTTTTGATTATGTATTGGAATAGAACACAAAAGAAAGTGTCACATTTTCTTCATAAAATAAAAATAGACAAAAATATAAGTAAAAATAATAATGTAAAAATTATTTTGATTTATTAGAGCTGCTTCAGGAATCAAGAATACATTTAGTCACATATTGATTTCATTATTTGGATGTTAGCCAACTTTGGTTGTTACTGTTGTTGTTTTTTTTAATACATTGCCAGGTATTTATTATTATTATTAGTAGTAGTAGTAGTAGTAGTAGTATTAGTATTAGTATTAGTATTATTAATAATAATAATAATATTATTATTATTATTTTATTTTATTTTTGTGCCTTTTGTCATTTTGACAGTGGAGTGGAGACCTAAAAGTTGAAAGCGCTGAGGTACTCTTTACTACTGATACTGCCGGAAGACAAATATTTTATTTAATTTTTTCACTTTGTTGTGAAGTGCTAGTACTTAGAAAATTCCTACTTGAGAGCATTGAGATTCAATTCTAGTAATTCAACTTAATAAAGGAAAAAAAGCTCCAGATAACTATCCATATCACTCAAAATGCAGGATTATTGTTAAATTCTGGCCAGTACAATGAGAAATGATTAAGGGTGAAGAATGCATAAAATGGAGATTGTTTGGTATTGTATACATGATGTTTATCATATCTGAACAAAACTGTGTATACATACAACTTACAGCATCTAGCTGAAGTTATTTCACCAGTACTGCTCCGTTTCCCAGCAACTTACTGCTCATACTTGGCTTGTTCTCTTCTAGTAATATTCCAAGACTTCCAAGTGCTCATTATTCTTTTTAATCTGCTGTAAATGTGTGGCTTTCTCGAGAGAGTAGACCTCCACCCAGACCATCCACCTGGAGTCACATCGCCACAGTCGACCTCCACCACATGATTAAGGATTCAATATTGTCGTTGGCGCACCTTACACAGATGCCTTCTGCTATTGCGTATTAATAATAATGATAACGTTAATAATGGAAGTCACATTAAATGGCCCCAGAGGAGCCGTGTTTGATTGTCCTTAATGAATTCTGCTCTGCAGGCTTTTGTTCTAGCTAATGAAAGAGGGGGCGGCTATGTAGGGGCCAGAGTGCTGGAATAGATTAATAGATCGCACAGGATTGAACTCCATCGCTGTGGATATAATGAGCTGTCAGTTCGCTGTTACAGAGGGCGGGTGGAAGTTTTCGTTCCTGCTCAGACATTGAGAAAAAGGGAACCACAAAGAAATCGAGAGCAAGAGACAATGAAGGAGGGAAAGAAAGACGGATCGTCATGCAGACGGCAACGGAGGACAGAGGGAGGCAGTAAAGGGAATGAATAACTAGACAGAGTTCATGAGCTCTTCAAAGAGGGCAAGAAACATGTAAAACAGGATGTCACTCAATTAGAGAAATATAATTGCTTTCATCAGCAGGATGAAGACACTTAACCTTATCACCTGCTGTATGACACCAGGTTCTTCCCATGTAAGAGCACCATTTGTCATTACAGCTCTTTAAATTTATGACACATATTCACTATTAACTAAGAGTTTTCCCCAGGCCCGGTGCCACGACACACGACTTGGGGGGGGGCTTTTATATTTCTTGGGGAAGGGGGGAGTATTATTTTCTAGTGAACTCTCGAAATACATTATTTGGGTAACACTTTACAATAATTACCTAACACTTTAATACACTTTAATACATTAACTAACATTAACTAATGGAACCTTATTGTAAAGTGATACAATTATTTGTTATTAAAGAATAGCCTATAAATTCACAAAAACACTGTTAAATTAAACAGAAAAGCAAGCAAGTGTGCATGATTTGGCGTGGCAGCCAATACAAATAATAACCATTTCCTTAGCTAAATACTGCGTATGTGTTTGGACCAGGCTCGGTTGCGGAATCACATATGTGCTTCTGAAATTATTATCTTTTTCTGTATAGTTTAGTAGTTAGCTTTGTCTGTGTCGTACTTGGCCGCTTGTCAAGCATAAAAAAATTAAATTCTGAATATATTATCGTATACAGCATGGGAGAAGTTGTGGCCTAATGGTTAGAGAGTCAAACTCATAATCCAAAGGTTGTGAGTTTGAGTCTCGGGCCGGCCGTTAGGAATTGTAGGTGGGGGGAGTGAATGTACAGCGCTCTCTCCACCCTCATTACCATGACTGAGGTGCCGTTGAGCAGGGCACCGAACCCCCAACTGCTCCCCGGATGCCGCAGCATAAATGGCTGCCCACTGCTCCGGGTGTGTGTTCACGGTGTGTGTGTGTGTGTTCACTGCAATGTGTGTGCACTTTGGATGGGTTAAATGCAGAGTGCGAATTCCGAGTATGGGTCACCATACTTGGCTGTATGTCATGTCACTTTTTCACTTTCAAAGAGTGCTCCCTTAAAATTTATTAAAAACAGTCACTCCTTCATCATGATTTCACAAAGTTCAAAAAAAAAAAAAACAGACAAACAACGGTGACTGGAGTAGTGAGCGTGTGGATTCCAACCTAAACTCCTCTGATTGGCCATTGTGTTTAAGAAATCAACAAACATGTCCGTGATTGGCCACATTGCTCGCCTGAAAATGCATTATAAAATCATTTGACGCTTTCCAAAGCAGAAGGGCAGATACACTGGATTGTTTGCCAAATCTATTTCATTATGCTATTATTACGAAAAAACAGATCTTAGACCAGTGGTTATGGGCAGCTTTTCCATCTCAAAGCAATCAGAAGCAACAGCAGGCAGTTGTATGAGTAAGACTCTTATACACGCTAAACTCAAGTCTGACCATCTCCGTCTGTCCGAAGAAGGGGCACAGGGATGTCCATGGGGGGGCCAGGCCTCCTGGCCCTCTGGCGCCGGGCCTGGTTTTCCCCATAATAAATTCCTAATTTGCTGCTTATTGATAGTAAGTAAGGTAATTGTTGTAGTAGTTATGTTGCAGGGTTAAGGGTTCTAGAATATGGTCATGCATTAATATGTGCTATATAAGTACCAATAAACCCTAATCTAAAGTGTTACTACTGATTTTGTGCTCAAGAAACATTTCTTGTTTTTATCTGTCAGGGAGTCTCACGTTACCTTAGTCACCAGTCATCAGCCCCAGTGCACACCAGATCCCAATCACCCGAATACTGATTGCCCGCACCTGTCTTAGCTCATTAAGCTCCCTATATCACTGCACTCTCCCCACTGCCTCGTCATCTAAGCTGTGTCCCAAACTTAAGTGCATGAACTCCAGACTGCACATTTGAAGTCTGAATGCGTCACAGCAGTGTGACGAAGGCTGTCCCAAACTGAAGTGCGATAGTGTCACGACGTAAGCTGTCCCAAAGAAAGACAAAGCTGTCCCTCTGAAGACCGCATTCCAAGGCTGATTGCGTCACTGCGGTGTGATGAAGGCCGATGTATTTCAAAAGCGATTGAAACACTTCGCACCCTACCATATCCCAGAGTCACTTGCATGCAGATGACTATGGTGTTTCTATTCAAAGATCAGGGCAGGTGAGTTCTGTGGGGGAATTCACATTGAAATGTAAGTTTTGTTTTTTAAACACAAAGCCCGCAAATAATAAGACAACCACTATATAAGGCAATAGTCTTTCCCTTTATTGTGTTTTTGTGGTGCTGTCATTCAAGATGTCTACAAATGTTTTAACCAAACTTTAGCAATAGTATTTTGTATGCATGTGCTATGTGTTGTCTTTTCTAATGTTAAGATTGCAAACATGTCTTTATATTTTTCATAAGTGTTTACATTTTGTCTTGTTTTAGTACTATTCAGCAGAAAATATGCCTGCTGGGGAAAACGGTGAAAAAAAAAAAAAAAAATGGGTACATTACAAGTTTTCTATCTTTTTTTTTTCACATTGTCAATTAAACGACATAATTTGTGATGCATGTTAACAATGAAATTAGTAAGTTGTATACATTATTCATTTTTGTAGTCTAATTTGTAAATGAGAGTACTTTCTGTACATTTTGTATTTTTGTTTTGTATATTCACATGTGTAAATAAAAGGGAAGTAATTATGTATTTTTTTTAATGCAGCTTACAAAACATCCTTTTTTTTTTTTTTTTTTTTTTTTTTTTTTTTTTTGTCCTGTAAATACGTTTTTTTACACAAAGTTCAATACATTTACTGAAAGTACTATTTACTACATAGCTCAGGTTTAACATCAGAAAAACTCAGTTTTGATCCTAGCCCTGCCTCCATGTGTTCTGGGGTCTTCAGGAGGTGAATCTCTTGGTGAATGGCCAGCACCACCTCAGCGACTCGGAGGACAATGCGGTAACAGTGGAACGAGGCACAGAAGACAGAAAAGAAACACCAGGGTCTGGATTGTAGCACTTCTCAGAAGATCCAGCAGCACTGTCAGGGCCTCCCTGCTCAGCCCAAAACCATTAAAAACCTGTCCTGCGCTGGCACATTCAAATTTATCCTGCATTTTTTGTTTTATTTTTGCTAACCTGTCTACATATGATCACCATGGTCAAGACAATAAACTATATAAAGTCGCACCTTTGTAAGATATCAGTCAGCATTTGAACTGCTACATTTGTGTATTTTGTAGTTTTTCATATGTATCATTACATTATTCAAGTAAGATCCAAGCCAATTCCTGCATTTAAAGTTGTAATCCGACAAAGGACGCAGGAAACCAGTGTTACTTACCTGGCCTTGGTCTTGACTAAGCCTGAGGTACATCACCGTATCCTCCATTATGACGTAAAACATAAAAACAAAAATGAATAATTCTGTGATTTGTCCTCTCGTCTGCTCTCCTCTTGCACCGTTCCTATGTGACAGTGCTAATTGGGAACCTCTGGTGTCGCAGTTAGGAAATCCTGCGAAGGCGGAGCATCCTTCATGCACTTGGGAGGGCCCTTCGTGCACTTTGGAGGCCTGTTTGCTGAAATTATCAATGTTATAACATTTGTGCTGTATAATATTTTTGTGAGTTTATTATTATTATTATTATTATTATTATTATTATTATTAAAATTCTTTGATTTGAAGTTTGAGAGAACATTTAGTTAAAACAGAAATCTCATATTACAAAAATGTGAGGGGTTCCCCCAAGTAAAAAAAATTTACTGGTTTATCTTGGCTTACTTGCAGGTTGATAGCTTGCGCTCAGGTACAGGAGCCCCTGTCTGGATTGAGCCCTTGAGCAAGGCACTTAACCCCAGACTGCTCCCATGTGGCCTCCCCTGCAACTGGTGTTAGCAGGAAAGAAGTACAAAATAAAAAAATTAAAGCCCTTCCTTGACCACTACTTCCTATCCAAGCCCTAGTCATTTCACAGCCAGCCTATTGCAACTTCCTCCATACCAGCATCCGCCAAATGGCCCCCAGAGCGCATCCGAAAATCCTGCTGCTTGACTTGTTTTTAACCTTGGGAAATTCTCTCCCATTGCACCTCTTCTCAGGTCTGGCTGCCAGCATCACCGAGACACGGCTTATCCTGCTGCTGATGCCCTGACCCCTCTCAGTCCTGCATTACAAATTCAGTACAAGAGTTTGATGTCCTGACAACTGTAGAGACTCACCTGTGACTACAGTGTGGTGGTATCCTGTGTTAGTTTATTTGGTAAGAAGTATATTATTAATATTTGATGTGAATATATATTAAAAAATATTCACATTTTTAAGTGAACAGAAGACAAATAGTGCAGTGCTGAAAAGGGGTGGGGGTACATATAATAACAACTACGAGTAACTAGAGTATTAGTGCACTGTCTGCTTAGTATCTGGATAGACTTTATTTTGATGGTCCCCCAACACACATTCTACTGAATATATGTAAATTTGCAACTTTGCAAGTAAATGCCAACTTATTGTACTAACCCTAACCTAACAGTCTCCTAATACTCTCTTTGAGAGTTAATAGCTGCTTATAGTTAGTAAAATGTTGTTCTATCAATTGATGTTCCAGATTGATTGAAGAATGATTCAGTTTCTTTATTTCTACCTCTTTGTCCCTCAGAACAAAAAAAAGACCTCTAACACTAGCTTGCTCTATTCTTTTTCTATTCTATCTGTTTTCTTTTTATTATATTATTTAAAAGCCCTTGCTATGTGTGCTGCGTTTAAGCTAACTGAGACTTGTTATAGCACTTATATATCATTGCTCTTTTGTTGTTTTTGATTGCTTCCATTGTCCTCATTTGTAAGTCGCTTTGGATAAAACCGTCTGCTAAATGACTAAATGTTAATGTAACAAAATAACAGCATGCAAGTTCGGAGTGACATTATGACACTATGGTGAGTAAATAATAGATTTTTTTAATAAGTTTTCATTTTTGGGTGAACTGTTTCTTTAAGCATTAGCTAATTAAGTGCATACACGGTTGTCAAGAGCTGTACACAGGGATCATTTAACATTCAGTGCTCTGCGTATTTTGTGTGGTCAGAAGGGTGAGTCAGACTATCACACATCTGTTTTTACAGCTTGTAAATCTATGTTAATACCATGATTGTGGATGTGGAGGCAGATAAGAGAGATTGCACATAAGAAACATTCTTTGGATGAAAAGATTTTGATTTTTATCTCTAACATTTGATTTGATTTGATTTTACACATTTGTAATCAATGTAGATTTTTAATCAGCCAACAACCGTACGACAGGTACAACACGAAAGCTTGCCTTGTAATTTAGTTCAGCTTAATTAGACAATCAAAGACCTTCACGGTAAATCTCAATTGGCCTCATAGATTTGAGATTTTAACCATTCATCTTGGAATGAAATGCAACAGGAAGCTATAAGCTTATATGGAAATCGAATTTTACACTCATGTGGATGCAAACTTCAAGTCCATCTGCAAGATCTGGTGGTATATTAAACCCACGATTAAAAACGTAAAAAAAATAAATAAATGTAAATGTAGATATATAGTAAAGTTCTATTCAAATGAAATAATTAACGAGGTTTCAGTGGTCTGGAAAATTAATCCATGTCCTCTTCAAAACAAGGATCATAAAGACCTTGGTTTCTGAGATTAAAACTGCCAGAAGTTCTTGATTAAAGCCATTTCCAGAGGACAAAATATGCTTTTATTTAGTCTGCGCTCAGACATCTGTATGTAAACAGCATGTAAATCCAAGAATGTTCTCCTGCATTTTGGCATGATTTGTCATAAAACGGGCAATTAACACTGGCAGAGGATGGGGTTTACTTATGCCCCCATTTACGATCTGGCAGGTGTTGGGGAAAAGACTTGCATTCAGAACCCTTCTGCATTATCTACTTCTGACAAAAATAACAAAACTGACAACACCTGGACCTAAAAAACGGATAAATTCCTGAAACTTTGAACACTTGTGCTGTTTATTAGTTTGCTCTGCTGTTCTTTTGATCTTCTGTTTTGTATAGCTTTTCATTAGTCTGTTATGTCTCCTTCCCAAAGTTTGCTTATTGTTGCTGCCTTTGTGAATTTCGAAGCAATATAATTGATGCTACTTTTT
This sequence comes from Cyprinus carpio, assembly GCF_018340385.1. Classification (NCBI taxonomy): domain Eukaryota; kingdom Metazoa; phylum Chordata; class Actinopteri; order Cypriniformes; family Cyprinidae; genus Cyprinus; species Cyprinus carpio. The sequence continues at coordinate 17,261,570 of NC_056605.1, forward strand.
GTATATCTAATGGAAAGGGTCATGCACTCTGTTTAGACTTGGATAACTTATGGATAATTTAGGTTACATTTTCCAAACTAACTAACCTAACCTGCCAATTTATCACTAATGTATCAGAAAAATTTTGGGCTTTAGCACTGTAATATTTGTTCTAAATCAGGAGCAAAGTGTTTGCCTTTAGTCATGACATAATAGAAGTAGCAACAGATCTTTTCTGTATTGTGATGTACATGCAAGCGAAACAGATTGTCAATTAAATGTGGGGACTTGCTTCTGTCCAACAGTTATTGTATGGATAAATCGTTCATAAGATCAATATCATGCATTTAGAAAATATAGGGTGAATTTCTATTTCATGCAGACTTTAAAAAGTTGAAGCTTATAATACTTATTAAAATGTAACTGATGGCCTCTGAGTAATAGTGTTATGAAAATATAATAATTTAAATGAAATTACACCTTATGATCTTTGAAGAATCAGTGTCAAAAGGGTGTTGGATGTAGTGTTAATGAAACTGCTATTTACAGCTTAATAGCTGAATTATTATGCTAAATTTGCACCTAGAAAAACAAGTAAAAAAAAATGCGTAAGCAGAGGGGGAAAAAAACAAAGTGAGAATTAGCAAGACAGAGTGGGTGGAAATTCATATATGAGTTATCCAATGTACATTGGTCGGTTCTTGTGAGGCCAGCATAATACTGGTTTCAACTCATCTATGCTTTTGTTTTGTTTTCCATTGTGCTATATTAACATCCAATTAAACACAAAGAGTAAGTATGACACCATTTTAGATTCATTGTTGAATGCATAATACAATTGTTAGCAGAAAGCATAATTATAATGCTATCCAAAGCATTTTAATAACTTAATTGTGGAATAGATGCAGCTGTAGAATCAGCAGTTGTAGCTTCTTCTCTTGTTTACAGATACACAATTAATACTGCTACCAAATTTCGGTTTCCTATTTATCACAGAATTAATCCAATTAGTCACCCACAAAACCTGGTGTTTAATGACTGATAATAGATCCTCATTGAATTGTAAGTAGTCATTAGGCAGACGTTTCTGAGCACAAGCTACAGGGGAGGAGAGCATTGTGTCATTGCTGCTTGACTGCCATTACTCAGCACAGCAGGGTGATTCTGCATGGGCCTTGATAGAAAAATATTATTTCCTGGATTAATTTATCAAATGGCCAGTTTCATTGAACTAAATCTCATCTCAAGAACTTTGTTTCATTCATCTAAGCTCAGTAAACCCTTGGAAAATGTCCTTGGAAGCTGAAATCTTTGATGCTAATTAATCTGTACTACTCTTCTTCTGAATATGATTGCCTGTGTCATTATTTTTTTTTTTACCAATACTAAAACTTGACCTCATGAAAGGCCATTTTAATAACTCAAAAGCTATATTTAAAGGGATAGTTTCCCCAAAAATTACAATTGTCATTATCTGCAAAGTTACGACGCTGATAGCTATGAGTACCATTAAACATGGGCATGCATTAGATTGCCATGCAATTTTAAAGCTTTAATCAAGAGTAAAACTGTATATTAAAATCTAAAGTTGCATTTACATATAACAGTGTATCTAAAAGTATGAGACAACAACAAACAAAAAACATGCCATTAAGAGACGTGTGCTTGCACAGGTTCTGTGCAATCCTCTTCACTACTATTTTCTGGGTCTCATTTGGGCTTGATTCGATAAGCAGTAATGACAACGTCATTGTTTACAATTCAGCCCGAGCGCATTCTGAGGTGAGGGATGTGACGTTTAGACACACACTAGGTGGTTTAGTGAATCACAATACACTGGGCCAGCTGACCAATCTGAGCCCATTGCATATTTCTTTGGGAGGGGCTTCATGAAACCAGGAAAACATCAGATCATTCAAAGGAGACAGGACAGAGCAGTGTAGAATAAGGATAAATTATTAAAAAAAAATATATATATATATATATATTATATATATATATATATATATATATATCTATATATGATATATATAATATATATAATATATATATAAATATATAATATATATAATATATATATATATATATATATATATATATATATATATATATAATATATATATATATATATATATATATATATATATATATATATATATAATAATAATAATAATAATAATATTTTTTTTTTTAAACAAAGCATTAACATTAACAAGCCTGGAGGGAAAAAAAAAAAGTTACATTACAAAAAGTTAGTCTTATACTTTAAAGTTACCCCTTTACATTAAAGTATAAGACTGAAACTTTAGGATGATTCAATTTGCATGACATGTTTTAACTGTCCTGTGTTATTATTTCTTATTGGTGTGTCTAGTCAGCAGAGGCGTGTCTACGTGGTGGCCAGGGGTGGCACTGGCCCCCCCTGAAATTTGGCTGGCCACCCCAGGTGCCCCCACCACCCCCCCAACAGATGTCTTGCAATAGACTTGTTTTTAGTAAATTTCTAACTGCATCTGGCAGTGGCGGATCCTGGCATGTGTAGCTGCCTAGGGCCGCTTTCTTCTCCTCTTTATACTTATTTTTAGGCTGTTTCTATAGCGTGATATTTGACATATCGAGAGCGCATAATGTTACGTGATCCATGTAATGCGCGAGCACGAATCTCCACTCGCAAGTGGATTTCCTTCACTCACACAAAACTGGATGTGTGCTTTTAAATATACATTGTTCTTTTATGAATTGGCTCTGCTTTTACTCAGAGATTACGTGTATGCTCAAATGTTCTTGCATCACTGAAGACTAGAAGCGCTTTTTTCTAATTCAGATGAGGAGTAGGCTTATCTCATTAAATGGAAGCAAGCTGATTATAGTCAGCCTTAGTTTATTTATTTTATTAATAGCCTTCTTATTTTAGTTAAGTGCTTAACTTATAAATATGCATTTATTCAGTTGTTTTATTAAGTGCATTTGTATTTTGTTGTTTTTGTATATAGTTTTGCAATAAAAGCGTATTAACCAGGTTCCAGAAATAATCACTGATGGTGCTTCTAAAATTAGTGAGGGTGCTCTAGTCTTAATGCCCATTTTCACATATTTTCTCCCGTCTATTGCTTTGGTCATCATTGTGTCAATCACTGCTACTTCGAGAGTGAATCCCACATAAATATGCAGATGTTCCCCCTGCCAACCTATTTTGAGCCAGTGCCCCAGACTGGCCACCCCATTTAAAATGCTCTAGACACGCCACTGCTAGTCAGTCTGAACAGAATATGAAGGTTAAGCAAACTTAAACCTCAAATACAGCAACACAACTCTAAACCCCAAACTGACACACATATACCTTGTTAGGACTAACTTCCATATCATTTTGCAACATATAGGGAAAATGTTAGATGGCAGAAAGGCACCCTGGGTAGTCTATTTCCCCTACACAGCGTGTTTATATTATGTTCTGCTTGCTAGTCATCTTGTGCCATTAACAAACAAATGAAGTTATTACTGTTGGAAAACAGGAAGGACCATTCATTTCCTTTGCCTGTGTGAATGACGGGCAGATTGTGCACATACACTCTGACCTTCTGCAGTCAGTGACTGTTCCTCCTGTGACGTAATTTCAGATATAGTGATACAGAACTGTGAGTTCTGTGCTTTTTTGGCCACTGCTTTTGTATCACACAGTCTGGCACACCCACTGAGGATTTAGCAGGAAGAAAACCACTACATTCCCACACATCCTCGACCCAAGACATTGCTCAGGAAGCACATATTACACTTAAAATTAGATATAGTTATCTAGGATGATCAAATTTTCTTGACTATATTTTGGTGTTACACAGGCGGAGGAAGAATATGGAAACGGTGTGGAGTGGAAGCAGAATTGCGTAATTTTGCCTGGAGCTCGTCAGAGAGTAAGTGTTCTCTCTAGCGCCAAGATTACTCTGATACCGGTCCATCATGAGCATAGCACATGCAACTGCATGCCAGCAAGAATCCACCATGAGAAACAGTGGTAATAGACTGTGTTAATCGACTGTTAGCAGCCAAAATGAAAACGAAAAAAAATGAAAAAAAAAAGGGATTTAATACATTTTATTGGAAAAGCAGCCAGCAAAAACACAATTTTATTGAAAATAAATGATGAAGAGTGTCAAATAGAAAACCCAGAATGGAACTTGAGTTGAGTGATTACAGAACAACTTGAGCAGGAAGGGAAACAAGTCATTTCTTTATTCCATCGTAAATGTGTTTTTATTTATTTATTTATTTATTTTTAAATTCTCATTTTCAGATTAAATGTCACTTGAATTTATGTTGCACTTTAGCGTAAAAAATGTGTGAGCATTTACATGAAAATGATGTGTTGGCAACCTAGTTTGTCTATTTACATTTAGTTCAATGTAACATTCAACAAAGAATATTGTTTTGATCAAAATGATTACTTTTATGAAAAATGCACAGTGTTGTAATGATGTAAATGCATCAACTAAGCCACTAACACATAATTTTCCAGAACTAAATGTTGTTTAAGAGGGTTATTTTAAGCATTATTTCAACAGCTTTGCATATTTTGGCAAATTAGTTTAAAATGTTGTAAAAATAACAGATGTCGCTACGTTATTAGTGAAGTCATCTGGGTGGTGATGGTGTTGATTCATGGCACACGTGAGTGAGGATGGTGTAACAGCATTTAGCATGGGTGAATAACACAAACTCGTAGGAGTGCATGCCTACGTAAAATCCTTCAATTAATGCTCTAGTGCTGCAACATGGATGAGTAATATCAGCTCAGATATTGATGTTGACAAGTCCCCAGGATTCTGCTGTTTGCGTCAACAAAATGATACAGTGTGATACATGTGAAATTAAAAAAGAAAGCATGCTGCAATTTAATCAGCAAAGCAAGAGACTGTGATCAAGACAATAATCAGCCATGATTATCTGAACAACTCATGATCTAAAGAACAATTTGGTTTGTTTGTTTTTGTACATGGTTAAAGTAATACATGAGCACAAAAATATATATTTGACTTTCTTATTCCCTGGAACACAAAAGAAGAAATTAATTATACTTGTTATAGTCTTTTTCATACAGTACACTGCATGGGAACCATGTGGTTTTAGAAGAAATCCATGTAACCGTGAATTTTACTATGTTAAAGATTTCCTAACACAGATTTTGGAATAGGTTAAAGTCGGTTACATAATATGCTGCATTGACTAACAGAAAGCTGCTTGATTTGAAAATGACTTCTCTGTGACCTGTGCTTACACTTCGTTAGGCTATTGACAAATATAAAATAACCGATTCATTATTTTCATTTAATTGACCTGTTGTAAGATCCAATTCTTCTAATTCTTCATTAAGGATGCGCATATTCCCAAAGTGTAGCCTGAATATAGGCTGATCATAGGTTGTTTGTAATTTACTTACAGAACACCTTGTCACTGATTAATTAAGGATCAGGTAATTTTCTGAAACTGTGACAAGGAAGCATTGGGACATGACAGTACCTGACAGATGAAAAACTGCAGTATACCACACAATTTGTGTGAAACAAAGTAAAATTAAATGTGATAACAGTATATATGCTTTGTAAGCATATGACTTAATGAACAGAGTGTGCACGTTGCATATTATCAGATAAATCCTTTATGCAGAAATTCCAGTAAAGTGTTTATGCTAATAAAAAGTTTATGTATATAACTTTCAGATGCTCATTCCCCCAGCTCTTCTGCTCAAATATCTCTTCTGGTTGTAGTTATAAAACTTTGTAAAAACATAGATATTCAAAATACCCAAGGCTCTGACGTCTGCACTTGTTATGACAGTAGTCTGTTCTTGATCCAGGGCCCTCTGGGAGCCCCTTTGAATTCCAGAAATACTGAGAGAAGCCATTACCATCTTACGCTTGCCTTGGGGGTCTCACATCACTCACATAATTTTACTGGCACACACATAAACAAACACTGGCATACACACAACATTATACCAATAGCTGAACTTGCCCGGTGTTCAGTCAGCTGGACCGCAGACAGGGTTTTCAGCGGGTTAGTGCACTGTCTCTGCACATCCGATCAGCGGTGTCTTTGGCCCCAAGGATTCGCTTTTTTTAACGGGAGCTTTAGAGGAGTTAACAGAGCTCTCATAGCGCCAACTGACTGCAAAGACACCACACTAGCCTTAAAAGATGAAGTCTCCATCTGTCTGTGTGTATCATCTGAATCAACAGCTGAAGGGTTGGGAGGTGGAGCAAATTCAGATGGACTCTTTGGAACATTTGCTTTGAGCTTCCGTCTGCTATCAGCCACTTTAGCCTGTTTAAGATTATGCTACGGACTGTAAATCACTAAACAATTATGTAAGCCATATTAATAGTTCAACAGATGTTTTCACAAACCACGTTTTAAAGCAGACTTTTAGTAATTTTACACTACAGCAATTTGATTGTAGCATTGAATATATTATTGAAAAATAAACTGCTAAAATTTAAAGTCTTGTTGCTTTGTGCTTGTGTGAAAAGGTATGTTTACATGCACAATTATTTGTCAATCGGAATAAATACAATCTGATTTCAGATTCTGAAAGTTCTGTTTATAGAAACCATAAACAATGATCAGTTGTCACTTTCAGAACTGGAGAAAAAAGCATAACATAAAAACATATGTCACCAGAGCTACTATGAGACATAAAACATGTAAAAATCATTGCGCATAAACAAAAAAAATTGTTTTAATCTGACTGAGAAAATTAGTGTTTCAAGATTGGATTATTTCTTGTCTCTACCATCACTTTCAGTCAGGTTCAGATGCATTTACATTCAGCTCATTCCGATCGATTGAGGAGATGGAAGATTTTCAGTCCAATTAAGCTACCAATCTGATTATAAACTGATTGTTTGGATGTTTCTATTTCTTCAGAATATCACATTTTGTGTTCTGCAAAAGAAAGTAAGTCGTATTATTTTGGAAAGACATTAGGGTGTGTAAATAATGATGTAAATTACAGTTTTAACTCCCTTTAGGAGTTCGTTAAAGGAACAGCCAGTTAAGCACTATTCAGCACAGCAAGCGGCAGCTTTCTTAAAGTTTCTTGGTGCTCATTTGGCCAGACCCACGGGTAAACAAGTGTCAATCTGTAGAAAGAAAGAACAGTGTTAGTTTCAGGCCACAAAATTAGCACAGGATCAACACTTGGGCCCTGAGGAACTCCTTTTGATGTCCCTTTGATTTTGAGCGCAGACTGTTATCTAGGCCATTGTGCCAGTTCCAGTCCTTTGCTTTGGTCTCCAAAGGCTCTATGGCTTTGTTCCCGAGACATGATTAGAATCAGGATACTTCCATGTCTAGAGATTTTTCACAATCAGAAATCAGGGAAATACTTTTAATGGGGAAATTTTCACTTACATGTGAGCAAATTAATAGGAATCAAATCCCTTTGGAGGAAACTATAGACATAGATGAGGCTTAAGGGGGGGAAAAAAAGTATAACCAAATAGTATTGTATTTTGTTATAAATAAATGTCTGTTACTTTAACACTATATATAATGTATAATATGTAGTAACAAATCAGCTCTGATTTATCCTAATTAAATTACATAGAAATTATACATTCTTAATCAATCTGCACATGAAAAATACTAAGAGAAAAATAGGCACTTGAAGATACAGGGTCTACAGATATTTTATTCTCTATTTCAGATCAAACATCAACTGAGAAAAAGACTGACACCTAAACCTTGCACTGGTTTCTTTAAGTCTTCAAGCTCTTTTTTTTCAGAGCATATGGTTAAAGTGATGTAACAATTATTACAGCACCTTTTTATTTCTGTGGTTACCTGTTCAGCTTCAAGAGAATCTATTGAATGTTCAACAATGAGAGCTTCATTCTCTGTGTTCATCGAGAGGCTTCTGAGTGCTGAAAAGCAACAGAGCAAAAGCAAGTTTGCATGTCTTTGCACTATGATGAAACTGCATAACAGAAGAGGATTGTATGGTTTAGCTTATAAGAACAGAGAAGACAGTCAAGGGGGAGAAATACAGAGTGTTTTAGACAGTGGTAAATGTACTCCCAGCCCAAATAGCATCCTGTCTCCAGAACGTAATTCAAACCACATGTGCATCAATAAAAATGACGAATGAAGGAACATCATGGACCGTTACCTTTCCTGCATTATAAACTGTAACATCAAAGAAAGGTGTTTTTAAATGTCTGATGAATTTCAGCTTTTGGCAGAGGGCATCTCGTTCAAACTTTATTTCATACTGGTGCATTTTCACAATAAACATACTGTATTCTGAGTCACAGTGAAGGTGCCTGAGATATGACTCATCCAAAAACCTGAATTAGTCTCAGTTAAAAGACAAGACTCATTTGTATTATGAATTTTCAAGTTTCAAAGAGAAAACAAGATGAAATTGTAATAGACCACCTTGTGTAAATGCTTCTGTGATTGTTTTCTGGAAATAGGCAGTGATAAAGTCTCTTTGTGTATAATTGGAGTAGAACACATCAGGATTTATAAGTTGTGAAAAGTCTCAATGAACATGAGCTAGGAGCACATACTTGGTATACTTGACTACATAAATGATATTTACTTAACATTTAAAGTCCCCATGATATATAAATGAAAGTTTTTTTTGGGTGTTAGTATCAATATGTAAGTCTTTAGGTTAACTATAAGCCAGTGTGCTCCAAAACATTGACAAAATTAGCATTTAGAAGATATAAGCATTCAAAGCTTGCAATCCGTCACTTCCACCAAAACGGCTCAAAGATTTTTTTTTTTTATTTTTTTTTTTGACGTCACATCGTACTTCATCTTCTCATCAAGTCTTCTGACCAATTAAATGCTCTCTAGAATCCGAAGCTAGATAGATGCTGAAGCGCCAGCTGAGATCAGTCACTTGTTCACATTGTAGTATTTCCTGTACAGTGAATGGCTGGTAGTGCACAATGTAGGTGATAGGGAATGATTGAGACAGTGTTAGTATGCTTTCGATTGGTGCAAATGAGGTCTGGTTTCACGTTGTTTCACGTGAACCGCGGCAGCTCACACAGTCTGATCCAGACTTTGGCTCTGGTCCAGAGTCGTGATTGCACGGAGCAGATCATATGCGCGAGTCGGCATAAATTAAAAACTTTTACAACACAGCCTAAAATAAAGTGTAACCCAAAAATGAAGTACTTTTAATTAGATTAAATTTCATGTGAAAATACTTGGAATCAGACTACAGTTACTTTTTTATCACATTATTTCTCAATAACATGTATGCAGGATATCCCAGACGTTTTTGTCGGGCCACCCTCTTTCACAAAGTACCCCTGAGATTTTAACATTTCAACAGTTTCAGTAATTAGGTATTACATTTGAATGTTCGCAGTTCTTTTAGTTTAAAAGTTTTTTATTTTGATTGATGTCATTTTAAAATTAATTATTTTTATGATTGAATTAATTATTTTATTTTTATTAAACTCACAAACCCCCTGCAGTTCCTTTACGGACCCCAGTTTAGGAAACTGTTTAATGTTTAATGCACTTCATGTTGTCAATAACAATGATTGGAATATATTTTCTTTTTCCTTGTATTTTTATATCGACATGTTACAATATTATCCTATTTAAATCAATGTGATAAATTAGTTAGGTTAAAAATAATCTAAGATGAATCAGAAAGTAGTCTGATTGTATTACTTAAAAGGGTAATTGCGTTACTACGGTTTCTGTCATGTAATTTGTAATCAGTAACAGATTACAATTTGTAAGTAATCTACCCAGCTCTGCATATGCAGAAGTTCTCCAATCATTTATTCACAATACAGAAGAAAAGATCTGTTGCTACTTTTTTCATTGCATACATTGGACCTATGGCAAATAGCAGTTGTTACATAATAGTATAATAATAGTCCTAAACAGATGGCCAAGGTCGCATCTAAAAGTGTGAGGGTGGTACAGCCGTGGTTGTTTGACCAGAAATGCTTCCATAAGCATTTGACTCTGGGTGTGAATCAGGCTGGAGATGTTCCTGTGAGAAAGATGCTTGTTTTTTTTTTGTTTTGTTTTTTTTCAAAACAACAGAGCGAACTCTTGCACTCCAGTGTGATGCCGAAGCTAAGTGGCTAACATCAGGGCTGGGACTCCGGGAGTCAGTGTGAGCATGAGCCCACAGAAACTCAGTTATACTTCAGAGCACAAGGCTTCACATTCCTTTACCATCCAGCTGTTTCCCAAACATAAGGAGGATGAGAGAATGAGAAAACAAAAAGTCATGACTCTACAGTATGTGCTAAGAATGAGAAAGAATGGATGGTTATGATATACAATTTCACTCAGCTTACAGGAGATGTTCCAACATGTGAAGTCAAAAGTGCAAGTGATTCTAAAAAATAAAAATCAAGGTAACAATTTATTTCAATAGTCCACTTTAGACATTCTACTAACAGTAAGGAACTTTGCAACTACATGTCAACTAGTTGTTAGTAGAGTATTAGTAGACTGTCTGCTTAATATCTTCTAACACTTTCTTTGTCAACTTATTGTCAACTTACTAACCCTAAATCTACCCCTAACACTAACCTTAAACCTACCCTAATAGTCTACTCTGAGAGTTAGTAGACATGTAGTTGCAAATTAATGAGAATTAGTTGACATGTAGTTGATGTGTAGTTACAAAGTTACTTAGAGTTAGTAGAATGTCTAAAGTGGACTATCGAAATAAAATGTAACCAAAATCAATGAGGGTTGACAGACACAGGAGGGTTGATGATGATGTGCATCCTAAAGTGCTTTTATTTTAAATACAGATACAAATCAAAGGGGATATAAGGGAAAACAGAAAAGGCCGCAGCGTCCTTGATGTTAGAGGCAGGGGTTTATTGTCTTGCTGGTTGCCCGGCTATGTCATGACCTTTCTCATACAGCACATTGCTTCCTTTATTAACTTCATGTGCCTCATAACATTCTACGTGAAGCATTTTTTTTTTTTTTTTTTTTTTTGGGCTACATCACAAGAGGAAAAAAAAGTTTCTCCTTCATGGCAGTTCAGTGAGACAGATTTTTTTTTTTTAAATGCTATAAACTTAAATGATACCAGATTCAGTAACACTTTATTTTGATAGTCCACTTTAGACATCCATTCCATTAACTGCAAGCAACTACATGTCAACTGCCAGTCATTAGAGTATTAGTAGACTGTCTGCTTAATATCTGCCAATACTTTATTTTGATGGTCCCCCAACACACATTCTGCTGACTATAAGTTACTACATGTCAGCTTTTTCTACTAACCCTAATCTAAAACAGTCTACTAATACTATAATAAGAGTAAGTTGGCATGGTTGCAAATTAAGTAGTGTTAGTTGACATGTACAGTAGTTGCTATGTCTAAAGTGGACTATCAAAATAAATTGTAAACCCAAAATCCAGTGGTCGTTGAGTATGTTGTTGGATCAGTATGTTTACTCTGCTGGTGTTTGTAGGGGAACCAGACTTCAGTCCGAATGAAATCGCCAAAGAATGACATAAAACAAATCTGTTATGTTTTATCTGTTTCTGTTGTTTTATTTCACATCTGAGATCAATAAATAACCATCTCCCAAACACAATGACAACTGGCAAATTTACGACAGTATGAAGAAAAATGTTTTTAATATTTTTTTCGTCTCTCTCTCTTTTTGTTTCTGTTATGACACTTGCTTGAAGGGAAGAAAAATCTATAATACTCTCTTTAGATTGACAAGTGTCCCACCTAAAGCCCGGTGTGCCATCTGAAACAAATAGTTTCTTTCGTCACAGGAAGAAATCAAATAAGTATTTGCTTTCTATGTGACATGCTAACTTCATTGCCTTTATGATAAATCCTAGACTCTCATAAAGAGTCATCATGTAGATGTGAGCATATGCGTGTGAAAATGAGAGACATTTCTCATATTGTCTATAGGATATGCAATGTAAATATCTCATTATGTACAATTCATACTACCAAACTGACCTTTCATTTGTTCTAAAAAATGAAGAGTCCACAAATACTATTGCTGACATATTGCTGAATATTGCTGACATTAGCACAAGGTTTTGCTTAGGTTTGTGCAGTTTCGTTTTCATTTTTATGTAAAAGAGGATGTCAGTCAATAAAGACACTAGTGACTTAAAAAGTCTTGCTAATGCTGTCAATAATGACTAATGTCTCGGCTAAGATGCATGTCAGTCTGACATTAAAGACTGTTGATGTTGTACATTCTTGGCAAGATCCCACCGGCTCATATCATACGATCTGACAAGCAACAACCACAAAGGACAGAAATCTGTATCATATATAAGCTGTTCTGCAGACGATAATGGAAAAAAAATTGTCCATCACTCAACCTCATTGCTCATAGTTCCAGATTAATTGATTTTTGTGCTGCTTAACAAATTGAAAGTCGTGATGTCCTTGTAGGGGCCTTTTATTCAATAAGTATATAAGAATGTAATCATCACCTGTAAATTAAAATTAAAGTCCACATGTACAGTTTCTATAACCTTCTAAAGAGTGCAAAAGATTGATTGCATTGGCTCTGTGTTGGTCATTTCTGTGCCTTATCAGTCTTACTTTTATCTAAAGTAATTCTGTGCCAATTCTGGTTCTTTTTAATGACAAGTATATAAATAGTCAAAAATGAGGACATGTCTCAAAGTTCTTTTTTTTTTTTTTTTTTTTTTTTTTTTTTTTTTTTTTTTTTTTTGCGCTTTAGAGAGCCACTGCTAAACTATAGTTAGATTAATAAGTGATGAACAGCAGTTTGGCAGATTTAGTCAAGATGTGATGTTTAATGTTTGGATTAAACTATAATACAGCAATTTTGAATTAGAAATTTTCAAATAGTATTTGAAAATTAAAAAAAAAAAAAAAAGAAAAGAAGTCTCTTTCTCACTAAAGCTGCATTTGATCAAAAATACAGCAAAAACAGCAATATTGTAAAAGATTATTACATTTGAATTCTGCTGAAAATTCAGCTTTGCGATTACAGCAGTAAATTAGGTTTTAAATTGCAATAATATTTTATAATATTACTGTTTTACTGTATTTTTGATCAAATAAACACAGACTTGGTGAGCATAAGAAACTTCTTTCAAAAACATTACAACATCTTAATTACTCCAAACTTTTGGCCCCCGGTTTAAAAATGAATGGGCTTTAAAAAAGGTTGAAAAGAAATCAAGAGTAACTTCAAAGACTGTAATTTTGAAGATATAAACACGTAAAGTCATAAGTCATATGAATAACTCTGTAAGGATATTTTGTTAACTTCTGTACAATACATTTTGGTTGCCATTTGATGTCCAATGTAAATGGGTTCTTAAGGAAAACCAGCTGAAAACAACTACACTAAATATCATTATCTCTCACTTCTCGTTCCATATCCTTCTTATCCTACATTCTTTACCATCTCTTTTTTCCTATCCTTATTCCTTCTCTTCAGGATGAAAGAGATGGATTAGGCGTGCTGCCCAGGTGGGGAGGCATTCATCTTTTCCGGCCCAAATGCCAGCTGGAGAGCTGCCCTACAAGCGCCTGAGTATATCAAAGGGGTCCTTTCTGAGGCGCCTAGCATGGCGAATATGGATGTCAGGGAAAGAGCTTCTCAAACTAGTCCACAAGAGAAGAGCTCAGCAAGCAACAGAGAAAAGGTATTATTTCACAGAGAGAATCCACGTGGAAAGCATATATAAATAAACTCAGATCTAGTGTGTCAATTGTATAAGGAGATCAGGTATTTCATTTTACTAATTTTCACAATTATCAGGAGAAAAACTGTTAGATAAATGAATACTTCATGCATGATAATGTGAATTATTAGACAAGAGGCCATTATTATTCAGGGGACTACTTGATGAGTTGAATGATTTCCGCAAATGTGCTCAAGAAGCCATTTTACAGCAATTACACCAGGGAGCCAGAAGAGAGTGGCATTATCAGCCTCTTGCCCAGGGCAACACAAAATCTCTATCAAAGCCCCCTACCTCTTTGATCCCATTGCAGATTTCCAGAGATGCATCCGAGCCGATCTGTCAGATTTAAGAAAGCCAGTAGCCAGATGCCAAAACTGAGTGTGGATCATCCCATTGAAAGATTTTTGACTTTGAATGCAGATTTCCAGCTTTGTTAATCCACACGGCTTGGACTCCGACTGTGGCTGAAGACCTTTGTGACTGGAAATATACACCAGCCTGCTAATGCTAATCGGGTGCTGCAAATTATAGCATTCTCCAAATGCAAGAGATTGGATGAGATTGGCTAACACTGATTGTGATTCTGTCAGGCTTCAGAGTGAGTGAGGTTCAGACTTATGAATGCAGTTATTACTGCTTCAGTAAGCAAAACTGTTCACAGAAGAACTCCGAGAACTAATTACAGTGGACAGCGATGTGGCTCAGACTGTTTTTAGTATTTTGGCATCAACGAGTCAATAATGTAGATTATTTTCTTATTCTCATTTGTTGCTGTTTCAAAATGGACAGCAGCTTTGGAGGAAATTCTCAAGACATGGCAGGAAATTCCAAAAATAACCACAGGAGCAATAAAAAATGGGGTCTGGAATTTGTCTTTCTCAGTATTTTCAATTCAAGGTATTTCATTGTATGATATGATCTGCAAAGATTCAGATCACACTTCACATGTTAACCACTTGAGACTGTTGTTGTACATTCTTGGCAAGATTTCACCGGCTCATATCATACGATCTGACAAGCAACAACCACAAAGGACAGAAATCTGTATCATATATATAAGCTATTCTGCAGACGATAATGGAAAAAATATGTGTTCATCACTCAACCTCGTTGCTCATAGTTCCAGATTAATTGATTTTTGAGCTGCTTAACAAATTGAAAGTCGTGATGTCCTTGTAGGTGCCTTTTATTCAATAAGTATATAAGAACGTAATCATCACCTGTAAATGAACATTAAAGTTCACACGTACAGTTTCTTTAACCTTCTAAAGAGTGCAAAAGATTACTGTGCCAATATTGGTTCATTTTAATGACAAGTATATAAATAATCAAGAATGAGGACATTTTTTATTTATTTTTATTTTTTGCTTTAGAGAGCCACTGCTAAACTAGTTAGATTAATAAGTGATGAACAGCAGTTTGGCAGATTTAGTCAAGATGTGATGTTTAATGTTTGGATTAAACTATAATACAGCAAAATAGTACAAATTGGGTCAATATTACAGTTATTTAGACAAGCTTAAGAGCCCTCTGATCACAAACAATCCAAATGTTAAACAGTGGAACCAGTAAAATACAATTATGAGCTCAAATTTACTTCTCATTTTTATTATATAATAAGCTGTATAAATATCAGTTTGAATCCATGAATTTAGTTTCCTTTTTTTAATGTAATATAAATTAATGTAATTCATAATTCTTTTTGCTATTGACACTATATATTGCTGCTAAAATAGCATAGTTTGTCCATTTCTAGCTTATTTACGGGTGTATTGTAACATTTAATTAAATTGTTAATCCTATAATCGTACAAATTAAGGTGATGGGTTGTTGGATAAGAAGATAAGTCTCAAAAAAGCAAAGGAAAGACTCATTAGTAATTCCTTAAGCAATTAAGTTCTATTCAGCATGCAGCAAGAATTCAGTGCTCATTGCTATGTTAAAGATTATAACCATTTAATACTATGAACATTCATATAATACATATTATAGCACAAAGTCATTCTATTTAAACATTTAACTATAATGTAATATTTAACTCTTAATGTAATTGTCCCACTTAGCTTAATTTGAAACCATATTAATGTTTAAATACACATTTGATTTACATAGATCACTCATTCAGTGAATCAAGGTTGAGTTCAGTATAGTGTGTTGGATGAATCAGGTCTAGTTTAAAGAAAAATGAAAACCAGGCAGGGGGCCAAAATCATTTAGGAGTGCACTTCAAACTACCAGTGAGAGAGAGTTTATAAGATGAACTTTATTCTCTAACCTCCTGGGCATTTTAGATGATTTTTATGTCTTCTACTTTGCTGTGTTTTCCTCTGTCTCTAAGAGCCTTCCCTCATGTCCTGTTTAGACCCTTTAAATGAGTGCTTTTCTACTGGTGGGCCAGTGAATGTGATAAGGTCACAGACCGGAGGGGAACAGCAAATATGAAAGCGAATATTAAAAAATACTAACCATATAGTCATATACACTGGAGACCAAAAGTTTGGAATAATTAAGTTTTTTAATGTTTTTGAAAGGAGTCTCTTTCTCATTAAAGCTGCATTTGATCAAAAATACAGCAAAAACATGATTACATTTGAATTCTGCAGAAAATTCAGCTTTGCCATCACAGGAGTAAATTCGACTTTTTTTTTGGAAGTTTTTGCATGCATATTTTTTAAGTAAAATTTAAGTATGTAATTAAGTCAAATCTACTTAACTAAGTTATATAAAATTAGCAAAGGAAATAAGTTATCTAACATGGCCAGTTAGTTTGATGAATAATTTCTATTTATTATTTTAAGTTTACCCTGCAATACTCAACACAATTTACTGTCACTGTTTGTAAACTTTAGTCTAACAACATATCACTGAAAAAAATGCCATTAAAGAATGTGGTTCACTTACAAACATGTTTTTTAAGCAGGTAGACAGCTCCTTATTCTTTTTAAGATAATATTGACTAAATGTAGTTATTAACCAAATGAACACAGAGACCTCAATACTTGGCACATTACACAATAGTGTTTGAGTATAATGGATCATTCTGAATAGAAAATGAACTTTAGATGTCACAAAACAGCAAGTTACTAAACCAACCAACTACAAAAGCCACCATAAAACAGTATAAATACATCTCGAAAACAGCAAAAACAAATTTACCTTATTAATTATTCATGCCCAAGTGCATGATGGGAACAACGAGATCATTACTTTGATATTTACTTAAACAACCTTTGTAAAAATAACAAACAATTCCAAGTAAAATATACTTATAGGTTCAAACTTTGAATTGTACAAGCTTAAATTGAGTACCTTACTAATATTGAATTTAATCCTTTTTTTTTTTTTTTTTGCTTGAATTTTTTCTGTATTATTTACTTCACCACAAAATCATTTTTATCAGTGTATGTGACACAATCCCAGATTTGGAGACAAAATGAAAATGTATGAATATTATTACAGCTACAGACTCTTTTAGCTACAGCTACTTTTTTTCTTCTTTTTATTATGTAATTGTAAATTACAATTATTGTGTGTGTGTGTGTGTGTGTGTGTGTGTGTGTGTGTGTGTGCAACATGTGTTTGTTTGTTTGTGTGTTTTTGTGAATTTCCCAGAGAAATACGCAAAAGTTTGGAATACTTCACACAAACTAAAGCAGACATATTTGACTCATGAACAGTGAGTCGTGTCATTTGGCAAGACAGCAGTAACTCAGATATGCAGGTGTGAGTCAGTTCATTTTATTTATTTATTTGTGTGTTGTTTCTGTGCTACTTTGTTTCCCCTTTTACTTTGGAATGAAAGATAAAAGAGGTTTCTCCTCTGTTCTTATCATCTATACCACAACCATCCTGAAATTGACCTTCATGGTCCACCTGGGAAATATACTGGCTTGCTGGAGGGTGCAGGCCTTAATACAGGCCAGCGTAAGAGCTGTCAGCCAGCCTGATTACCTTCATATACACAAGCACCTGCTGCCATCACAAACTCCTACCATCTCATCTCTGGGTTTCTGCAAGCCAATGGTGGCCTGATTAGAACCAAACATACACAACTGAGCATGAGATATATAGAAACTTCTCCATTGAAAAAAAACAAAATAAAACAATTTAGGCCTTGCACACATGCAGTGACGCACTTGCATATCTACTCATATATTCTAAATATAAATGTTGATTATAGCTATGCAATTTATTAACCAGCTCTAGAAGAAAAGTCCCACTCACTCTCTCTCTCACACACACACACACAAACATACAATCTCTCTCTCAGACAAACCCCACCGTCTCTCGAGCAGAGACTGTCTGCCCCACTTTCAAATGGGCAATTTTTTTCATCGGGCCCCCTGAAAATTTCTCTATTCTTACCACAGGAAAGCTAATGCACATCATCTATCTCAAAGCAGCCCAGCAGGAGCCAGAGAATCCATGCTTATATATGGTCTCATTAGCCCAAGCAACTGATACCTAACAAACTAAAAATATGCCTGTCGGTGTGATCTTACAGCGACTGGCAGACCTTGAGTACAGTTACTCTTACAAAGGGACATTAAAGATAATGGAACCTGAACAACAGGCTACAATTTGGAACAACTGGTAATATTTTCACAGATAGACCTGGAATTACTGTGAATGAGAGATTTGTGGCATATCATTTTAATGTGCAAACAAACTTGCATATGACAAATGCTGTGTTAATTTGAGTGTTTTACAGCACATATTTGTTGAACAAAAATAAAATACCATTGCATATCATTATTTTGTCTTTTTTTTTTTTTTTTTTTGAGATTTGCATATTTGTAATTCATTTGCAAAATTATATGACAAAGTGATGAAAAGAAAACATCTTGCCTAAAGAAATGTGGGATGGTAACTCTAATTTCATTTACAATGCATTTTGGTTTCTGGCAGAATGAATGGAATAAATGTGAACATATTTAGCTAATTTTATTTGTAAATGCATGTCGTGTAACTGTTTGAAAACAATATCACAAGCAAAATTGCTGTTGGTCCGAATAGGTAACCACAGAAGTGATGATATTCAGACCAACAATTGCTTGTGTAATATTGTTTTAATATAACATCAATAAACAAGAAGTCAAGTGATTTATATTTTAGATACAAATTGCCAATTACTTTTATGCATTTTCACTTCACCGGTGAAAATATTTCCAAAATCCACAGCCATAGTAGTATTTAGTTCCTAAATGAATTAGGAAGTTAGCGTTAAATTAAATTTAATTAGGAAGCAGTATTAGCTATGTAAGGGATAATGTACATCTAGCCGGTTGTTATCTCAGAATAAACCCAGACAGGGTGATCAGGACCATGACGCGAGGCGGAGGGGTCTTGTATCAGTCTGAAGGGGTTTATTCTGAGACAACATTGGCTAGATGTACATTATCCTGCTTATTACATGGCTACTTGCCACATAAGCAAATAATTAGATGCGAAATATTGATTTGAGTTGAAAATATTTGAACGCAAAGAAAGACAGCAGTTGCGAGAAAGCGGCATATTCAAACTAGACGGACATTTAAGGGAAACGGTGCAGTCAAACCACTTATTACACAACATTTCACCTCAAAAATAATTAAGGCAATAAAAGAATTAAGATGAAAATGTTTTAAAACCTAACCTGTTTGTCAGTTCTCTTATAATCCATTACAGCGTACAAAACAATCGTAAGAAAATGGCAGCAGCTGCATTTGTATGAAACGAGAGCGAGTCCAGGACGATGTTATTAGATAATTGCACACCATTTTGAATCAAGTTTTAATATTTTATTAGCTAAACAAACGCAAAGCTTCCACCAAGAAAAGAACAGTTAAAGCAAGAGTACAGCGCTGACTGTTGTTACCCGGATGAGCCTGTGCTATTAGCTTTTACCAGTTGTTATCGAGGTACAACATATCAGAATCAAGTATTCCACAGAGCCGTATAATAAAGCACTATAGCCTACAGCATACCCTGTATGCTTTACTCAAGCCTTGTGGTTGGATGGATTAAATGAACATGCCCTGACACTTCTCTTCAGAACTTCACCTGGCTATGGCTGTGTTCGCTCAGCAGCAGAATACGGTAATCAGTGCTGTATTTCATGGTTACGCAGTTCAGATATTCATGAGACAGACACTCACATTTTATAACCGAACTCAAATAGGTAAATTATCAGGACTCACAACTAGGGTAAATTACAAGCAATTAAGTATCATTCTCCTTTTTGTATTATGAATAGGATGAATGTTCCAAACAGTTGTGTAATTCAACGATAGACACTTTAAATTCTCCATAGAGGCAAATTTCTGCTAATTGTTCCTTTTAATACGATTTAAAGAAAATCTTATAATGACATGACATAAAACCTGTAGCTGTACATCAGGTTCAAATAGGCATCAATTTTCTTTTTCTAAGGTGCAGTCAAATTAGTGAAATTTTCTGGAAAAAAACTATCTATTGTAATATAATAGTTCACACAGAGGTTACTTTCAAACCAAGTAGCTTTCTGTTGGTCAGTGTGGCAAGTTTTCATAGGAAAATGTTTTGTCCTTATAAAGAATCCTATTGAAAGGGCTGGATTTCGAAATTGAAAATTTACCGAACAAAGGTAAATGTGATCAGATCTTTAGGGGCCATTAAACACAACTTTTTTGAACTCCTTTTAACTTGAGTGTTGCATTTCAGAACACCATGTTATGCTCAATTACGAGGGTCAGACACACTCATCTACCACATAATTACATTAAAAAAATAATGGAAAAGCAGTACAGTGAAATACAAAAACATATTCTGTATGAATGGCCCCTTTGCAAGCTATACAGGTTGGTCATTTCAGTGTGCGACTAAGTAAATAAATATCTCGACAGCTCAGTTGAAAATGCCAGTGCCTCTGATCTATCCACAGTACAGCTGAGAGGCTTTTTGGGAGGAAACTGGAGCTCCTAAGTTTTAGAAGCATATAAATCTGCCTCCTCTAAAGCTTTAACTGCAGAGTCTATTCAACTAGAATGACCAAAGATTTGTGCCCTATCTCAGTAAAAAAAAATAAAAAAAAAGTTACAGAGTAAAATGGATAGCAGTGAATTCCAGCCGCTTCGCTCCTGTAGCAGCTTAAAGATTAAGACCCGAGAGCCAGTAGGTTGAATCGCAGGTTAGTACTGTCATTAAGCAAGTAATGAAATGCTAATTTGCTGCTTGACTTATGCCCTGTAGCTCTACTGAATAATCATAGTGTAAGTCAAAGTAAAAGAGTGACTCTTTAAAGCAAGAAATGTGCAAAGATTTTTGTAATTTCTACCTGTTTTTCTGAACAGTATTGTGTAGATGTTTGTGCTTTGTGGAATGGATGGAATGGAAAGATAGAGAGGGTGCAGGTGCCTGCTTGTGAACGTGGGATTTTCCTATTTTCATGAATCAGAGCTTTAAACACCTCTCTCCTAGGATGCTTTAGTTTTAATGCCAGCTAATGCACAGAAGTTCAGGATATGTACATATCTAATTTCTGCTTATGTCTCTTGCTAATTGTTCCATATTACATAATCACATAAACGGACATATTTTTAGTTGGGTGGACATGTCTTTTAAATCACAGCCCTCGGAGAGAGGACACACGCCCACAGAGCTCTCTCTGCTGGAGCCCAATTACATCTCCCCAGCACATTAGCCAGCATTAGCGTGCATTAGCAGGGGAGCTAAGCCTCCGGTTCATCTCCCAGAGTCTCGACCTCCTACCTACCAGAACAGCGATTAGCATTCCGGCTAATGTGCACTAATGTGTCATGCTCCCCTGTAGTGAAGCTGTCGCACTCACGTTCAGTGCAAAATTAAGACCCTCACTGAGCCTGTCAGACTGATAGGAAGTCTTGAAAGCGAAGCCATTTTCCCCAATAGTGGGAATTTTTCCCAAACCAATAGTGCTAATGAGAATTGTTAGGATTGCGAATGAGAAGATAAGTTACATAATCTGTAGCACAATTTATTAGGGGCTCTGTTTGACACTTTAAATATAGCTTTTTAACTGGATCAGCTTCCTTAACATGGCTTACTGATTCTTGAGACATTAGGCGAAACAGACTGTTAAAATGAAATTTTTAGTAGCAAAGAAATTGTGGTGTATCAATGTTTATGTACAGTTCATGTACAGTTTTTTGCTTCTACTTTCTAATTAAATTTCTTTGATGTAACGTATGTGCCTGATAGAAAGTAGTGTGCTGTAGTCAGAGCCATGACCATGTGGATGACGTTCCAACATCCCACTGCACTATTGTTTCTCTCTACTGTACTTTTAAAATAAAAGAGGCAAAACATAGCATATTGTTTATTATAAAAAAAATGCCAAATTTAACATAGTTTTTAATGAATAATGATTTTCTGCTCCATGTATTGAGTTGCCACAGCTGTCAGATATCTTACAGTGTTGACAATATAATAAGATTTAGCATAACGCATACAATATGTAGGCTACTAAATATAGTAGTCATTTTGTTTTTCCTATTGTCGGGGCTGTAATAGTGCATATTTCAAATTAAGAAGGTCATTTGAGAATCGGTCAACCAAGAGGTGATATATCATGCAATCGGTAGCAAGTGAGTTATGCAAAGATGACCTTAGTGATAATGGCTGACTGTGATATTGCTGTATTCATATATATATATATATATTGTGACGTCCTGGTAGATGTGCGTGCCTGTTTTTTTTTTCTCTCCCTTCTCCTGTCAATTTCTTAGGCACGCCTACCTGGAACGGTTGTTGGTTCGGGAAGATGTCAATCTTTATTAGCGGGAGTGACGTCATGGCTTCCACCACCAATCCTGTCCGGCAACAGAGTTTAAAAGCGCGACAGGATGTATGCAAAGACAGTTTTTTTGCTTTCCTGTTCTTTTGTGGTTTGTTGTTAATTTGCTCTTTTGTTAGTTTTGGTTAAGTATACTTTGTATAGTTTTTAGTTGATATTTCATTTCTTTTTGCTAGTTATGTTTGCTTGTTATTGTTATCTCCGGCATTGTGTTGAACTTTTTGCCCTAGGCAGGGGAGAAAACGGGACAGGTATGATGTCACGTGACGTACATTTTGCAACACCTAGTGACTTTAATGACACCCTAGTTAGGAGTGAGCACCACTTTTGTATGTTTTTGCTTTTGTTAGGTAGAGTAGGCAAGTTATGGGCGTGAAAACTCTGAAGACTTGGGTGCGTTTTCTTTATTTTTTTTCCCTTTTATTAGGAGATTTAGAGGTTGAACTTGAGTTAGACTGGTTTGGTTTTGTTCTTTTCTTTTCTTTGGTGCCACTCTTGTCCTTCTCCCCGATTTACATATGTTTTCCTTTTTTTTTCCTTTTATTTTAGTTTATGTAAAATTGTATAATTTCCCTTTTTGCTGTTTTGTTATTTGATACACTGTCTTTACTATTGTTGGCACGCAATAAACTATGTTTATTGGCAGGTTTGTGCTGTGTTTGTCTTTTGCTACCCCCACCGGCATGTACAATGATCACAATCTCAATGTTGCCTTTCCTATCCTGGATCCAAATTAGGAAGTTGTAACAATATATATATATATATATATATCTCCTTGGTGATGTTGCACTTTAAACTTGCTTTAAAAGTGCTGATGACGATGGACATCCCTCCTGCTGGTACTTACTGAAACTCATCTGTCACTTTGCTCAAAGTGAGCCACTCTTTGATCGAGTACCACTTTGAGTGACGTGCAACTGCTGGGCATGCAAACAACGTGCCTGTTACATGAAATGGATTGAAAATTTAATTAACCACAGTGTGGCTTCCTCTTATTAATTATGCTTCAAAGACAAGACATGAAGCTCCGTATCATGATGGGCTTGCAGAAATTGTGACTATAGTTTCCTGACAAGGAGAACGGCAAACAGTAAACAATGCAGCACCTGTAAACACATACTATTGAGTGTGTGAGTGTGTCTTTCTCCAGTCCCTTAGATTACTGATATACTGTAATAATGTTACTTATAGCCAACAAACTAAAGTACTTCTTCTAGCAGTTAAATTGGAAATTATCAACAAGAAGCATTCAATTTCACTGACTCCACTTCTTCATTTAACCGAATGCCAGCCAACAATATGCTGTTTAGTCGTTTGTATTACCTTTGATTTATGAAGCACATCTTTCATAAATGTTGTCTGTTGTTGTCTTCTTCTTTTTTTTTTGTATGTTGTTATGTTATAGGGGGTTTTGTTTACATTCTCACTTGAATGCAGGAGCACAGGTCACTTCCTCTTTTAATTTGTTAGCGCTGGAATTGTTTTGAATGGTTCGAGATTGAACTGCCAAACTGGATTTGTGGCTAAACGCTAGCTAAACCTCTGACTTGGTATTTGGCTCTGATCCTATTAGCATGTAAAATGCAGATTTACAGAAGAGACACAAACAGATAATGTGAAAGGAAAAAGTATATTGTACTGAAAGTACATTTTCATTTGTTCAACTCTGTCTTAAGTTTTTTTTTGTTGTTGTTTGTTTGTTTGTTTGTTTGTTTTCAGAATCTATGGAAGGAAATTTTTACTACAGTATGAACATGAAGGCTTTACCAAAATGCATCCATTGTCATTTGTTTCCATAGTAGGGATGTAATGATGCCCTTTGAGTCAGTAAAAAATAGGTAAATATATGTGTTGATTCTAGTTGGTTAAGATGTTAAATGAATCGCGATACAACTGGGGCGGGGGTTTATATGAATGTATCTCTGAGTGGAATTGACTGTCTTCAGAAGAGTTTCAATGTATTTTCTTTTCATCTTGCCTCTGTATAATGCATATTAAAATAGTGTTCAGATATGTTTTGTTTATATAAAGAGATTTCTTTTATTTGTATTATTTATTTATTTGATTTGGGATTTGCTTTGTTATTATTCATACTTCAACTTCACAAAGAAACATGCAGCATTTTGTCTGAGAAATAAGAATGCCTTTTTACTTATAATTTGTGCAAATTCTCATTTTGTTAAAAAAAAAAAGAGAGAAAATCATATCGCATCATAAGTTGAGGGAATCATAACATCCCTATTCCATTGTCATTTTAGCAGTACAAAAACAGTTCATTATGCTGAACTGGTATTCAATATTCTGGTATTCAATATCAAATTATTTTAACTCATTATTGTAATCATAAATGCACTGTTTTTTAGCACAAACCTTATTAATATCACCATTTACTGAACTTTGTTATTCTTCTAGTTATTTACCTAAAGTGGATAATGAATCAGAAGTCTGCACATTCACAGGAAATAGCTTACTTCTGCATTGAAAAATAAGGTGGATAGCGGAGATCATTTGCGTGATCTGTTTAGTGAATCGCATGCTAAAAACAACACAGCGCATGGCAAAATAGAGAGAGCTAAGAGAGTAAGTGATGGACCTGTTTGAGCTGCAGTTTGCAAACCAATCCGCAACTCTTTTGGGAATTTCTAACAGGTTTTTAGAAAAACACTTTTCTATTACTTTGTAAAATAATGTCTTTGAATTTAGTCATGCCTCAAACATGAATTTTAATGCTGCTAACATGTTTCTGCATAAGAACTACAAAGGTCTATTTTGTCAAGCATGTAAACTCATATTCTTGTGCAGGTTACAGTCCTTGTACTCTTTCAAGATTTCAGGCTACAAACGGAACTGCTATACCTGCACATATTCATAGTGAATTCCCCCCAGAACCTGAATAGCTTGAACCTGACTGTTTGTTTCTTATGTTATCGCCCACTGATCCTCCATGTGTGTTCAGATGGCTTTCATGGACATGTTTTTATCTCCATGTCATTTGCTGGGGCTTTCATTGATGTCCCTGGTGGTCTCCAGCGCACACCTCCAGGGCCTGTGAAATGAAACTGTCTGATCAATAGCGCTCCTCATTCCTTGCAGCTTGTGTGAAATTCACACAAGTTTAAGAAGATAACAGCAGTGAAAAGTAGCTTGAAACATTTTTTAACCAGAGATTGCTTAGTTTGACAGTAAAGTTTAGATTTTCTTTACAAGTCTAAGTAGTGTGAATAAATTGTAATTATGAATAAAATTCTAATTATGACTGTGAATTTCAAAGGATATTCCCCAAGAATTTAGTTTGCATTAATAATGCTAGAAAAATACATTAAAATGCTGAGATTTTTTTTTGTAAAAGTATATTATTGGGCTGAGTGTTGGAGTTCCCAGCATGCACTGCGGAATGAATAAATAAAATGGATGCCTCGTTTGTCCGTTTTATTAAAAGTGTAGTTGTTTATCAACTTCTTGTCTTGTGATGTCAAAATGTGTTTGTTCCTTTACTTAAGATTTTTATCCTTGTCCTCTTATTTCATCTACTATGTGTTGTGGTCTGAGTGTTTGTTGTGTTAAGAGTGGTCATGCGAAAAGTGTTCATGCAATGTTATCATCAGTTTAAGCAGTTTGTTCTCCATTTCTTATAAAAAACTAGAGATGAAGCACATATGTAGAACTAAATTTAAAGCCATGCAATCAAAGCCATTTATAGTCCTTTTAAGTTGAACCAACATAAGATTGCTCCTTAATCTTAATAGGCAATTATTTAAATTATGGTAAATTCAGATATGGAAAAATAAGTCATAACTAAACATTTTAAAATTAGCATGTACATTATGTGTGTGTGTGTGTGTGTGTGTGTGTGTGTGTGTGTGTGTGTGTGTGTGTGGTGTGTGTGTGTGTGTGTGTGTGTGTGTGTGTGTGTTTGTGTGCGTGTGTGTGTGTGTATCTAACTGTTGTCTTAATTTTTTATGTTAAAGATCTGTTTTATGTCCATTTAAGACTTTGTGAAAGAGCAGACACAACACTGAAAGTCACCATAAAGTTTCCCGGCTAATAAATGATGATTAATTATTGCTTTGAGGATCTTGACCTCTAACATAAGGCGCCCATGAGATGTCTTCAGGAGGTTTTCTGTTTTCCTTTTAAATGAGTTACAGATCCCACGATGTCTGCCATTAAGGTTTATACCGGTTGCCGCCTCATGATAGTTCTTTTATCTCTGTCATCCTGCCTCTGCTCTGGATTTACTTTGACAAGTTTTCCCCATAGGTTTTAGATTTCATTTATTACCCTGATCACAGAGGGCCATCACCAATATATGGTTTTCCAGAGGGGCTTTGTAAATTACTCCTGGCGCTCAGTAATAATAATAAGAATTTTCACAGAAAAGTCATTGCTATTTTGAGGAGAAGTGTGTTTCTTGGGAAATCCTTAAAATGTTTCTTGGGCAAAGGACATATCAACAAATAATGGTTGACTGTGCCAAGACCATGTTTAGCAAGGTCCAGTTAGCCCCTGCTGGTACACTAATCTCCAAGCTGCTTCTTTGACAGCTTTATTCTAACTATACATCTGAATATATAAAATAATATAATACAATCATAATATATTGGTTTGCTTATACACCTCTATGCAGAGCAACAGGTCAGAAATGATCAGCTCAGGTGTAACATCCCTCATTCTGTGCCATAGCATGGCAGCAGCCAAACTCTTTCAGTGACCTCTCTGTACTTGGACAGCTCTTGACTGCCGCCACAACATCACCTGCTGTTTCGCAGAGGAGTGCTAATTAAATTTGGAATCCAATTACAGCAATGGTAATGAAATTTCCAAATGGGGAAACTCTTAATCTGTTCATTGAGGTGTTTAATTACTAGTGAGTGTGTGAGTTAGAGATAGACTGCACCGCTGCATTTCAAGACGGCCGTTGTGGAGAAACACGAAGAAACGTGCTTGTATAGATCTGTGTCCAACATTTGACTGAATCCACACAAAGAGCTTTAGCGGACCTTTTTCACACCAGGGCTTTAGTATTTGACGCAAGGCTAATTTGAATTAGGAACTGAAGGAGCTTGGTAACAAAAAAGGGATGAAGAAAGGAGGTAGTCTGTAGAGACTTGGGAGTTTAGAGATCACCTGGCATGAAAGATTTTATCCATGCCTGAATGGACTCATTTCTTTCTTTCTTTTTTTTTTTTGTTTGATTGAAAGTAACTGAATTAAATCTTTTTTTTCCTATATTTTTCATATGATGTTTCTGACACTGAATGTTTTCAGATGATAATATATAATATATTATATTAATATGACATTGGATATCTTAAAGTACAAATCCTGTTGATAAAATCTACATTCTGTGGTTTTCGTGGCTCTGCTGGATACTGAGAAGGAGCAATAAAGTGTTGCTAAACAGCCCTGTTAAAGGCAGTTTAGCGGCCCTCATATTGCTGTGTTGTTCGTGGTTGGCAGTCTTTGATTGTTCTCATGAAATGCTCGCTGTTTATTGCACAATCCACAACACCTATTTGTAGTATGACATTTTAACTGCTGCTTTTACACCAGAGCCTTAATAACAGAGCTGTACTGAATGCAGGCAGAGGCTGAATACTTTTGTTTACATTAAGCTATTTAAATGCTCCATGATTACTCTGAGATATGTCCTAGTTTCTAAATGCGCACTATAAAGACACATATTATTTTTAATAAAACAGAGCAGAAGTAAAGTTAAGTCACATGTGAAGGTTAAGTTTTTGTAAGTTCCTCTGAATAAGAAATTGCACTCTTAAATGTACTCCTTAAATGTTAACAAGTGGGAGGATCTAGTAGCAAACGGCAGAGTTGAAAAGTTCATGATTTAGGAGATTCAGTCGGGGCAGAGTGATGCAGTCAGTTTACATAATGTATGTGGGGGAATGTTCAGCTCAATAATACAAGGAAATGTGTAAGAATATGGATATTAAACAACAGCTCATATATGTGAATAGGCTTGTATCCCACTAAAAAAAAAAAATTAAATTTAAAACTTACTAATCAATGTAATTTAAGATATAAGCCTATTATAAAATAATTCAAACTTCTTAAGAAGATAGATAGATAGATAGATAGATAGATAGATAGATAGATAGATAGATAGATAGATAGATAGATAGATAGATAGATAGATAGATAGATAGATAGATAGATAGATAGATTTGACATAGAGTACTGTTTTGTTTTGGTGAGTAGTGTTTACAAGTGCTGCTGCAGTTGCTTTAATGTCCACAGGAGGCAGCATGTGGTGCTTAAAGACTTCTACAATAAACCCATGAGGCGGTGCTGGGGTTGATGGGTAAAGCCTGAGCACAAAGGTTCGGGCAGATAAGGCTGTTCTGTGTCCCCATGGTGAATCAATATTTTTCATCGTAGCAGCTTAGCCAGAAAAAGGAGAAGGAGGAGTTGGATTTCACAGCCAGAGAGCGTGACATTTCTGCAGGCAGCTCGCTCAGCCTCACAAAGAATGTCGCTCAGATTTCCAAACGAACACTTTGCTGTGGTGGTTTTTTTCCTACTGTGGATGAGTTACACTTGCTGTAAATTACACTCAGTGGATGGTAAATAAAGAAAAAACAAACTGTGAAAATAAAAGTTTCAGCAAGTACAAATTTACAGGTTTAGACATCTGAAAGTGCCTACAGAGAATTTTTTTATCATAAATCTCACAGTAAAAAAGTATTGCTTTTCAATCCTTTCAATGATGGGAAGTTCAAAAGACAGATTTAATGTAAATTCAAACCCTGAAATTGAAGTAATTCACCTCAGAGAACATTTGATCTACTTAATCATGTGTATAAAACACTGATCTCTAACTGGTAGGTGTGTTATTAAAGTAGAAATACATTAAAATGGACAGGTTAATTTCTCATTATCATACTAAATTCATCCACCCCATTTCAATTAATAAACCTATACTAACTTAAAATAAAGTTATCCTAAGCTTTTTAAATAAGCATTTTTAAAATGTGGTATTTGTTTAGGCATTAAGCTAATATATACTCTAGTTCTCAGACATCTGTATATCTCTGTCTAGAAGCAGACTCTGAATATTACTTACTAATTTAGTGTTAATATGAATGTTAGTTTCAAAGATCAAAATAATGGTTCAATTTATAGCACACATCAGTTTAAAATTATTAATTCAGTTCTTGATAATAATGCATTCTTCATGGTCCTTGAATGACCCTCATAGCCATTCGAAGGTTAATAGACATAAGTGTCTGTGCACTTTCATTATTGCAGCCTTTTGTCCTTTACACCTTTGCTTTTTATTTCATTTTCCACTACTTTGTCCACTACAGATGTGTTATCGAGTGCATTGAGAAGCTCAGGAATTAGTGGCTTTCATCCAAGTGTCTTTTTAAAGCTGGAGTGCTACAAACATTAACACTCATTTTCAGGTTCAAAACCTGACTCATCTTTGCTTTAAATAACACAGTCAGAGTCCATAACTGCAGTGGTTATGTCACTTGTATCATAGAAATTTGCTTAATTTTAATCAGCGACTGAAAATTTAACAGCAATATAATTTGCTTCTCTGCTTCAGATAAGAATAGCTGTATTTAAAGTTGTGATTGTGTTTAACTCACCATCATGGCTGGAAATGGAAGCATTTGTAATGGGATTATTGATCATCATACTTTATAAGCCACATGAGGTCATGACGTCTTGCTGAGGGACTTTCTGATCAATAGATTACAAGAAAAAATAGACGCAGTGTAGCTTTAATAGGCTGATATCAAGTTATTGTTTACATGTTGCTAGTCCACAAATAGCAGTCATTCAGATAACAGCTTGCCAGTCAATATCTCTCATCTTCAGTTGCATTCATGCACAATAAACTGCAATGGATAATACTTTTTGTCTGCATCCTTTTTTGGAGCTTGACAGCCACTTGTCACCATGCACTTTCATTGTGTCTAGCACTTATTTTAATCCAAACTCTACTGTAGTGTTCCTCAATAACTATATGAGACTGTCTCTATGCTCGTATTTCACACCGTCATCTCATATCCTGTGTGAAACAAGCACCTTCTCTGTCAGTCTGTGCCACAGCAGGCCTTCGGGGCCTCTGGCCGACAGTTGGAAGTGGCGGTTTGCCAGAGGTGCTGTTATTTTTTACTGCTGTTGATAAGACTCTGAACTGGCAGTAACCCATGACTATAGCTGATTGGCAAGACTCACCCATGGCCAAGTTATGGTGTGACAGGGCTGTGATTAAAGAGCTCATGAAACTGGCCATGTTCAAGCTTGTGTTGAGACAATGTGGTCCATCAGTTTAGAGGTGTGAAGCTGCATGGTGTTGTGTGCTGATTGATGTTTGATGTGATCGTTTTGCAAATCTGTGTGAAGAAGGCATACATCATTCTGATATTGTGCCAGACAGAATCTTCCCACACTAAAGGTCATCACACACCAAGTCAGAGGTCAGTCGTCGGCGAACACTGGGCCATCCCTGAGCACCTGTCAGCTCACTCTGATTGGCTGCAGTTTAGCGAACCAGTGCAAAAATAAAATTAATAAATTAATAAATAAAATGAAATAAAGTGAAAAAGCAAATCATAAACATAGAAGGCTGTTCTAATTTTACATCATCTTAAGTATTGTAATATGCAGATATTTTCATGATTATGTACATGATTATTTTCATGATTGATAAGTGATCAATATGATTCGTATTCAAAAGTGTTCAAACTTTGCAGCGCAAATTAGCGTAGTCGCAAATATGCAGAGCCGATGCT
This sequence comes from Cyprinus carpio, assembly GCF_018340385.1. Lineage (NCBI taxonomy): Eukaryota > Metazoa > Chordata > Actinopteri > Cypriniformes > Cyprinidae > Cyprinus > Cyprinus carpio. The sequence continues at coordinate 17,292,815 of NC_056605.1, forward strand.
CATCAGGTCTACTTACAACAAAGGCGCAAAATAGTTTAAGTAAGACATGCCTTTTTGGGGCATTAAATAATGTCACAAATACCAGTAATTTTGACGGACACAAAGTAAATGATGTTGCGTGATTCATTGTAATACTCTCCTCCCATAAATTTTGCATCTGAAAGTAAACCCCTACAAATGCATGTTCAATAAGGTCAGGCGCAAAAATAGCCTAACTGTGTTCACGCCTTTTTAGTGCTAATTCTTCCCTGCACATCTTTAGTAAATCCTGACAGTAGGCCTACTATTTTAATGCCAAAAGAAGGTTTGCGCTAGTGCTAGCTGTTAGTAAATCTGGCCCATAGGCTATTACAGTACTTCCTCTCATTCAGTCGAAAACTGTACATTTAGTTGGTCATTGGTTTTGCGCTGTGTTCAAGCGCAACATTTTAGCCCAGATGCACATGACGTGAGGTGACAGCACATGGGTCACTATACATGAAAATGTATATAGCTTGCTGCCTTTATATTTTAGGAAGAGGGGTTCTCAGAAAGGGATGCTCATATTTTGTGGTCAAGAAAAATTTTCTCTAAACTCAATGTTTGTTTTGAGCTAATATATTATTTACATCACTAATAAGAGTTGATAACAAACATTCATGCAATTCAGCAACCCTGGGAAATGTGTCCTAGAGTAATTCGGCAACAGTTGGGCTTGCTTGTTGCATTGAACAGTTCAATAGTGGAAGCAAATCAATGAATTCATAAATATCCCCAACAAGCCATATAATTTCCTTAGCATTTGTCTAGGATGTCCAAGAAGGAGTATAGCAATCAATTTGTTACTGCTGAGAAAATTCACAGCTGTACTGAAATCTGTGTGCAATATCCAGCAGCAGAGAACAAAAACATCTGGTCGACTCTGTATTGTGAGGGAATGAGGTTAAAAAAAATAAAAACTGTTCTGTGGGTAAGCAGGAGTTCAACTGTGAAAACAAATCAATTAATTCATAAAATTCTCCAAATGACTACATTATTCACTTAGAGTTTATATGGATTATAGATTGCATGCCTGTGGTACAGTTGTTATGTAATAAGTGATTTACAATTTTCCTTACTGAGCTATTGTTCTAATGGGAAATGATTAATAATACCAAGCTAATCAGTTAAAGAATTTAACTTTTTATAGTCATTTCAGAATATACATTTATAAATGATGCCATGCAAAGAAGACAATATCCATTAATTATTCATGTGATATGCTTGGCAAGTTTTTTTACATACATAGATAAAGAGAAGAGCTTCTCAGCAGGAATACCAAAGCACCAATAGAACTTAAGGGACCGTTTTAAAACGCCTGCATCATTAACGGATCCCATGCTGCTAGAAGACTCAAACACCACACACTCCCTCCAGAGATGTGACCTTCTCACCGATCCCCAGGCAGCCTTCCTCATTACCCTGCTCACCATACTCTTCCAGCGAAGACTTGCATATAATGAAACCATGAGACTCTAGTTGCCATGTCAACTCTCCAAGTATGTTCCACAGGGGATTTTTCCAGTCCGGGTAAGAGATAACATGTTAGATGTGATGTAAATGATTTATAAAAGGTGACTTAAAAAATGTATAAACTGTCACTATTCCATCTAACTGGGTGGAATGGGGACAGTTGTTGTAATGCAGAAACCAATGCTGGGACTGAAGAGTGGCCCACAAACTACAGTAAATGAGCCTTTACCCATGAGGGGAAGAATATACTGAGGATGGCACTGAAATAAGTCCAGGTTAAAGAGTCTAGAGAGAACAAAGGCAAGCTTCTATAAACCTTATTTATTGTTTTATCTTTGACACCATTACTAGTTCATACGCTGAATTAAACCCACATTATACCGTATATATACCTTTAAAAATGTTGAATTCTTGGTGTTCATTGATCCTGAATAATTTTTCTATATCAAATAACTAAAAGCAGCTGAGGGAGACTTGCCAAGACTCCTTTTTAAAGGTGTTTAATTTCATACGGCTCTGATAGGAATGAAGATGTCAGGACTCAATTCCATCATTAAATTCCATTGTCAGAAAAATGCAATCTAGCCGTTCAAAAAATTCACTTTTTAACATTGCCGTTGGTTTGAATATCTTTTATCAGTTTCTTCCTATTTCTGAACAGGTTCTATAAAGGACATGAACCTTTCCATGTCTCCTACAAAACGAATGATTAATTAATGTTCCTTAGTCTTAATTACAAGGTCAGATCCATCATGTGACACATGATACCGCATTGAGAAAACTACAGAAATCCTAGGGCAAGGGCGTGCTGTTTTATCTGTCAAGAGTGTCTGTCGGTGATAGCCCAGAGCCAGCTGCTCTCCAGAGGAGCTCTGAGTCGTGCTAATAATACCGAGCTGGTATGGAGCCAGACTCCAGGAGAAATGTGGGAATGATCAGGTAGGAGAGAAATGAACAGTGGAGAGTATATCGTAATTTTTCTTGAGGACATGCCCAGAAGTCCAGCTTTAAACTGTTAAAGCAACAGGTCTCAAACCTATTTTCCAAATGTGTTTTTTGCTTAAAGAGAAAACATGCAAGTAACTAAAGACATCTTATTGGGAAACACATACTGCATGACAACATTTCTAAGAAAATAAAAAAGATTTGAGTTCATTTTTTATTTGCTGACATGAATTTGATAGATGAGGCATGTCAGCATGTTGTCATCATTTATTAGTTCTGCACTCAAACAGCCTTCAAAATGACTTACATAAGTGCAAAACTGAGAGTATTCATTTTCATAAAGGACAGTGAGTTTAAAAAGCTCTGGAAAAAGAAGAAGAATTCACCCAAAAATAAAATGTTGTAGTTCCAAACTTGTAAGGACTAAAACACACACACACACACACACACACACACACACACAAATACATTCTGACTTACATGAAATTGCCTTTCATAAGTTTGACACAAGTATCATCAAATACCTCTGAAGGAGACTGGTGAGGGAGGCCACCAAGAGACCAGTGACAGATTTGATGGAATTACAGGCAAAGTTTGCAGAAACTCTGCATTCAACAACTGCTGTCCAGGTGCTTCACCACTTACAGTTTTATTAAGTGGCAGAGACAGCTACTGTTAAAAAAATGCATATGACATCTTGGCTACAGTTAACCAGAAGCCATGTGGAGAATTATGAATTCAGCTGGAAGAAGGTTTTACGGTCCAATAAGACCAAAAATTTAGCTTTTTAGCCATCAGACTAATCGGCAGATTTATGGGTGGACTTGGCTGTTCACTCACAATCTCCAACTGGGAAAAAATAACAGTGACCTGATAGCTAATGGAGACCTATTAGCAAGACTGTAATTGCTGCCAATTGCAGAGGCATATAATAATTACTAAAATAATAAATTAATAATAAAATACATTCAACTAATTTTATTAGTATTTTTAAATCATAATGATTTTTTTATCCTCTTTGGTTCAACAGTCAAACATGAACTAAGAATTTTCATGTAGATACCTTTTGAAACACTGTACAAAAGGGGCCTCAAAGTATTTGTAGTCTACACTAAATCGTCTGCAAACGTGTTTCAGTCACAAATGCTTTCCTCGGGTTTCTTTTTTAATAAATGCGGTTTGTTTTGATGTTTTGTTAACGCCATACAACAAGTCTTTAACTTTGCCTCTTTAAGAATCAGCTAGAAATAAGATACAGAAGAGGTTAAAAAATCACTTTGTTGCACCAAGTTCAAGTTTGATCAGGTCTCGTGTGTATTGTCCTATAGGAGCAAAGGGCAACACGTTATTGAAATGTTTAAGCGATAGAGAAAACGTAGTCTAACGTAAGTCGATAATATAGGCTACAATTTGCTTACAGAATGTGAGCCTTTTTTATCATCGTGGATACGCCTTGCGAAAGTAGATTTTCTTAGACAAAATGTTGCGTCATTAAATGCCGTTAAAAGTGCCATCTCGTTCGCTCATGTCGCGACCCGTATCCATTAAAGCGTCTCTGCATTTCCATTTCCACCGCCGAGATCATCCGCGAGCGTCGCAGACAGTCGTGAACTCCTCCTGGCCCCTCGGTTCTCTCGTCTAATGCTGTAAGCCTTTTGTTTAGGACACGGGGATCATTTCACAACACTGCAAGTTTCCGATCGATTTCTGCTGCCATCGTGCCCAGAGCAGCAGAGCTCAATTACTAAGAAGACTTTCTCTGCATGGCCCCTCGCCCACGCATTTGCAAACCAAAGCCCTGTTAAAGTAGACTACAGGGTACACTATTCTGCACTGGCCGTCGATATGCTCGAGCTGGACCATCGCCTCGCTCCCGACACTCCTGCATCCCTCTCGACCAATCAGAGCGCAGCATCGTCCCGCCCCTCCCGGTTCCTTGAGAACACGTGATCCGAAGCGGTCTGGAAACCTGCCGCTCGCCTTCAGTGCGTTATTGTGGTTCACAGGTACAGAGGAATGTCCCTCCGCGAGACTCTGACAAACTCACGGCTCTCCGCGAGCGCACGGAGTGAGGACCGAGGACAGTCTCTCTAAGCCGCGCCTCAGTGGATGTTGTAACTTCGGCATGTCACTCGAATGGGATATATGATTTTTTTTGCCCCACTTCTGTTTCTTAAAAACACCCCTTGCGTCTTTTTATTCTTGCCTTGTTTTTGAACATCTCGCTTACCCGCTTCCCTCCCGATACCATCCCTCCCCTGTCATCGCACCCAGACCTCTCTCATTCGCATCTGCACCCTCTCGCTTCGGGCGGATCCTCGCTCCGGTCATCCAGAAACAACTGCTTCATGGGGCACACTCCGTCCGTCGGAAAATGCCCCTCTCTTGGCTTCTAAGCGCATTGGCAAAGTTGACAACACTAGGACCAGGGCTGTCGTTGCGCGTCTGCGAGCAGCGTCGGGGAACTGAGATGGGTGTCACGGTGGCGGCGGCCCTATATGAGCCCCGAAGTCCGCACCAGTGGAGCCGGATAGTGGGACACTGGGTATGGATTGCAGTCTTGTCCTTTCTCGCCACTTTCCCGGTGCAACAACTTGGCGCTTTCCCGTCCTCACTCAGCGACTGTCAGACTCCGACTGGATGGAATTGCTCGGGTAAGATGATCAAGAAGTCCGTTGAAGGGAATAAGGTTTGACGTTCCCTTGGCAACGGAAGACGGTTGTTTATCATACAAGTAGCATAAGTTATGGACCTAAATTGATCCTAATGTGTGGTGGAGCAAGCTTATGCAGTTCACTGCTGCTAAAAAGATGTTGAAGACCTGTTTCAGTTAGTTTACTGATGATCCGGACGAGCTGTTTGGTATGTTAACGTATAATAGTTTATTATTTATTTTTCCTGTTTCTTCCTCCTGCGATATGTAAATAATGCTATTTTCATTGGAACAAAAATTAATAGTTTTCTCCCCCACAATTAGCTAACGTTACTCGCCTCAAATCAGTGTAGCATGTAACCCAGCCGATCTATAATCGTTATTATTCACCGCAATAGCTAGTCAATAAACTGTCAACTGTTTTTAGATATTGTTTTGACTGCGGTTTAAATGGCTCATTCTTGTTCGCACGGATGAAACCGTGATTAGTCTACTAACAGTCGCTGATACCACTGTTCCTACATTAATTGACCTGTTTTTCAAGTTCAGTGCGTTCAAAGGAAAAACGGATGCTTCTGCATTAAACACCCTGAAAAACCCCCAAACAGGCAGATTAGCCGAAGTGGCCAGAATAGCGGCACTTGTCGTCATTCTGTCTAGCCTATCACCTATAAAGTTTTCAAAGGAAATAAACTTTTGCTCAGAATTCTTTATTATCATGTATGGAACAATATGTTTTTTGTTGTTGTTTTGGGTAGAAAAAAGACAAGCATACGGTCCCTGAGCTCTATCACTTATGTTCAATAGAGAACAACACTGAATTAATCTGCAATTGATTGTAACGACATAATTTTAGAAAGAAAAAAAAATATCGTTTTACCCTAGTATTTGGGCCGTTTTAAAACGTATAGTTCCTAAATTTATACTGCTAGAACTTTAACAAGTGGCGATATCTTGGTCAAGTTTAAAAGATTGCCGTCTTGAAGACTGCACGTGTAAGAATCCTTTTAGAAGCCATGCTTTCTTGGAAACAATTCCATCAAGCCGGCAAAATAATCTGGAGCATCAGTCCGTTGTAGACTGGAATATTAAGTAGGTTTTGATTTGGATTGCGGCCGACCTCTCACCCTCACTGTGAGCGCCGTTCAGATGACTGAACGTCCCTGACGAGCGAGAGACGCTCGGTACTCGCCGCATATTTCCCGCCGTGGCGCCTGACTATCAATCAGCAGGTTACCGTGGGCAATTAGATCTCGTTCCAAAACGTCTATCCTTGTCTCTTGTTTGTACTTTGGTTATACAACTCATGGCAATGGCATGCATGAGACGTGGGAAGCTCTACCACAGGTATGCCTGAAGGCCACTTTAGTGTTTCCATGATTTACAAAAAGGTGTTGATAATATGATACATTTTCCTAGTGAATTCTGACTACAAATGCAGTCATACAACCAGTGCAGTTAAAAAAAAAAAAAACATAACATAACATTAATTTCCATAATCAAACAGGTTTACATATAAGTGTCTATTCAAACAGGTGTGGCCAGTGTTTGTAATTATAAAGTGAGTTTTTAATAGCAGATCTGATTGTCAGGAGTGCTTTTTAAAGTATTTAGTGACAGTTATTCAAACAGTTGTCAGCACATTTGACAAGCATTTTGAAAAAGTGTTTTTGTATGTTTAATGAAAGTCAGTGGTGTCTAGTGTTGTTTTGGAAAAAAATGTACAGGATTTTCATATTTTTAGGCTGGCTGTCCCTTTACATTATTGATGAATTAGTGCACACAGCAAACCGAATGGATATATATTTGGACATTGCATTGCAGTGCATTTACAACAACATAAGAGAGGAACCTGCAGCGTTATGGCATAAAAACTGAATTTCCAACTGACTGAATATAGTTTAAATTCCCAGCGCTGAATTATGCGCTGAACACAGCAACAATGTCCAGCAAAACAAATGCAAGCCAGCTGTTTAGTCAACAGTCCTAACCTAAGGCCATTGGCTGTGGACACAAGTAGTGTGAATACTTTTGCAAAGTAAGTGCCTTATTACAAAGTATCTTTTTCATGATCAGAATCCAGCGTCAACTCTTCATAAAATCAAATAAATTTTATGTAGCTACTGCCCTCAAAGTCACTGCCCAAAGGGCTGTCAGCTTTTATTTGTATTGTTCATAGATGTCAAAAGCTCTACTTTGGAGAATGTTTTGCAGTGCTGGTTCACCAAGGGCTTTTGCATATCAGCTTTAAAGGAGGCGAGACAAGCACAAACGAATTTGAAGGGACACAACAACATAAACTGCCAATTTTTGGTGGTTCAACTGAAGTCTTAAAGAGATAGTTCATTAAAAAATTACAATTCTGTCATTATTTACTGTCTCTCATGTCATTCCAAACCTTTACTGTATGGCTTTTTTCTTTCTGTGGAACACATAAGAATTTTATTTTCATTTTATTTTTTTTTTTCCATAAAGTCAATGTTGATTAGACCATAGTGTTCTTGAAAAGTTATTTTTTTGTGTTTCACAAAAGAAAGTTATACTGGTTTGGAACAACATGAGGATGAGTGAATGATAACAGAATTTTAATTTTTGGGTGAACTATCTCTTTAAAGATTTACTGTCTGTTAGATGTCTGTTAGAGTTTTTTCATATTAGTTACAAAGTATCCAGATTTTTTAAAACATACTCGTTCTATTCTATCTCTAAAGAGCAGAAAATTCTAAACAGATTCATTTTGTATTACACCTCAAACAAGCTAAAAACATTTTCAACTGATAACAATGTCCTGAGGTTTGAAATCCAGCTCTTTAATGGCTAGACAACTGGTCCGATGTCTGGAGCTGTCTACACTTCACCTTTAGAATATTTGTGTCTCTGCCAGCTTGCTTCTTTCAATTAATCACCGCGCTGGCAAGGCAGAAATAACAATCTGCATCTCCCCGATACTCTCCCGTTTGGCACATTGTGAGACGTAACATTGGCTCACACTTCTCGTTTGTTTTGATAAAATTACGACACTCTTGAGGAGAGCGAGGAGACCTGCAATACCAGGTGTGTGAGCCAAACGAAGTTTCCTATTTCACTGCAGAATGAAGAAACAAGCAGCTGGAGGTAGCACTGGCAACACCCTTAATTAGGACTGTTAGAGCTCTGTAACTGATGAAGTGGATGTTGTTGGCTAATTATAATAGTGGAGGTGGAATTTTTAATTAGTACAGTCTTGTGTTCTTCATGTGCATTTGTAAGTTACGAAGTTCTGCAACACATTTTCTATGCTAAATCTGTCCTTCACCTTGTCACTGTAAAGTTACAGCCATAACTCACAACCTATTTGTTTTAAATTGCCTTCCATTAGCTACTAAATAGCTATTATGCAAAAGTGGCCAAGCCATAGGACAAATTATGTTGCTCCAAATACCCATTCAAAAGCTGTTACCAAGGTTATACTGATTATGAATTTTTTTTTATAGAATTTGTTGCTTTAGAATCTTAAACAGACTTGGTGGGAATCCCTTCTTATGAGGCAGTGTGCAGATATTTGGCCTTATATAGAATGTTTTAAAGTTGCAATAAAACAGAAATAGCAACAGAGGTTTCCTTCCAGACTGTATCGTAGATCTGTATGCAACTAATTATCAAAAGAAATATATATATATGTGTGTGTGTGTGTGTGTGTGTGTGTGTGTGTGTGTGTGTGTGTGTGTGTGTGTGTGTGTGTGTGTGTGTGTGTGTGTGTAAATGTGGGACTTACTTCTACCCATCATTTCATGATTGGATTTTGAGGAAGAGTTTAATCAGCCTACATGATTGTAGAAGTCTGATGTACATCACCAGACTGATTTCACTTAAAGATTGAATTGATATTTTTGATTAAACATTATGAGGTACATTATATAATATTAGTAGTATGTTATCCAGCATATTAGTATAAAAATTAAACCAGTTGTTCACAAAAAAAATCCATAACATGCATGTACAAAATTATGTAAATTTTCATTTTATGGCAACTCTAAAGACTTGTTTTTTTTTTGTTTTGTTTTTTTGATTATTAAAATATTTTTGCCTATAGAGCATCATTGTTCAGAGACAACTATTTTCCAAACTAATTCCTAAAAAGGGGAAACAATGGCGTGAGTTGGAGCAGGACTGTCTGTTTCTGTGATCATTGGCAGATGAAGAAACTATTGGAAATTCTTATTTTGAATTTTTTTAGTAATGTTAGTGGCATAAATATTACACATGTCTTTTAAATAGTATTTTAAAATATTAAGGAATTAAAAATATTTAATTTGTATTGTATTTAAATATATATATATATATATATATATATATATATATATATGTGATCTTACCAATGTATTAGTTTAATGCTACAGGAATAGTATAAATTCTATAACCTTCCTTTAGGTCTGTAATATGTACTCTTGTTCTAAATGTAATGTGTCCCAGAATGATTTGATGTCAGAATAAGGCTGTTTGTTGGGAGGTTAAATATAGTGTTTGCCTTGCTAGTGACAGCTCCAAAAGAATCAACTCTGCAAACCATTGTTGTGGATAGTCATGCATCAACTGTTATCTTATTTACGGCCGTGTGTCATGCAGACTGTTTGCACGTCACATTTTCATATACACATACCTTGAAGTTCATAAGAGTCCTGAGTTTAAACCAAACTGTTTTTGTACTTAGATAAAGTCTATTTTGGATTCTGGAAGAGTTGCTTTAACTTGTTTTGTGGGCCGTCAGACAGTAGAGCATCTTAGGATGAAAGATGTAATTTCCTGTTTGGCTGCTCTAATCATTGCTTTGTGACTTCAAGGAATGACTTTGAGGAATTTTTATTGAAAATTTCAGGAGGTTTTTTTTTTTTTTTTTTTTTTTTTTTTTTACTCTCTTGTTGTCCATACACATACAGCGCTTTCTTCACAAAGAAAAGGAAAACAGATCTTATCTCTACGTGTAGACAGCTACTGAAAGATTGTCCTGCCAGAAAGACTTTAAAGAGAGCAGAACAAAATTCCTTTCCGCTCATGGTAACTCACCCCTGCTCAAAAAAGCTTTTTTAACAGACTTCCAAAAGCATATTTACAGTTAATAAAATTATCTGACTGATGTCTTGGTTAAGTTTAAAATCTGGTTAAGCATTTAGAGGCCTTTCAGTGTCCTTAATGAAGAAATTACCGTAATAAAATTGCAAGGATGCAACTGCCTGTTTCCAGAGCTCATTTCCTCAAGCGTGACCTGATAACTTTTCCCAGTCTCTGTTTTCACTTTCCTGTCCTAACATTATATGGCTTTGAACTTTTTGATGGTCCACACCAGGAGAAACTGGACCTCAGGAGGTAAATAAGAAGCTTCTTAAGGGCTACTTAAAGGGATAGTTCACCACCACTTGAAAAGAAAAGAAAAGAAAAGAAAAGAAAAGAAAAGAAAAGAAAAGAAAAGAAAAGAAAAGAAAAGAAAAGAAAAAAATTGTTCCTGCTATGACTATGTCTTCTGTGGAACATAAAAGATATTTTGAAGAATGTTTCAGCTGTCCATACAATAAATGTCAGTGGGGTCCAAAACAGCTTTGAATTCCATTGACTTTCATTGTATAGACAGAAATCACTGACTCTGAATTAACGATATAAAATACAACATGCTGTAAAGGCAACACATTTCTGGTTTGTTGTTGATGAAAGGGTAATTGAAATTTACTTGTGTGGCTGTGAAAGTTCAGAAGACGAAAGGTTGGTAAACACTAGTCCTGACCGTTGAATCATTCTTAATGTATTGTTTTATGTGTGTGTGTGTGTGTGTGTGTGTGTGTGTGTGTGTGTGTGTGTGTGTGTGTGTGTGTGTGTGTGTTAGAATATCTTTTCAAGGTCACTTGGTGTGTTTCTTATGCAGTTTCTGAAACGGTGGCACCTCATGTGTTGTTTTTTAATGGAATGTGTTTTTCAGTGTTGCTACAGGATGCCACTGCTTCAGATTAATTAGTCTGAATAGAAGGATTTTGTGTCTGGTGAGAGAAAAGCTCCTGTGACTCAGATCTCCATGTTCCTTTCCAATCCATAACACCAATTCCCCCTCCTGCTCCTGTTGCCAAGTGGCCTGTTGAATACTGCATGTTTCAGACATGCACTCAAATGTGTCTACCTGCGTTGCAAGGTCAAACTGTATTATGACACAGTTATGGAAGGGCAGCCAAGCAGTAGAGGTGTGACAAAATGCTTTGCATCTGTATGCCTTCGCAGAGGGAGTGCTTGCATCAATAATGCAAGCAGATGCATAATGCCCGCTCAAACCAAAGAGCAATGTGCCACATTAGATTTGTGAACCAAGTGGATCTTAAATGCAACTTCCAGAACAATTATTTGTATGTTTGATAATGAATTTGTATAACTGATGTTAGTAAAATAATTTTTTTTTCTCTCTCTCTCAAATTCCATTTCTCAAGTGTTTTTAGTCTATAAAGTGAAAGTCAGTGTCAGTGGGGGTACAATGATGTTTGGACAAAAACATTCTTCAGAATATTTTTTTGTGTGTGTGTATATATTTGTGAACTATGCCTTAAAGTGATCTAGGATTTCTTCTGATGCCACCTCAAAAAATGTGAGGAATGAATGTCAAGAAAATGTTTTGTGTAAGAAACATTAGATTCAAATTAAGGCATGAATTCATATTTTATCAGTAAGCCAAGGGATTGACAATGGTTTTGACTAATTAGCTTTGGCAAATACTCTGACTAGTATTTGTTGCTTCAGTAGGCTGAATTGACTGAATGTCAGTTTATCACAGCTCCTTAAAAACAGATTGTGAACAAGATTAATTTTAATGAAATATTCCTGGTGCAAAGCATGAATAGCTACTAAGTTTACACAAGGGATTTATGCACATACCAAGAGCTGGCATCATTTCTCAAGGTCTCCAGTACTGAGTCTGAGGCACATAATGTGAATATTGCAACTGTCTCGCAAGACTACTATTCTTTTTGCCCCCTTGTAGCATTTGAGGTGCATTGATAATTTTTTTTAGCTGAAACGCAAATAATCCACAAGGTTATGTAAGACATATTTCCACGCTGTATGTGGCCCTTTAGCAGGGGCCTAAAGTAGCTGCATGTCCTCTGGTGTTGTTGTTACAATGAGCAATGTTCTGGTTCTATCTAGCTTCCAGGCCTCACTGGATAACACAGGGTAAAAATACTGTGTAGCACTTGCAAGAAGCTTATTTGCTTTGACAGCAAAAATCCCTGGGCACATGAGCGGACCCGCTGTTTTGTGTCGTATAGTCTTATTATGATGATATATGGCACTTTGAGTCGAAATATATGCCGGTAATGTGGAATGTATCATGAGATATTATTCTTTGCTTAATGTTTGTGTAGTTTTTCAGCACTAAGCAAATGATAGAGATGCTTATTTCTTGCATCATTATAAAAGGTATCAGATAAGGGCTGAATGATGTAGTGCCTAATGGGTAAACTCATTACTTGGGGAGCTTAATTGTTAAATGAACAGCAGTCAGCTTTATGCTGAATAGTAAAATTAGGTTTTGACTCAGCGATGGCCTGTTTTTGAAACAACTCATCTTAATTGTAATCATCTTAAGGAATCCTTGTGGACTTAAACTGTCTGTGAGCTCTTGATTTTTGATGAAGTGCAATTTTTCAGAGTCTGTCCGGCTCCTCAGCAAAATAAGAATATTTCGCAGAGCCTGTACTCAGCTTATTATAAAAGCTGAATAAGGTTCTCATGCGGTGATTCCAAGACGTTCACCATGTGCTGAATCATTATTCCTCCATGAGCACTTGTTTTATTCCAGATAAGAAAATGTCTCAAGAGTAAAATATGGTCTTGGCGAATAGAGGTGCTCATCACAACTTGATGAACCCTTCAGAAGCCCTGCCAGCCTGCCTGCTGGATGACGTGTTCGTACCATTAGTTCTGCTGACTTATTTTCATCAGAAGTGTTTGAAAAACATTATCCTGCTTGTGCTGGTTGTGTCTTGACACTGCTGTGTTTATGCAGATATTCATGTTTTTTTTTGGCTCTTCATGTTGTTGCAGGGGATGATGACCGGGACACAGATCTCTTCCTTTGTGACACCAACACTTGCAAGTTTGATGGCGAGTGTCTCAGAATTGGGGACATAATAACATGTATATGCAACTTCAAGGTAAGAATGAAGCAGCATCGCTAATTCAGGTTACAGGTTACATCAATACTAGGGCTGCACAATTAATTGCATTTCTAATCGCGATTACAATTACAGATGCCACAATTACATAATCATTCAAAGCGGCATTTAATCGTTCAAAGTCCACTTATGTTATTCTACGTGCTTAAGATGTGTTTTTTTCTTTCTACATGTTATCTTAAGGGGTTTTCCCATTATTTTAATTTTAGTTTTAGTATAACATTATAATACCATTTATATTTTTACTTTTTTATAATTTAAAGAAGAAACCAATATGATGTACAGTTAACATTTGAGGCTTAATGCTATAGAAAAGCACTAAAAGTTTTTCAGTTAGAGTGTTTTCTGCTTGTTTATTTTCATATAAAAATACGGCATGCAGTTGCATCAAACAATGGTATAAACATCATTCAATGTAAATTGTGATAATCGTAATTAATAATCGCAATTACAGTTTCAAGGGAATAATTGACAATAATGCCTTTTGTCATAATCGTGCAGCCCTAATCAATACTGTAAATTAAATACTTCAAAAATAAAATAACTTTTTTATTTATTTATATTTGGGACTTGGGCACAGCCCAATATATAAGGCTCTTCATAATCTTTCATTGCAAGAACATTTCACTTTACATAAAGTAGAAACAAAACTATAAAACTAATAATAATAAAAGTATTTTAATAAATGTATAATGTTCTGACTGGATGAGCCACACAAAGCAGAACCTTTTATGATTTCTTTGGGACTCCCATGTTTCTCTGTTGCCCTCATTCAAAATAATGTAAAGCAGTCTCAGTCACCATGAAATCAAATTCGACATTTTTAATTTTCTTAACTTTTCTTAACAGTGTTTGTTATGAATGATTTGTCTGTAATCATCTTTTTTTTTAAATACATGCCCCCATACTTTTTAATTAAACAAATTAACATGATGATGTGTATACCATTGTGTGGCTAAGCAATAAGGTTGTTCAATACAGAACGTCACACTAAAGCAGAGGTGGAAAGTAACGAATTACATTTACTCGCGTTACTGTAATTGAGTAGCTTTTTTGTGTACTTCTACTTTTTAAAGTATTTTTTTTAATCTGTAATTTTACTTTTACTTAAGTACATTTTGTTTGAAGTATTGTACTTCGCTACATTTTAAAACACATTAATTACGGAGTAAAAAAAAAAAAAAATCGCTCCCTGAAAACTACTGCAGTAAATAATGGGCAGCAGACACCGCTGAAAACGAAACCCCGTCATATTCTGAAGTTGAACTCGAAGGAAATGAAGTGAGCCCCTGGCCATATTTATGCTCTATTATGCAGTGTAAGCTGTGCTTACCCAGGGAGACCAAACTAGCAGTTTATAAAATCTCGACAAGACATCAACCCTTCGCAAGCATGTAGAGGTAAGCTAAATAATTGCATCGTTGCATTGGTGCATTATCGTCTGCGATAATATCATAATTGTTGTCTTGATGTGCGCGCGCATTTATAGTGCGTTCTTTCAATGTGTGATTCAGTCTGTTGAAATGCATTTAGAATGATCACAAAATTGAAGATATAGGGGCAGAAAATTTTTATATCATTTCATATAGTAAATCAAAATCACACAAAGAATGCCGTTCTTTCCTCCAAAAATCATCATGATTACACACACACGCACACACACACACACACACACACACACACACACACACATATATATATATATATATATATATATATATAGGCTATATTTACAACAGGTCAGTAAACAAGTTAATTAAGAGACTTGCGTTTTAGACACCGTATTGCCTGTTTTTGCTCTATTTCTACAACAAAAAAATAATTCCAAACACAGCCACCAAAGCACAGTTTTGCGTCTCTGAGCAACATGACAGTGTTTCGTTCCTGAATGAATCAACCGTTTAAATGATTCGGTTCAATCGCAATGACTCATTAACAGTGACTTGCTGACACATACTGGCCATTTTAATTTCACATTTAAAGTATCTTTTGATTTTTTTTTTATAATTAATTTTTTATAATTTCAAATGAGTATTCAACATTTTATGTCTTGTATATCAAAACATTAATCATGCATTTGTAACTGCAGGTTAAATGCATTCTTGTCCTGCATTAAACAGTGTGTAAATATATCTTAATGCCACTTCCGATGAAGCTTCTGCAATGCTCTGCATTGAAAAGATGAGTTTGTTGATACTGATTTGCCTGGTAACAGCCCAAATTTCTTATTATTCAAAATAACTGATTCCTTTAATTAAAAACAACTAGTTTGAGATTAATAGGCCTATCCCAGGGGTGTCAAACTCAGTTCCTGGAGGGCCGTAGCCCTGCAGAGTTTAGTTCTAACCCTGCTCCAGCAAACATATCATGTAGATTTCAAATAGGCCTAAATGATTAGATTAGCTGGATCAGGTGTGCTTAATTAGGGTTATATCTAAACTGTGCAGGACTGTGGCCCTCCAGAAACTGAGTTTGACACCCTTGGCCTGTCCCATTTTTGCCTCCCTCCCACTGTTAAAATGTAACTAAGTAATTTTACTCTGAGTAAATTTTAAATGAGCTACTTTTTACTTGAGTAGATTTTTAGACTGGTACTTTTACTTGTACTTAAGTAAAATTTTATTAATGTAATGGCACTTTTACTTGAGTAGAATATTTTTGTACTCTTTCCACCTCTGCACTAAAGAAGAATCTTCAAAATCATTGCAGTTGGTTGCCACTCATTCAGTAGCATTCATACGCCATTCGTAATATAAACTACACAATTCTAGGATAGGTTCTCAGCTTTTGATCAACCTTCACAATTTAATTCTAGGTGTTTAGAATGTTTTGAATATTTGTTGAATATAATTTGGAATATTTTCAAAATATTCAAGCATTGTTGCTATGTTTCATTCACTGAGCAGCCACAATGCTTGCCCAAACCCAAACCCTCAATTACAACCAGCAACTGGATATAATTGTACAGTCTAATTTAATTAAAAATGTTGTTTGAATCTTCCCAGATCTTTTCACAGTTGTTTTTACAATTTTAAAACCAATGTCCTTTAGGAGGTATAAAAAAATGTGTCTACTACATAATTTAGAAGCAAGACTTTGATGCCTTGATAACAGTAATTTCCACTATTCTTCAGTATATTTGCCTTTTGCTGTTTTCAGTCTAAGCGAATTTAAAGAGGACTACTAGAAAGTGGCCCACTTTGTCTGCTTTGGCCTTGAGATCAGAGTGAAATGAAGTCGGAGAGAGTCGGTCCTAATAACATCTGAGTTTGGTCTAAATGAAAATGCATTAGAGTCCCTCCAAGGCACTGAGCACATAGGCACTCAATGAGTCTGTTATTTTTATCCCAACTTGCGAAAGGCACATTAGTTTCTTTGGTGAGATAAATAGCATTACCTGTTTGTCCCCCTCCCCTCGTCTATTTTTTTTTTTTTTTTTGGTGCAAATAGGACTCAGACTCATGATGGTGCTGTGTTTTTTAAGACAAACCCCATTCTGTGTCTGGCCTCACTAGGTCACATTGTTTTAATTTGTTTTCAAGTGAGGCACTAATGCCATCGGCGAGAATAGGATCGGCTTGATTAAGGCATTCTGGACTGTGTGCCACATGTGTGCAAGTGAAACTCTGGCGTCAACTAGCTTAAACCTAATAATGGTCAATGTCTTTATTCCATTAAGTGAAATAATTCATCAAAGAAGGATCGTCAAGAGGCTTGTGACGGGTATGAAGCCCAGGGAAGTCTACAGTCAGGGAGGTAGTGTTGCTGAAAAGAGGAAGAAGGTTTGATCTGCCGATGAATAGAGGTCATTCAGCCCCTGATGTTCATTTAGTGATGTTTATTCACCTCACACCGGCCCTCAGAGGCGCCTGGCACATCACTCATACTGTGCTGTTTATTTAAGATTGGTTCTTTAATGGTTTTTTACGTATTCATTATGTCTGGATGTTTGATTGAATTTTACAACTTTCTGCATGGCTCCAAAAAACAAGGTCGCAGGGGTCTGAACATAATATCACTTTTAAGTGTGTTGTCTTTATGTTCCAATCAGAGGAGAGAACAACCCCCCCCCCCCCACTTTTACACTTATAAACCCTGCTTCATCATACCACACTGAATTAGAATTCACTAACGGAGGCAGCCAAAAGGAAGCTGGATGTTTGGTTTTGTGTGTATAGTAATAGTTTTCTCTATTAAATTAAATTTTCTCAATTATTTGATCACAAATACAACAAAAAGCAGTATTTCGAAATATTATTACAACTGATTTCTATCTTGTTGTATTTTAAATTAATTCCTGTTTTTATCAGTCTTCAGTGTCACATGAGCCTTCAAAAATCATTTTGATATGTTGATTTGGTGCTTAAGAAACATTTATTATTATTAATGTTGAAAACTTTTTTATTATTTTTTTTACTTATATTATTTTGTGGAAACTTTGAAACATCATTTATTTGAAATACATTTTAATGTAATAATAATAATGTAAACCACTTTACTGTCACATTTGATCAGTTTAATGCATCATTGCTAAATATAATTATTATTATTGTTATTGCTGTTTTTATTGTTATTTTTTTTTTTATTTTTTTTATTGTTTTTTGTTTTTTTAATGTACTTTTAAACAGTAGTGTTTCAAATAAGTGGCTATTGATCGGTTTTGATTGAAATCTTGAAACATGGTAAAGTTGTAGTTATTATTCTGTTTATTCATGGCAGATGCAACTCTGCTTTTTCTGATTTGTTTATGTTTTCTGTTTTTATGATCCATGACTTTTTTAATAAGCATGATGAAGTTCAAAAAAGAAGTGTGAAATGTAAAATTTAATCTAGCCAAGAAAAATTAATCAAATGCACCAAAGTATCCCTGCGGCCTGTGGAAAGCAGAAACTGAGAGCAACGCAGAAATGAAAGTCATTTCATTTACGTAAGTACTTGTAATACTTGCAAAAACTTTCTTTAGTACATTATTGCATTGTAAGAGGTTGGTTAACCCCAAAATCAATTTAGCATTTTTTATGTGATTTTTACCTGCTGGGAAGTATGCAGTATAGCTCTTAGTTTATATAATGTAATTTGCAGTATGTCTTTGGACCACTGAACAAGTTAACTTTGAAACCTGGGGACACAACATGAATCCCATAAATGGTTTTCCGAAAAAAAGTTTGATGTGATGAGGTAAGGCTTCTCCATCTGTGCTTATAATGGATAAGATTACTAAAGATGCATGTCTCTGACACAGCAGCAGGAGTTCTGGAACAGGGTGACAGGTCAGTTTTAATCATCAGAGTGATTTTGTGTTGTGTTCAGAACAAAGACTAAAAAGACTAAAAAAAGAGGCACAATGTATCTCTATTTCCTTACACTATTAAAAAAATGAAGCTAAAATGCTCCAAAAATGGCCGCTGTCAACTGATGGATGTCATTTGGAGTCTGTGCAGATTGTGAGGTACAGCCCCATCCGGTCCGTCAAGGTCCCATCCAAACTGCCACAGACTCAATCACAAGCACACAGTCATAAATTGGTTTAGGGTTATTTTCAAGGGTTTTGACTTTTAGGGTCTTCTATTATAACTGGAGAAAACTGTCTGTTAGCATTTTCCCTGACTTTAGTGCCACTTCCTCATATTGCACACTGAAAAAAAATTATGCTAATTTTTTTTTAAGGTAAGTGGTTGCAAACTAAATTTGTTTATTTAAATGTAGCTAAAATAAATTCATTGCAACCACTTACCTTAATTTTTTTTTTTTTTTTTTTTTAGAAAAATCAATGAATCATTTTTTTTTGTTTTTTTTTTGTTTTTTCAGTGCACATGACTCCCTGGAGGTATGAGATTTTGTCTCTGCTCATAGGCAGTCCATTTTTATTATTTGTCACATTAGACCCCATTGACATTCATTGTATGGAAAAAAAAAATAATAATCCAAGTATAATGTAATTTTTATATGTTCCACAGAAGAAATAAAGTTCTGAAAGTCCTTACCTCATCACATCAAACTGGTTTAGATGACATGGGGATGATTGAATGTGGATGTTTTTTTAATAATTTGAAACTTTTCAAACTTTTGTTGTTTTATAGATATAATTCCAAAGAGCCGCTGTTGAAACTTGAAATATCTGAAAATACAGCAACAGAATGTCCATCTGCCCTGTCAGATTTTGCCCTCTTTCTAGCAAATCTTCGATTGTCCTCATCTGGACATGTACCATCATGTCATAACGGATCGTGTTGTGATTCTGCATGTTCAGTCATGCTGGTGCTGATGACTCACTGTGTTATGACACCTCTGATCCAAAGCTCTGATGCTCAGTCATTCATGTGCACTTTCATTGCTTACCCGCGTGATTCATTCTAATGGGGGGTTATTGCTTAGCCACAGACTGCCTGGGCTTTTAGTTTTTTGGCTTGTTTGCAAGCTAGTTTATGGCATTGTCCCTTGACTGTTGATGTGTGGTCTTGATTCAGTTTAACTTGACTGGTCAATTATCGCAGCCATCTTCTCTCTGTTTGACTCATCTCTCACACACTCCGATTCTGGTTAATATACCATCCCTCTGACCATCTTTGGATGACTGAGGTGTTGCCATTTTAAGATGGATGTGGCCCGGCTGACATTTGAGTTCTAGCCAAGGTGCAGCATTCAAGTGAAAAGCAGCATCTCCTTCAGTTCTCCTTTAGCGTGAACTCTGGGAATGAACTCGCAGGGTGCGCAGACAGTGGCAGAAGGTGGACGCCTTCCCTCCGGGCCTTCGGCTGCCCATCATAAGAGCCATTTTCAGCCAGACCTCTTTGCATATATTTCCATGCATTTGTGATCCTTTTATCCTCCAGTCACATGACTTCACCATGGCTGGAGACAGATTAAAAGTGGGGCTTTATTCCCTGGTGCCATTAGAGAGTCTTACAAGACTACAACCATGAATCATGTTGTACAGGTGCAATACTGAAATGTTCTTGGAGTGCCTGTAACTGCAGTTTTGAGTGTATCCTCATGTTTGTGTTTTAAGGAATAAGCAATAGTCAGCTTTGCAGAGTCAGAGTACCTAAGACCCGATAACAAACACAATTTTCTTCAATTTGCAAGCACACAGTACACATGAGATGGTAATAAAAAGATTAATATTCAAGGGAAGACTTGGAATAAAGTAATAAAAAGCTTTTTCTTGTTCACTCCACTTCACATATCTTTTAAAATCTGGCATCCATGGTACACCATATGGATCACACATGCTCTTGTGAACTTGTCTCTTGCTTTTTAATCCATTTTGTGTTACTGAGGTAGCAATTCTATTCGATTCTCTCAAGTTAGTATTAAAGGCAGCTACCTTAATGTTTATAATATGGTATAATTAAATTGTTCGGTAAACATTTTTTATTTTATTATAAAATAAAATTCAATAAATAAGATTGGTTTCTTTTGTCTTTTCTTTTTGTACTTTTTTATTTCAGTTGTTGCCGTTTCCACCAAGTAACAAACTCAAAAATAACCACATGTTATTTTTCACAATTGTCTATTTTTAATAATGAGGTCTATTTTTTGCCATAAAATTGAATACAACTTTCCTTTTTAACATTCCCTTTACAATTCATACAGTAAAGCAGTATTAATAAATTGTATTGAATTAATTTAGAATTCAGCTTATGTGCAGTCACAAAAATTTAGTGCATAATTTCTAGTCAGTGGCAGATGTGTGTTTGTATCCTGTTTAAAAATCATTATTTTGGCAATTGCGTCTGCCACTATAGTGGTGTAGAAATTACACCCTTTTGCTTTAAATGACTTTTAAAGGAGAAGTGCATTTAAATAATTCTGGATGACGCAGAAGTCTTTGACCAGCATTTCATGGCCGCCCATACATTCAGTCTATTAAAAAAAAAAAAAATTAGGGTTCATTTTTCTTTTGCTCTCTTTATTTCACGTCTATCACCCATAATAGCTTCTCTCCATGAGCTGCCACAGGAGATATCTTCCACCAATATATCTAAAATGAAGCAATTAAAATCAGGAAGGAAGTTATTTCAGGGTGGAATTAGGTCCAGTTTCCTGTTAAAAGTCAGTCTGGTGAGATTGAAAATGCAGTCGTACTGGCAGCACCTGTGTTTTCCTCCTGGCTATGTTAGATGCAGAATGTGTCATACATCCATGTACACACACAGACCCTCGGCTGGCATGTGCTAGACATGAGACCGGTTGACGGTTTGGCAGCTGGAGAGTCGGTGGTGTTGGGATTTTACCGAAGCAGGTGATGTTGGCTTGAGCCTGATGCCACTCAGGATAGCAGCATCTGTATCAGTCCCCGCGCGGCTCCCCTCAGCCTGTCAGACGCTATTACCGAAGAGCCGTCTCCCCTGACAGGACCCGGGAGCTCCTCGCTGGGAAGAGCGTAGCTCTAATCAAGAGCAGACTGCCAAGTGGTTAAGGAGGGAGGCAGGAGCCTTTCTGCCCTCCCCACTAGCCTCCACCACCCTCATCAGAGGCAAACGGCACGTACACAGGCATCCTGGGAATGGAGAATGTCACTCAGTCACACAATGGCAGGCACATCTCTGTGTGAGGGGGCACAAAAAATACATCATCTGGTAAGACATGCACCAGATTCTTTTTTTTCTTCTTGTTTGTGCCTCTCCGGGATATCATGCCTGATCTGTTTCTATTTTTTTCCGTCCCATGACCCTATTGGCCACCCTCCCTGAGAGCTGTCACAGATAATGTGCTTCTTTAAGAAAGAAAGCGTTGAATCCAAATGCACTAAGACGCAGTTGCTCTCTTACTTTTCCAGATGAGACTGTAGTTAAATGAGTATCGTTGGTTCAGTACAAGTTAAGCTCATTCGACAGCGATGTGGCAACACTTACAATGAAAGTGAATGGCGCCAGTTTTTAGAGGGTTTAAAAGCAGAAATGTCATGCTTAAAAGCATTTACATCAATAACACATATAATAATTCAACTTTATAAGTTATTTGATGTTGTTTAATTAACATCAGCCAATATGTTGTACTCCTAAGCTTCTGGAAAAGTACTTTTATTTTGACAGCGATAAGAATGCTTAGAGCCGAGCCATCTCCATTAGTTAACTTTCTTTGTTTAACAGCTCTGTCTAATAAATTATTTCTCAAAACTTTTTTAAACAAAGAATGTAAATGATAAATGAAGAAGCAATGATGCAACAAATTTCAGCAACCAAATTAAAAAAAGTCCAAAAAATTATTTTTGGTTTTGATCAAAACAGGAGGACCAAAATCATTGACCAAAACGGTCACGTTTACTGTAGTTAATGTTTCTCTAATGGTCATTTTGCACACTCAGTATGATCTACGGAGCCCCGCACATGACATGCAGGAAAAAAAAATAGTTTTACTAATTCGTTACCTCGATTTATAAATTGTGCGCACGATTTTGCAAATCGAGGGCACAAATTAGCAAATTGAGGGAATGAAAAAGTAATCGTGTGCATGTTTTAGTACATCGAGGGAAGAAATTTGTAAATTGTGCACACAGTTTATTTATTTTTTCTTGCATGTAATGTGCGGCCAGGGTTCCATAGTGAACAAGCGACAACAGGTGAACAGCTGGGTTGGCAACATCAGTCTCTCATTTTTAATACAGTCTATGCTGTTTTTAGTTGATGCTGCTTTTTGTCTCTATATTCAATAATGCAATGTGCCATCCACCACCTTGCTCTTGAAATATGCATTGACAATGACCAACATCTAATTCATATTGATCACTTCCATTGTAACCAGAATATTTTTTTTTTTTTTTTTTTTTTTTTTTTTTTGTGAATTCAAATCCACAAGTGCTGTTGACCTTTACTTTTACTGAATTCAAAATATTCTTTTCAATTCGTCATTTCGGGCAGCTGTCGCAAACCTAACCCCATGATGCATTTCTCCAGTATGTCAACTGAAGCAAGCAATATTTTGAAATGATGAGAGAACAAATCGCATACGAATGAACACACACCCTCGTGTCCTTGTGCGAGACTGTCCCATTCACATTTCTCCACTGGTTTAAGGTCAACTCATCCCTTTGGTACTGAACTAATGATCTGACAGAAAGGCCCAGTTTTCCGTCGTCGTTCCCTGGAGCTTTTACTCTGTCACAAATGCTGTGCCAGACATCCATCACTCCGCAGGGCCAGCTGACAGGGCCACTCAAAGGCGCTATCTCTGTCTTTTGTCACGAACCACAGGTGTTCCAAATGTCTGGAACATTAAGTCTTTTTAGTGCAAGTTCCACTCGTGACATCTGAGATTTTTCGATTTCAAGTTACGGGCAGCTTTGTGTTTTCCAAGGAAACAGTGGTTGGAGTACCAAGGATGTCACTGGAATTCAAGCAGACGATGTCCTGACTTGTTTCTCCACTCCTCGGGGCTTCGACTCCATCTTTGACAGATTTGTTCTCCTGATAAGGATCAGCTGATGTTACTGATACACAGCCGATAGGCTTAACGTTATCTTAATGTAGGAGAAAAAACAGGCCGAGCAGACTTCTTGTCTGTGACTGTCTCTGTACATGTCAGATTGAGCTGTGCGCGCGTGTGCACGCAAAGTCTGTTTGCAGTCACAGCCGCTCACTCATGGTGCACTCTGAGCATCGTTCTGGCCTCTCATGTTTCTCGAGTCGTGCTGTTTCAGCCCTCATAATGTGCCCAAGGGTGAAAAGAAATGCTACATAATGCCTAATGAATCAAATGGGTTATATCATGTTCCACGATGCATAATTAACTCGCTATGCCTGTTTCATCTCAAGCTGTTGTGTACCCACTGTGGACAAGTACACACATTTGCTTTTCTTACTCCATATCGGATCAAGACTCCTTTAGCACTTCTCAGTCTGTTGGACCATATGGGAGTTTTGCATCTGCACTCAAGATACACCGCTGTTTTAAATATGACACTCAGATTTCACACTTCCTCACAGATATCCTTACATTTGGAGTTTCACTCCCTCGCGGTGTTGTACAATAAACACAAATGACAACTTCACTTAAATTTGGTGTGGCCAAACAAACCAGCTGAGCTTTCTCCGTTTGCTCATAAGGGAGACATTGCTATACTGTAGCAATTCCCATCCATGTTAAAATATATAATATAATAGTATATTGTATGAAAATGTATATTATAAAAAATTGTGGGTTGTTTTCTCTCCCTGGAAAGCACACAACTTAAATGGATAATTTTTTGTGATGTTTCTTACTTTTATCCTGTTTTTGGGACAGTACTTTTTCTTTTAACAACTGTTGAAAACAAGTCATTCTCACACAACACAAGGTAAAATACTCACTGTACACATATTTAAAATTAAATATCCATTAAAAGAAAAGTCATATATCAAAGCCCATTATCTGCAAAACATATTTTATTGGTTTGTAAAATATATTTTTTTTTATTCAGACATTCTTAAAAAGGTTTTTAGTCAAATTAATCCAAATGTAGTCCTTAAATACCTTATTTATGCTGCAATTTAATGTATGATTTACTTTAAAATGATTTCAATTCAAAATTGATAGTACATTTTACGAATAATTGAATTAAAAGTGAATATTAAAGAAGCAAGACTTAAGTAGTATTTACTCTAAAACATAGCTACTTAATCTTTGTTTTATTTAAAACTTTAAAAAAAATTAATCAGTCAAGTGGTTTTTTGTTTGTTTGTTTGTTTTTACATTAAAAATAGCAATTGAACCTGGTATCACATTAAAAAAAATATATATATATATGTGTGTGTGTGTGTGTGTGTGTGTGTGTGTGTGTGTGTGTGTGTGTGTGTGTGTGTGTGTGTTGCTTTTATCATTTGGAAAAATTCCAAACATCATTTCAACAGCAATTTGAATTTTTACTAATATTTTAAACTTACAAAGTCCTCCAGAAGTAGCTAAATACAGGACCTGAATACAGCACAAGAGTGACATTTAGGTGGTGCTTGATACAAGTCTCTAGATTTCGCCGTTTTCTTATGGGAGTGTGTTGTCTTATTGTCAGCATCTACCCTTCTCACTGCAAATTTATTATTAATCTATTGCTATTTCTTGCTAAATTTTACATTCATAAATGTAAATGTTCAAAGAAAACTTTCAGGAAAGATTTTGATGTGTATGTAAACTCTTTAAGAAACTCTATTTATAAAAAGAAATTATTTAATAATTCTATTGCATGTGAGACTCTTTCATGGTGTAAGTCTTATACGATAACAGTATGCTTTGGATTGTTGAACGTAACCCTCATTATCTTTTGTTCTTATTTTGTCATTGTAATTGTATTTGTTGTTCTTTTATTGCATACAAAAAACAAAAATAAAAAAATAAAACATGTCAGCAAGTGTTTCGGGAGTTTTCGGTGCTGTTAGCTCTTCCTCTTACAGAACGCAGTACACAGTCAGTCAGTCAGTCTTATCACCGCACCGATCGCTTCTGCTGCTCACTGTGTCTGACTTTAATTGCCTGTCTTGGTTCAGTCTAGCCCTACTGCTTGAGAAGTTTCTTTGTGTAGGCTATGGCCGTACAAGCGGTGCCTATAGCAGAGATGGATTGACTTGTCAGAAAGAGAACGGCTGATTTGTGCCTCTGAATAGATGAATAGATCAGCTAATAGATGGACTGACTGATGCAGGAATGAATGGCTGAATCGGGAAAAAAACTGACAAATGGGTAAAAAATAAGGAATTAATGGGCTGCCACGTGCTTGTTCTTATACTCACTCTAATAATACTGCAACACTTTCCCGTTGGCTTCCTGCCTGTGATTAAGTGTGACTAGACATGGTGTGAACGATATGTTAAAACATGATAACACAGGTGTCTCTGAGTGTTTGCAAGAACTTTTTCAATGTTGTGAGGGAAAAGAGGCTTTAAAATAAGTAAAAGATAATGAGCGAAATTGGAACTAAAGCAAGACCTCACTATTAGTCAGAACACAGCACCACAGCAGACGAAATAAGAATTGCAGCACCTCCAATGGCTGTCCGAAGTCAAAGGGACCAAAATATGATGAATTAGAATGATGGGTTTTAGTTCTTAGTTTAGTTTAGGCTAATAAGGCTAAGGCCATATATATAATCTTATATATATAAGATTAATCTGCAAAAGCAAACCTACTTACTCGTATACATATGGCTTTGAAGCACTGTTAACTTTTGGTTCTAGAGACAAAAGGCACAGGGAGTAGAATAAGGTTAGTAGACAGACCATTTGTCAGTAAATTAATGAGTCAAATTAGAACCCCCAGTATATCACCTGTGAAGTGGAAACTCCGCCTCTCAGTTAAAAGAGCCAATCACTAAACTAGAATCATGTATGCACATTAGCTGGACCTGACTAAAAGTATTTTTGTGTGATTTGAGCTTAAGAGGCACACTTTATGATTTTGTTATTGTCATTTTCTATTGCTGATTTAAAATACAATATTGTATTTCAGACCTCTCTTATATAATTAGATAGGAGCTGTACTGGCCTGTTTTCTACATAGAAAATAACTAAAAAGGTGTTTGTGAGATGCCCGCTGAGTGAATTGACTTGACTTTAAGGTACTTAAGAGCCATAATGTGTAGTGTGTCTTTTTTTTTTTTTTATTGGGTGAAAACATTTGTCGACCTCCGCCCTGAGTGTTTGTGTCTGGCCTCTGTTGGGAGGCTCATTGCATTAGATTGCTTTCGAACACACGCTGTCCAGCCTTATGGCCGTCTCTTACAAGTTTCTTTATCTCTCCTCCCTGTGCCTGTCCCTGTCTCATTGTCTCTTCTGTCTTCCTTTTCCCCCTCACTTTGTCTTATTGTGTAATTGTCAATTACCAGCATGCCTTGATTTGTATTGATCAAAATATTTATTACTTTAGTTGAGAATTTGTTGTATTCTTCACCTTGTATGCGCAGTCATGGCCATGTTTTTACTTGAGAGTATGGTGTCAGGAAATAGCTTAAGGAATATTTCACCCAAAAAGAATTTACTCAGGCTATCTGAGATGTAAATGAGCTTCTTTCTTCATCAGAACAGATTTAGAGAAATGTAGCATTACATCACTTGCTCACCAATGGATCCTCTGCAGTGAATGGGTGCCGTCGGAATGAGAGTTCAAACAGCTGATAAAAACATCAAGCAACGCCAGTCTTATCAATGAATGTTTTGTGAGTGAGACAGTAGAGATAGCCAGTATGTTAAGGTTTACATCACAGCTGTGAGTGAACTATGATTTGCTATTAGCTATTTAGTGCAGGTGTTGTTTATAATTAGGGGTGGGGCATTCTTATTCTAGAAATCTTCTGATTGGACAACATTTCTGTGTCGTGCAGGATGAGTTATAATTTTTTAGTCCAAATTTGAGCTCTATTAAATGCAAGAATGCCTATGCAACATTATGGGAATATGGTGTAGTTTGGGTAATTCCGTTGTCTTGTCTGTGAACAGGAAAAGGGAGCTTGTTTAATGCTTTTTTTATCACGGCTAACTGTGAAAAGATCAAACTTTTTCCGCAGTGGAATAGAAATGTACGTTATATCTATTAGCATGCTTTTCAGCTTTTTCAAGATTCTTTTATTTATTATAATACTGCTTCAATCCTACTCCTCTGACCTGCAAGTGAAAAGCTTATATATATATATATAAAGTGTCTGTCTGCTCTTTTAACTGTTAGTGTTTTTAAGACACTTATTACTTGCCATGAATTTATTTCAATTACCTTTTCTATCATAATCACCAGTTATTTTTCCGCAAAGATGAAGTGCTAATGCACTCCTTCCCCTCAAGGGGTAAAGTTAAAAGGACCAAACTGCAGGGCCTCGGCAAAACAGGCATTTCTCTGGGCATGCTGGGGGCTGCCTGGGGCTGGGCAGCCTTTCTGACTATTGCATCATGCCAGGCCAAAAAGATTGACTGAACACTTGAAGCTGTAGAAATGTCAAAAAAATGAAAAGGTTTAAAAGCTATAATATCCATTTTGCTCTCTCCTCCTCTTCTCATTCTTTCTGTGTTCATTTTGAGATCATCTCCATGCTTAGCTCTTCTGAGATTTCACTCTGTTTTTCTATTCTGGTGTCTCGGTTGCGTTTTACTGTCACTCAGTCTTTTCTTTCAATCTCCGTCTCAGGTGCGCTAATAGTGGAATATTTTTATCAAAGAGAACTCAAATCACATTCGACCTTGGTTGAATGAGGGATTTTTTTGGGAGGGAAAAAATACAAAACTCAGTGCTCAAGGCCATTAGATCACAGATTGGCCCAATTTTTACACCTACAACACTTCAGTTAACATTATATAGTTATTAATTACAGTGCTTAAATTTCCTTGAATCCAACGGCACTGTTTGTATCTCTTCACTTATCTGTGTTTTCTTCTAGACAGACAGGCTGTCAGTGGTGGGTATTTTTCTCTTTCTGCAAGTTACAACAGCAAGCCAGTAGATTGCGACAGGTCTTTAAACAAGTTATTGAATCATTCATTAGACATTTCTTCTCCATACAAGTGAAGCATGCAGAGTAGCACAAGTATAATGGGTCATCCATTTATTGTCAGTGAATTGTCACATCACACCAGTATTACTGATTATATAAGACAGTATTACTGATTATAATGGCTTCTGTTGGCTTTTGACGCATCTAAGTTCGAAGGTGTTTGACGGAACGTTCAGTGTAGACTTTTCCATTGTTTTTCTATGTAATCCTGCACTATACACAAATGCATGCATTGATCATCGGCATCTCATGAATTTCTTTGCATTCTAAAAATGCAACACTCAAGTTCAAAGAAGTTTCCCGTTTAATTTTTTTTTTTAAAATGCATCTACACACTTTACGTTGTTTTCATTCCACTACCATGCCTCTCTCATTTTTAAATGCAAAAACTCAAGCTATTACAACGCTATGCAGCATTGGCCATGCTGAATGCAGACACATTGTTACTCAATATTAAGTTACCCGGTATTAACTTGTTAACTTGTTGGAATACTTTGGGAATATTACACTCTCAGTCTTGCTTTTGAATGCCTCTAATATCATCTTGGAGTTGTACTGACTGCAAACTGGATTTGCTCTTTTCTTACCAGATGATCTTATTAATATTTAATTTGTATAGTTTTATTTTTGTATACAGCATATCACCCTACATTTATGTTAAATTCTATTTATTAAAAGAAAACCCATCCATGTCTATCTTTTTGCTTTTTGTTGTATCCTATCCTTACAGTATAATCATCTCCTGTAGACCTAGCTTTTCTTTTTTCCTCATATTTCACCCCTCTCTCTCTGGATCTCTTGCCAGTGTTGGCTCAGAGCTCTCTCATCCTGCATAATATTGCTTTTCAGCCGATAAAACAGCAAGTACAAATCCCGCTCCAGAATCGATGGGCACAGTTATTCCTGTGACCCCTGCCAACCAGCTGGCCAGCAGCCACACAATCCCTCAGCCAACATGTGAGCTGACAGACCACTGCAGCCCTGCACTGTACCGGCCTCCCCGGGGGCCTGCTGGACCAGACACTGTGTGTCTCTGTGTGTTCAGGTGCATATGTGTGTGCGCTGTGGTCAGACTCTTCCAAAATACCTGCGTGAGGTTTGGAACAGCTTCATTTTCCACCAGGCCACCTAGTGAGTTTAAAATACCTGGTTCTCATGAATTCGAACTTTAGTGGGTTTTCAAGAGATTGACTGAAATGTATTAGAAGCACTGAAGTAGATCTTTGTCTTTCTCTTTGAAAAGTTTTGCTTTTCATAAATCTGGGGATGCACTAATATTGAAATTATGTGTGAAACAGACTCAATAAATTTTTTTATGGCCACTATTAAAATATATATATAGTTTTTTTTATTTGTCAGATTTGTTCTTTTAGATACATTTTACCTTTTTATATTTCCATTTTTTTAAAACATTTTTACTAAACATTCTGATTAAATCTTCAAACCTACATGACCAAACAACCTGAAACCAACTTGCAAATGTTTCACGGTATTTTGTGATGTATTCCTTCCTGGCATTTTCTTAAACTGTAATCATCATTTTCCGGCTGGTTTGGTAACGTGGGCAGTGTAGTTGGCAGGCTGTATTTCGGCCCTCAGAGCTCACAGTAGCTTTATTCACATTCAGATCACGCAATTCTTATTCTCTGCTGTGAGCTCATCTAAAACCCCCAAAATAAAACGCTGCTAAAACATCGCAATTAGGCTGTGAGAGATATATAGGTCAGTTTCATGCTCAATTCTTATTCTTGCGTAATACATTACAACATGTTCTTAAAGAAAGACCCCTTTGTTCCCATCTCATGCAATCCTTAGAAGAAAAAAATGAATTATATTTCATTGTAGTTTTTTCCTGACAACTACTGTAGGAATATTAATTTACAGTTTATTTCAAAGTATTTATTATTATTTATTGCCCTTATATTTCAATCTAATTTTTCTCAAATTTTCTAATGCCTATAATCCCTCTTTTTTTCAGTGCAACAATGATTATGTTCCTGTGTGCGGCTCCAACAACGAAAACTATGAAAACGAGTGTTTTCTGCGGAGAGACGCCTGCAAACAGCAGAACGAGATCCTGGTGGTCTCTGAAGGATCCTGCCCAGCCGGTACGTTCAGTCGTGTGTTTGGTGTCTCTTGAAGGTTAAACCACAGCCTAATCATTTGCCCATAAGTGTGGGGTTATCAGATTGAGCAGAACTGAATCAGACAGAGACTCATATCTGTGTTGTGATAAACATGTTATACTGTACTATTGTCAGACAATACCATAATACCTTTTACAGGCTAGAACTGTATATTACTGCTTTGTGTAAAATGTTTGCTGTGTTTTAAAACCTGCATTCAGAGCTTATAAAGGCACAAAGGCTTTTTCACAAGACTGGATTGCTGTTGTTTACAGTTTTAGAAAAATGGCCCCCTTTTTCCTCTTATATTAAAGGAGTAAACATTGCATGTTTATGGCAAATCAAAGACCAAATGATACAAGTGAAAGTGTGTTCTGTGGTCAGTAAGAAGTGTATTGCAGAGGCTAAAGCAGATGTTTGGTGCTCTGGGAGTTGCTGAGTCAGACTCCATTAAACAGGGCCTAAACACACTGAAACCTCTAAAAATGATCTCTAGGGAGAGAGAGAGTGTGGGAGGCAGGTATTTGTGCTTATGGAGCATCCAGAGAATGAAATGTTCTCCTCACACCATGTGTATGCAGGTAAAGTCATAATTCAGTCCCAGCAGGATGTTGGTTCTCATCTATGCCTGAATGTGTACGAGCATGTACTTGTCTGTAGGTGTTCTGAAAGGTAAAAGCTAATTTACTGAAACAAGCTGCAGAAAACAAGAAGAGTGTTTGTCTTTGTCTACATGAAGCTTGAATGGCACCACTGAATCATCTCTCATCATCTCTCTGCTTGGCTCTGTCTGTCTGAATGCTTTCCTGTCATCTTTTGCTTTTATTTCTCTTTTGCCTTCATGCATTGAATGCACATCAGACCAGTCTGGTTCATGGATATTACTCTGAAAACAAAAGCTGAAATTATAGTTATGATAAAGGATGGCTTGTTTACATGCTAAGTGCTGCAAAAATCACAGTTTTTAAATATCTATCATGGTTTGTTTCCTTCCCGATTAAGTAATCAAATTAGCCACATATATCTGCAACTGCAGAGAAAAGTCTCCAAATGAAGATAATTAAAAGACATATGCGACTGTGGTCTTGCAAAAATAAATAATTAAATAATTTATATACTACTACTGTTTTTATTTGAATACAAAAAGTAATATAGTAGAATTTAATAACAATTTAACATAACTTTCCTATTTGAACATGTTTTAAAATTTTATTTATTCCTGTGATGGCAGAGCTGAATATTCAGTATCAAAAACTGTCACATGATGTTCCATAAATCATTCTAAGAGATACATTTCTCATTATTCATGTTGAATACATTTGTGCTGCTTAATAATTTTGTGGAAACAGTGATTTTTTTAAGGATTCTTTGATTAATAGAAATTTAAAAAGAAAAGCATTTATAATATTTTTGAGTGCATTCTTGCTAAATAAAAGTGTTAATTTATTTAAAATAAATAAATAAATAAATAAATCTTACTGACCCCCAAACTTTTGTATTATATGTAGTGTATATATACAACAGCCTCACTAATCTTGAATTTAAAGCATGGTTGAACAACTACAAAACTATAAAGTAATGTCAATAGAGTTTTTCACCATATTATAGTAGATAAATTGTAGTAGAACCCATAATTCAAACCTGAAGCCCAACAGACATTCTCGACAGATGTATTAAATTCCTTACCAAGTTTGATTTTGACTATGTTCAATTCAGGTTTAATAGTTCATTTTACACACATCATTATGTCAAGGATTAAATTATGTGGTTGAACAAAAAAATTTATTTGCCTGAAACCCTGTTGAATGCTTAAAGCTCTATCTAAAAGAGCTTTAAGTAAGACAAAAAGAATATATCCACAGCCCGATGAGATTTTCACACTTTCAGCCCTGAGGACGTTGAGGAAAGAGACAGAGAAATGGACTGTCTCACAGTTCTGATGCTTGTACCAGCTCATCTAACTCTTTGACACTGATTTCCTCTCCACTAATTCCCTGGCAAATGATCCAGCAGCTGACAGATGACCTACAGAGATAAGTGAAGTGTATCACACTCTGCTATTTTCTTTATTTCTCCAAGGCTGGTTGCAGCTCAGCTCCTCTGTCTTTATTCATACATCAGTATCATAACTGAAAGTGAGCACCTTCATGCATCAGGAAATAGAACATTGATTGTAATAACCGGAGAAGTATTAAAGGCGTCATATCACATCATATTACATTTTTATAATTTGTCATATTTTCATAGATTTCCCACTCTTTGTCTGGCTCTTTTTCATTGATATTTCCCAGCCTTCATCTTCCTTTTGGAATTAAATACTCCTGTGCCTATAAGAAACATCTTTGCCATGTAAACATATGTGACAAAGTTTACACTATGAAAACTGATGTTTACAAGTAAGCCTGCAATTTCTTATCCATTACAGTATAATGTGGAGGTGTATGCACCAAACATTGAAAAGTTTGACGTCTGAAAGATTTTTAATGTTTTTGAAAGAAGTCTCTTATGCTTTTAGGCTGTATTTGTATAACCAAACAGTAAATATATATAATATTGTGAAATATTATTTCAGTTTACTATAACTGAATTCTATTTTAATATATTTTAAAACATAATTTACTGCTCTGATGGCAAAGCTGAATTTAAAAAAAAATAATAATAATAAGATTGTAAATGTATTTACTGTCTTTGCTAAATTCTGTTGGACAGTGTTATTTATTTATTTATTTTGCACAAGGTTTCAGATTTGGGCCTGTGGTTGTTGCTCTCCATGGTACTGAATCCCATTCTGCATGTTAAATGATGCTAAATGGATTCTTCACTTCTAGTCTACAGTCAGTATTAAAAGTTATGGTACTGTTTAAAGTCCATGAGTTACTGGAATAGTCACTCAATTCAGCTATAATATCATTCACCAACAGTCACTTCCAATACTGTTTGGTGAAATCATGTTATTAACTAAGTAATTTCACCATCCTTTACTGCTTCAAACCTCTGCTCTATCACACTTGGCTACTGCAATCTGACTGTAGCTTAGTTTCTTGCTGTGCTTCGTTGAAACTTTCAGAAAGGGCTTATGCACCAAATATTAAGAAGTATGGCAGAGGTGAGTATATGCTTCTCTGTTTTTTTCTGGCATTGATAAGTGGGCTATTTACCTCGCAAACGGTGACAAGTTCACCGCAGTGCTACTGTAAGATCAGTGTGAATAATGCGCTGATTAAGGAGACGGGCCATGCGCTTATATTGAGTTTTCAGTGCAGCTCAGGGCAGCTAGCCATTAGCTTAGTGGTGCGTAACTGTAGAGAGGAGAAGGCAGTTCATTTTCGACATTGGAAATCGAGGTTAAGATAGCCTTTCTCTGTAATCGCACTCCATGTAGTGCTTAAGTAGCTTTCTCCATGCAGGGAGCATGCATCATATTCCAAGAAATGACTATTACATTCACAAAACTCTCACATAAACAGCTCAACAGGACTGTTTTATCATTAAGTATGATATGTTACCTGACACACACACATGTCAGTCAAGCACGCTGTTCTGGAAATAGTTAATTGTGTGTTGTACAGCGGCCGTGGCATGTTAAATCACAGCTGCGTTTGTCTCTGCTGACAAAGACCATCTGCCTCTGAGCCTCCAGCTCAAGTTCACTCAACCCATTGCATCGTGGGAGCCCAGATAAAAAAAAGTGCAAAGTCACCTGATAACACATTCTTCCTGATAAATGACAACGGCGGAGGAGATGCATAACCCGCTGATACCTCTGAATGAGAAACAAAGGTCTCTTACACTTAATAAGACTCCTGCCATTGTTTAGTGCCAGCAAACTCAGCAGAGTCCAGTCTCACAGGAAGAAGTGTACCGAGAAACAGACTGTTTGTCTCGCTTTACTTTTTCAGCCGCACTGTGAAATAGTCTTTTTGATGTACTTGGGAACTTCATGAATTTCTGAGGCAGTGGAACGTTTTCCACTTTTTTGACCCAGTGCTTCAGGACAGGTTCATTGGTTCTGTTTAGTTTTTGCCTTTTAAGGTCTTCAGTTTTTTATAAGGAATGAGGAATTGAATACAAGGATTCAAAGGACAGATAGTTGTTGAATGTAGACTATTTATCTGTTTACCTTATAAAGTTGTATATATCATATTTAAAATATAGCTTACTGATGACTCTACATTATTAACACCAACAATACTTGAAAAAACTTTTGTACTTCTATATTTTTTACATATCATTTCCAAAATGTTGGCTTCTGTGTCACAATGCACAGATACCGGTTTGCTGAGAAATTGTTGAATTTTGATAAAGCAATGGCAAGATCAATAATAATATGATGATTAAAGCAAAGTAATGCTACGTTTATTGAAAAAATCAACAACCAATTTTTCAATTTATGATACAGCAGGTATTTAGAAATAATTATTTCTATCATATTTGTGATATAATTTTAGGACGCCATGCACAAATAAGCATTATCATTAAATCATTACATTTAATTGAATAAAAATCTAAATATTATTGTACTAAGATATATTTAGGGTGAGAATTGATATACTGTATATTTGTGTTTTTTTATATGCAGCCTGTTCTGTCATTGAATTTTTATAGTGAAAATCAATTCAGTTCCAATTATCTTCGCTCTACCAGATTATTGCTCATAATAATAAATATACACATTTTGTTGTTTGGCTCTTATTTATGTCAGGCTTCACAGAGTTAATTTTATACTCATTTTATACACATATGCAGGTGAAAGCACATCAAATAAACAGGTAGAAATAATTTTGAAAGGTTTAGACATATTCTTTGCATTAAAGCCATAGCTGAGCTTTTCATGTCCAGATGGCCAGAGAGCATCGCTCAGATGGTCAAAGACAGATTGTGTGCGGCATGTCTCTGAATTAAGAATGTAACTGTCAGGCAATTAGAAAAACTGACAGCAAATAAACCAGTCTGAACTTCTGTGTGTGTGTGTGTGTGTGTGTGTGTGTGTGTGTGTGTGTGTGTGTGTGTGACCTATAGACCCACACATGTGAATTACAGTGTGTATTTGTTTGAAGATACATATGCATAGCTATATCTCGCTATTCTTTCCTCATTTTCACTTGAATGTCTTTTTATACAAGTGCATCATATCCAGTGCATCATTTACATTATGATACTTGACTATACTTGATTTTAGAGTCATGTTTAAACAAATATTGTGGCAGTAAAACCATGAAGTCCTGGACTTTTCTGTTGTTATGTGCAAAGGGTGTGCAGAAGGGTTATAGTTTCTATGGTTTAAGTTGAAACACCGATTCTAAATCAGACTGCGATGAATCAGAGTATGTGTGCATTTATAATATCTCCCTCTTGCATCATTTGTGCAGCCCACTTCTGCCTACATGGGCCAAATGGGTCACATATTCACCTTTGATCCTCCCACAGTTCAAGTACATAAGACCACATTTGTACTGCAAACTGGGAAAGTGTGCACAGACTCCTGAGACCCAGATGAGCAATAATATACATGGTTTATCTATCCATTTTCCAAATCACTTGTCCTATAGGGTCATAAGGTTGCTGGGGCCCATTCCAGCATCTCTAGATGTAGACAAGAAAACACATTGGATGTATGGCCGGTTCATCACATGTACATTCTTAAAAATGTATTTAATTAAATGTATTTACTTATTATTGGTCTGGGAAGTTGACAAATAAACAACATGGACATGAACTTTAGATGCGGAAAAACCTGTGTGAATTGTTTGATTCGTATTGTATTGACTAAAATGACAGAAATGAAGACTTCGAAGGAGACATTGATGTAATGTTCTGCTTCTTGTGTTTTACAGATGCTGGTTCAGGATCGGGAGATGAAGGTAAGGCAGACCATCTCAAAATATTCCAATTTTGACACCTGAATTTGTGTGCATACTGCTCATTAAATCACTCTGCACTTGTTTACACTTCCCCACAGATGATGCTCATAAACACACACTCACTTCCTCTCAGCCTGTCAGCAGTCATCTGCTCTCCTCCACAAGCCGCCTACTGAAACTGAGATTCAATTACACCCACTCACGTATTGTTCAGAGAAACAGAATTATTACACTCTTCCCCCCAAAGTGCAATGTCTGACTGACAGTAGAACAGTCTGCGGCTCGAGCCGTATATTTGCATCGCTTAAAATGTGTCACTCTTCTTTGATTTTAATCTCTCGCTCTTCCAGTCAACCCTTTTATTCTTCTCTCTCAACCAAACAGGCTACATCTGCTAATTGAGTACTGTAACATCCCCCTGCATGCTGCTGCTTATTGTGGTCTTGTTTTGCTAGCCATTTCCTGTTTACTAGATGTGGTCTGTGCTTTTTGCAAATAGCAGCAGCTTGGTTGGTATATGTGTCATTGGGACAGGGCTATTTTTCCCTGAGGAGGTTAGGGAAATTTATATTTCACAGTACTTTGTGATTTGAATCCTCCGGAGTTTACGGAGAAATTGAATCCCATCCATATAAGAATGTCTGCAATTGGGGTATATTATTTTGTAGGTGCTTTTTAGTTTGACTTAAAGAAAATATTAATATTGTAATATTTTAAAATATTATTACGATTTAATAATGTATCAGTTTCTTTAAAAATACACTACTGACACAGAATTTTTGGTTTTTAAATTTAAGTCAGATTAACACAGATTTCATGTGTTAATAATTGTACCTTAAAATCATAAACATTGTTTGGAACAAGGATTTTTTTTTAATGAAAAATAGTAGTAGTATGTTTGAGGCTGTAAGTTAACTGTAAAAAGTACTATACATACAAATTTGAATCATAAATGTTCTCTTCAGGTTGTATACAATGCTTTAATAGTGGGTAGAAAATATGTTATAATATTTTCCAGCTATATACAATAATACTCTAATAGCTTACTTTGGCTTTAGTTTAGTAACAATATAAAAGCTAATTACTTTGCAAACAACATGTTTTCTTTATAATGTTGCACTTAAGATTTTAAACTGGTCTTTACAGCTGCCTTTATATTTGCCTTGATATATACAGGAGTAGTTTTTCTAAACCAGGCCTTTTCAAAAGTTTGGAGAAAAGGAGAGAACTACTCTTGTTCGAATAGTGCTTATGAAGGACTTAACTGATCATGAACTTCTCATTTAACAAGTATGCCAATTAAGAATATCTAGATGTTTTGTTAGGAAAATGGTTTTGTGTTAGTAGATGAAAGCAAATGGCTCTCTGCAGACCAGAACAATAGAGATAGAGAAAGTGGGGAAGACAAGATGATGAGGCAAGAGGAGAAAATATGTATAGAGAGACAAAAGAAGAGTGATAAGAGACTGGAGAACTGCACATCGATAAAATGAGTGGAGAAAGGATAGGAGAGGGAAAGAGAAATGGAGGGCAGATAAAGAGAAAGATAAGTAAAGAGGAGGAAGAGAAAGATGAGGGCGATAAAGGCTGTGTGAAGGAAGGGAGAAATGATTGTGGTTTATAGATAGAACAGAAAGAGAGTGAGAAAGAGGGGCATTTAGGTAAGCACAGCACTATCGGTGTGATAAAAATCAAATGTATTTCAATGGCTGCAGATAAATCATATGTGTTTCCTACTGGGCATGCAGGCTGCTGGACACTTATGGCAAAGCACCGAGAGAAGCCGCCCTGAGGGCCATGTAACATCATCTGCATGAGAGGCTACATGCAGAATAACACGCTTTAGACAAAAACAATATAGAGAAACCAGAGATCATTATGGTTGATGCTAGGAGATTAGGCTTTTTCTGATTATCAGATATTTCACAACAGTTGACATTACTTCTAATTCTAATGAAGTTTGTATAATGATTCCCATCAACAGTGCATAACATTGGATTTTAATGACTCCATTTAGTCCTATTTGGATGTATGTTCAAACACACATCAAGCACTAATAAAATATGTATTATAGTATATTCAGAAATATTGTTTTTGCATGCAAAAAATTGTCTATCATTGATACACAGAATGGTCATTAATAGACCTTAAAGGGATAGTTCACCGAAAAATGGAAATGCTGTCATTAATTAACTCACCCTCATGCTGTTCCAAACCTGTAATACCTTCGTTCATCTTCGGAACACAAATTAAGATATTTTGGATAACATCCAAGAGCTTTCTGACCCTCCATAGACAGCAATGTAACTGAAACATGGATTTAAATATAAATGAATATAAATCATTTTTACCTGCAGCACAGAGTCTTTCCCAACCTGCACGTGCAATAAGGAGCTGCTTCGTCACTGACAAACAATAGAAGACATTCGCAAGTTTTGTTTCCTACAATGGGTTGTTGGTATTACCCAGCATTCTTTTTGTTCCTTTTGTACAAAATATCCTGTTATTATTGCAGTTTGATAAACCACACATGACTTTATCATATGTCAATCCAGTTGACAAGGGATTTATCAGTAAAATTTTACTGGGGCACAGTGGTATTTCACTGGAGCTCTTGCCCCAGTAATTTTCACAACTCATTACTTTCAAAACTGTTTTATGGAGTTTTTTTACTGAACAGTCAGTATGTCGTTAAACAACATCACAATCCATCGAATGCACTGTACTTCTATGCCTCATAGCCTTCTTTTCATTCCTGTCAAAAATGAAAAATGGAACCACCATGACGTATGGAAAAAGATGCTGTTTGGAGTCATGGTAGGTAGCAGGGACTAATGTGGTCATGCTAACCAGCCCAACATTGACCCCTTGTTAACATTAAATGGTGTTTTTGTTTTTGTTGTTTAATTTAGTTTAATTGCACTCCTAATGTTTAAAGACAGTCTTGGAAAAGTACTATAGAGAAACCACCTGAGAATTGTCTCATTAGATCTAATTAAGTTAATTTACTTAGCGCTAGTTTTCTTATTTTGGGTTACATGAGAAAAATATGTGGCATGAGGGTGAGTAGATGATGATGAAACTACCTTTTTATTTATTTAATTTTATTGTATTTATTTATTTATTGCTCTTTGCTTTTAATTCAAGAAGCAAATATCTTTGTTCCATCGCTGTGAAGCAGGAAACGCCCAATTTTATTCAATGATTAATCGCTGTATCACTTCAGCTGTCAAAACTGCAGCAGTACGGCTCCAGCAGCACTTCATTATTTCTAATTACTTCCAAATGTAATCCATTTACTGTGTATCCAGGGCTCTGCATCAAGGATCCATTATGTATTTAATTTTGGTAGATTTTCTATAATCAATACAGACAACATAGACACAGGAAGGGAGTTGGCTTGTGTGCTTTGGGTTTTCGTTGTGTGTTTATTTGGTCTTTGCAGCTGCGGTTGACCACGTTTGATCTTTCACATAAAAATGGTTGTTAAGTCGTGCCTTAAACTGTTCTAAAATACACTGCAGCTTTTACCGGAGGGAAATTAATGACCTCACGTTCCTGAGGTGACGACAGTCAGCTGCACAGCCGTCTGCGGGTGAAGACCTTCCTCAGTCACCGTGGTATCACCATGGTAACAAGCTTAGAGGAATGAGAAGGGAATAATCTAATCTCCCCGTTTCAGCTGCTGCGATAAAGATGGGTGCAGTGCAGTCTGGAATGGAAGGTGAAGACTAAGGAAAAGTGTCTAGCTCTGCTCAGAGTTTGTGTGCTTAACATTCAAGCTGAGTGTGAACATGTGCACTGTTTCTGTACTGCAGCCCTTATTGAGTCAGATGCACTGTTTATCAGTATGTGTCACTGCAGCTGGAAAAGGTTTTTAAACCATCGCAACGGATATAATTCATAAGTTCATCTGATAAATAAGCCCTTTTGAAAAGCTCTCCGATACCTAGCTTCAATGCAAGGGTGGTGTTTTATCTTGGATTATTAAGTTTATATACTACTTCTTAGGCTGACACCTATTTTGAGCCAATAACTTAAGGATGGCACATTGTTTATCTGTTAAATTAATATTAACATATGAATTACTTCTATTGTTGAAAGATGTTTTTGGCTTATAATCTATTAAAACATGAAAGCTATACAGTAAATTGACTAACAAATTGTAAAGAGGAAAAGGGAATCAAACTTTCAGAATGTTGACATCCTAATTTTAGCTAAATGTTTAGTGCATTACTTATGTGCACTTCTGCAGACAGGCTGTGGAGAATTTTGTAACCCATTCTCAATGGGAAAGTGCCCAAGCAACATTGCTCAAAAAAAGTTGCCCGGTGTATCATCAGCCTTAGTGCTACATTTATATTTTGAATGATTTCAAATACTTTTTGCTGCTTAACTTAGTTTTAAAAAACTGCTAATGCAATGCCAAATTTTTTCATCTTAACAACTTAATTTTATTTCTGGAAATCCATTTGAGTTTACCTCATGCCTCCTTTGGCTACATTAATAATTTTTGCTAGTAATTGAATCTGGGCAGGGCGGTTATAATGCCTAGCATGCTTTGCTTGGAACTTGATTTTAAATGGCAAATGTAAAGACTTTATTGTCCAGTTACAATTTTATTTATAACCATTTCTAATAAAGATGGGGTCCTGAATGTTCCTTTATTCTACTATTTAACATGATAAAAATGCTCTTTCTAGTTGGTAAATGGTTATTTGGTAGTAACTAGTAATTTGA
Organism: Cyprinus carpio; assembly: GCF_018340385.1. Taxonomy (NCBI): domain Eukaryota; kingdom Metazoa; phylum Chordata; class Actinopteri; order Cypriniformes; family Cyprinidae; genus Cyprinus; species Cyprinus carpio. The sequence goes on from NC_056605.1 coordinate 17,334,265, forward strand.
CACAAATGAAAATGGACCATGCCATGGGCAGACATAAAGTCATGTTGGGACTGCTAATATGGTCTCTAAAGAAGGAAAAATTCGGTTGATGTAACCTAATTGATTTGTGTGGAATGCTATGCGTGATTAAATCACGTAAATTCAAACCACTTTTTTCTGTATCCTTATTCTCCACAGCTGAGAGAAAAGCAGAATAAAAAAAGATTTAGTGCTTCCTTAATGTATGGAAATTGAAAATAACATTTTAAAATATAAATGACTTTTGTTCTTATTACAAATAAAACATAGATTCGCCCTTGTTGTCTTTGTAGCAAAGCATTTCAGAGACTAAGCTATTTCCAGCCCCAACAAGAGGGAAAATGCAATCATTTTATGGCAGCATACTCATTCGCGATTCGTTCCGAGCTCTGACAAATACCTCCGGAGTTATTAATATAGTCAGGGTCTTTGCAGATAAAATGTAAATCTCAGGCAAACGTGGAAGGCGCTGAATCAAATGAGACAAAGGTGTACTGGGGGCTACATGAACCTTCTGTCGCTCAGAAATAAATGTGCTGTTTTAATGTGGGTCATTCTTGGGGCAGAAGGGGATTTCTATTAAAATTTATTTTGGGAAATACAATATAATGATACAGGCAGGCTCGGGAGAATGGGAAAGTGGATGAACAGGAATCACACTAGACACAAAAAGATGAGCCGTTCACGGTAATGGTGGGATTAAATGGAGATTAGCACACTAGACGGGTCAGGAGACATTGTGATTGATGAGCCGTGACAGGAAGTGGCAAAATGGCCTCAAGGTCACAAGAGAAAGTGAAAGAAAAGAGCAGAGTTCATTTTGGCTTATAACCATACAGTAGAGCCGAACAGAAGTCACACACAAAGAGAAGTTTGAATTTCTTCTGCCAATAGACAGAATAAATTATACCGACATAGCATATGGAGAGTTACAGTCCAGGAGATGAGAAAGAAAATGTAACGTATGGAGAGAAAGATAAGACAGAGACAGAAGGGAACACTAGAGGCATGTATACAGTAACTTGGGAAAATAGACTCATTTTTTCAGCAGCTGCATCTATGAGGAGTTTAATCCCTTTCCGATCGTGAATCTTACGAGGACACTATTTTCTGACAATAGTGAGCTTCATTTCTTGAGTGCCACTAAAAACGAACCGACTGCAATCTGTTCTGGTTAAAATCAGTAAAGCATCAACCCTCAGTGGTGCAGAAATACCCATCATAACAGCAGTCTCCAGCTCCCAAATTACTGTAACTAGCTAAGCCTGAACTCCTTGGAGACAAACCTCATTGCTTGAAATGTAAACATCTAAGGGCTTGGTTGTTTATAGAGCTTTCAATTCTTAAAGGCTTATTTATCCTGGGATCCATCTGCAAAATCCGCTGAGGTTGTTGGTTTGTTTGACTGTCTTTGAATAGAAAGTGTAAAGGAGCAAAGAGGAGCTCCACTGGGCTTGAGTCTAGAGTTTGTGCTGGAGCTGGAGGTGTTTTGGAATAGAAAAGATGTTCACATTTCTTTGTTGATGCCCGTAACGTGGTAGGGCTTATTTTTGGCTAAAAGCATAAGCGTTGAGTACATGTTAGCATTTGTTGTCCAGTTTCTTAAGATGTTTGCAGCTGGTTTAGGAGACTACTAGTGATTTTCTGACTTCGATCTTGTTTAAAATGTTGGAATTTTTGAGTTTCGTGTGTTCTGATCACAAGTGGTTAGCTCAAAATACAGATGCCACTGGGGCATCTCCATTGTGTGATAGAAATATGTGAGTACATTCACATTTATAGTGTAATGCTAATGCACCTGGATAGTGAAAGACTGCCTACTCACATCAATCAATCAGTATACTAAAACAAGTGTTAGACCTTGCTTATGTCATTTACACTTACATTTAGTCATTAAGCAGATGCTTTCATCCAAAGTAACTTATGAATAAGGACAATACAAGCAATCAAAACTAACAAAAGAGCGACAATAAGAAAACAATTAGATAGAATAGAAAAAGAATAGAGAACGCTAGTGTTAGAGGGTCCATTTTAAATAAAAAGAAAACATGTAGAATAGAAATAGAATAGGGAGTGCAAGTGTTAGAGGGTCACTTTTTTAAAAGAAATAAAAAAGAAAACAAGCAGATGAAATAGAAATAGAAGTGAAGTGAAGCGACATACAGCCAAGTATGGTGACCCATACTCAGAATTCGTGCTCTGCATTTAACCCATCCAAAATGCACACACACACACTTTGAACACACACCTGGAGCAAAGGGCAGCCATTTATGTTGCGGCACCCGGGGAGCAGTTGGGGGTTCAGCGCCTTGCTCAAGGGCACCTCAGTCATGGTATTGCCAGCCCAAGACTCGAACCCTCAACCTTAAGGTTAGGAGTCAAACTCTTTAAACCATTAGGCCACGACTTCTCCAAATAGAATAGAGAGTGCTAGTCTTAGAGGGTCAAGTGTAGATGGAAGCGATGTGTTTTTAGCCATTTCTTGAAAATGTACTGATTTAAAGAAAATAGTGATCCTTTTAAATAATTTTAGAGAGAATGAATATACATATATTGGTCCTATACAGGCACATGATAAAGTATATTTTTACATAATAAATTTTTAATGATCTTTTTAGGTACATTTTTAGTTGATGTTTCTTTTTTATCTTCTTCTTCTAGCTTAGCTTAAAAGGATAGCTTCTTTTAGCTTACTTTTTGGCTTTTTTTTGCAAAGATATATTTTAAACAATTAAGGCTCTTTTTATTGTATTTTTATGTTTTTCTTTTAAAATAGTTTAAATACTTTTTAGTAAATATATCTATAAAACTTTTTATTTTAAGGCTTTTTTGGTGAATGTATTGTTTTAAATAATTTCTTTGTAAGGATCTTTTTAGGTTCTTGTTAGCATTTTTTATCATTTATTTTTCACAACTTTTATATATTTTTTTTTGTGTTTATTTTTTTTGTTTTTTTATTTGTTTGTTTTTTTTTATTTTTTTCTTTTTAGCTTAGGTATATTTTTAAAATAAATTTTTTAATGTATCTTTTAAAATTGTATTACTGTACCTTTTAGTAAAGGTACCTTCAAGTCGTTTTTACTCTAATGTGTAAAGGTTCCACCCTCACTGACGTGAGATTGCTAAGTAGGAAAATCTCTTGTGAAAATGCTTTCATTTGTTTTCATTTGCTTTTCGTTTGTGCATTGGCTGTTGGGTGTTACAAGGTCCCTGGTGGGCACATGTTGTTAAAGGCCAATATCTAAATTTGGTTTAGGTCTCTGAGCAATGAATCCATATTCCTTTGAGTTGAGAAATGACCTTTAACTTGAAAAAGAAAAACAGAAAAACTAGTTGTTGTTCTACTGAGGTGGAAAATCTCACGTCGTTCTTACTAAATCATTCATCGTCAAATGAGTTCATAAGATCTGCTTCAGGGAAAATAACATTGCTCTTTTATAAACAGACAATCAGAACAAAGTGAATGAAACGTAACATTTTTATGTAAGAGAACATATTAAACTAGTTCTGTCATATTTTATGCAGTCCTCTCTGGAATAGCCTTTAGCAGCTAGATCTTGTTTACCAGAAGCTTGTTTTGCTCTACTGATTTGGATCTTTTCTAAGGATCAAACTGGAGTGAAAGTTTGGCACTGTGGTGCCAGTGGGATTAGCGGGGCCCGATAGCAAAGACTGGCACCCACAGTGCTGGAACATTTCAGCTGCTCTCTGTGCCACCCCCTGATGTCTGGGAGTTTAGATGGAAAGACAAGGTGCCAGGATGTTGCTGCTCGGACAGTCTCAGTACACTGCAGCAGGGGATGTGCTAGAAGAAAGGAGAATGTAATGGGGGCTTAAAGAATATTTGATATAAATTGTGTAATATTTTATGTAAATCTACATCAAATGTTTTATTCATATCAGTAAAAGGAAAAAAAAAAATGTTGTAAGTGGACTTGAGCAAAATGTTTGTTAAAATTCCAGATTTATCAATATCAGTTTGCACTATGCATTTATTGGTACCAAAATAGTTATTGTCTGACCTGACCTATATATATTGTTTTTTGTTTTTGTATATTGCAGTATTTTATGTGGATATTGAATATTTAACTTTTGCGTGCTCATTTTCGTCTATTTCCTTGCCTTTGTTTAATGCTTAATTCAAGTTAATATTTAAAAACACTAATAATTTAATAACACTGTTTAATGGACTGTTCAAAATAAAGGTTCCAGCAGGAGGTTTCTGCAGTGATGCCATAGAATAACCATTTTGGGTTCCCAAAGAAACTTTTTTTTTTTTAGTGTAATGAACATTTTAATAATCCAAAGAACCTTTTTATACTGTCAAGAACATTTGCTCTATGGAAAGATTCCATGAATGCTAAAAGTTCTTCGTGGAACCTTCAATGGAAATAAATAACATTTATTTTTAAGACTAATATTTAACAAATCTCTGCCTAAATTCACTAGCATAAGACAACTGATTTTAGTTCAAGTCTGTTATTTTTTTAACACAACAGTATTATGAAGGAGTTAAATCTAGCAGAAATCTGCAGGGAGTCTTTTCACAGCTAGGCATGTAAGAAATCTACGGAGCCCCGCATATTACATGCAAGAAAAAATAAATAAATCGTGCGCACAATTTAGCAAATCGAGGGAACGCACTAGTAAACCGAGGGAACGCAATAGTAATCGTGTGCACGTTTTAGTACATTGAGGGAACGAATTAGTACATCGTGCGCACAATTTATTTATTTTTTCTTGCATGTAATATGCGGGGCTCCGTAGATTTCTTACATGCCTAGCTGTGAAAAGACTCCCTGCAGATTTCTGCTAGATTTAACTCCTTCATAATACTGTGGCAACGAATTAGTAAATCGTTGCGCACAATTTATAAAATCGAGTGAACGCAATAGTAATCATGTGCACGTTTTGAGTACATTGAGGGAACGAATTAGTAAATCGTGCGCACGATTTAGCCTACTATTTTTTTCCTGCATGCCCATGGTGCGGGGCTCCGTAGAAATCCTTACAAAATGCTTTTATTTTTAAATCTGGGGCATCTTAGAGTTCTAATATGAGATTGTGGTGTAGGGAAGGTCATTCGGTGGGTAAAGCACTAGTTGCTGTGGCCACTAATGCAAATGTTCATTTCATCCTCGAACGTGGTCAGATCCCCTCATCAAGGCCGGCTTCTTAGCTTGCAGAAAGTGACACTTTATTGACTGCCCATCGACCCCTTAGCTGCTGGAGATGTTTTTTTTTCTGTCTCTTTCTCTCTGTCCCTTTGTGTTTTTGTCTCACTCGGTCTCTGTTTATGTCCTCTCATCATTCATCTCTTTTTTCGAACGCTCTCCGTCATTGTCATGTTTACTTTGTTGTTTTGTTTCTTTCATTCTTTCTCCATGCTACATACCACAAATGCCATTTGATGTTTTCCTCTCATTTCTCGTCATCCTCAACTCTTCATCTCTTTTCCTTCCCCTGCACTCTTCTTCCATTATATATCTGAGAGCGGCTCCATCACGAGTGTTATTATGGGTGCCATCAGGGGCAGATCATAGTCAGAGCCGGAGATCAGCACACGTGTGTTAGTTTGTGTGGGAATGTAAGAGGCTCTGAACCTCGCAGCACTTCTCGTGGGAGAATAATGGAGAGCTTTAGAAACAGTACAGCTGTATCAAATGCTAGTGAAATGCTGCTTATGTATTGGGTGTACATCTAATGGACAGTATATGTGATCCTTTCTGAGTGGTATGTTAAATGTATGTGTGTTTATTTTACACGGTTGACCCACGATTGCAGTGACCCAGAGTGAAACCGATTCGTAGATCTTCTGCTGGGTCTTTTAGCGCTCAATGGAAGACTTTCAGCGAGCAGCACTTAATCTGGTCAAAGCTGGGGAAAAAAGTTTTTAAGACCTAATTCCTTTCCATAATTCTTCTTCCCTAATCCCTTGAAGAAGGGCAGTCCGTTTCAGGCCTCCTTTCCTGAATTTCACACATTGGCTCTACTTCTCTTGCCAATTCAAACCCTCATCTGGCTTTCAAAGCGCTCTCCAAAAGCTGTCAAACCTGTGGAAGAAAAGGGCCTCGGGAGCACTCCACAAAATTAGACAACCTTCGCTCTGCGCCACCGTCGTCAGCGGATTGCTGTAATTACATGTGCAAATGGGTCATTGGCAAGGTCTTCTATGCTGTCAGGTGTGGGTAGAAGAGGCAAAGTGCCAAAGGGGTTTTACGACATGCTTTTCCCAATGGCACTGGGACACTCAAACTGCCCTTATTTGTGTGAAGTAGCTTTAATGGACCCAGTGTGGTGAAGGCTGAGTTGATGATCACATGATTAGAGCATTAAGAGCCTGGAACCATATTTATGAGACAAGATTGCAGGTCATATGTCAAAATATACATCCTTACAAAATGTTTAGACATTTATTAAATTTTTAACGATATTTTTTAAATATATGTTATAGTATTCAACTACAAAAAATGAGTTGTCAAGTCCTCAGAGAGTGAAATATTAAGTTACCAACAATGATATAAAAAAAAAAAGATCCTTTGGATTGAGCTCTAGTCGATTGATAAAGCACATTCCTAATGTTGTGGCACAAACACTTTGTGACACACCATATAAAAAGCCATAAGCAATGTGTTGAAACAGAACACCCATAGCGTCATTCCATAATTTTAGAAATCATTGCCAGGAAAATAAAAAATAAAAAATCACATTACTGCAATACAAAAGGAGGAACAAGGCAATTTTCATCACTCTGGAGATTCTCTTGAGAAAGTAAGATGATTTTGTGGCTCATGCGTAAAACTTAAATGTTACATTCACCATGTAGAAGCGGCATCATTAGCTCATGGAGATCAGTGGAAATCCAAAGATCCTCTTTCAGGCTATCATCTTTCCACTGTAAGCATTATGCTTCCTACATTCACTATTGATTCAAAGATGTAATGTGTCCTCTCCATCTGTAGAGACTCACTTGACCTTTTGTGTCCCTTAAGAGCTCAGCTTGTTCTTGTGTGGTGGCAGCTCTTCTGGGAGTAATGGATGCAGGCTTTTCTTTCATTACAAGTTTTTTTTTATTATTATTATTTTTTTTTATTTTTTATTGTAGACATTATTGTATCTTCAAAATGCAAAATAATATACATGATATGATTTGACCTTTTGGAGTCCAGGGAGAGCTTTCTCATTATTCTCTTTGTTTACGCAACTGTTTAACTGTGATGTTCAAAACCCCTTCCATTTCACAGAGGGGTGTGTGTGTGTGTGTGTGTGTGTGTGTGTGTGTGTGTGTGTGTGTGTGTGTGTGTGTGTGTGTGTGTGTGTGTGTGTGTGTGTGTGTGTGTTAATCTGAGCTGCTTTTCACTAGATGACCCTGGAGTTACAGTATCATCCATCCATCCATTCAGTCATTGTGTGCATTGTGATAAATACCACTCAAAACAATCAAGTGGAATTCATTTCCATCTCATGCTCATACAGTATATGAAGCAAAACAATTTATTTTGTGCAAATGGGCTAAAAACTAATGTACTCTGTAGAACAATTATATTTATGAGCAAAGCTAAGTTAGATAATATCTGTTAGATAATAGGACTAGATAATAGGTTTTCAGAGAATTTGTCTTTTTAATACTCAATTATGCACTAAAATAAACATAAAATAAGAATTGATAATGGGGATAGAAAGCATTTATTTTATTTTTCTTGTGCTTTTTCACACACTACATGTGGGAAATTATTATTGTAGTTATCCTGGAACACAAAATGTATAAATTTGTTTCAGTGATTTAGCTAAAACTAAGAAACAATTAGTTATTATTAAATATAGAAAATATTTTTTTATCTAGTTTTCTTGGTGCTATTTTCACTTCACATGTGTTCTCAGTTCAACTACAAGCTTCTCTGACCCAGACTGGAATGCTACGCTCATTGTTGCTACATATATTGCTGTGAAGGTCAGTTTCCATACACTGTGCAGGAGATGGGTGGCTTCATTCATCATCTGTCTGACAGCGCATGTTGTGCCCTAAATCCACCCCCAACTTTCTCCTTAGTTTCTGCACAAATAGGTTTGTCCCATTAAGAGCCATTTTCTTGGACGCTCACCATCTGTCTTCTGTTCATTTGAGTATCTCCTTTCCTTTCACCATTTACAGCAAAACCTATTCCTCTGCTCAGTGTGTGCTCAGATTGCTACATCTGAATGTTTCATAACCTTAAATGTCTTTGCGTTATACATAAAATCACTTTAAAGATTCTTCATTAACAACAACAACAAAAGACTTTAGATTTCTGTAGACATTTTCCACAAAAAAAAAAAAACAGATATATTAAATCAATCATTGACCTTTGGTTTTCGCACGCAGCGTAGATGTTCTCAAACAGGACCAGAAGCAGGATCTTTTTGGCAGTGGTTGCAGAATGAAACAAGAGGGGGTTGGTGATCGACTGTGTTTCTGGTCAGGGAAAATCGATTCAGAGGGTCCGTCTAACCGGGAGATGGAGATAACTGTTACTGCCCCTTCCCTCCGACACGTCTCTCATTTCCACACCCTTGGGTCCATGCAGACACACCTCAGGGAGAAGCTGGGTGCTGAGTAATCAGATCCGGTCATGATGCTGTGTTTAGAGCAAAGCTTGATCTATTATTGTATGCTTGTAAAAATTAATGTTAGCCATTGTGTTCACGTTAACATAATAAATTCAAAAATTGATTTGTACTTTTTGTTGTCTCGCCGGTTGTCTTTTTTGCACCTTCCAGACAGTCTGTGTATTAGTGGTGGGTATTTTTTAGTGACTCATTCTGCAAGTTTTTTTTTTTTTTTTTTTTTTTTTTTTTAGTTTTGTCTTTGAATTATTCTTTCAAGTGAATAGCTCCCTTTTTTTTTAATATTAGACTGTTAATATTGACAGATCATTATACTATTGTATAAAAGCAGTTGTACTGTTGGTCTAAATATTCAGGACAACAGCACTCTCATGTGATATTGCTCAATTAAAACAGTTTGGCATTCAAAAACACTGAGATTTATTTAATTTTTGATTCATGAAGCAACACGGTGTCAGTGCAAAGTTTGCATTTGTTTTTGTCATCTTCACCAAAATTTAAAAAATAAAGACATCAATAGAGCAGAACAGTGACTAAAAACACCTGTGACTTATTTTATATTTTATTTGTTATTGTTCTATCTTTTCTTCCTTTTATCTGCCTGACTTTCTTTTCTGTCTTTGCAGTCTAAGTTTTAAAAATAGCACCTCATAATGGAGGGTCAGGATCCAAAGGGGAACGATGATCCTCTGAGAAGGAGACGTAATTTAAATTCCGTGGCGTACGCGATTGCTTTTCCCCGTCCACTGATGAGGGCAGATATGCGATAGCGAGGGGCTTTAAGCTTCGGCTCCTGGGAAGCCTCTATCACCGGGGAGCAGGAGCGGCAAATCAGAAATCATCATGATGAAATGAGGGGCGAGGCTGAGGAAAGATCAGTGGGGGATTTGAACTTCTCGTGAGAGCCAGAGACAAAGACTGAATGAGAATTATGTCTGTCCTCTGTCTCTCCATCTATTTATGAATGTTTGTGTCGGAGAAAGGGACGGACTGTTATTGCCTGCTCATCTCGAACCCTTAGTAATATTTGTCAGACCTTTGGTAGCTTATGCTGTCTTGTCTTGTCTTTATGTATCCAAGCACGGGAACGAGGGTTCGGCGGAGAATGGACAGAAGGAGACGTCCACCTGTGACATTTGCCAGTTTGGGGCCGAGTGTGATGTGGATGCTGAAGATGTCTGGTAAGCACAAAAACAGCCTGTCGGAGAACTAATATCACAAAAACAGAATAAAAAAGAAAGATGCCATATTTTTTTTGTGAATTTAAATACAACTTGGTTATTTTAAAGGGACAGTTCAACCAAAAATGAATATTATCATTATTTTCTCACCCACATGTCATTCCAGACCTGTATGACTTTATTTCTTGGCAAAACACTAAAGTAGTTATTTTTAAAAGAGGTCACACTGCTTTATATCATACAATGAACAGTACTATTGTGAAATATCATTACAATTTAAAATTACTTTTCTATTTTAATATGTGTTTTAAAATGTATTTCTGTGATGCAAAGCTGCATTTTCATCTGCCATTACTTCAGTTTTTAGTGTCACATGATCCTTCAGAAATCACTTTCAGACAAACGGCATTTGTTTGAAATAGAAGTATTTTTAACATTATAAATGTCTTGACTGTCACTTTTGGTGATTTAAATCATCCTTGCGGAATAAAAATATTAATTTCTTTAAAAGAAATCCAGTGTCTAAACTTTTGAACTTTTTTTTTTTCCCAGTTAACTTTTTCTTTGATGTGAATAATTTCTCTGGTCAGTAACAGACAGGTTGGTTTGGATTGATTGGTGCTGTCAGTAGTAGGATATGGAATATGGGACACTGGGGTCGATATGGGATATTTTGCCTACTTCAACAAATCTCAGTTCTTTTAATATGAACTTTAAGAACTTGCCCAAAATAAATGAGCTAGAAACAAGGCCAATTATGACAGTTTCATCATCGCTGATGAATGGCCGCTTAGCTTCGGCGCTCCAGCAATGAGAACTCATTAATATTCCATAAAAAAATAAAAGGAAAACCTCAACATCCACTTTGTTCTAACAACATCTTCATGCTATATTCAATAAGAAACGGTTATCATTTCTAGAGAATCTGTTTGAGTTGTAAACATGTGAAAAAATCATGACTCACATGATATATTTAAAATCCACCCGAGGATGTGCAAAGGTTTTCGTTACCCTGGGCATGAGTGAACAGCTCAAACTGCCCAGCAAGAGTGAAGGAGACTACCCTTTAATCTTAATAGAAGAAGGCCTCTCTTCCTCCCTCCTGCCTATCTCTCTCAGGGTGTCTGAAGGGAAATACATGTCGGCCTTGGCAAAGACAGCCTGTAGATTCACTAAAGATTCAACAAGCACTGGCTGGAGAGCTGGGGTGTGTGGAGGCATCAGAATGAAACAGCCCAGCCTCTCCCTCCTCTGAGATATCAGCACGATTTGAGGCATTTATGCCTTAGTCATAGGGATGGTCCCATGACAGGCCCTCGCTCTGATACACTTGACTGCAGATGACTCACTCACCTCACTGTTTCCTCTTCCAAAAACACTCTACCTCTCTCAGCAGCCCTTCTTTTTTTAGTCTCGCTCCATTTTCCCATCTTCCTGTGTCATTTGAAAGGATTACTGAAAAAAACAAACAAGATGAGTGATTATGAATAAAATCAATGCTATAAGCTGCATTAATAACATGTCTGTGTGTGTTTGTGCACTGATTGTGTGTAGTGACAAGCACGGATTTGTTTGGATGTTGTTTAGGGCCCTAGTCATTGATTGTGTGTAGTAGAGAGAGAGAGAAGGAGATAGAAGTACTATTGAGTTCAGTAAATTCGCTAAAATAGGATGTATACAATACCTCGCACCACACAATTATTGTATAGAATAATGTTTCAATTACACTGAACTATTTTCAATTCTATTTTTAATATGGAATGAATTAATCTTCATAATCATAAAACTATAACCAGCTTTTAATTCAATGTAAACGTTTGTTGCTTCTCTCTGGTCTGCCCTTTCACAGGAAGGAAAGATTAAAAACATTTAACACATTTAGCATATACATTTTACTAGTATCAGCACAATATCAAATAAATAATCTGGGATGGAAGGGTTTTTTTGTTTGTTGTTTGTTTGTTTTGTTTTTGTTTTCAAAAGATTGTATAGGTTTGACCTGTGTGTACATACAGTATTTATTTTATTTGTGCAGGTCTAAAAAAAGTCTTAAAGTCTTAAATTCGATTTAAAAACTCTTCAGATACTCTAGACAGACAGACAGATATTGGACTTTACTATGGTTAAAGAAAGGCAATAAACTGGTTATTTTTCCAATTATATGTTAAATATAATTATGAGGAATTATGAGAGTTTATACTGAATATATGTTTCATTAAAAAAAAAGCATAATACAGAACTTTTAATTATAACCAGCTGGAAATACATGAAGTCTCTTATTTGGATGGACAGATGAATGGATGGATGGATGCAACTGCAACAAGTTAACACTACTAATTTAAATCAAACATGTGAAACATTGGGATCAAAAAGCCAAAACTCCTCATCTATCCTCATCAAAGATACAAAACAGAGACTTATCCTCACCAGGTAGAGACTCAGTCATCATAATCCTGCTATTGAGAGAGAGGGGGAGACTAAAGTGTGTGAGTAAAGAGCAGCTGGACAGACAGGAAGCCCACAGGCCATGCTGCAAAAGTTTAGATAACAAAGAAACCACATGGCTCTTACAAATCAATAAGACATATCCCCTCACTCAACAAGATAAACCACACTCACACACATACAGAGGCTATCATACAAACAATCTGATTTTTTAAGGAAATTTCAACCATTCAGTTTGACTCTCTCGCACAGCCATTATTACTTGATTTGCTATTGGAAATCTTTGATGTGTGTGTGCATCTAAGTGAATGTGTGAGTGTGTGTGTGTTGTTGACGCAGTGCATTTGCAGTGTGTGTGCCTAGAGAATGTGAGAGCTGACATTAAATATTCATGCTCTCAAGACACATTAGCCTTTATGACCACTACAGACGGTCATACTGGAGAGCAAATGTGTATGTGAGCATTACCAGTGCTTCACAATAAATACATCTCAATATCATTGTGCCTGTTTGTTTTTATCGCACATTCAATGTTCCTGGGGATGTATCTAAATTACTATGCATTACAGATCTCAATTAGCAACGGCAAACAATCAAAGCTGCCCTTGAGTTGACTCCACGCCACAGTTCAATTCAGTCAATGTCTCTATTTAAAACAGATATTTTTATCTTATGTTTGTAGTCAGTTTGCATTATTCCAGTAGTGCCAGAATAGAAAACAGCTCCATACATCACTAAAGCTCACTGGCAGGGTGGATATATTAAAAAAGAAAGATGAAGAAAAAAAACACACATACACAAAAATAATGACAGATTTTATAATTATACTGTCGTCTGTTTGCTGCAGTGAGAAGTGACTGGGGACGGCAGTTTTAATTGTCATTTCTGCTCAACATGTTCCTGCAGTGGCGCACAGACAACACATACACACTTTAGAGAGAAACTACAGCAGGAAACACCTGAACGTTGAAGATGCAGACCATAAATTCATGTAAACGCTTTTGAGAAATACCAAATACACAGAACATACACAATGAAGACTAGATGACAGGTTTTCGATTCTCTCTGGGAGAAATAAATGACTGGTTCACACACAAATGCAAAGGCTTCATGTGTTGCTGGTCTCAAATGTCAGAAACTTTGTCTAGGATTCTGTGCATCTTTTTCTCCTCAGAAGAGCATCACCTTTCATCCATACGCACATAAGCACTCATTACCATCGTTAATGAAGGTATGTGAATAAAAGCAGCCATGAAAACGAGTGAAGGAACATCAAAGTGTTGGAACTCATCATTCTCATCGTTTGAAATGGAGCGTTGTATTATTCTCCACTGATGTGTGTTCGCAGTTCTTTGGTTGCTAAGCCAGTCTTCTGTGCTAGTCATTAAGCCCCTGAGATGATAGACTCAAGAATGTGCTATAGATTGAAAATCACTGCAGCATCCAGTTCGATCCCATCCACATTCATTCCTGAGCTTTCCCTTCCAGCTTCACGCTGAGACGAGAAGATGAAAAACAGACTTTACTTATTACATTTGCAATCTTGACACCCTCATCAACATTTATAGAGTAGACACATCATAAAAACATTGTTGATGTTGGTGTTAATCTGTTTCTAATGGTAATTCATCCAGCCTCAAGCCAAATGGGCAATTATGAATCTCAGTTAATGTTTATGCGAGGTTGCCGTTCCCGCTGATGCCGACCTTTTGTAAAGTGGCCTGTATTTTTTTACCATTGTAATCTGTGTATGTTGCAGGGCTGTAGTCTCGCAGGACGCCTGTGAAAATGCTGAGCTTAACACACTCATACATGATGGAGAGGTGTACATTAAAACCGTAATGTTCACCCTTTGCAGAACTGGCTTTTACAAAAGCAATTTTCTTATAGGCATAAAAACAAGTGTTCGTTTGATTGATTGAATCTACCAGCAACAGAATACATGAATTACTTAAAACCATCCATTGCTGGCAAGTATATTGCTTGTGGGACAAACTTTTGCTGTGTCTTTATATTTTTTCTTTGTTATATACTTTTTATTCAAATATATAAATGAATAAAGCAAAACAAATGTTTTCAACATTTATAACAAGAACCGTTTCTTCAACAATTAATCAGCATATTAGAATGATTTTTGAAGGATCATGTGAAACAGAAGACTGGAGTAATAATGCTGAAAATTCATCTTTGCCATCAATATTTATATTAATATATTTCTGTTATGACAACTCTCTGAGAGGTTAGCAGGCTAATATACACGGCAGTGTTAATGTGTTTGGTCTTGAGACTTGCTACTGCCAGTACAAATACACAGGTGGAGCTGGGGAAGGTGGAGGGTTTCTGAAGCGTGCTGCAACTGCTACAGCAAGCACTACAGCAAGTATTTGAATGTTGAGCAGCAAGGTGATATTTTATAATATTTCACAATAATCAAGCATAGCAACAGTTTTGGCAGGTCACGTTAGTCAAGCTTGCATCAGCTGATCGACATCTACCTATACCTATAGGCATACAACGCCTATCTCAGCATTCATATACAAGGTCCTTCAGTATTATCAGCAGCTTTACGTTTCTCAATAGCTATATTAACCTCCTCCATCCCCAGCTCCTCCTCTCATCCAGTCAGAATTCGGTCTTCTGATTCTCCTTTGAACCAGACTAATTTCTAAAATGTTCACTAATTTAAATTAGTGAACATTAATGATATCTGCAATACATTTATGTGGGTTCTGTTCTGTTTACCCTAGAGGGGGGTTATCGCTGCTCTCCCTGCTCTTATCCATGCTAGGGTGCATGGATGCACAGGGAGCCAATCCAAACTGTTTGCTAACTGTCAGTCATCTTTTGATGATAGTGGGCCTGACAGGATTCCTTTAATAAATTGTTTAAAAAAAGAGTTTTTTGCTTTGAATCAATCTAAAACACTGTCCTTTATAATTATATGTACACAAATTAACCCAAATATATACCCAAATGAATCTGTTTTGAACCAAACTTAGAGCTTGTGAATACAAATTGAATCAGGAAATCTTTATTGTTTCCCATCCCTAGAGTTGTGGTGTAGTCTTAGATTAAGCCCTGCTGTTCATTTGTCTGACCAGCCTTCTAATCTGCTTTGTGGCATTTCTCCACTCTCCCCAACATTTCCAGTCCCCTTTCTCCTAAAATATTTTATAAAAACTGGAAGAAGGCCAAAAAAGATGCATTGTTTCCAAAGAGACCCTGAAGATTTTTAATTGAATAGTGAAGTTTTTGCATCAATATCAGGTGTGAAATACCGAATCCCCTCCAGCAATTATTTTGAGTCCCCAGTTTGCATGTTTGAAGTGTTATTCTTAGCTGACAGCTTGATCAAACAAGGTGTGACACTTGTTTAATGATCTTTTTCACGGTCTTTGATTTGTCAGTAATTGGCATTTTACTGTGCTGTTTTTCACAACACAGGTGCGTCTGTAACATCGACTGCTCCCACATCAGTTTTAACCCCGTGTGCGCATCAGACGGCCGTTCCTATGACAACCCCTGCCAGGTAAAAGAGGCATCGTGTCAGCGGCAGGAACGAATCGAGGTCAAATTCCTAGGTCACTGTCAGGGTAAGAAGAGCAGGTTTATGTTTGCTTTATATAATGTATTAATTTCTTATATTGTTAGATGATGTCTTCTTCAATTCAATTTGCATTTATATAAGACAACAACAGAGAACACATGTAAAGATGAACATTATAAATCACTGTTACATAATCAAGCTCATTCATGTACATATGATCATTAGTCTCTAGAATATAGCAATTTCCCAGATGATATTTTCAAAATGACAATGTACAAATGAAGAGGGAAAAAAACAATGTTGTATTATGTAACCAGCAGATCTGTTCATTTTTAACATCTGAATTCATTTCTATCCTGTAGGCGACATGATTACAGGCACCAAAGCAGGAGATGGACAGTATGCCAGGACAGACTATACAGGTGGGTGTGTGTTTAATTATAAAAAGTTGTTTTTAATATATTTGTCCTGTGGTTCTGAAGTGCCCTTGACTTTTGGCTGTTCTGACCCAGTGTGTTTGAATTATAGAGGAGAAGCCTGAGGTTTCAGAGGTGGCGAGAGGGCTGTACATCCCCTGCCCTGAGCACTATAAGAACTATTGTGTTCACGGAGACTGTGAATATCCCAACATGCTCTCAACACCGTCCTGCAGGTACACACACAAACTCATGATGTGTCTGATCACGCCAGCGTATCCTGTCTACAAAAATACATTGTGAATCATCAGTGTGTGTTTGGGCACACACCATTTGTGATTGTGTATGTAACACTATATCACAGATCTTTGTCTCCCCCTGGTGTTCAAGCCAAGAAAGATCTGCCACGTTTAAAAAAAAACTGTTTTCCAAACACTCCCCCTTTTTTCAGTTATTTTAGTACCATCGAGATGTTATTATAGTTTTTCTTAACTGCTTGAATTTATTTGTAGGCTTTCCATTTTAATTTCATTGTAAAGTTTTAGTAATTTTGTTGTGTATTTTTGATATTTTTATTGGGTAATGTCTGTATAGTTTATATGCGGTTTTATTGTGGCCTTAGTTATTTTAGTGCTTTACTTAGTTAAATTTAGTTAAACTAAATGAAAACAGGACATGTTTTCTTGGCAACTAGCTGAAATAAAATATGTTTACATTTTATGTCTTAGCTTTAGTTAACTATACAGATAGACAGATATTTAACTAATGCTAAGACCATAAAACGTAAACATATTTTATCGTATGCTGTATATTAACCCTGGTCTTTCAATGGTAGTACAAACACACCCCAGTGCTGTCCCAAAACTCCAAACGTCCAAGCATGACTGTTACCTTTTTTAGGGAATTCAATCTACAAATCATTTCTACAGATCAAACTGGGACAGAAGAATATATTAAACAGGGAAAACTGCACACATCAGCTTATTAAAAAAATATTGGTTGCTCAAGTTGCGAAACTCATATTAAAGTCACCAAAAACAAATTAAAGGGTACTAGAGAGAAATGATAAGACAGAACAGGAGAGTCTCTCTGGCAGGTGCTGCAGTAAAACAGCAGGTGTTTCTGAGGAAAGACTTTGAGAGCGAGAAGCACTGCGGTGTGTGTGTGTGTGTGTGTGTGTGTGTGTGTGTGTGTGTGTGTGTGTGTGTGTGTGTGTGTGTGAACAGAGATATTACAGAGAGAGCAGACTCTTTAAAACAACCTGAATAAATCCACAGAGGACTAAAACACTCGCATCTGATCAAACAAGGATATAACGCCGTGTTTCTTCCTCTTTTCTTCAGCTGTCACTCAGGATTCAGCGGTCCACAGTGTGACACTAAAGAGTATAATGTGCTGTACGTGGTCCCTGGCTCTGGAAAGCTCCGCTATGTCCTCATTGCGTCTGTCATTGGGACTCTGCAGGTGGCCATCATATGTGTAGTGGTGCTGTGTATCACCCGGTGAGTATAAACACACACCACAGCATCATAGCACACACATTGTGCAACTGCGAAGCAAAGCAGAGGACAGCTACCTCCTGTGTAGATCGCACACACTCACAGCTCTTTATAGAGTGAGAGTTCCTGCCAGCAGGAGTCTGCAGAATAACACACTTTACACTCTGTGAAAGGTCATTGTCGAAGGGTGTGTGTGGGGGGTAGTGAAATCTAAATCACTCGCAGCACTGAATAACTCACCCATCTACTGTAATATTTACTTTTCACATAAAAAAAAGTGAATGTGTTTAATATGTAGATGTTTCATGAGAGATTGTAGAAGTGACTGATGGATTATTAGACCTCAGATAGTCTTCAGTCTATATATACTACCTTTTCAACATTTCGGGATCAGTTTTGTTTTTGAAAGAAATAAATACTTTTATTCAGCAAGGACACATTAAATTGATCAAAAGTGACAGTAAAGACCTTTATAATGTTACAAAAAAGTTGTATTTCACTGTTTTCAACATTGATGATAATAATAACAAATATTTATTATGCACCAAATCAACATATTAGAATAATTTCTGAAGTAATTAAATACAAGAATAAATTAAATTTTTTAAAGATATTCAAATAGAAAATAGGTATTTTAAATTGTTATAATATTTCGCAGTATTACTATTTTTATAGTATTTATGATCAAATAAGTGCAGCCTTGGTGAGCATAAGAGACTTCTTTCAAAAGCAGTAGTTCCAAAAACCTGACACTTCTGCACTAACCAAAATTTTCTTTAAAAAATTAATAAATAATCAAACTCTTACCCCATCTTCCATTGTTTGGACAAATGAGTAGTCCTTTCTATACTCATGCCATTGGTTGAGCAAATGTTGTATTCAAAGATTGCTTTTCCATTTTGGTGTCGCTAGTGGCACAGAAATTACCCACTCAAACAAATTACACCCAAAATAATGGATAGTACTTTTGTTATAAGGTGTTATGAATAAAATCATAATAACATTACTTAAAGACTCCAGTCAAAACGTATTTGTCAGAATAAATTAGTATGGGCCAAAAAATATATACATTAGGAATCATTGTTAATTTAGCTTCATTGTCAGTATTTGTTTATTTATTCTCTTCTCCAGTAAAAGAAACAGCCCCTTTAGGCAAAGAGTCTGTGGGCTGTTGTGCTGTTTCAAGTCATATCAGTGGAAAACTGTGATGAATACTGATGCAGAAGAATGCATGAAACATTCCTTTAAAAACTTCCACTCTCCAAACTCTAAATAAGAAGCTATTTTTATAGCAAAGCCTTTTTTTTTAAGCTCTGAAATATGAGTTTTTTCCTTCCATGCATTGTTTTGATTAGAAATAACGAAGAGCTGCCTGGTGGAGGCAAGTTACATGTATGATAAGGATGTCCTTTTGCTTCCTTCCTCTGCAGGAAGTGCCCACGGACCAACAGAATCAACCGACAGAAGCAGAACACAATGCACTACAACTCTGAAAACACCCTGCGCGCCTCCACCCGCCTCATTTGAGCCCGTGAGCAGAGAATCATGGGAAATGTAGTGTGGACAGAGGACAGAAAAGAAGAAGAAACTCACTCTCCGTCCCCATAGAGACACTGCATTCTGCTGGATGATGGGATGGAGGGACGGAGGATGACGGTGCAGATATAACGGAGGACGATGGGTTCTACACACGATGCCTTGCACCTGTGGCACAGGACACAAACAGAGAATTTTAGGACACCGTGATAGGACAAGTCCTGTTATTTGGTTATGTATGGGTAATATTTCCAATAGTTAATTTGTTTGTCTTGATGGGGTCCTTTTTCTGTAATGTAAATAAATAATTTATATCACAAAGCACAGTGTTTTTTTCTTTTTCCTTTTTCTTTTGTGGATGCCATGACTTTTAAAGGATCTGACCTGAAGGTATGTGGTCAGTTTCAGGTGTTTCTAGCGAATTATTTTGCTGTTTTTAATGTTTGAGAACCCAGTCATGTAAAAAATATTGTTTAAAGGTTTCAGCTCAGCAACATTTATGATATAATAATAGATTGTCATATGTGGAATAAATGGAATAAATTACATTTTAAAATAGAGAACAGTTATTTTATCCTATAATAATATTACACAATATAACTCTTTTTGCTGTATTTTTGATCAAATAAATGTAGCATTGATAAGCATAAGACTAGATTTCTTTCAAAAACATTAAAAATAATGGGACTGACTTTCAAAATGAACCTCTTATTTTCCTTTCAAATCAGATTTGTTATTTGTTATTATATATCAATATATATTTGTTGTATTTGGTCAATTTTACCCTAACAACAGAAAAGGCTGTAGAAAAAAAGACAAATGCATATTAAAAGTGTAGCTTCAAACAAACCAGTAACAACAGATGATACTGTCATGAGTCCTGGATTTTGGGAAATGAGTTAAAGTGGCTGTTAAAGTAGAGTTATTATTATTTTATTTTATTTTTAAAAGAGAGATACAGAGAATATACTGACCTCTAAAGGTCATGTGGAGGACAGGACCCTTAGGACTAAGGAATTCCGGACATTCCTTGTCTGCAGAAGTTCTTCTTACTTCATCCCCAGACCAGTCCAGTGGAGTCCATGCACTTCCTGTCCTGTCTGACAGTCTGTGTGCCACAGGGGTAAGAGAGAGCCTTAATGAAAATCAGCATACATTTGCCTGTTCTGCTTCCACTAAAAAGACCCTTTATTCTCAGGCTCATTTGTTTTCAACAATGCAGGATGAAACTGTAGCCCTGGTGACTATGAATTTGGTATATGATTTTCTCTTTGCTTTCCCCGTAGACTAAAAGAGCTCCAGGCAAACAGAACTAAAGTGCAAGAGGTACAAAGTAGACATACTTTGCATTCTCAGCAATGCTGAATCAGTTGCCAAGCCACGTGAAGACATCACTTATCTGATCTGTTTCATTGTATGTCAGTCTCAATGAGAACTATTGCAAGGTTTTGAACCCAATCAGAAATCTATTCCTTTTAGCTTACACTGGATGTCATTTAGCACGCAGTGGCCATTTAACAGGGATTCATTTTTAAACTATAGCCCTGTTTGGGAAGCACTGCTTTAAAATATACATATAAAAAATAGGAAACAATTTTTTACTCTTGTTGCATTCTTGAAGATCTTTATAAAAAAAATGAATAAATAAAGCAAGGGAATGGCATTTAATGTGGGTGGTTGGGAGGGCTTTGAAAAATTCTTCAGGGCCGTCAAGATCTGAGGGAAAATGGTCAAATTATCTCTCAAATGTCTTCACCATCTATTGCTTTTTTCATCACTGGTCAAAAGGTCCCAGAGGCAAGAAAAAGAAATCTGTCTGCTATCATTCGGCTAATTAAGGCTGAAGTCTTTTTCGTTCTCATTACTGTGAAGCCACAAGCGTCACAAATCTTTCACCAGGCAATTTGCATTCACCTTACAGTCATATTGAAGAACCTGTTACCAGCGAAGCCATCCAAGTTTCAAACAAAGGTAGGCAATTATATATAACACATGCATTACTTTAGTGTGTTTTGCAGTGAGATGTCTTTGCATACTCGGGTTTTTTCCCATGAAGCTGAAACACAAATCATGCAACGCTATGAGTGACATCTCAATAACAGTCACCAATAATATTAAACTAATAAGAAATACGATCTACAGATCTACAGACAGACTCTTATTAAATAGAATCAACAACAGGATGTTTTTACATAGCTGAGAAGCTACACATTACCGAGATGCTTTACAGTATCATTATCCAGCTGCAGAAGTGCATTCGTTTACTGAATCATTGTCACATGTGGTCCAAAAATTTAATAATTTGTACCTATCATAACATGCACATATTTTCTCTGCTTTCAGGTTTTGTGCGTAAAAGGTTTTGTGGTCATGACAGGGTTTTTGAAATACTAGTGCCAAACTCCAAGTTAGTGAATTTGTTGATTGATTAATTTAATTGTATTTATTTTATTTCTTTTTTTAATGCAGTGAGTACCTTCTACCTGCAGAGGTCAGGCCTCACTGCACTATGTAATGGTTGATTATGGAATCGCTTAAAGGGTTAGTTCACCCTAAAATGAAAATTCTGTCATTAATTACTCACCCTCACGTGTTCCAAACCCGTAAGACCTTCGTTCATCTTCGGAACACAAATTAAGATATTTTTGATGAAATGTGAGAGCTCTCTGACCCGCAATAGACAGCAAAGTAACTGTAATGTTCGCAGGTCCAGATACGTAGTAAAACAGTTAATGTGACATAAGTGGCTCAACTTCAGTTTTGAGCTTAAATAAGTTTAAATAAGAAAGCTTTTTTTTTTAATGGGATGGCTAAAAAGTGTGAATTATATTGTCACTTACTCACCTTCATGTCAGCCCAAACCTGTATGACTGACTTTCTTCTGTGGAACTTCTGTGGAACATGAAAGTAGATGTGTTGACAAGCAATGTTTTGTCCAAACACTGGAAGTCACCAGAAAAGACTGGCTTCTGACATTCTTCAAAATACACAAAATAAATAAAGTCTTATATGTTTGGAACGATGTGAGGGACAGTTAATGATTTTAGGTAAACCTTTAAGTATAATGTGATTTGTTTTGGCATGACCTATCTTTCGGTGTCCATGTGTGGATGTGGGGTCATGGGTGACGATTTTTGCTTTGTATGTATAGTCATACGACAGGAGAATACACATACACCACCATACCACAACACAGAAAACATTAGCAGTGTTTTTCTTTGTACATGCAGGGAGGCATTCTCCTCAGTCTCAGGAAATGAACGGATGTGGGAGATAACGTTTATTTTAAGTTAGATTCTTGCAGCCCAAACAGATATCTAAGTTATGCATGTTATTCTGTCGCTATTGATTATCATTATCCAGGAAATTACCTCTGGTCGAAACAGAATAATGTGGCATGTTTATCTTTGATACGAGCACCACACCAGATTTCCGGGTGAGGCGTTTATTTCACAGTGTTTACTTTCGTGGTCAAGGATCTATGAATGAGTTAGTCTTTCCTTCTCTTTGTTCATTCAGACTGTTGAGCAAGATTCAATACATTGTAAACATTCAAAGTCTGACATGGGTTTAAAACCTATAATAAATCATAAGACACAGAGGTAGTACCCTAATGCACAATTTATGATTATGATCACTGTGAGTTGTCTCCTTGATGTCCTTTGTACTTCCCTGCTGTACAATTAGCATTAAATGTATTATAAAAGCCAGCGTTATTTTATCATAGAGATAGTATTATTTATTATAATATATTTTATTAGTTTTAGTTCATTTATTTTTAAATGAATATTATTTCATATTAATATTATGTTATTATTTATATTATTTCAGTTATAGTTTTAGTCATTTTTGTACATTATGTTAAACTGAACGAAAATAAGGAACGTTGCTGAAATAAAATTAGTTTTTTTATATTTTATTTCAGTTAAATTTTATTTTACTATTATTATGTTTAAAAGTTTATGGTTTTAGTTTTAGTTAACTGTAATAACTAAGCTGCTCTTTTCCATATGATAAAAGTGAATGAAGAGCATAGAGCTTGACGGCCTCTGGTCTCCATCCAGTTTCAGTGTATGTAAAATAGCAGCATGAACATCTTTCAAAACATCTCTTTTTGTGTCATATAGGTTTGAAACAATATGAGTTCATGAGAGCAAATGATGACTGAATTTTCATTTTTGGAAGAGATATCCCTTAAACCTAGCATTCATGCAGTGTGTGTGTGTGTGTGTGTGTGTGTGTGTGTGTGTGTGTGTGTGTGTGTGTGTGTGTGTGTGTGTGGTGTTTGAGTCTGGCATGGTGTCACTGCCACAGTTGAGCTGAGTTCACTGTTCAAACACTGCCGGACAGCTGAGAAGAGAAACGCCAGCAGAGATTCATGAAGAAATGAAGAGACATTCAGGTGCATTCACACAGACACTGATACTCCCCCATTCCTTCACACAAACTGTTGCTGGTGTTGTCAAAATATGTCTTTTGGGGACTTTTCATACATATGACAAACAAACATTATCAAACCCATGACTGATTGCAAGCTGATCAGACAATACTGAAATTGCATTGAGGGAAAAAGCACACATGCGGTGGCACACTTTCACACTGACACTCTTTACTCACATTACTCTGATGGGCTGGGCTAAATACCACGGCAACCAGGCCCCTCCCCTGGGTGTGTGGGGAGTTTTTAAGTGGAGTGTTGGGAATGTTGTTTTTAGAGAGGCGCAGAAGGCAGGAGAGTCTCTGTGAGAGTCAATCTAACCCTGTCATTCAAAACCACCAGCGTTGACTCCAGAATGGGTGAAGACTCCTCTCACGCTGAGCGAAGCACAGCCACCTTACCCAGGGAGGAAAGCACCCCGACACCACCAGCTCCAGATGCTCAGGATGCTCAGGATCTCCTCATTCCCAGCTTCAGTCCCGGCTCGGTGCCCTCTTCCCCCGTCCACACCCTTTCCCGCCTGGGCCCCAAGTCCCCGACCAGCCCCACGGCCCCTGGTGGCCAGGTCAGCGCCATCACGGTGATGGCTCTGCTCGACAAACTGGTGGTGATGATCGAGTCGGTGCAGGAGAACCAGCAGAAGATGGAGAAGAAGCAGGCCGAGCTGGAGGGGGCGGTGAGGATGGTGCAGGGTGATGTGACCCGGCTCACCAAGAACCACATGTCCACTGCCAACAGCGTGGCCAAGCTGCTGGAGCGCTCACGCAAGACTGGCGTCAATGTGAAGGAGGTGAGGGAGCGCCTGGATAGACAGAGCAGCCAGGTGAAGCGTCTGGAGGCCAACCACGCCCATCTGCTCAAGAGGAACCACTTTAAAGTGCTCATCTTTCAGGTGAGAAGAATGAGATCTTTCAACTCTTGAGGAACCTTTAACGCTTTGAAGATGAACGAATCTAAATATATGTCTGTTTGAAGTTCTTAACACCTGACAAACCTCATAACAAAAATACATGTCAAAAAATAACGTAAATATGTGGAGATTTAAACATGGTAATTCAATATCATTCATTTTTTAAAGACTCTCTCTCTCTCTCTATTCTATAACTAAAGAACTATAAACATTTGAATGGTATTGTATCAGGGTTTCCACAAAAATATTAAGCAGCACAACTGTTTTCAACATTGATAATAATAAGAAATGTTTCTTAAGCAGCAAATCAGTATATTATAATGATTTCTGAAGGATCATGTGAAACTGATGACTGGAGAAATGGCTGCTGAAAATTCAGTTTTGCCAACCCAGGAATAAATGACATTTTAAAATATATTCAAATAGAAAGAAATTACACAAAGATATACATTCATGAGAAATATGTCTGAATAAGGTTTTTCTATAGACCTGAGACAACTTAAATGCTTAAAAATGCTTAAAACTTAACTATAGCAAACAAATAGTTTCAATAGTTCAATGCATATTCATTTTTCCTTTTTTTGGAGGTGGGGGGGGGTAAATGCACTTAAATATTTGCGAAATGATGTACAAAATAACAGCAGAAAAAGATAGATTTATTGGATTTTTAGTGCATGGGAATTCTTCATGTGACAGCAGCTGGGATGAAAAGTGTGTGTGTGTGTGTGTGTGTGTGTGTGTGTGTGTGTGTGTGTGTGTGTGTGTGTGTGTGTGTGTGTGTGTGTGTGTGTGTGTGTGTGTGTGTGTGTGCTTGTTTGATTAAAAGCCTCTCCTTACAAATAAACGTAAAACCAACTGAGATTGTAAAGTCAGGTCTTCTGGCTAAACCAGCTTTTTTGACCTGTGCTTTAGTTTGCACTAATCTAAGGTGAGGTGTTTTGTATGTTCAGGCAATGCAATTTTACACACTCAGGAAATGCTATTATACTTTATGCCGGTTGGTTAATGTGAAGGGTGCGTCGTGTTGATTTAAGCAGCTGCGTCGGGCTCATGCTTTTAGAAGAGTATTCTTATCTGATTGCCCCGGAGCGAGCCACATGCAGCTTTACACGCTGGGACAGTGATCTTTGACTTGTAGAAGCAGGTAGAGGCATTTCTTTGGGGTGTTAAGAGTTCTGCTTTTCAAAATGATTTCTTGGAATCAGTTTTCCTGAGGCAAATGTTATTCAATAGCAGAATGAGCTAAATGTCAAAGCGAGCGTCATTAGATATGAAAACAGACTTTTATCTAGCTCCTTCGAGACTCATATCCTAATACCTCATGTCAAATGCCTGATCATTCATGAAGGCATACAATGTCTCAAGTGGATTCATTTCCCATAAGAAGATAACTTTATTGTCTTATTTCTTAATCAAAGTAACAGGCTGAGATTAACAGTTTCTAAGACTCATCTTAAGCATGCTAGTTCAAAATTATTTACTTTATAAACTTTTCAGGAAATTGCGTTTAATAAAGTCTTTTAATAAAAGCACTCCATCATAGTAGAGAGAGTTGATTATCGGGGCAATGACTCTTGACTAATCCAGCTGTCAGAGAGGAAGGCCATGGGGCTGAACAGCGCAGCTAATGGCTGATCCCAAGTCTTAACCATTCCCTTTGAGATCTAGCAGCAGGTGATTTTCTAAAGTGATAATCAGCCTGTATGCAGCCTGTTAAAACACTTTGGCATGAGTGCAGGCTTGCAGAAAGTTTGCTGCAGGAGATAGTAATATCTAATTTGGGAATGTGTGCTGCAAGATGAAAAGAAAAGCTTTGCTATGCACACACATACACACACTAGCACTCCTGCTGTGTATTGTGAATCTACTGAAATCCACTCTTTTTTTCAGCAAGGACACATTAAATTGATTGAAAATTGCAGTTAAGACATTAAAAATGTAACAAAAGGTTTCTTTTAAACTTTTAAAAATCCAATATATTTTTTAAAATGTTAAAAATCAAAGGTATGACAGTTTGTGTAAAATATTAAGCAGTACAATGGTTTTCAAAATGGATGATAATAATTATAATAACATATTAAAATGGAAAACAGCAAAATTGTAATATTGTATTATTTCACTATAATTACTGTATTTTAATCAAATAAATACAGCTTTGTGAGTGTAAGACTACTTTGAAAAAACATTAAAAATCTCACCGACCCCGAAACCATTCAACAGTAGTGTATATATGCATATGTTTGCAATAGAGTACACACACACAATTAGTAAGTCTCAGGAAGGGGTGTGTGTGTGTTAATAGATATTGTCAGGCATGGAACCAAGTTTCCTCCTCATAGTAAAATGAAATATTTAAAAAGGGTAAATGTGACTTTTTATCTCATAATTCCAATTACATTTTCTGTCATGTAATGCAACTTTGTTCCCTCTAATTGTGACTTTGTATCTTACAATGAGACTTTCTTATTTTAAACTTTATCTCACAGTTACCCTTTTATTATTAAAGTCTTGCATCATCAGTTGCTTTAGTTCTTATACAATATTTTGGTCGAAACACAAATTCCCAAGTGGTTAAGTGCCTCAAGCAGTGACAGAACAGCACAGGTACTTTCCCTTCTTGCATTGGGACATTGACATGTTTGGCATTATAGCTGCAGGTGATGTTTCACATTTTTTGCATGTCAATGCTATATGACATGCCAATGCACTTTAATTCACTGGCTCTTTTGAGTCAAGACACTTTTCTTTTCTCTTCTTTTTCTGTTCTCTTTTTTGTTCCTGGAAAGTGACGTGCATGTCCTTACACCATACAGGCCATTAAAACAATGGTGTATTGTTCTATGGAACGACAGTATATTGAAAGTAAACACAGAATGCAAACACAAGGGAGGGCCATCGCAAATCTATTCGCTCTCAGGAGTTTGCTTTGGAAGAGTGCTATTTCTCTTTGGTTGCGCATTTGCTTGTTTTGTTTCATTTTTTTTTTTGGCATCTGACGATGCTCACCCACCTGTGTGGTAATTATAAACTTTCTGTGCACTGTGCAAAGGCATTTGGGGATGGAAGGTGGGGTTTGAACACACAAGGGCCCTCCGAAAGAAATAAAAAATGCAGTAAACACACTGAGTTTGGCACTGAATATGTATTTGTGTGGGAGAGAGACAGTCTGGTCAACTGCCTTGTTTCCCTTAACAAGCACTAATGATCTGCAGTAATTACTGCCCATTTAGGCCTCTATTTGTTTATGTTTAATGCATCACTGCTCTTTCTGTGTTCTCAAAAATACATCGGTGTTGATTCTTGAAAAATGTGGTTCTACGTGCTGAGGCTCTTCACTGCAGTAACTGTCTTTTTGTGTTTGTGGTTACCAGTGCTTGTGAAAAGATCATTAAATGTGTTCACAGCAATAATCTAGACAACTGCTCATAGTTTATGCTGTTTTTGCTAATCTAGATTGGTTATGAATGCATGTTTTCCATGAACCCTATAGCAGACTATGCTTTCTGTACTTATAAGGGATAACATGCATCTTAAATGTCTTCACCGTGACTTGTGAAGTTTGGCAAGCTGCATGACTGATGGCAAACATGAGGCTTTTATGGATAGTCATAAAACATATTTTATTGCTTTTATGTTTTTGAAGGAAGGAACGTATTGGCTGAGATGTTTCTGCAGTGGGCGTTCACAAAAACATCTGACAACTGTCATTTTTTACACCTTTGTAGTCACTCCGATTCCCCTCATTAGTTCTAATCCTGTTGAATATTGCCAAGGTTTGTTTTGGCCCAGAGATGCCATGGAACGCCTTCATTAAGATGACGTAAGTCTGCTTAGATTAAAATAATGCCACGTATGATTGACCAGTCAGTCCATCTGCATTTGTTTAATTGTGCATTTTCGCATAAGGTAGATGTTTAATACTCAAGATCAGGATCTTCATTTAAAGGTAAAAACAAATATGGGCGTGCGAATGTGAATTGCAGGAAAGTGACAATCTTTCGGGGTAGGAGAAGGAAAAACAACCAGATATCCAGTGTTTACAGGCCCTCCCGTTATGAGAAAAAGCTTTTTATAACGACGGCACAGATTCTGTTTATCAAAACAAAAGTCAGTCTGATAAATTTTGCACAATACCACAAAACACATTCTTTCATCAGTCAAAAGCATGACTTCCTTAAAGATTTGTATCCATTTCATGCAGTGCATGCACATAGTTCAGTCTGCTCAAGAACAAAGAGCATTCATGTGAATTTGATTGTGTTGTTTTGATCTCATCACTGATTCTGTTCTCTGACAGCGAGAGAAAATGTGTTTGCTTATTGTGGTCGGTATGTGTGTCAGAGATTTGTTCTGGCTATTGTAATCTGAGAATATACTGATTCAGATCGCAATTACAATATTTTATTAATTCTTGCATATTTTTAAGCTCGGTTGATGTCCTTTCATTATGATTCCTATGCTGTTCCCTGAGTTCCACCCTTAACCAACAAAGATTCACCTCAAAGGAAATATGAGAGAAAGAAGGAGTTGGGGAAAAGAAAGAAAGAAAGAAAGAAAGAAAGAAAGAAAGAAAGAAAGAAAGAAAGAAAGAAAATAAAGCAAGACTACTTCAAGGCCAGGGAATAGATTGTGATGGTGGAGGAAACAGCAGAGGAACAGAAGAGATAGAATGAACTGGATGAGAACAATGGAAAACAAACTGAAGTATGAGAGAGAGAGAGCCAGAGAGAGAGAGAGAGAGAGAGATCTTCTCTGTTCAGGCATGTTTTAGCTCAATGTGTTGGATTTCTGGTTTGACAACTCGACTCCTCCCTTTACCATTGTGCTAACATATAGCACGCACATACAACTGTTTGTTTTATACAATGCTTTGGAATACTTGATTCTTATTGGTCAATTGCAGCATTCTGCAGTCAAATAGTTTTGTATAATGACATCCAAACTGTATATTTGACTGTTGCCCCAGCAACCTCCAACTCTGTAGTAGTTTCATATCACTCGTATCACTCCACTGACAATGTACGGCCTACAAACTCGAATTCCTTTTTTCTACTCATTTTTGTCAAAGACAGACATATCGACAGAGTTGATTTGGAATTTCAGAAGAAATTTGCTCATATAATCCTGCTAAACACACTTTCCTGCCTCCTAGGCGCAATTCCTCCAGCACACGGCTCGGGAACGTTTGCGAAAGATCAAGATTAAGAGCGGTATGACTCATTTTGCACAGCACAGATGTTTGTCCAATCAAATGTTTTGAGGACTGAGAATGTACCACCCCTGAATTATAAATACAACCTGCAACTGACTAGCAAGTAGCAATGGTTCACTGCTTATTATAATTAAAGCCTATTGGCTATTTGTTCAAACCGACAAGCCATTTGATATTCCCCACCCAAACCTACCGTTTAAATAAGAAATACATCAAGGCGGAGATCTGAAAAGTTAAGCCCTGTGAAGGTGAAATGATCCAGACACACTCATTCTGCAGGTATTATTGGACTCACTCAAATAAATACAGTCTAATTAGAAAAATGATACTTCAGGGAGCATGACTTATCATGTGATTAATTCAAGCGGTCAGACAGAGACAATGAAGCTTTTTTAATATAAAACTGAGAGAGAATGAAATGGAATCAGACTCCTCTTTTTCTTCTTATTAGCTCAGACAATAATAAGTGAGATAAAAAAAAATACTCTTCAGTTCTGCAGGGCAGTAAACCTCTGCTATGCCGAATTCAGTCAGTCGAGAGTCTGCACATGGCCCTTTAAATATCACTTTCCCATAGTTTTCACCACAGTGCTGGAGATCGGAGGCTTTGATAGCACATTGCTTTGCCCAGCATCTCACTGAACTGTGTGTTCAAGCCAGTTGGCTGTTGCTTTCCACTTATTCCAATGCCAAAGATTCTCTGAACTTCTTCCACACATCATAAACAGGTAACGGATGAGCGAGCACATATTTGTCTGCTTTTTTTTTTACGCAAAATCCTGCCAAGGCTGATGGGGCGTCACATGTGGGATGTATGTCATGTGTTTTATGTCTTCATAATCTTATAAATGTGTTACATTATTAATCTGAAAGAGAAAATGGCTTTAGACATACAATTTAGTCCTTATTTTAGTTAGACATCCATTCACTGACAAACAAAACGTGCAGATGGTGTAGACTTTTTCTGAGTCAGATTTACATTGGAATTAACAGTTGCAGAATCATTTTCCCTGGATGAGAAGAAAAGATTCAAAGACAGTGTACTGTGCTTTTGTTGTTGTTTTTTTTCATGGCAGAACAGTATTGTAATATTGAGGGATTTTTTTTGTATTATGTATTTTTAGTATTTCATAAATGTTGGACACACGTTTGTATTTTGCTAATTGATATAAAGCTGAAACATAAAATATAATTATTAGATGAAAAACAAACCAAGTAAAATTTGAAATGCTTTGGCAGCTAACTGTAAGAAGTACAGGTTGAAATGCTAAAATGAAACTGGAAAAAAATTTAAACTGAAATAAAAATAAACCTAAGAAAATCTCATTTAAAAATATGAATAAAAGCTATAATAGTATGTAAATAATACTAAAATACCACTGCATGTTATTTTAGTGTTTGTATTTTTATATTAACCCATCGTGGTTCTCCTTTTTGATTACTCTGTAGTGACAGACTTTGAGAGCAGTTCCTGGCATATGTTCATGTCAGTCTCAAAACAACATTTTCCTTTAGCAAGAACAAATTCATTACTGCTAACATCCAGTAGTTACACATCCTTTCTTTGTGTCTTTTCTTTTTAATAGTCCCATCCTCTATTGTTCTTATATTTGTCTTTCCTCTGCTTCTTTCCTGTGCTTTCTGCTGCTCTTGTGTTGTCTGTTCAGATCCTATGAGCCTGATTGAGACACACACACACACACACACCATTTCTCATCTCTTTCGATGTTTCCACTCCAAAAGGTCTGGAGGCCTCCAGCAGAGCACATTAATTATCCAGGCTCCCATTACACACTGAACCAGAGGTATCGGCATGTGACACAATGTTTTCAAAAGTTCTCAGTCCCCTCCTCTTTCTCTTCCTCTGGCCATTGTGTATTTAGATAAAGGTCCAAATCTGAATGGCAAATGTCTTGATTTATCACTGACTGTGTTACAAGAGACAGGACTGACAAACAAATGTTTAAGAAAGGTGGTTACAGAGCAGGATCAGAAAGACTGGAGCAGCTTCAACTAAGAATGCAAAAGATAAATGAAGAGAGAAACTAACAAACAGAGACTCCCTTCTTTGGTTCAAAATGTGAATAGAGTAAAAAAATTTGTCACTAGAATGATGTCATTCCCATAGGATTTTTGTAAAATATGCATCATTATATTGATATATATTAGTTTTACTTTTAATGAAATTTGTACTGTTGAGACGCTTTTAATAAAGCCTTCTGATTGGGGTCAGCCTACTAATGTGTGAAATTTCCCAGGCTTTTTGAGATATATTTCATGTGTGCACTTTTTATCTGACAAAGCCCTGAAGGCACAAACTAATTAGATTTGAGCTGAATCAACATATTTCAACAGGGAATCGTTTTACAGAGTTAATGTTTTTTTTGTTTAATCTAACATCTCCTTAAATCCCATCTGTGAAGGTTCTTGGTAAATAGCAATTCTTATATATTGGACTGAAAACATAATATAAAGGTGTTGCCTGAGTTTCACTCTATTATTAATTATGAAATAGAATACAAATATAGACATTACCAGGTTATCACAAATTAAAAGCTGATACTTTTATAGAAGTAACTGAACACAGCCAACTCCCAGCTCTGGTTTCCGTGTAGCTCTTGAACTTGAGGGGTGTTACTCTGTACGTTTGCTCATGAAGAAACTGGTTTGCCCAGAGTCAACACTGGTTTGGACTGGATCTCTGCCCTCAGGGCGATACTGGCTATTCAAAGGTTTTTGAAAATAACAATTAACACATTTTAAAAAATGCACCTTTGGAAAAGGTTCTTCTCGTATTAATCAGCAAAACATTGGGATTATTTCTTGAATGTAAAAAACAAAATAGGAGTTGCGTTCCTTCATTGGAATTTGTTACCCAGCTTCTTGTTAATGGCACAGAGTTCCGTGGCCTTTAAATGATGTTATTCCATTTTATATTGCATATATAATAAAATAAAGTGAATGTCCAACAACTGAGAGCTCTCAATGACTATCTCTATTACAGGTTTAAGGAACAGGAACAGTTCTTTTGAATTAGTGAGCTTAATTCTAAGCACAGCTAAAAAACTTAAACGAGGGATTTATAGGGTAGAAAATTTCTTGACAGGAGCATCTGAATATGTTTATACTCCACAATTTTCAGCATATACTTCTACTTGCAGTTTCATATTAGAATACTGGCATACAGTAACAAATCTGTAATTTAGATGTTTAGAGCTTGGAGAGATATATGATACGTGCTCTGAATTGTGTGCTTAGTGCCCTTATAGAGGGAGCAGGTGAGCGTGCAAAAGCTCCATTCGTGCTTCTAATCCGCCCTTCCCTGAGGGTCAGATCTTCAATTTACTCCTTAAGCGTGAAGCATAACCTCTGAAAACCTCAGCAGCCGTGTCTGAGGTGTGTGTCAGGGGTCTGCGTGTGTGAGGGGAGAACAGCGATAAGAGAATACTCTACTGTCTGTGTGTCAGAGAGACATTTGAAAGGGTGTGGCATTTTTTGTGATCTTTTTGTTGTTGATTATTGCAGTGATTGAATGGTTATTTAATTATGCAAATGATAGCATTTGTATATATTTATTTATACACACACATAATCAAACAATAAGAAAACAAATATAAGCAAAAAAAGTGATAAATATTTTTTTCATTTACGTTATGCAGTATACCCAAAAATCTTGACTTCACAAAATAAATACATTCTTTAGTGAAATATGATTTAAGTTGTCATTTTTAAATAAAAGATTTTTAAAAGGAATTTGACTTGGATGTTTGTGGAAGAGAATATTCCGCACTCTCTGTGTGTGTGTGTGTGTGTGTGTGTGTGTGTGTGTGTGAGAGAGAGAGAGAGAGAGAGAGAGAGAGAGAGAGATTTGAAAGGGTGTGGCATACCTGATATTTTTTATTTCAGTGATTAAATGATTGAGAACATATTTAATTATGCATAAGGTAAACATAATTTATATTCAATGTCCATGTTTAATCAAACAGTAAAGGAACACATAGACAAAGAAGAAAGGAACAAAAATGATTGCATTCAACATATATTGAGCTATGCAGTATACCCACAAATCCTGACTTAGATTGCTCAGTGAAATACATGTAAGTTATAAATCAAAGCTTTTTAAAAGGAATTTGGTGGGAACAGTATACTTCAACCTCTTGCCATAAATGCCTTTTTTTGTTCTTTTTTTTTTTTTTTTTGGAGTAACTCCAACACAATGCCTCCACATGCCTTGGGTATTAGCTTGCTCTGCAACAAACAGGTTTTTCAGTAGATTTCACAATATAACTAAAAAAAACAACAACAGACAAACTGACTCATCTATTTGTTTTGTTTATTAGTACAAAAGTAGTGTGTGGACTTGAAACTAATCTTTACAGTATAGTATTCTGCTTGCATACGGAACCCAAGGTTGTGGGTTCGATTCTCACAAAATGCATAAACTGATAAACTGCAATGGAATGTTATTGGCTAAAATCGTCTGCACAATGCAACACGTTTAACGTTTAAATTCAGGTTATAATAAAACTGTTCTGTAACGCATTATCTGCACTGTAACCTTAAAGACAGATCTTTACACAGAACCTTTCAGTCATTGTTAAATGCATTTTCTTTTTCTCCAATTTCAGGAGGACAGTGAAATCCCCTCCACTCTGCTTACTAAAGATGGGCCGGCCTCCACCTCTCAGGATGAGATCGGTCCATCTGCACCAACTCCGCATACTGATTTAAACCGTTCTCAAGATGAAGGCCTGCAAACCATCAGCCTCACCTCCGATGATGACGAGGAAAAAGGTGCAACGAGTCCTCTGGCAGAGGGTGGTGACGATTCGCTAGACCTGCATGAAGACAGCTTCCCAGGATTGGGAAGCGAACGTCATGAGCGCTCAGTGGCTGACAAGTTCAAGCGCTCCAGTCTGAAGAAGGTGGATAGTCTAAAAAAGGCCTTCTCACGAAGCAGCATAGAGAAGAAGATCAACAAGATCGTGCCTCCAGAACAGCGTGAGAAGATCAAGAAAAGCTTCACCCCCAACCACCCAAAGAGCTCCTCTTCCAAGAGCTCGTCCTTCCATGTCTCTCCAATGACCTTCAACGTCAAGAAGGTACGAGATGGAGATGCTGACTCCTCCCAGGAGCCTGGGAGCTCACCGAGGAACCTCAGCCCAGTGGAAGTTCCCAACATTGGGGGACCTGATGGTGTGCTGCCCCTGGCTAAGTTACACTCCTCAGGTGAGAAAACAAATGGAGACGATCTTCACAGCCCCTCCACCCCGGGCAGCGGAGATGGAGAGGTGTTCCTCACAGATGAGGGTGGAGATCTCGAGAACGGTCCATCTTCAACTCTGGCTGAAGCAGAAGTGGATAAAAAAGATGGTGACACTGATGGTAATGAAGAAAACAGGAAGGAGGAAAAGGAGGAGGAAAAAGATGCGAGACCTGCAGTAGAAGCGTCCGTGTCTCTGCCGTCGACTGCAGCTACTGTTGAGCTAACTTCTTAGATAAAGTTGTTTCTACTCCTCTGACTTCAATCCACTTCTGAGACTTTGGGAAGCGTAGTTACTCCCTTGTGCCACTGGTATCTTGTTCCCAAGCTTGTTTAATGTTAGCATGTCTGCTAAAATAACATATTGCCCTGAATTAATCCCTAGTATAATGTAACTATATAACCTATTGTGTTAAGTTCAGAAATTAAGCACGTTCTTGTAGAAGGAAATTCCATTTAGATTCCATTTCAAATAGATTCTGTATAAAAGCCCCGAGAATGGTACAGCAGTTCAGACCACTGTGACCACAATGATACACCGAAATAGCTATATTTTTCTGTGGGAGCCTGTGAATACCATGAAATTGACTGAACTGAAATGCCTGAACTCTCACACTCTATCTTTTTTCTTTGTGTGTAGGAGAGGCAATGTGTACCAATCTGTCCTTTGTTATGCTGCAGTCCAGACTCTCTTCTGTCAATGTACATAAGTAGTATTAAATTGCATACAAAAAAGTACTGTGGTATTATTATGTTTTTTTGGAAAAATGCTTTGTTTTTTCATACAGTACTTTGATGTAATTACCATGTAAACCATTGTATATTAACATGGTAATCATGAAATATATGGTAACAACACAGAACATAATTACTGTACTGTTGTACCAGACAACTGAAACAGACAACTACAAAAGAAAAGAGGTGTTGACAAAGTTATGCTTTTTTTGACATTTTTAGAACTTTTATTAAAATATTTAGCAGCACTCCGTCTCAAGGCTTGAATAAGTAGTTGTCTATGAGGACTGATAGCAGTGCTTGGCATGGTGGGAAGGAAGCGTGTTTACAAAATTTCTGGGGGAAGGCCAGCACAATCGACTGCCATCTCCATGGCAACCTTGCCCGCTGCCAAAAACTCTCCAATTACTGCTATAGTGCACGGCAAGGGCACACATACACAGCCTGATAAATACAATCGTACAGTGAAGCAGAAGTATTTGTGTAGTCAAACATTCCATACTGCTGATGTAATAACTTCATATTCTGCTAAACACTTACATTATTTAGATGATTCAGAGGTAAAATACTCTGTACTCAGACATCAGACCAGTGAATATAAAAACTGCTGCCATATATATGGGCTGTAGCTGTGGTTTGCAGGGCCCTGGTGCTACCCTTGGGCCCTGTTTGAAATTGTGTAATAGCACAAATAAATAACAATGTTTAAGGCTTTTCAAGTTTGTAGGTGTCCAGGTACAGAACCTGAATAATCAAATGTAAAATATCATTGCCTAGTCTTCACTGTATCAATAAAATTTTAATTCTTGTTAAGATTACAAAGTAATTCAGTAAACTGTGAGTGATTGTCTATCGTTTAATTTCTTGGATTGGACTGGACACCGACAGCAGCTAGTAAATAAGGTGCGGTCACTTTAAGAGACAATACATCCAATTTAATGATACACATCTGGGGTGTATTCCAGAAAACGGGTTTTGTTGGTATCTCAGAGTTTGTCAACCCCAGAAAAGGGAAACTCAGGGTTTTCGGTTCCAGTAAAAGACAGAACTAAACCTCTCTGCAAGTTACCATAGTAACCTAACCTGTGAACCTAACCTGGTCGGGAGCAGGGGTGTATGTAAACTCAGAGTTTCCGATCTCAGGGTAAATCAACTCAGAGTTCAAGTGTATTTCTGGAATACACCCCGATGTCTTTCTCAACTGTTTACGTTCACTTAAGACATAACACGAAGAAGAGTTAGTTATTGCATTAAGACATAACACGAACACAGCACGTAAGCACTCAGTTGAGTTATTTCACATTTTTGTGCTTGAATGCTTTAAACTAGTTTGAATGTTTAAATTGGCAAGGCTTAAAAACACGTGTAACTGATAAGCTTTTGTGACAACGCCCAGCACCGTCAACTGTCCTGAGCGTCTTTTTAGGCTGGCGTCAGCCACTAGGTTGAAATCGCTGGCTCCTATAATCGTAACTACTCAATATTCACACTTTATTTGAGACACACACATACCAGGTGAAGAAGGTGCATTCCTGGTTCTGACGGATGGCTTCTCAGCAGTTTATTTGCCACTGTCTGGAAAAAGATAAGGTGAGAATGTATTAATGGCTATAGTTTGCAAGGGTTAGCTGTGGTATGGAATAGCTGCATGCTCTACAATGGTGCTGCCTGCAGGCCTCTTCACCGTAGTGCATGCTGCATGGTGTCACGTCATCTTGGGTTTGATGGGTTTTGTTTTACAACAATGAACAATTATCTAGACAACATTTTTGCATTTATTAATGCAATTTAAAAGTGTCCAAGGTAGGTTTTGAGTGTCTCAAGTCCTGTCGTTCTTTACTTAGTAAATGTGGAGTATGTGAGGTAAGATGAATTGTCTTGACAGAAAACTTCACGGTTTCATTTTCTACATCAACCATATGTGGGTTTGGCAAGCAGTCTAAAATCTCTGGCTCCCAGGTAGACTGAGGGGTCGGGTTACATATACTGTATATCTGTCCAAGTTGAAGGAGATTTTTTGAGGTACCGACAACTTCCACTGACTGTGTGAAATAGGCTGAGTAAGGAGGTATAGAGGATATTGTAGCTGAGATTAAAGGTGCCATAAAGAGAAGAGATTTACATGCAAATGAAAAATGATTAGAAGTAAAAAACAAGAAAAAGAAAAAAACAAGAAAAAAAAAAGGGATCCATACCCAAATGTACTGCTATTATTATTATTATTTTCTCCTTGGCCACCGTAACTGGTTTCTGGAACTTTTAAAATTTAATGGATGATGTTGTCTCCACCGTGTGGCCAAACGTCGTCAGTTTTCATCTGCTTGTTTACAAATATCCAACTTAAGCCCTTGAAACGTAGTTATTTCTAAACGAAGTATAAATGTTATAAATACCTTATCAGATTGTGTTTTGAAATAATAATAATAATAATAATCGCATTTTAACGTTAATGCTTTGGTTAAAACAAGTGTACGTCGGCTTTTCATTACATTTACGTAACAATTACTTTTACTTTAATATTATCGCCTCAGGAAAGTTTATTTGAAGACCATGTGCTAGTGCTTGCTTTTAGACAGTAGCGTTAACTGACGTTACAAATCGAGACGGGAACTATTTCTACGCAGAATCGTATTTTAAGTGAGCTATTTCTGTCAAATGTATATAGTTGGATTAATTTAACTAATTTAGGCTATTTTAAACACTGAAAAAAAAAATCCTAGGTACAGTCATTTCGGATTGAGATTATGTTTTTATATCGTATTTCCAAAAATCAAAAATGGCGTCACGGTGGCCGAGAGGTTAAGGCGTTGGACTCGAAATCCAATGGGGTTTCCCCGCACAGGTTCGAATCCTGTTCGTGACGATCTTCCTTTTCGCGTGTGCGAGACCGAGCGAATTATTGTTGCTGAACCCCTAAAAACAAATTTATACATCTCAGCTGTGTGTGTGAAAAATCATGACAATCTGAACCTAGCTAGTAAAGCAGTCATGTTTTCACACTTTTTACAGAAAGCACAACACTAAATGCGAGGAAGCAAGTTGTGCACTTATCTACAATGGCCTTTAAAAACTTGTTTAGATTTCCTTGATGTTAACGCCAACGCAAGTGTAACTGCACTTCACTGATATACAGGGGTCCTACACAGGACCCAGCCATTAGAATGCAGCAAAACTGTAAAAACAACGCCTTGTAATTGCTGACAGTCTCTTGGATTACTGAGGTGGTGATGCAACCCAAATACCTC
This sequence comes from Cyprinus carpio, assembly GCF_018340385.1. Classification (NCBI taxonomy): domain Eukaryota; kingdom Metazoa; phylum Chordata; class Actinopteri; order Cypriniformes; family Cyprinidae; genus Cyprinus; species Cyprinus carpio. The sequence goes on from NC_056605.1 coordinate 17,373,314, forward strand.
CGGAAATATTTAGGAACGTGTAATCAAATCATATTACACAACGTCGACAATCGTAGAAGGAAATGGTGTGTGGTTATTTCCTATCCATGTGGACACATTCTCCACGGTGTCCAATCAGATTGAGCTCAATGTAACAAGAACACGGTAAAAACCAACACTTGAATCTCTAAAGCTTCGTTCCTGTGCAGTGTTGATGATGCTGGATAATACAGAGAGAATCGTTTGTCATGTCTGTTCACTCAAATGTCCGTATATTAAAATCGCATCTGTGTATTAAACGGCAGTTACACGTCTCTGAACACCCCCGCGGAACAGTGAGATGGTACATCCGGCAGAATTAAAGACCCGAACACACACGAGCGCAGAGCAGACGCTTTGTTAGTGAGGGAGAGGCAGATAGCACTGTGAAATAGAGAGTTCCCCTCTCTTGCGATTTTTATTTTTATATATATATTATTTTTCTTAGTAAGCTAGCAGTGCTACACGTGTAGAAAACATGCAATAATTATATCAATTTTAAAGGCCATCAGGAAGTTTCGAGCTGCTCATAACCCACATTAAAGTTAGGCAGCTATAACGTTAGTTATCTCGGCTGACATCCGTTTTAGATTGACACTAGTCGCTTTTGCCTTTAAATGTCGTTTAGACGCCAGATGAATTATTTTCGCGTGGAAGGTGAAGTGAAGAGACGCGTTAGTGTTCAGTTTGACCAGCAGTGTGTGTGACTGAACCCACTGACACGGTTTTAAACGTAACCCGCGACATAACCGGCACGTTTACGTGAAGAAACGTTCACGTTAACAGCTATTTGTTAATTTGACGTCGTGTATTGCTAGTGTAGGTTAACAGAAAGACCGTGACTCAGTATAAACCAATCTGGATGCTGTTAGACATTTTGAGCAGACTTGGAAGCGAAGTCTTGGAGTCGTAGTTTTTTTTTTTTTTTTAGGTTTAGGAAAGGATGAAGTCTAAAATATCCGTTTGGAAAACGAATTGAGTGTTTTATACTAGTAGTTTTAATAGTGGGGGAGGAAATATTTCCCCCTTTTACTTTCTTTCCTTTAGCTCGATGCTGAAGTGTGAAAACAAACTGCCTCAAATGTTACGCTAGAAACACCTCAGCCTTTCCAAGGGGGTCTTGTAAACCAAGTTTATTTGCCAAGTCAAGTTTATTTGGCAAATATAGGTACCCACTCAGAGCACAGATTTTGCTTTTAGATCAAGAAATCCTCTCACACAGCTGTGGTTTCGCTAGCCGGTGTGCTAGCCTCGATATCAGCCCTCAGAAATGTCGAATATCTCCAACGAAGCTGTGATCTTGATTAAAGATGTAAAGCCCGGATCGAAAAACCTTAATATCGTCTTTATAGTTTTGGAAATCGGTAAGTGGATTCACTGCTGTGCCCCTCGCGAGCGTTTATTAGCGCGAGAGGAGCTAATTCTTCCGTGCTAACATTCATTATTAACATGTCTAACGTTGCGCTTGACCTCTCTCTGTTGCACTGTTCTTGTAGCTTTGGTTTTTCATGCATCTGCCGTCGTGTAGCGCAACTATTTGTGTGTTTTTAGTCGTTTTGTTACAGCTGAGATTTTAACTGTACTTTCCTGTGCACGCGCAGGTCGGGTGACGAAGACAAAGGACGGGCACGAGGTGCGCTCGTGCAAGGTGGCGGATAAGAGCGGCAGCATCGCCATCTCTGTGTGGGATGAGCTGGGCAGCCTCATCCAGCCCGGGGACATCATCCGCCTCACGAGAGGGTACGAACCTCCTCCTGTCTGTTTGTGTAACGTTAGTTCTTTTAGACCTTAGACGCTTTAAACCCCGTGTGGCTATTGGACTGTCAAACTCAAAGTGGTCTAAAATGCTCGGCATAAGTAACAATGATGTAAGCGGCAACTGTGTACAGAGGTTAAATAATATGGTGCGTTATGTACAGATGTTTGTTTTAACTTGGAAATGTTTGTGTGTCTGGCTAGGTATGCTTCAATCTGGAAGGGGTGCCTTACACTGTACACTGGAAGAGGAGGAGACTTACAGAAAATAGGAGAGTGAGTATTCAATATCGCCTCTCACAATATATAAAGAAGTGCAATATAATCATTTGCCACATGCATCATTTTGTGGTTTATCAATACTGGGCAATAACAATGTCCACTTGACAGATTAACCGAAATGGTGATTGACCCTTGTGTCGGTTCCAAAATCTAGTGACAGATGATGAATCATTGGGTAGATATTGCATGATTTCTTTATGCAAATGCTCTGAGTGTTCAGTAAATGACAAAAAAAAAAACATTTCAAAATCTGGGTTTTTCCATGGTCATGGGAACCCATAAATCTCAGTTTTAATATTCTTGCTTTCCAAACCTGAGAAATTCATGGAAATGTCAATAGCATGGGTGTCCAGTCTTGTTCTTAAGAGTGTCACTTTCAGTGTTTCGTTTCAACCCAATTTAAAGCCTTAAAGGCCTGCATGAAAGTGACCCTCCAGGAGCATAATTAAACACCTCTGGTCTGGATTTTATGCTTTACTCAAACATTTCACATTAGTTCTGATCATAAACGTGGCAGATGTACTAGGCAAAAGGTGTGGGAGCAATTGTTATTTCAGCCATTGTCTCACTGATCATCACAATTCTCTCCCTACTCTCCACACGCACACACACACACGTTTCTGTAGCTCAAACAGGAGAGCACGGCACCAGCAATGCCAAGGTCATGTTTGATTCTCAGGGAATGCATGAACTGATAACAAGTACACCTTGAATGCAAGTCACTTAGAATAAAAGCTTCTACCGAAGGCATGTAAACGCAAAGTCATTAAAAGCATATTTTATATTGTATTGTCTTTTCACAGGTTCTGTATGGTGTATTCTGAGGTTCCTAATTTCAGTGAACCAAATCAAGAGCTGCTAGCACAAGCTAACCAGCAGAACAAGACTGTGAGTGCAGTCTTCCTGTTTATACAAAATGCCACCTCAGTGTAATGCCTCAATGAGTATACTTCCTTATGGTTACTTGCAAGCCTAAATTTGCTTCAGTTATTATGGAAAAACATTGCTTGTTTTGCATTCAATCTCATTTCAATGTCTTTGTTTAGAACAGATAAATTGGAATGTAGAAGTAATTTATGCAGAAGCAAACATTTGGTTTGACTTCTGCACATTCAAATACTGAGCCATTAAACTGCATAACAGGAGGTGCTAGTTTATGACTAAAGTCAACGCAATGGTGTGTTATCTCTCATCCTCTCAAAAGGTAAAGAACAGCGGGGAAATTCTCCACCGAATCAAAATGCAGGTACTCCTGCGCAGACAGGTAAGCAAATATGGCTAGTGCTTCTCGCAGTCTGTCCTATGAAGGTAACCAATGCTGATTTAGTAGTGGTAGCTTTATGGTTTGGAATCTGATCTGCTAACGAAGGTTGCAGGTTCAATCTCAGAAATTAGATTTACTGAGATCCCGCTCCTGTTTGTACCTACCGTTGGCATACTGTAAGTTGCTTTTGATAAATGTCTGGTTAATGTGATGCAACTAGAGTAACAGCTGTAACACCTATTACAATGTCTCTTATGTTAAGTGTCACATTTCCTTTAACTATTTGTCCAACAGGAAATGGCACTGTGCCAGTATTTCCCAATAACAGTGCTGCACCTATGCCTCGGGAACCCAATTTTGGGGCTCCAGGAAGACCAAATGGGCGTGTTCCAGGCAATGGACCACCCCCAGTAACTGCAGGGGGACCTCCTGCTCCATCCAAACCCACAGTTACCATTAGCAATGGCAGGGACCCAAGAAGGGTTTCAAAGAGATGAGACTGCAAAACCACTTCCATCTTCCCACTCCTTCCTAAAATTCATCCACAAACTATCCATACAATACACAAAATAATACTGCCAATCAAGAGATACGAGGTCCAATGCTACTGTTTTACCACCTGTGCTTTTTGCTTTGTAATTTGCCAATATTTGCATAGTATGATTTTGTTTATCATGAAAGGTTAGAATTGAATTAGTTAGTTAATGGTTGGCACACTCTTCTCTTTGCCAATTGAGTGCTGGTTCATTGGCCCACCATTTATTTCCTTTCCCTAAATGTGTTGTTGAACTATACACCCTACTTGAACACTCGATGCACTTTCTTCTGTTAATTTATAGTGAATGCATTGTCATGTGATTCAGGAATGATTAACTGCTGTTGCAAATTGGGGAGTGAACTTCAAAGTGACGATGATTATATGGGTTCTACACACCCCTTTGGCCAAAAAATATACCAGAAGTGACCATGTGAAAGGAAAGGTGATAGTTTGATTGAACACCTAAGATATTTTAATTAGGAATAAATCAAGAACAAAATATTGGGAAATTAATCCCTGTGGTTGTTGTAATTGTTTTACTTGATCTTTTGAGTGGCATTTACATTGAATAAGACCGCTGCCTTTATAGAGTGCAATGTGACTACACTGAAATATTCTGCATATTCTTAGACTGTAACACCTTTGTATATGTTTTGTTTGCAGCTATGTTTTATTTGTTTAATATACTAACATTTGCCGCATGAGTAAAGCTAATGCATCTAGGCAAAGTGTTGCTTGTGCACAGGGTAGAATGTTTAATGCTTTTGGTTTAAAAAAAAAAAGTTAGACTATGAGAGGTGACTTAATTTTTTTTTCCCCCATTTTGTGGTGTAGCACTCAACTTTTTTTCTGCTAAGAGAATGATGTCAGAACTATATTTAATTGAGCTGCCAGGTAAAGTATGTTACTGGGTGTTTTTATATTTCCAGTGCCAATGTAGGACCCAGATCAGTTGATTTCCTTGACTATGGATTGTGTAATATATGACTATATTATTAAGATATGGTCTAATACGTAATTTAATAGCATTGCTTTTCATTCAGGTATTTTTTGCCAGATCATGTGATTGTGGTTAGTTCGTGAGCACTATTAAAATATGAGCCTGGGGTTTATTGTCAAGGAAAAACGGCTAGATTAAGTGTAAAATGCATTTTTGTGTTGGTGGCTTGGTGAGTTTCTTTATAATTGTGTTAATTTATTTTGATTAATACTGAAAATGACCCAAGCATGTATTACATTTTGTGTGTGTGTGTTTGAAACATACTGAACTTTAAAGAGGATTAACATCAGTGCATTACAGCATTGATTCCTGATTACAGGCTATACAATTTTGATGTATAGTGTCGTGATCTTATATGGGAAGCTATATCATTATATAAAACTGGTCACGGCAATCCAACTCCAAGTCAAAACCGGCTCAAGTAATTGTTTTGCAGCTGCTTGGAGTGTGCCATTTTTATTTTAATCTGTACCAAATGTGGATTGCCTGTACTCAGAGGAAGTGTATGTAATTAGTGATTTCTGTCCCCGTGACTATTTTCTGTGCCATCTAGACAGTTTTTGATCTTTGACAACTGCTGCAGCACAAGTGAAATGTTTACAGGTGAGGGAAAAAAAACCAGATGGAATCTTATGTTTAAAGCACATTACATTTAATTTGACCATCTTTTGCATAAGACCATCTCTGTTTGACAGTATATTTCTCTTCCAGATGGAAGCATAAATATAAGGTCAGGAATCCCATGCTTAGGTTTTATAATCAGCTCAGTCAAGCACAAACTTGTGTGAATGTTTTCAAAACATGTTTATCGGAATTCTTGTTCCTCTGAAAAATATCACTGAAGTGAATCTTCAGCAGCTTGTGAAATTAGAGTTTCTGTTGCTGTGTCTGTACTTGCTAGCCTTGATATTCTTCCAAATGCCTTTTTGTAATAGTATCAAGTAGGTGAGCAATAGGATAGGGTTCCTCAAAGTGCCCTGGCCCAATTTCCCTTTGTATAATTATATACACCTATGAGCAGAACATCATATGATGAATAAGTATGGTTAATGAACCCAAATTATGGCATTAAAACCTTTATATTCACACAGAGAACTGCCTAAAATGTAGGAATTAAAAATACATCCCAAACAAGTAAAAATTACATATTACCCATTAACATATAAGGCACTCTATATAATATAGTTACTCTAAGCATGACTATGCTTGTCATATTTGATCAAAACTAAATTACACCCAGAATGTGTGCTTTTTTCATCAGCTTAAACTGACACAAAGCATGAGATAAATCATCATTTTTCAGGCTTTTATAAGATGAGAGTTAACTAAAAGATTAAATTCACATTGTAACCAAATGATTACTCTTAATGGAGATTACTAAATAAAAATTCTGTCATCATTTACTTCCCCTCATGTCATTCCAAACCTGCATTACTTTCTTCTGAAGAACTCAAAAGGAGATATTTGGAAAAATGTCCCAGTGTTTCTGTCTACACAATGTAAGTTTATGGTTAAAACTGTTCCTAAAATTATTTTTTTTGTGTTCCACAGAAGGACAATAAGACACAGAGTCACTGGAGTGACATGAGTGCGAGTAAATAATGAAAGATTTGTCATTTTTGGCTGAACTATACCTTTAAGCACTGTTCTTGTTTACAAACAGGTAAGTTGTTAATGACTTAAACAATGCCCTCTAATTAAACATTGATTAGTCTGCAATTTAGCACAGAGGTGAAAACTTTTGGCTTGTTCACATGTGCACACGCTGCAGCTCTTTCCAGAACTCTCCAATGCCATTTGAGAGTGCTCCCTCTGCCAGTCTCTGGCACTCACGTGGGGTGAAGCCCACCAGGGCCGTACCCTTGATGGCCACACCATGGTGTCTAGCCAGTTCTGCTACTCGTGCTGTGATTAGTGAGGCTGGAGCATGGCAAAAGTTTTGCCCTCCAATGGTAAAGCTTGGCCATTTTTCCCCACCATAAGATGAAGACAGACGACCACTTTGAACACTCTCTACATTACAAGCGATCTCCACAGCACCTTCATGTGGTAGAGCCATGACCTGAACTCCAGGGATACCGCCAGGACTGGATTCACGGATTGCTGAAGCCACAATTCGGCCCACGGCCAGATCCTGGGTATCGATGGTCACGTTACAGTTCATGACATAGGGGCTGACTCCAACACCTGCAGATTAGATAACTGTTATTTGTTTTATTTGAGGGTTCGTATAGTAATCCAAATAATTGAAACACTCTCTTAAAGGGATAGCTCACACAAAAATTTAATTTGACCACCCTCATGTCATGCTAAATCCAAAACCAAAAAATCCCGAAAAAGGCCTGAATTAAACCCATTAATCAAAAACACAATCATATCTCTCTACAAAACAGATACTGCAAACTAAATATAAACAATAGTCCAATCACATGGAACTAAGCTATTAAATAGTAATATTTTGTTAAGTAGAATTTTATAGAATATATATTTTATATAATTTTTTATAAGAAATTATGCTGATAGTTGCAACAAAACCATATACTATATATTACAAACTTGTCCCATTCTTGGAGAAAATACATTATATTATTACTTCTGGAACCCAACTGTTGTGGTCTGTTCATTTATTGTGATGCAATATCTACCCTGATGTTTCATTTATGTTCTATATTTTGTAATTGTAAATTAAAAAAAAAAAGTTACCTGTAACACCATATTTCCTTGTGGGCTGTGGACCTACATCTGGCTGGATGGTTGACATATCCAAGACCTTTTTGAACCAGCCAATCTCCTTTCTCCTCTTAGCCAAACCTCGACGCTGAGGAGAATCAGCCCAGCCAAACAAAAAGACACTGGTCCCTGTGACTCGCTCCGTTAGAGCCGTGGCTAATGCTACACGAGAAAGAAAACAGCAGTGCTTAAACTTTAAGGTACATATAATAAAAATTACTTGACATATTTACACTGACACAAATCTAAATTCTTAAAATAATAATAATAGGTCCCTATCAATAATGCAATGTTGACCCCAAAATAACTAATGATGTTTGGGCCGTTTTCTTCTATTATATGTACACTTTAAGACTACGTTGTAACTATTTTTATACTTTGCAACCTGAAGATTCAGAAAATGCTTTTAAATGTCTTGTTTGCATGGCCACACAAGGGGAAGTCGTGGCCTAGTGGTTAGAGTGGCCTAGAGTTTGACTCCTAACCCTACGGTTGTGGGTCTCGGGCCAGCAATACCATGACTGAGGTGCCCTTGAGCAAGACACTGAACCCCCAACTGCTCCCCGGGCGCTGCAGCATAAATGGCTGCCCACTGCTCTGGGTGTGTGTTCACTGCTGTGTGTGTGCACTCTGGATGGGTTAAATGCAGAGCACGAATTCTGAGTATGGGTCACCATACTTGGCTGTATGTCACGTCATACCCTGGGCCTCTTTTCCACAATCCTCAAGGCCCACCTCCTCCCCCAGTGGATAGAGAGGCACCAGATCCACTGCACCCATGCATGGGTGGATGCCCTCATGGACATTCATGTCAATCAGAGAGCATGCACGCTCACAAGCCGACAGTACAGCCTCCCCTAAAATGGACAACAATAAAGAATGGCCTCTTTTGTACACTTAGTTACAAAGCAATTGTTCTCGCAACTGGACATTTATTAAAACATCTGGAAGGAAGAACAGGCAACTCACTTATTAGGTCAATGCTTGCAACAATAGTGATGACAGAGCGGTTGTAGTCAACATCATTGAAGATGTTTAGCACTGTGATGCCTTCACGCTTTGTTCCTATAAAGGACAGATCCAGACAGTTTTGTCAACTCAGTGCAATGACATGGAACAAAAATACTCCCAATTAAGTATAGTTTAATAACATTTTGAATCCATCTTAAAGTAATTAAAGGCTAATTTTCTTAAGTATAAACCACGCATGCATGGTCTCACCGAGTGTGTCGGTGATGGCTGATCTAGCCACTGTCTCCACCAGGTCTCTTCTCCGAGCTTCTGAGATGTTCAGCAGGCATGCAACCAGCCGTCGACCCACAGCAGAACAGGACATCCCTGAAGAAAGCAGAAATACTTCACACTTTTACTGGCCCACAGACCAAACCCAAACCAGGTTCTCAGTCAATCCAGGGACGCTGTAACACGTTATAACCTTATTTAACAACACTGATTAATGTTTAACAGATAAAGTTGTCGAATTTTAAATTAGTTGACAGAAATGTCATGAGCCTTTAAGTTCTATATGTTTTATGAATCTCCACGACGAAATGAACTCTCACGTTTGAGGTGTTGTGTAAGTTGATAAACGCTGGACAACACTAACGTTATATTGATCAGTTTCTGTCTAACAGTCCAAAGTTTAGCATGCTCGTAGCTCCTACAAAGAGGCAGAGGAGATAATTTAGAGATATTTTTCATAACTGACTTGTCAAACAAACTTCGTACTTGTTTTTCATGGACAATATGTTACTTGAAGGCGTGAAACTCCAGCACAGCTCACATGCTCTTGCTCCCAGCTGTTTCCGCTAACAATCTCCGATTCATGAACGAATCGTTCTATTGAGTCGACACTGTTCAAAAACTCAGTTGAACCGTTTCAAAAAACCGGTCTGAACGAAAAAAAAAATATTAAAACAAATAAATATATATAAACGTACTCAAACAAATTGGTTATGAATATAATTATATTTTAACAAGTTTAACAAAGAGATAATAAAATTAATTTAAGTACAAAGTTTGGGTTCAAATTGACTTTTTATTAGGGTTTTATTAGCTGAACAATGGTTGCAGTAAATTGCACATAAAGCATAATAAATAACTAATAAAACAGTGCCTGTAGAACATTAGTGCCGTGTAATATTTCTCGCCAGAATCATGGACAGTATGACGCATATTGAATCCGTTTATGAACCGATTCTTTGACGCGAATTGTTCAAAGAACCGATCGAACTGACAAGAGTCAAGATTCCGCCTCCTGAAGTTTAAAAAGATTGTCTTTTTGGACAGTTGGTTAAACATAGTTGTGCCGCGTTAATCACTACGGTGTTTTATTCAAGCAGTCAATCCAAATGCGTTATGTATCAGCGCTATCGCTGTTCACGAACGCGTCGGACTCCGCGCATGCGCATCGTTGTCACAGTTTGGCGCTCCCGTAAATGCCACTCGGTGGCGTTTTAATATGAACAAATTATACGCCGTACATATTTCATTATCCTAAACCTTTCGGTTTATTTTACGCTTCAAGTTTTTAACGGCTGAATGCCCACCGGATTAGTTTGGATCATGCGGCGTTATTATTTGCTCTGGTTTTGCAGTGATGGTTTCAGTCTTAATGCTGCAGGTCGCACAGTCGCCGTACATATCCTTTTGCTTATGGGAAGTATCCGATCAGTTGTGGCTTGTTTATCGCTAGCTGCTATAGCGAGGAAGATGACCGCCGCGGCGGGGCTGTGCGGGCCCGGGACCTCCGCTGCTGCGCCCGCGCTGCGCCGCTTGACTTCAGTACCCGGTTACGATCAAAACCGCGTAAATGATGTTCTGCTCCTAAGACCTGCCACGGAAACGCAGAGGCGATGCGACAACGAAACAGAGGAGCTGCCGAAAGGAAACGATCACGTAGTCTTCTTTCCTGGAGACATTCAGGTTGGTGCATGTCATCAATACCGGTGACTGCTTGCCCTGCTTTAAATAGCCTTTTAATCAATAGTGCCTTACGAAAGAGCTCAGCATAGTCAGGAATAAGATAATGTTTACACAGGTTTTGATTTGATCCAAAATATGCATATTGCTAGTAAAAAAGACGGCGTACTAAACTGTGGAGCCCCTGTAAAATACCTTGTTGATTATTCACTAAAGTCATCTGATACAGTTCAGCTTCTTTTGCGACTGGGTTGGATCTCTATATTTAGTTTTTCATTAGAGACATTGAAAACAGGCCCACGACACATACTGCAGAAGTCTGTTTAGTAGACGCACACATGCACATCACAGGTTTCTGAGGATTTCTGAATTCCTTTAGACTTGGAGTGATGCTCATGTTTCATTGTTCACATATCATTAGCACATTATTTTCCAAGTTTATATTCTGGTTAACCCTTATTTTGGAGGGAAAAAAAACCTTAAAGATGGTTGGTAATGTTTCCGAGGGGGGAAGGTATTTTATGCTCACCAAGACTGTATTTACAAATATGGCCAAGCTTAATTTTCAATTTAAATTTCATCATATGTCTAAATAAAAGGAACCCTTTTTTTCAGATAAAATGAAAAGACGTGCACATTAAGTCCTGCTATTTTCTTCTAGAAGAATGTTAGTAAAATCTTAAATATACCTGAACAGAAATTTTTTAATTTTAAAATGGTAAGTTCATAGAAATTGATAGATTTTCTGAAGTCATGGAAATTACTATAGTGCATAAAATTTTCTCATTATGTCCTGGTGCAGCTGTACAGTTTAAATAATTGAGAAATGGCTCTCTAAATTCTCAGAAAATGCGATCTAAAAATAAAACAGCTATTACGAATGACCGGAAAAGTCATAAACTCCTTGGTATAGTGATTTTGCTTCAAAGTGTTTATTTTATATATATATATATATATGTATATATATACATACATATATATATATATGCTTGGGCTGAGTTTGTTAAACTCGACTATTCATCCCCATTTCATATGCAACTTTCTCATTCTCATCCACCATGCAGAACTTTCAGCAGGAAATGGCCCTCCAGCCTGACGCTATCCCGTGGCAGTCCTGGAGTCTGGAGCGTGTCGCCCTCACCCTGGGCCAGCGTTTCCCTGGCTGCCATATCTGGGTCATCCGTGCATCCCAAATGTATCTACACAAGTTCAGCTGCTATCAGAACTTTGTAGAGAGCAACCTATTTGGAGCACCAGAACACTCTCCAGACTACGGAGCCGTTCGCCACCTGAGGGCACTCCTGGGTCACAGCATGCAGCGGGCTGGCCTCCCAAACCCTTTACCCCCTCTCAGTGGTACATCCACCCCTGGCCCCCTGCCTGCAGGTTTCACCCTCACCATAGTGGGCTTCAGTAAAGGATGTGTTGTTCTCAATCAGATAGTGTATGAGCTGGCTGGAGCGCGAGCAGATCCAGAGCTGAGGCTGTTTCTGGACAGCGTTTCAGATATTTACTGGCTGGATGGAGGACACCCTGGTGGCAGTGAGACGTGGGTGACCGATAAGTGTGCCCTGAGTGAGCTGGCCTCCAGTGGGGTGGCTATCCACGCCCATGTCACTCCATATGAGGTATGCGACCCAATGAGGGCGTGGGTTGGGCGAGAGCACCGCCACTTTATAAAAACTCTGGAGGATCTGGGTGCTTGTCTTAGCCAGAAACTACACTTTGAGGATGAGCCGGCAACCATCGAGAATCACTTCCGGGTGATTCAGGAGTTCTGACTGTTCTCGATCTGTGCTTTCACAAGTCTTAACATGGAATGTATTCTTTTCAGAGCAGACAGCTTTGTATCGCACTGATATATCAGTTAGTCAAGAGCTTTGGGTTTCTAGGCTTTGAAAGAATAACTGTATGCTGCCTACAAAACACTCATGAAATACAAGAGAAGACTGAAGCTTAATGACCAACCTTGTAAAACTTTTAGCTGCCTGACATTAAGCCTTATTCGTTGCCTCAGCTCTGTCTGATATAGTATGATATTTCTTTTACATAGTCTGTTTGGAATGCGGATATGCTTGTAAAATCATCACCTCCCTTATATTCAAAGGAATCTCATTTCCCACAGCATAGAAAAAGCCATGAGAAATCTGAAAGTGCTTATTATTAATACATTTAATTCATGTTGTTAAATTAAAAAGCATGGATTTTTGTTCAAGTATGTATCCATTATTACGGGGGAAGCCGTGGCCTAATGGTTAGAGAGTCGGACTTGCAATCCAAGGGTTGTGAGTTCGAGTCTCGGGCCGGCAGGAATTGTAGGTGGGGGGAGTGAATGTACAGCGCTCTCTCCACCCTCAATACCACGACTTAGGTGCCCTTGAGCAAGGCACCAAACCCCCCACTGCTCCCCGGGCGCCGCAGCATAAATGGCTGTCCACTGCTCCGGTAGTGTGTTCACAGTGTGTGTGTGTTCACTGCTGTGTGTGTGCACTTTGGATGGGTTAAAAGCAGAGCACGAATTCCGAGTATGGGTTACCATACTTGGCTGTATGTCACGTCACTTTCACTTTCACTTTCACGTATGGATAGTCTTGAATGAAAAAAAAAAAACGCATTTCCTTTAGGAGTCCTGCTTAAGCATATAGTCTTACATCAGTGGATTTATCAGACGTTCATGTTCAATATTTGGTGTTTATTTTATTTGATAATCAAATAAAAAAAATCCAAGGATCTTCCATTAGAATCAAATGTACAGAATATATTTTTGGCTAGATGGAAAAAAAACTAATTAAAAATATTTTATTTACTGACTTGTAGTGAAATGTTTTATTGACTGCTTGAATGGTTAGCATCTCAGAAGACTCTAGGTGGCGCACTTTATTTGGATTGTTCTCTTGAATACATTTTATCACATGAACGTGCTTTTTGCAATATCCTCAATGTAATGCGATGAATGTACTTCTTGCTTCATAGTCATTCCAGGCTGATGTAATTCAATAAAAATGTTGAAATGTTTGAGTGATCTGTTTAATTAGAAATAATAATTTTATACATTTTTAAGTATTAATTTAAAGGATGCATTTCAAGTTGACACGAAATGAGATCGAGGAAAAGTTACAACATCAAATGCTTCAAACACTAGACACACACACACACACACACATATATATATATATATATATATATAGTGAAAGGCCATTTGCTTAACAACATTTTTATTATCATCATTACTTATTAGCATGGAAATTTTGAGGGAAAAAATAGATGACATTTCAGAAGTCTGACATGTCAGAGCTAGGAAATTTTAAATAAACCAATGGTGTTGTACGAGGGATGTTGTCTTATTTTCAAAATAAAATGTAAAATGTTACGAGTCATAAATCAAAAAGATACAAAATCTATATTAAGGGTACATCTCTTGACTGTCAATGGCTTTATTAGAATTTGTGTAAATCATTTGAGCATCTTTTATTCTGGTACATATAACTCAAAATACACAGTTTTCATCATGAAATGAAATATCTTCAATTACCAGTTTCCACTAATCCTGCTTAAGATAGAAAAAGAATCGAGAAAGTTTATCCCTTAAGTGTCCTTACAAAGTTTATCACAAGCATTTCTGCAAATACCACAGTGACTGCTCAGAAATGCTCTCCAAAGCCCCGTCTATTCTCTATTGAATTCCAGCTTCAAATACCTCATGGCCCTTAAACATTATTGAGGCTGTTTCCCAGGCAAGGAATAGATTCAAGTTTTTCTTTAAGATGACGGCATACAGCAAGCACACGACCGTGACAAGAGCCTCTCGTCTTAGGAGACAATAGCCCTATTATGATTGCAGACTGGTGACATCTCTGGGAAACCGTAAGGCCCTGAGCATGCAAATACACATGAGCTCTTCACACCTCTTTAAACAGAGAACAATAACCGTAGGGCTCGACCTTAAGACTGAATTCTGCAATACTAACATTTCCAGTTCTAACAGCCACTCAACAAAATATTACACCAATAAACCTTAAGTTGTATTTGTTGCATTACTACACACTTTCTGATGTGCAGACGACTTTCCACCACAATATCCTAACATCCATTTGCCTTCTTTCCAGAATTCACACCCTGTACTTTCATCACAACCAAACATACTTCACTATCTGAAAATAAGTATATAATTTCGACAATAACAGCCAACTTTGATAACCCATCTTTTCATGCCCTACCTAATCCAAGACCATAAATATAACTTTAACACCGTTTTCCTTTCTAAATCCCACTGGATACATATACATCTCCATGACCAAAAGCACATAGAAATAATTTACTTTAAATACAACAGGCCATCAGTTTAAAGGGTGTGCCAGTATGTCAATTAAAACAGGATAAACATTAACAAGAATACATCCACATAAATGTGCTGCACCGGTATTACAGAAGATCAAGTCAGGTTGTTCGGCTCAAGCATAGAAAAAAAAAAATGCAAACAAAGGCACTCGAGAAATACACACTGGTAAACTGTGCAGTTACAGCTAACCCTGAGAACAAGGCTCGGAATGAACGAAGACTGAACCCTCCAGCAGTTAATAGCATTTGCTTAGAAACACCTGTACAAAAAAAAAAAGGTAACAAAAACCCTGAGTTACCTCAGATCTGTGCATAGATAAAAACTGTCATTTCAAGATTATGTATATCATAAACCATCACAGGCATTGAGATATTAGGCGCCTGCAATGGGGGAATGCTAGAATGTTGCTTAATAATAGTTTATTATACAATAAATTGGCAATAAAAAAGGAAATATTTAAAACAAAAATCATTTTAAAACAGATACAGTTGATTTACTCAATTTAAAGCTGTTAAAAATATTTTCTCTTATTTTAGTGACACAAACACAGATAATAGAGGGTTTAAGTGCTTTCCTGCATTTCTTTAGTCATTATCAGGGAGGAAGTTCTGTGACCAATACAAACACATATTTGTGTAATCCAGGGTGTGTTGCGCGTGTTTGAGTTGAGTCACCTTTTTACGAGCCCACTAATGTGTCAATGCCACCAGAAAGAAGAGGATGCAAGACAAAACACGCACACATACACCGAGAACATTCCTGCACTGAACCTTTTTAACAGAGACCATCGCATTTAACAGAGTCTAATCATACAAACTCTTTCTGATGTTGAGACACAAAGAGCTAAGAGACTCCTTAGTGTGCTCAAACACTCTCATCCTTCATTAAAGCAGGATCACTGAACCGTCTTTTTCAAATCCCTTATTGTTGAAAATCCCTTAAGTGCAGGGGTAACAGAACTGAATGGCAATTAAAATATTCAAATGAATAATTTAAAATCCAAAGATGACAGGAAAAGGCATCTTGAGACAGGACAGCAACATAGATATTTAGATTCTCACTATTTAACATTACACTTGATTGGGCCCTTTTGGTTGGCCAAAGGATGCTGAAAACAGCATTAGAACAGAAGCGTGTTTGCTGGTGCTGTGTAGGGGCCAACAAAAAGGACCAAAAATGCTATTCAGTGCAAGTGCGTTTCCCTTTCGGATCAACACAAGAGGTCACCGTCGCCCGTGGCTGACATGTCCTCCTCAAAACGAAACCTCTTGGTGTGCGGTGAGTCTAGAATGTTCTCTTTGTCTTCAGGATCCTCAGGTGGTGCGGACCACTTCCCACCGAAACTCCTTTCCCGGGGAGTGCGTGGGGTCACTGGGATCGAATCAGAGCCTGGACAATGGAACCACAGCCAGGGATGGGTCATGCAATCAGCTGCACTGGGACGATCCCTGATAAAGCAGGGGAGAATTCACGTAAAGGACTTTGATATGTGGCTGAATGGAAAACATTCTGATACTATTATGCTGAAACAGTAAAGAGTAATAATAAAACCAAAGTACATTAATTAGTTGATGACAGCAAGTGGAAATCTACCATCCCAAACTTTTTGCTGCAATTTTTGCTTAACAGTCTGATCTCATTTAATCTCAGTTGCTTTCAGGCTTAAATGTTTTCTGCAAATGTGTGAATGTCTGAAGACAAAAAGACAAAAAAAAACTGGACTTTATACTTTGTGATAACCAATAGTTATACAATCTATGGCAATGGGGAAAGTCAATATTCAGGAAGTACTTTGAGCCATATAAGAATGATCATTGGACAAGTTAATCTGTACGCCTATTGAAATGACTTCATTTCTGAAACTATGTTATGCACAATAAAATGGTATGCCCCTGAATAATTACCACTCTGTAAGTGGGAAAGAGTTTTTCCCACAGCACTTATCATATGACTCTTCATCTAGAAGCATTAGCGTACATTATATTGCGCAGCACTGAGCTTGGCAAACAAGCTTCACTTCCTCTAACTATCTGAAATCAGACTCACTCTGGTGCTTTGACCAGCAGTTTCTGGATGAAGTCGACAGCCAGTTCAGACACTCTTGAGAAAGCCTCTCTGCTGTAGTCCACGTTCACCTGGGATACATTCAGGAAGGTCTCCTGTTTATCCTCGCCAGCGAAGGGAGACTCTCCTGTCACCAGCATATAGGCGATCACGCCCACACTCCTAATATCAACAGACACACAACCAGTTAAAAACCAGCTTAAACATCAACATATGACACCAAGCATGAAATATCTCTTGTTAGCACAAAGTCTTTTGCCTCTAGTATCAGACCGTCCTGCTGCTGCCTCAGCTGGTTTTGATCACGCTGGTCTATTGGCTGGTTTAAGATGGTTTTGTGGCACATTTTAGCTTACCACATTCTAGCTCATTTTGAATAAAATTAAGCAACACTGATGTTAATAAGAAATGTTTTAGAGCACCAAAGCAGCATATTAGATTGACTTCTGAAGGATTGTGTGACACTGAAGACTGGAGTAAAGATGCTGAAAATTCAGATTTACCATCACAGGAATAAATTACATTTAAAATATATTCAAATAAATATATTTTTAAAACATCTTTTAAAATGTATAATAATATTTCACAATAATAATGGTTTCACTGTATTTTTAAATACAGCCTTGGGGAGCACAAGAGAAATCTTTAAAAACCATTTATAAATATTTTACTGACGCCAAACTTTTGAACAGTAGTATATTTTGTTCCTTTACTACGCAGAATATGGTATGAGCATGTGATGGCCAGACTTTTCACTACATTCAGAGTTTTCCATGAACTAGGAGTATGAATAGAAAACCAGTGGAATTTCCATGACCTTCTTCAATTTTATTAATGTCCCATGACTTTTCCAGGTCTGGATATGAGCCTGTGGGAACCTTGTATATTGAAACACCTGATGAAAAAGATTAAGACTCACCAGAGGTCTGTTGCTGTGGTGATTGGTTCATAGTTCAAGATCTCAGGGGCTGGATATATCATTAAAACAAACAAACAAAAATTCTCACTGAGCATGAACTCTTCTGTTGTGATGAGCCCATGAATACAGAGATATGTGTGAATTTGAAGATGAATGGCACTGAATAAACCTTACCTACATACTCAGGGGTTCCCAGAATCTCTCTGAGCTCCCCAGAAGAGCCCAACCTGCGGGCCAAGCCAAAATCCACTATCTTTATATCCCCCAATGGGCTCAGGCTCGTCAGGAGAATATTCTGGGGCTGAATGAAAGAAAAGCATTGACTCAATAATAAATAAAAACTACTGTATTTTAGAAGAAATATAGACCATTTCATTTAAAATGTGTCCAATGAAGGTATTGAAGGCAGCCGTGCATCTGACCTTCAAGTCCAGGTGGACCACGCTGCTCTGGTGCAGCAGGTGAACTCCCTCAAGCATCTGTCGGATCAGACGGGTGATCTGATCTTCGGGCAGCAGCTCCTCTGACATACAGTGGTCAAATATCTCACCACCCGCCGCACTGGCGCACAAACACATTCACAGTTATTCTTAGCACTGAGCTCAACAATTGTTCCGTGAACTGGGCGTACAATTGATATAGCTAATCATAGCACTCACTATTCCAGCATTAGAACGAGGTCATGATCGGTCTCATATACAGAGTGCAGGTTCACCACACGAGGGTTGTTCTTTGCCGCCTCTAAAACAGCGATCTCATGAATGACCTCCAGCCTGCAGTCGCGACCTCGTCGCCGCTTCTTGATGAACTTTGCAGCGAAGACTTTCCCTGTGGCCTTTTCCGCACACCTCTTCACCACTGCAAACTTCCCCCTGAGGGAGACAAACAGAAATAGAAAAAATATAGAGAAAGAATAAAATGAGTATAATGGAGGAAATTTTTTAAGTTATAAATAAAGTACCTTAAGTTCTAATATCGTTTTTTAGGATGCACTTTAAAGATGTCACAGTTTGCATGCAATCAGTCACACCTAAAGCAGTTCTCTCATTCACACTAAAGCTCTTACTGACACAGATAGTTATTAAATGATTCAAACCCTCCATTAGATGTTCTCACAGCTTAATATCAGGTTAGATGACTGATGTGGGCCAGTCTTTACTCTAAAAACTGCAATTACTGTCACAACATGAACAGGTGAGACATTAGGATATAAGCATATACTCAAATCAATCCCACAATTCTTTGGACCAGACTGTAAACAGATTTCGTTATAATACATTCTGTATCATACTGTGCTGTACTGTATACCGCGCATACTGTATCCATTTAGATCTTGGAACCAAGTCAAAGCAGACAGTCAAAATCAAAACTGTAACAAAGTATATACTACCTATCAAAAGTTTGGGAAATAGACTTATGTATTAACCAAGCTTAAAAAAATTCAAACTGTAAAAACTGTAATACTGTGAACTCTTTTCTATTTCTGTATATTTTAAAATATATAACAACCATTACCCCAATCTTTAATATCATATCCTATAAAAATCATTTTAATATGCTGATTTGAGCAACATTTCTTCTAATTATTAATGTTAAACAAAGTAGCTAAACAGCTACTTGATATTTTTGTGGAAACCATGACACTTTTTTTCAGAATTCTTTGATTATTAGTAAGTTTGGAAAAACAGCATTTATTTGAAATCCTCTGTAACATTTAAATGTCTTTACTGTTACTTTTGATTAATTTAATGCATCCTTGCAAGAAGTAGCTATTTACTTATTTATTTAAAAAAAAAACAGACCTAAAATGTTTTGAAATGTGTATATCATTATGATAACGAAAACCCTGCGTATGAATAGAATCAATACTGATATTTCCATGATTTCTTGGCATTTAAATCATTTCTGTGATTCTCCCAGACCACGGAAAAATCCCTGACATTTCAAGGTATTTTCCAATGCAAGTAAACGTCAATAAACTAATAGTCCAGATTCAAAATGAAACTGCTCTATTTGAACAACTTTGCATGTCGTCATCTCATAAAAACCAATTAATGTATTCACGCTCATATTTGTTTACTTTATTTCCAGAGAACTGCACCTTCCTCCACACAAACAAACAACAAAACATCTCCACACTGAAGAGTAAAACAGTAAGTGAACTGTGAAATAATTTCCTGTCAAACAACATAGCCAGCAGCATAAAAACAACCCGAATATGGCTGTATGCAAATGGTGAGAGAGAAAGAGGAAGAGACCAATGTCACTTCCTCTTTCTCAGTATTCACAGTACAATCTACAGCACAGCACAAAACTGGGTCTGGTTCCCACATGGGTTTCCTTCCTCCAAGACCCAAAGCCGTGCTGTGGTCCTTTAGCAGACACACACACACACATATTAGTCACAGTTCAGTGAGCAAGGCCTTTCCAATCCTGAATAGCTAAGCAGGACAGACTCCATACACCAGACAACCTTCAGTCCTACTCACTCTGTGAAAAAATAAACAAAATAAACCAGGAACACATCTATCCTACATCATATGTTGCCTTATGATTTGGGACCACAATACTTCCCTTAATGGTAATGATGCTGGAAATATTACAACTATATGCACATACCCAATGAGATTAAATAACAAGTACATTTTATAAAGCAAGGATGTATTAAGTTGATTAAAAATGACGATTAAGATTTGTATATTAAAAATTCCATTCATCAGTCAGTCTTGAAAAAACATTAATCACAGTTTCCACAAAAATATTAGGCAGCACAACAGTGCTCAACATTGATAATAATAGAAAACGTTTCTTGGGCAGATGACATATTACACTAGTCAATATTTGAAGCGGATCAAAACCTTTCATCAAAGTTGTCCTAAAAACCAAAATGTGTTCTTATCTTAGGACAACTCTGATGAAACTTTTTGATCCACTTCAAATGTTGACTACTGTAGAATGATATCTTAAGAATCATTTGATACTAAATTGTAATAATAACTATTGACATGAAAACATGACATGAAATGATGTGTAGAGCAATAAATTGAGACTACAAAAACATGATATAGTTCCCTAAAACTACTAAGTTATGGACAAGTACTTTATTTCATCAGAATTTCAAGATATGACAGAACAGAAACCCATGCATATACATATTTAGTAAATTTACAGACAGATTAACATCATCATGTGAGCAGTCACTCTAATGTTCACCAACATACATAAAAACTTCATGACAACATCAAATGAAACATGGAAACACTTAACAGAAGACATCTTTTAGGTAATGGGGAGTATTTTACACACCTGCCCAGAACGTTGCTCATGTCAAAAACGGCGTCCAGAGGATCCGTGTGGATGTGAGTGTGGATCTCTGACAGCAGAGCCGAGGATCCACTGCGACTGTCCAGCCTCCTCCGGGCCATCACTTCCAGAGAGTGTCCCACAAGTGTCCAGTCAATCTGCAGACCGCTTATTAACACTAAACCAGCACTCTGCTCATGTTAAGACTCGCTACGAGGGGAAGAAAAAAAACACCCACTGCAACCGGCCTCTCCACTGTGTTCTCGCCGTCAACGGAGAAAAGGCTTTAGTAAGAGTTTAGTTCGAGATTATTCAGAAAGAGCCGACAATAAATGAAGTCGCTTTAGTGGAGTTAACGTTAGTCGGTTGAGTTTGAACACGATAACCGATGCTAAGAGCTTCCAGCTAGCGCAGATTAGCTCATTTAGCTTTTTTAAAAAAGAAGATACCGCTAAAACTCCCAGATTAAACTTTGTTCTTTATTTAGACAAACGTTCAAAGAGATTCGCCTCATTTTGTTAAAAATACACACCGACCGACAGACAGCGCTGTGTTTAACGCAAGACAAAATCACTCCACTAAAGTTTAGAACGGACACCCCCTTCCTCTTCTCACGGGAACAACAGCGGACAAACTATCTAATAAACTCTGAAAGGAGCTGAACGCAAAGTAAACGCTTGTCTGGCTAACTAGTCCATGCTGAGGCAACTCGGTTTCCATTCGTAGATTCGCCTCTTGTCCACCGGCTCCACGGTTTCAAATTCTGCTCTACGTCACCACTATCGTCATCTGACGATCGTTCGAATTGCGCCCATTGTACGAGATATAGATAGATAGATAGATAGATAGATAGATAGATAGATAGATAGATAGATAGATAGATAGATAGATAGATAGATAGATAGATAGATAGACTCCAAATGAATGAATGTTCTAAGCAATGCATATAGGTATGAAGGAAATAGGTAGGTAGGAAATGTACACAATATCTTCGTGGATCATGGTCTTTACTTAATAAAAGAAAAATAAATCATTTTGATTTTTAATTTTCATACAATGTATTTTTGGCTATTGCTACAAATATACCCGTGCAACTGGTCTTGTGGTCCAGGGTCACTAATGATTCATTATAATAAACATACTACTCATGCATTTGGTAAACAGTAATTATTTTAGTTTGAGTGTTCAGCTCCTGCTTGTCTGTTCTGCACGCTGTAATACTGTCGGGTGCCGAGGAACTGGACCTTTGTAGATCTGAATCTTTGGGGTTTCTTGTCCATCCAGTTGAGAATTGAAGTACTGGACTTCGGAACATGGAAAGACAAACTGAGTAAGCTGACATGTGCAGTTTGATTGGCCTAGCAGAAAGATAAAATGTAAATCATGGCTCTAACAACACTTTTTAAATCTGCCAGTATTGTGTCAGGGGGAAAATTACCAGTATTTACCAAAGAAATGAAAGCAGAGTCACAAATCATAAAGACAAACACCAAAAGAGACCAGACTAGGACTCAAATCTCTGGTACATTCAGTGCAAAATATAATTTAAACACAGGACAAGACTGACATACATATATTACAGCTATATACAAATATGGACACATCATGGAACACATGCAGGTTCATATTTTCACCAACAGTTTTCAAGTGATGGCTCTTTCATCAGCATCATTTTACACAATCAGTGACCCATAAAGTTTAAATTACAGCGCAGATGAAGTATGAAAAGAATGGAAGTGATTTTATTTATTTATTTATTTATTTATGTCCCCAATCCCATCCCACCCCTGATTAACAGCAATTTCTCATGCAAATTAAACTAATCTGGACTCGTGTTGTTTCACTAATTCCAGCATGCAATATCGAGCTATGACACAACGCCATCTAAGGGTCAAACTCAGGTACTGCTTCTTTGACCCAGCATGCAGTATTTTATCCAAGTATCAATTACATAGAGAAAGGAGCTGTTTTAAGACAAATCCATATCATAGGATCCGTGCTTTGGCCAGATCTGCATTTGTATGGTGTGAATGTGTGATTTCCTTGTATTACTGTGTGTGTGTGTGTGTGTGTGAGGTCTTGGGAAAGGGACCACAGAAGAAAACTACATGTCTGTAAACAAGGGGTGCAACTTGTCACCCAAAAAACGAGGAACTTTTCATCCTTTATTTTAGTGTTAAGCTTCTATCTGTGGTTCATTAAACGGAAATTCCTGCTCAGAGATTATTCCATTATTATGTCATATTTCCAAAACACTTCATACCACTTGTGCAAGGGTATTTCAGTTTGGCTTGCTGCTCCCTACACATGTTAAATAGTTCTTCTCATCTTTTTTCGTTGTTTTTTTCTTTTCTTTAATTTTCCAGAAGAAGCTTGTTTACCTTTTTTTTTTACTGGTTTTAACCACTGCAGCCCTGGTTTTAAGTTAATCCAGTGGACTGCACACATCACCATGTTATTAACTATACCCAACCATACATTTTAATAAAGACAATTTCAAGGCCACTGTATGTGTCTGTCTCCACAGTTTAGAGCAATAGGTCTCCTTATGATGGACTCTAAGAACAAATCTACCTTTCCTGATGCACAAAAATCTGTTGCACATATTGCACATGGTGATCAGTGTTTATACATTCATAGTTTTTAGTAACATTTGTGGGTTGCATAAAAGATTGAAGTGGATTAAAAAATGTGTGCATGTAACAAAATACTAAGTGTTGGTGTCTGTTAGTTAATCAGTGTCGACCAACCAGAGTGAATTACATTTACAGCCCCCTGGAACAGTCTGCTGATAAATGTCTTGCTCAAGGGCACAAGAGGTGATAGAGGAAATTTCTAGTTCACGGTTTGAACCTAGGACGTTCAGGTTGCTATTCTACAACCACTACATTTGGTGCAAAGAATCTCTATAAGAGAGTGTGCATGCTGTTTTGTGTGTTTTCATTCTCTTAAAAGATGGAAAAAAAAGTTTCTGAGTTGTGTTTTCAGAGCTGCAGCCAAGATCAGTATCATTTAGGTCCAGAGTCAGACCCCTCAAAACCAAGACCGCCGAAGTGAAACCTCTGAAACCAAAAAAGTTGGTCTTAACTGACATCATATCTCCATGACAAAGCCCTGCAGCAAAAACTATCACAGCTTTGTTCCTTCAAACCCTACATATATGAACTAGAATGACTACATTACTGTAATGAAATATCTTTGGACTTAAAAAAGCAGCTCATTCAAGAACAAAAGGCAAAACCCTACAGTGTAGATCAAAATGTACTGGTCCAGACAGAAAAACCAAAACCAGGTGATCAAGACTCCAGCTCTGATTTCTGTGAATGTGTAAGTCTGTTTTTGTTTGAGGAATTGAATGCAGTTACTACAGGATTTTGATTCCATACAGTATAGAGCAGGAGTTGGCACATGCCCAGTGAGTCATTTGATGGTATATATTCCAGTTCCGTAGAATTTGACAAAACAATTATAGAAGTGTCCAGTTACCAAGGTCATAGCGAAGAGTGAGGGATGAGAATGAAGCCTGCATGGTAAGCCAGGTTGTGGAGAACTGGGAAAGAAAAAAAAATCAATAGCACTTTTGCTGTGATGGAAGCTCACTCAAGACCAAAGGTGCTGGTCTCCTCCACAGCAGTGAGCATCTTCTCGTAGAGCATGGAGAAGGAGGGGTAGGGAGGGAGATCCAGGCGGTTAAAGCAGGTGTGAGCCCTGCACAAACATATAAAGACAATGTGGCATTAGCTGATTGATCATCAGTGTGGATTAACACATACAAGTTACTGTAATGTCATTGTGAGACACTAGACATAAAAAAATGCTCAGAAATACCGTGGGAGGGAGGTCACTTTGCCCCATTTCTCCACACAGAATCGACGTGGGCCGTTGCTGCCCCGCAGAGAGGCAAAACCCTCATAGGGAATGCTGGAAGTGCCTGTAACAAACTGGAAAAAAATAAAGTACATGTCGACTTGGCTAATTTCACTGATCTTACGGAGTCAGTAATGTTCTTTTTCAGTAAGAGTCCCTTATGCTCACCAAGGCTGCATTTATTAGTTTATTTTTTGTAAGTTATATTCATGAGCTTTTTGTACCTTTTATTTTGAGAGGACAGTGGAGAGATGACAGGAGAGTATTGGGACGGAGAGAGGGGAGCGGGATCAGCAAATTATTGTTTGCTTAGAAGAAGTTTCAAAAGAACAGCATTTATCTTTTAAAACATTATAAATGTCATTACTGTCACTTTTGGTAAATTGAATGCACCTTTGCTACCCAAAAGTATTAATTTATTTAAAAAAATAATAACTTCAAGCCTTTTGAATGGTAGTATATCAAACCCATTCTGTTTGTGAGATCTGGGTGTACCTGAAGGAGTCGTAGTCTCTGTTCATTGTTGAAACGCTCCACTGCAGCCCAGAACCATCGAATCACTATGTGGTTATCATGGTAACCTTCAAAGACAGAGATAAAGTCACATTATGATATCCTGCTCTAATACATACATTATAATATCCTGGTGTAAAACAACACCTGAATCTCTTCCGGCAACATACCTCCTCTGTATTCTGTATGGCTTCTCCAATCGGCTAGGTCAATCTCCGCTGTCCCAGCAATGACCAGCTCCAGCTCTCGTGCATCAAACACGGAGACGAGTCGGACGTCCACCACCTGTGCAGTCACATGGTCTCAGATCAACCAGAGTTAAATCATGAGTCATTAATATTCACAGACGCAGATGACATCATACCTCATAGAATCCTCTCACGAGACTCTCGGTCTGCTGGGCCACACCTCTCTCAATCCGCCACTTCACCATGCGTTCAATGTACTCTTTCTTGTTCTTGTCTGACACAGGGATGCCAGACCCACCCGGCTTCAGCTCACGCTCTGTAATCTGACATAAAGAAACCTCCAGTTCACTCTCATATTATATCATTTCACAATAACCTTGGCTAACTAAAATAGATTTAACATTTCTAAAGATACTTGTACTGGCCGGTACAAAATTTGCAGAGATAAACTTGTTCTTATCACTTTTCAAGTGCTAATTCCATTGTTAAAATGTTATGATTGGTTCTTAGAGTGTTGCTAGGGTGATTTGGGTGGTTACTAGGGTGTTGCTAATGAGGTTTTAGGCTGTTGTGGCCAGGATGTTTGCATATTTGCTTGTTTATTTGGATATTTGCTGGAATTGAATATAGTTTTTTACTAACTGCCTGGCGAAAACTACAATCATTTCACCAAAAAAGCAAATCATTTCACTTAGAAAACTAATATATAGAAAAACAGAAAAAATATGAAAAGTATGTTTTAATGTTTTTTTTTTTTTTTAGATTTGTTTTTGCCATTTTGCCTTTATTATGATAGCACAGTGTGGATTAGATAGGAAATGAAGTGGAGGGGAGGGATTCGAGATCGGGACACACCCATAATGCAAACACTAGGCTATTGCTCCAACTTTTTTCATTTCATTTGATTTTAATGTTTTACGATAACTAAAATAAAGCTGAAACAATATGAAATATAAATATTGGATGAAAAACTTACAACTCAAAAATTGAAACAAAAAAACAAAATTAATGCTTAATGGACAATAAAATGACAAAAGCACATAAAGAATACTACTTTGAATTTAAAAAGAAAACTGAAAATATAAAAAATGTCATTTTAATATTAATTGCACAATAATTATTCAAAATATGCATAAATACTATTCATAATAATACATACTAACGGTCTACAAATAATACTAAAATAACACTTTCGCAGATATGTTACTCTTGTGGCCGTTTAGGGCTTTTCTAGATGTAAATGTAGAATAGTGCTCAAATATTTACCATCAAATATTGAGAGATCAGCTAAATCCCAGATTAGTCCTCTAAATATACTTGTGCTATCAGCCAACACACACAAACACACACACCCATAAGCCATTAGTACCTGTCCAAACACCTCCTCATTGACAGTAAAGGTGAGGTCTAGCATATCCTCAATGTCATTGTCCTTCATCCACTGGAGGCTCTGATGGAACTCCTCATCCAAAAACTCTAGATCACTCAAATCACATGGACTGCAGAGAGATATAAATTACATATTTAGTGACAGAATTAAACAGATGTTACATCCTCAAGAGCTTAAAAGTAAAGACTCACATGCAAAGAAGGCCTTTGTAGAAGGGTCGGGTGAAGAATGCATCCAATAGGTACTGATGAATTAGAGCAAGCCCCAGGATGCGTCCACTGAACCGGAACCTATAGAAGACAAGGTTATTAAAAATAATAATAATAATAATACCCTTTGGACATTGGTTGTAAATTCAATTCAATTCATCCATCCATTGATCGATTACCATTCATGATGGTTGTCCACAAAGGCTGACATGGGGCTGATCTGCACAGTGTAAGTGTCATTAGCTGAGTATTCAAATAGTCCATAGTATGGGTTGAAGAGCTCACGGGAAACCAGGAAGAAGAACTCTCTGGATGGACCACTGTAGTCCAGCCTGAAGAAAAACAGACGGCTATATATAATGCACTGACAGTTTCCAATCAATGCACAAATATATGTAATAATACTGTAATGTGGTTTAGGTTACAAAATGTAAAATGAACTAAAGTGGCATCTTCATTTAAATTACAGCTACAGTTATGAGTCAGCTTTGACGTCTGTATGAGATAAACACCTGTTGTAATGTAGAAACGTCACTTAAATGATCTCAATAATACCAACCCTTCTTCTCCAACAAAGCTGACGTAAAGCCTGCTTCTCTGGAGGTCTTTGCGAGAATAACACATGATCTGGTTGAAAGCATCCTCCAGCAGGTGGTCTCTTCTAATTATTAACCTAGAAAAGTAAGTTAAACCCCATTAGGACACAATAAACCAGAGGATCCAGAGAAGGACAGATTAATTTAAGCATATCAAAGTGTCTCCCTATTTGGTGCTGACAGTTTATCTTGATGCACCATATGTCTAAAGATCTAGAAACAACCAAGTTATTTAAAGGGATACTCCATCCCATAAATGCTTGTTCGTCTTCGGAACACAATTTAAGATATCTTAAATTGTGTTCCGAATATGAATTAAGCTTTTACGGGTTTGGAACGATATAGGGATAAGTGATTAATGACAAAATTTTCATTTTGGGATGGAGTAACCCTTTAATGTTTACAATGCTAATTTCTTGGTAGAAATGCAAAATAAAGTTGAAAAAAATGTGCATTTATCAATATATTTGACTTATTTCAAATATTAGACTCCATCGGACAGAATTTCAGTTCTTTCAACAAACCACCGAACTGGTGGACATCAGATGTTTGTTGTTGATGGAGAATTATCAAATGTTTTTGAAGATGGAACTCACTTCACTTTTCCCGGCCCCTGGCCATAGCCCTTGGTTTCCATTTTGCGGTAAAAGCTTCTTAGTTTGGCCTCAAAATCCCGCTTGTAGGGTGCAGGGGCTCGAGCATTGGCTCGTGGAGTTCCTGTGAGCAAAAGAAGATGTGAATAGATGGAATGAAAAGTGGGTTGAAACCTACCTTGGCAAATCCATCCACAATGCAAGGCTCTTCCAACATTTAAAAGCAAATATATCACAATCAGAATAACTGTTTTAAACTCATGCATGATCAGGTAAACATACAGATTAGTCCACCCCGGGGATCTTCCACTTTTGTTATTTTTCATTATATGTTAAGTTTCATTATTCAGTCTTGTAATGGCGGATACAAGGCATGAAAAAGGGGGGAAACAGGGAATTATTTGTTAAAACGTGAGTCCGGGTCATGTGAGATCTCACCAGGGGAGCTCTGTGGGGAGGCATGAGAGTAGCTGGAGAGCAGTAAGGCATTGGGCGGCACATAAGACATCACTTCCTCTTCAAACAGGCTGCAAGGAGAGAGGGCCAGGTAACAGGTGTGTGTATTCTAACCTGAGCTAGGTGTACAAAGTCAGGCCATCATAAAATATGCACAGCTTTGTTTTTTTTACATACTGTGTACACTACCATTCAAAGGTTTTGGGTTGATTTAAATTTTAAAGATTTTTTTAATGTTTTTTTGTTGTTGTTGTTGTTGTTTTGCTTTTCTTTTTTGAAAGAAATCTCTTAGGCTCATCAAGCCTGCATTTATTTGATCAAAAATACAATACCAACAGTAATATTGTGGAATATAATTACAATTTATAATAACTACTTACAATTTTAATATATTACAAAAATTTAATTTATTACATTACAATTTAATTTATTACATTTTATCAGGATTCTTTGATGAAAAGAATGTTTAAAAACAGCATTTATTTAAAATAGAAATCATAATTACTTTTATTTACTATAAACTCATCTCTGTGTTTTTATAATCATATTTACTGTTTCTTTTGATCAATTTAATGCGTACTTGTTGAGTAAAAGTATTTACTTCAAAAAAATCTTACTGACCCCAAACATTTGAACACTAGCGTCCAGTACATACACAGTCAACTAATGCATGCCTATCTCAAGCAAAGGCAAAAACAGGCAGGCATGTGATTAGCTGTAATTAATATGATGCAAAAGCCGTGCACACTAACCTGAGCAACATAACTAGGTCTGCATCACTGGACAGACGGGCCAACCCAGTTGACCCTTCATTGCGGATGAACTGAACCTTCTCTCTAAACCAAAAAAATAAATTAAAAAAGGAACATTTTAGCATTTAGCACAATCTCTTAAATGTACAGTATAAATTCTGCACTCTGTTGACATCTGTTGTTAAAACACAAAACGGTAGGAAAATGTACCTAAGGGAGTGGTTTCTCACGAGCTCCGGCTGTCTTTCTTGCAGAATCTCAAAAATGTTGGGTTGTCTCAGAAATGCGACAATCTTCTCATTATAAGCTGTAAAAACAGATGTGTAATGTGTTATGATATGTCAGTGTGTGCACATTTTGTAAACATGTGATTGCACACTCACCTACAGGCACCAAGTCCTGATACTGACTGTTTCTTGACGACCGGCCCTGGATGGGAGGACTCGGAGAGCGAGAGTCATCTGCCACCTGAAACATGAGAGGAGGCTTCACGATTTCAGTGTATATTCCTAATGACCAGTGTTGGGGAAAGTTACTTTTAAAAGTAATGCATTACAATGTTGAGTTACTTTCTTTAAAAAGTATTATGTTACTAAGTTACTTTTTATGGAAAGTAATGTGTTACATTACTTTTGATCTACTTTTTAAAATCTGGGCAGGGTTTGCTTGCTTGTTTTTAATATAAAAAAGTTATTTTACAAATGTAAAAGCCCTTTTCACAACAAAAGTGAAATAAATATGCCTCAGGCTGAAGGAAATGTAAATTCATGTCTGAACAGTAGAGTGCGCAGTCATGAAGAATATGAAGAAAGTTCAACACTATTCTGCAATAACAAAAATGAAACACAAATATCATTCTTATGGTTGAATTGGAAAATCAGGTCAGTAGCAAAGACTATGGTTAATAAAATGGGACTAAATACATAAATTATATTTGTCTTATTTAATATTTAATTATTGCAGGGTTGTATAATATTCTAAGTTTGCGTTTGACTGTTTTCATTTATTTTGAGGAATACTGAATCTGTTTTTGTACAGGTAAGATGAGTAAATACATGTTCATATTTAGTCTAGAACTATAGTAAGCATCATGTTCACACAGCGCACACAACGCCTTTGCACTTACTCCCGATTTCTCTCAACATGGCAACACGAGAGCTGTCAGTCCAGACATGGTAAATAAATTAACTGGCATTAGTTATTTCAAAAAGTAGCTCAGATATTTCCTTCTAATTTAAAAAGTAATGTGTTACTTTACTAGTTACTTAAAAAAAGTAATCTGATTATGTAACTCGCGTTACTTGAAATGCATTACCCCCAACACTGCTTATGACAATGCCCCATTAAAGTTTTTTGAGATACAAGCAATTAATTCAGTATTATAGTTAGAGAAACTAGGATATTAGACAGCACATTAAAAAAAAAAAACACGTCCAGGTGCAAAGAGATTTCACAGAACTGACAAAATGCTCTTTTGTTTAGCACTTTATTTAACTCTACCATTCAAAAACTTATGGCAGTGAATGTGTATTACTGAAATCTGCACTGTATACAGAACTAGAGTTCTCACCTCTCCTGCACTGTGGCTGCGCTGGCGGGACAGGTGCTGTCGGTGAGCCAGCAGGCCGCTGGACCGGGAGTTCTGTAAGGGCAGCCGTGGGTCAATAAATGTTGTGGCACGACAGTTATGATCCACAAAGAAGGGCTGTGATACATAAACACATAGACAGAGAGTGTGAGTATACAGAACGGACAGGCCAATTAGAAAAAATAAGACAAGCATCTGTTCATTGTTCCTGTCAGAGACACTAATTAAGGCATTAGGAAGCCCACCAGATGGGCTTACATGAACATCCTAAACTCAGCTTTCAGTTTCTGTCACTACATTTTGTCGCATTAGACTACTCATATGCAGGTCTAGAGGCCCCTAAGAAAGAACAGGTGCACATCTCCCAAGGGAGAAAAAATACAAACACACCTTCCCAGTGTGGTCGTGTTTCATCTCCCAGCCCCGTGGCAGCTCCAGCTGCTTGTTGGAGAACAGATTGAGGAAGTTGACAAGGTCCCGGTTGTGCTGGTACCGTTCGAAGTGTTGGACGTCCCGTCGAACTTTACTGATCATGTGCTTCAGACATGTATTACTTGTGAACATGCGATAAGCACTCTAAAGGGAAATGAAGAAAATAAATCAGAAAATTATTGTTAAAACAACTCTTAATACTTTATTCTGATTGGCCAGTCGAATCACTGAGCAATTAAATATTTTGTTATAATGACCTGACATGGATAGTTGACCGTTTTCTGTGGCAATATGCCACTGCTACAAGTCTCATTTTATTCTATATTTTCTCTCATATCATTGAAAGTTAAATAGCAAATTAGCACCATTTTGCAACAACAGTTAGTTACCAAATGCAGGAAAAATGACCTGAGAGAACTCGAATATGAAATGTAAGCATGAAACTTTTGTTAGATGGCTAGAAGCTCAGGGGTCCCCATTTAATGCAATAAGACAAAAACAGAGCTCAGAAAAACAAAGTGAGAGACACAAAGACCTAAATGACACAGAATTTAAAATAGAGGAAAACATTTTACAATGTAGCTAAAATGTATATAATACATAGAGAAAAAAAAACATATTGTGGACACAAATTAAGAATTAGTTCCCACAACTTGTGAATTTGTGGCACGTTCTCTTGTTTTTCCCTCACGTGTTTTGTGTGGTGCTCTGTAGCTTCGTAATAATGCCGGCTATATATTATCAATGGCTTAGTTTAAGGTGTGTGTGTGTGTGTGTGTGTGTGTGTGTGTGTGTGTGTGTGTGTGAAGCACTGATATCTGTGTCTCCGTGTGCTTCAGCTCACAGGATTAGAATGCAGAACAGAGAAGAAGTCTGGACTGGAGAGGAACTTTGCACCAGGAGACTGAAGCAGCAAAGCCAGACGAGAACGTGAGTTGGCTTGACCCATAAAGCTGTCCCTTCGGTATTCTACACGAGAACAGACACATCAACAAGCACAGACTGAACAAAATCCACTCATTCTACCCAGATTATGCCATTTTACATTTATCTCAGCATACTGATCTTTTACTTTCCCAAACACCATCATCTGTAGTTCTCACTTTGATTGCCAGCTTACCACCGATGGAGTGGGGCAGCAGTTCTGTCTCTTCAGAAGGAGGATCATCCACTCTTTGTTCCTCAGACCTTTCACTAGTCATTGTTCGACGAATACTCTGATACCTGCCAGAGAGACAATACAGAAATCACTTTTCTTTTTTTTTTTTGAAAAGTATTGCATTACTTTGCACAATCAAAATCCAAGTATAATTTTTTTCATTCCATTCATCTTGTCACAATAATTTCTTTTCAGCTATTTTCTTTTAAGTGGACAAAAGGTTCTTGAATTTGATGTAAAAATCCATGCTGGGAAATCTATCGCTTCACATGACCCTCTCATGAAATATCAGGATTCCTACTGAAATTACTGCATTTTGCTCAGTGAATTTTGCATACAAAGGTGAATGTGACCA
Organism: Cyprinus carpio; assembly: GCF_018340385.1. Taxonomy (NCBI): domain Eukaryota; kingdom Metazoa; phylum Chordata; class Actinopteri; order Cypriniformes; family Cyprinidae; genus Cyprinus; species Cyprinus carpio. The sequence goes on from NC_056605.1 coordinate 17,406,546, forward strand.
CACCTTTGCTCTAGCAATTTTTGCTTTCAAGAACTTCATAAGAAGATTAATGTATGGTAAGCCTGTAAAGAATGATCTTAGAATGTTTTAAATTTAGTCACAATAACATTAGGAGAATATTCTGTTTGCTGGGTGTCCTTTCAGTATTAAGTTCGATTTTCAGCTTTGTAATATGACATGTGAAAAATATAAGTTATTTATCTAACCTGCGGTTGAGTTGCTCCATCTGCAGTATGGAGCTGGAGCGGGTCAGACCCTGAGGAGCAGGTGGGCCAGTGGGGTCTCTGCCATGTGGTGGGTGCGGTTCACATGATCCACAAAGAAGATACGGCCATGACTGTCAATACGAGCCTCCCAGTCTGAGAAAAGAAAGGTGGGAAATCAGAATGGCGAGTAGAGTGTGATGGTACATTATTATGCTGTCAAGCCGAAATTACATTCAGTAATTTGGCGAAAGTGTCTTTACAAACAAACAGATAACACATAAGCAACGTGTTTACACACACATAAAAGACACGGAAGCACATGCAGACATACAGAAACACATACACACACTCACTAGGAGGTAAGGGCTCGTCCACACGCTGGTATCGGTGGATGTCTTGTCTTACAGACGGCAGAGAACTAACATGCTGATCGCCGTTGATCTGAGGGACACCTGCAATATTTTACATACAGCATCAGGATGTATTCTAAACTCATATTTGATTCCTTTTCTATCTTAAAATGAATTGTCAAGTGAAGGGCAGCTCAATGATTCTGAGAATACCTAATTCTGATTCTATCTCAGTAATGAAGGTCTCAGAATCCACAGATTCTCCATCTACTGATGGCATTAACTCCTCTTCTTCTTCATCCTCCTGTGACACACCGGCTGTCGCCTCCAGGCTCCATCTTCTGGACATAGTGTCCTCAGTCACATCTTCACATTCCTCTTCCTCGTTGGCTGATGGTTCTGGTTTTGGGGCGTCCCTCTCTAGCTCATTGTTTGGGACGGTTTCTTCAGCAACCTCGTAAGTTGTGGGTGGGTCATCTGAAAGATCTTCTCCCCCTGGGTCAATGGCTGCCTCTGCCCCTTGTTCTGCCTCCTATAAAGATCAAGTTCATAGAGAACGATTACCTTCCCCTCTCTTTGTATTTATTGGCATCAAACATTTCAGGTCAAGTGCAAGGGTCAGAAGATCCAACACTCAATCATGTGACATTTATTATTTTGCTCTACCTATTAATTCTATCAAAAGTACATTAAAATGCTGTTCATACATTTCTCTATCTATTCATAAAATCATTTTATAGGGGTCATATGATGCAATCTCAATTTTTCCTTTCTCTTTGGAGTGTTATACGCGCTCTGTGAATAAAATAGATCTGTAAATTTGCAAAGACTAAAGTCTCAAATCCAAAGAGATATATTCTTTATGAAAGTTAAGAGGCAACCACACACACCCTAAAACGGCTCGTTCTAACACGCCCCACATCTCTAAATCATGATGTGGGAAGATTTGCATAACGCTGTCCAGATGTTCACGCAAAGAAAGAAGGCGTAACATTTATTCTCTCTGTAGTATTGTTGTTGCCTCCGCAGCCATGTCATGGAGATGCTGTGTGTTTCGTTGTGAAAGCGAAACTAATTTGTTTGGCCTTCCAAAAGAGGACGATATCTGCTTCTTCATGCCTACAGCTGATCCGTGCTGGTCGCTGAGGAAATACATCAACTTTGCGATGTGGATCGCCGGATCGGCTTTCACCGTGGATGAAGTGGAGTCCAGCCCGGGGTCATCCTCAAGCTAGCCTCCGCTCACTCAGCCCACTGTGTGTGACGCTGTGTGTTTCGTTGTGAAGCAAAACTACTTTGTTTGGCCTTCCAAATGAGGACACGACTAGAAATCAGTGGTTAAGTATTTACAACACTGTTCCAGAACAGTTCAACACAAGTATTCAGATGTGTGCAGCACATTTTATGGAGGAATGTTTCCTGATCTGCCGGCTGTTCTGACTCACAGTACATTTTTTATATTGAAAGAATTTGCCACTGATGATTTAGCAGTGTAGAGTAGCGCTTGTTGTTTGTCATTTCTCTAATCACAAATGCAGACCTGGTTTTATGTTTATGCAGCGCGATGCAACGCAATGCGTTAAAAGACAGATTAAGTTATTATAATCATTATAATCAGAATAATGTCCCCACTGGATGCAACAAATGCTTCGTTTGTAATGGATTTTATTGGTTTTGTCTCGTAGCGCTGGGAGACGGCATCACAGTATGTTAAGGGGCGTAACATTTCCGTCACATGCTTGAGGTATTCGGCCAATCACAACGCACTGGATAGCTGGCCAATCGGAGCACACGCTTTTCAGAGAGATGAGCTTTGTAAAAACCGACGCGTTTCAGAAAGGCGGGGCATAGAGGAGGAATAATAATGTACAGTATATGGAAAATAATGTTTTTTGAACCTTAAACAATATAAACATTTCATTACACCAAATACACAAAATAATGTTCTTTTTAGCAACATCATATGACCTCTTTAATTTATGAATTTTGATATTTTAGGCAATGGAAGGGTGATTAAACTGTCATTGTATCATACTGAAGAATAAACATTGATTAAAAGAATTAAATTCTTGAAAAGCAAACTTTATTAAGAAATTTGGCATAATCTTTTATTATTATTTCTTCAAAGTCATGTGCTGCAACCAATATGCAGATAATTTGTTATTTTTATTATGAAGTAGGTGGAAATTTTTTTAAGTAAAATGTTCTGGGTGATAAATATTATATATATTATAAATATTATATATATATATATATATATATTTATATATTTATATTTTGTTTTCATTTTAGTTTTGTTTAGGTTTTAGTAATTTTGTTATGTAGTAATTTCTATTAGTTTTAGTTTTCTATGTTTATATTTATACACGATTTAGATTTTTGTTTTAGTAATTTAAGTACTTAAACATTTTTATTTCCAAAACATTTCTAATTTTGTGGATTTTTATTTTTCATATATTTTTATCATTAATTTTTGAATGTTTTAATGATTTTTTTATGATTTTTATTAGTTTTAGTTAACAATTAAAACACTGTTTTAAACTAGATTTGTAAAAGGACTGAACACTTAAAGATAAACTCTTAAATGTCATTGACCCACTTAAATAAATTAAGTCTTCTTTCAGTTAACCCTCAACTGACCTGAGAAGCAGACGCAAGGCCCGGGCAGCAGTCAGATGCCATTGAAGAGATATCAACTTCAGTTGCCAGCTCCTCACTGGGTGCCACCCCCTCTTCCTCATCCTCTTCCTCTTCCTCTTGCCTCTCTATCAGACTGGCGGTTTCCACCTCAGCCACTGAACTTGGCACGACCTCTGGCTCAGGAGCCACCTCTATCCCTATATTCAGAGTCTCTGTTTCAGACTCCATGCCAGCCTCTTCTGGAGGTTCCTCTACAGTTCTTTCAAACACAGGTTCTGTAATTGGTGGTTTTGGGAGGGTGTTTTGAGTCCTTGAAGCACTATTAAATGTAGGCAGCGTAGCCTCTGTAGCAGCGGACCTTTCCTCATCTTCATCTGAGTCAATATGCAACATAGCGCTGAGGCGCGTATGTGTGGGAAAGCTGGATCGTAGTTCGGGAGAAGCTGCCAGGCCTATCTCCCGGGCCCTTAGGGGCATCAATGGCATCAAGCTGCTCACTGAAAGAAACCTGGAGCGGGTCAGGTGAAGTAGGGGCTTCATCGTCCAGGGTGGTACCATACATCTCTGTGTCTGGGGAGGTAATGCTGCTCCCTTCCCCATTTCTATGGGAACCCAAGGAGCCGGTGGGGGAAGGGCCTGCTGATGGGACAGGGAGAGGATGGGGCAACTCTTCATCATCCGAAGGGGTTCCAGGAGCTCCATTGAGGGCTGCTGCCAGAATCGTCTCAGGAGAAATGTCCTATGAGAAGTGGGTAAAATTATTCCAAAACCATTGAAAATGAACAGCTTAGTCAGCGTAAATGTGCATGTGATCTTACCATCTTGGCCCATAGATGTAACATCCACTTTAAAGTGCATTTGACCGCTCACATGATCAGTGGCGAACGACGACAATAGAGAGAAGCTCAGTGATTGGTTCCTGAAGCCATATAAACACACACATTTATTTACACATATTGAGTACTGTTGTAAATTTTGGAGTTGGTAAGATTTGAAAAAAAGTCTCTTATGCTCACCAAGGCCTGCATTTATTTAATCAAAAACAGTTAAAACCGTAATATTGTGTAATATAATTTCAGGTTCAAAAGTTGAAAAGAGTGGTGCTGCTTAATATTTTTGTGGAAAACTTGATACGTTTTATCTTTTTTTTTCTCGAGCTTCTTTGATGAATAGAAAGAGAACTGCATGTATTCAAAATAGAAATATTTCTTAACATTACACAAATGTTTTTAATGTCACTAATGTCCTTTTTTTTCTTCAAATAAATGCAGTCTTAGTGAGCATAAGAGATTTCTTTCAAAAACATTTTAAACAGTCTTCTCAACCCCAAGCTTGTGTTACAGTAGTGTATTACTGATCAGTTAAACTGTGACTAAAATCAGAGTTTATGTTCAGAAACATGTTTGTTTACATAAATGACACATGATATTGTGGTGATGATCAGATGAAATGCTGCTATGATGCTCACCCTGATGCGTGTCTCTCCGCAGCATCTGCACCGGAATGGTCAGTTGACCCAGAAAGCGCTTAATAATTGGTCGACTTTTAGCAAACTTGTCTTTAACCTCAATCACTAAGACGTCTGTCATAAGAGCCACAAAAGTGTGTTTCTAGATGGAAAAACAGAGAGAGAATTGAAAAAAAAAAAAAAAAAAAAAAAAAGAATACTATCTTGGTCTGAACTGTTCCAGCACTTGTTTATTTGCCAGTGAATGTGTCTGTATTTTCATGCCCTGCATTAGAGAGTTTGTTTCTCTTTGCATGCGTGTGTGTGTCACCTCTCCATGCCACACAGGATTAGTAGTGTTAGTTGTAATGCCAGATCGTCTCTATTGGCCATGATGAGAAAATTTTGGAAAGCAACTTCTCTTGCCAGGATGAATGCTCATCTTCAAATACGGGTCTGGATTAAAAAACATCCCCTTCTTCAGCCCAAAGCCCGGATATCTAAAACAAACAACAGTCCAGTTATCAATAAAAAACAGCTTGAATAAATCTGCCTGTAGGATAACAGCATTATAAGTTATTTGAAGAGTATGCAATCATCATTTGATCATTGCCCTTCTGTCTTACACACAGAAAACGCACCTGATAGAGTAAAGCTGACCAATTTTTCGGCTGCTGTCCGAAGCTTGCTGTCCTTCACCTTGACCCTCGACCTAGAATATAGACTGATATGAGAGACAACACACACCTGGCCTTCTTATGTAATAAACACAGACTTACAATGATAAATTTAAGCAGAAGCTCCCATATCTATATGACTGAGTTCCCTATTATATCACCATCCAGCGACATGATAAATGGCCTGCACTTATGGGAACAGAGAAATGTCTGACCTTCAAACACATGTGAGGATGCAGTCAAACAGCCATTTAGCACTTAGCACCTCATGTACTGTATAACCTTTACCAGTCCAATCATAGTCTGGCCTGTAGCAAACAAGACAGCTGCAGAACAGTATTTTTAAATCTTACTGACCCCAAACTTTTGAACTTTGAATGCAACTCATGCAGTTTTCAGCACACAAAAATAGCTCATAAAACACTGGATATATCCAGTGTTTTTGTGAGCTATAATGATATCAAAAGAATAATGTCTGCATACACACACACACTGACCGAGGCTCTGGGGTTCTTGACTGTGATGCAGGGAGTTGTGGCTCTCAGCGCACCGCTTACTCCATGATAGTACTTAAAAGAGATCCTTGTCTCAGCTAGAAGAGATAACCAGAAAAGTGCCAACATAATAAATCTGCCCATCATATTTGTAGAGTCAGCGTGATATTTTGTACCAATAGAACATAACACTTCCTTTTTTATAACCTTAAGCATTGCTAAAATGTTCAGTATTTCAAACTGAATTCTGGGCACCAAGAATGTAAAAACAAGTGAATGCAGTTTCAAAATTCTTCTGTCTAACCTCCTAGTCTATTAAATATTTTATAAGATCAAGGTGGAGGTCAGCTGTTGGCTGCAGTGTCACTCACCTTCAAGAAAGTAAGGCCCTGCCTCCAGCCTCCAGAAAATCTGACCACACTGTGTACCGTTAACCCCACGGTTCTTGCAATCCCACATATTTGATGGACAGGTCTCATCTGAAAAAAATTTAATAAAAATAAAAATAAATAATTGTATATACATTTGTGTGTGTGCATGTTTATAGCAGCTGACATTAAATCCATTCTGGACATGCCACCTGTCTATTTATTTTCATGTGGCAAATTGGTGGTACAGAGAGCAGAATAAACCCAATTAGCAAAACAGCAGCCCATGATGATGGCAAATTTCACTAGCAATACAGATTCTTACAGTGGCAGTCTAAATTACAATTACACAGCATTAGTCATCTACTAAAGAACAAATGTAGGGCAGATTACACTGAAGCCATTACTGAATGTCTGCTTAGTTGTCGAAACTTGGAGCCCCTTAGTGATAAGACCCTTGCGAAGGTAAAGTTTTGCTGGCCTTCAATTCAGTGGTTAGTGGCTTTATGCCCAGATGTATCACTTTGCTCCAGTCTCATATTTTTACCATGACAGTGAGGATTTGTGATCTCAGTGTTTAAGGAGGAGGACTGAAGGGCACAGCGGGTGAATGGATCTGTCTCTCATAATCTATAAACATGTCCAACAGCATGTATGGTAGCGTCCTGCTACTTTTTATTTAAATTCTACTCGTATGATATTGCGTCTCTATGTTGTAGCTGTACTTTTGTGAGCATTTTTGAAACTTCTTATGTAACTGCCTCCTTAGGATGAATTACTTTGTTTCATTCATACTAATTTGCTTTGGATAAATGTGTATGTTATTATTTTAATAAATGAGAATGTATTTGATTGCCAGTTTGCTTAAATATAAGTTTAAATGGGCTTGATATTATGGACAACATGAATAGAAAGCTGCTTATTTTGTGAGCTGTGCTTTATACATCACTACACTATTGACAGTAAACTACAAACATGACTGTGAAACTGTGAAATTTCGCTAATGTGACGCACCTTTAGTTATCTAGTAGGACATGCATAATTTATTTAAATTTCATACAATATGACTAGATCAAAATCTATTGTAAATCAAGTGTATAAACTCAATTACCCCAATTCTTACCTATGTGGTACATGCCAATCCAGTCTGTAGCATCCACCTCTTCCTTGATATCCCATGTGATGACCAAGTTCTGGCCCCGGCCCAGAGTGAACTCTAAAGTAGAAGCTGTGAGTGAGGATCGTCCTTGAGAACTGACCAGGTCCGTATCACTGTTGGCTCTGAGGAGTCCAACTCCAGGCCTGCTCGGCTCCACACCGCGCTCGGCTAAGCTCCGAAGATTCTCCCTGAGTGTGTGCCGCACATTTGGGCTCCGTCTACGTCCTGCAGACTCCCGTGTGGCCAGGTGATCCCGCCCCTGAGGCGCCATGCCTGGACGCCGGGCCGGAGCGGGGCCCTGGACGGGAGTACTGCTGTGGCAAGAGAGGGGCGAATGGTGGCAACTGTGTGGGAGCTACACGTCTGTAAACTGGGTGAGTTTTTGAGGAAAAAGCCGGAACGATGGAGAACCCTGACCTGAATCCTGGATCAGAGCTGGGCTGACCTGTAATTGTCTGGACATACAGGTGAAGGACCAGATAGGCCTGTCTTCTGCTATTACCACTTGGCTGTGGTAATGGCTATTGACCTTAACGGTCCGAGAATAAGGTATTTAATTAATCTTTAATGAATCTAAAAGAGCTTAGTTATTTCCATTGATTGGCCAGTGGGATCCAGCTAGCAAGCACAATCCTTCTCGGGTCCTAAGAGAAGATCATCAACACATTCTATCTAAGAATACACAATGAAAAAAAAGAATATATCTTTAATTCAGATATCTCTGCACTAAGGGTCTTTAAAATCTAATGAACAGGCGTGAGGGGTATGAAAAAAATATGGGAAATGGTAAGGAAAGTGACAAAGAGAGAGAGAGGAACAAGGAAAGAGAAAACTTCAGTAAAGAGAAAATACTCAGTACAGTTAAATGTGAACAGTTATTATATAACATAATTATATATATATCATTTTGAGATGTACATCACTGAAATTAATGACAACTTGCAGTTCAGTAAGTGATATGTTTTCCCTAACCACTATAGACGATTGTTAATTCCAAAGTTATTTTAGAACTATATTTTAAACTATTACAGCATTCTTTAATATTTTTGAATTAGCTTTTATTTTTATATTTTTCAGTTTTCATTTTAATTGTAATTTAAGTTTTAGTAATTTTGTTATTGCTTTGTCATGTTTATTAGTTTAAAAAAAAAAATTATATAGCTTTATTTTTTATTTCAGTTTTTTAGTAATTATACTAATGTACCTTTAACTATAAATCTTATTTATTTGATTTATTAGCCGGTGTAAGCACTTAAGTCCTTTACCAACGGTCAAGTGTTCATCTCATTTTTATAATTTTTTGTATTACACTTTATTTTCAGATTTTATTAACAATAACACTTATTAATTTATTAAATGACTTAAATTTCAGCCAGTGACGAACTCTGAAATCTGAACTCTAAAGTCTTTTGGACTAGTTGTCAAAAGAACCAGTTCATATGAGTCATTTGTTCATGATTTTAACTATACTGGTTGGTTTTGATTCCCTGAAAAGAATCAGTTCATAAGAGTTATTTGTTCATGAATCACTGGTCTACGCTGGTCACGTATTAGTTTCATGTGCAGCCCATGGGGAAAACTCGAGAAAGGCCTGTTTCCATCTTGTGAAGCTGCTCAGGCGGTTAAAATGCACCCAAGAATTCCTAAACAAGCAGCTATACAGACAAATTAAAGAAGTTTATCATAAAAAATACTTTGAGGTTACACTTTTGGAGAGTTTTCCAAATTTCTAAATAGTTGCTTTTTTAAATACTCTAAACCTACTGATGGAAGGTGATTATTTCTTGTGTATTATAACATATCCTGCTAGAATATATGTTTTTCTGCTGGATATACAAACCACATTCAAACTCCATACTCACTAACTTCTATACTGTGAACTTTTAATAATCTATTATTCACCAATACTGACCAACATTAAACTGTACTTACATAGCGCCCCACGTATGTGCTGCAGTTACTAATGTGGATCACTGGATTGTACGTGTACAATATGTGCCCTTGCTTTTTTGAAACATTTTAAATTAGAAGTCTTACACTGCAGATTAACAGTGTATTGCATGTCTGAAAACTGCTTGAGCGAGCGTGCATGTGTGTATGAGTGCGTTACAGGAGGTGAGTGTCAGCACCGAGAGTTTCTGCAGTGTTTGCATGCGGATGACACCTGATCTTACAGCTCATTAAATAGTAAATGAGGTCTGTTCACCTATGCATAAATGCAGTGTTTTGCTATCGCTATACAAGGAAACCCCTCTGTGCACTAGCGGAGGTTACTGCAGTCTTTGCTTCTTGACATAACGGGCACCTTGGGAAGCTGGCACAGAGAATGGCACAGGAGCGGAACTTGTCTCCACTCGCTATAGACCAAAGACATTCAGCAACAGCAGACACATCACAAGTATGGAACTACACACTACTGACTGTTTGACACATCTTGTCAGCTTTTTAGGTGTCATCCATTAACAAACTCAGGACTGCTACTTTCGGCTCAACATGGACGTACCAATTACTTTAGAATGATTTATAAATATTTTCTTCACAAACATTGTAAGCGTATAATTTGTAAGGCTTTTGATAACCTTAGTGGTTTCTTGCATCTGTTGCAGGGGATAATTCTAGAAAAGGCAAAGAACTACATGGGGTCTTTCTCATATGTCACGAATAATGGATAATGTAATCAAACATTCATTCTGCCATCTCCTGCTCTCCCTCACAATCTCAGCCATCTCTCTGCTAAATGAAAATGTGATGCAGCATTATGAATATAGAATAACTGGGGGAGTACTGCAGCATCAGTAATAAGGATATCAAAATCAGCCTGCAAATTATGCAGTGACTTTCAGGGAGCTGACTTTTTAAAAAAAGGGATTTCTTTAGGCATTTTGTATTACTAGATTACTTAAGCTATATGGCACTTATTACGATATTGCAATATTGTGGTGGTAAAGTTCATAATAATAAAATATAAAAATAAAAAAGAATAAAAAAGAAAACAAAACTCATTGTGCGGTTTTTTGACTGCAAAAAAAAACAAAAAAAAAAAAAAAGAAAGAACTAAAAAAAGAACTAAAAAAAGATCAGCTACTGTTGCATATGGTTGCCACTTAAGTTTGTTAGGGTTTATTTGGAATGGAAGACACTAACTAATTTGTAATATAACTATAGGATATCTAATTGAAGTATAGCCTATATTGTTTACTTGTATGAAAATGAACGCATATAAACTTAACACCGCTTTAATCTCCCACCCCAATTTCATTTTATCAGCCTCTTAATATTTATTTATAATAATATTTATTTATTGGAGCATTTATTTAAACGTTGGTCTATGTTGTCGAAAAAACAATAAAAAAAAAAAAAAAGAAATAAAATATTTTTTAATTTATTTTTATTTACTCAGCAGAAGCGTAAGGTATTACATCATATGAGCTCGATCTTCTCTCCTCGCGCCACTAGGTGCGATCCAGCAGATCTTCACATGAAGGTTTTTTTTTGTTTGTTTTTTTTTATTAGTATCTGCAGGTAAAGCCCAGCGCGCACACAAATTCCACAGAGCCGTGACGCCTTTTCTCACGACACGCATCGCATGCAGCGCTATCAGATAACGCAGGGAATTCCCTTCGTCATGTATTCACACATCATTGACTCTGCAGAGAATCAGCATGCTGCATTAACATAAACCATCATCAGCGCATATGTATTTCTGAACATCTGAGTCAGCCCAGCTAATGCACCGTTATTACATCTAGAAAAAATAGATAACTTGCGCAAATGAAAGTCAAGCACAAGATGTAACTAGGCATTAAAAACAGCTGAATCATAAAACCATCTCTTTTAACATATCGGCTGCACACTACAGCATGCATCATAACCACAGTACATTGTGTAACCGCGTACCTGCGCATCAACGTGATGTGTCCATGGAAAACGCAAAAAAAAAAAAATCCGCGGCGCAAAGGCGAATAACGTGCGTTATTAATGCTCTTTTTATCGCTCTTTTTTTCCCTCTTTAGATTTCGCGTTGGCAGCGATGCGTCGCTATTTTCAAGGCCTCTCTCTTCATCCACTGTAGCGAGATTTTGTCGCTTACCCGAAGCAGAAATCACGACTGAGGGGATAATTCCCTTCTGCACAGGTTGACAGATGCGCTATAACATCCTGGATTACAGCGCGATCTATCTGATCTTACGCTACTGAAGACTTGATCTCAACGCCTGTGTAATTACACTAGCAAACGGTGATGGGTTTCCCTGTGGACGTGACACCCGCTCCGGTCCGTCCTCGCAGCGCGTGCAGCGGTGGTAATAAAGCAGTTATAAGGCGCTCCGGAGCTGGAGGCAGTGTGAGAGCGCGGCGGGGTGGCGACTGCTGGGGAACACATCTGTCCTGCACACACAACACGAACCTCTGTGGTTACACCTTCACATCACATGTGCATGGACTGATCAGTCCAAGACATCATTATAATGCAGATATAGGCTAAAATAAATTGTTTGCTGTACGATTTGTTACTTTGTTTATAGGTCTGTTTAGGGGAGGTGAAGTAATATAGTAATGATTTTATTTGTGTTTCAAGGTATAATAACATTCCCATATCGATTTATATTTATCCACAAAATACATAGCTTGGAAATCACATTATACTTTTAATAGCATGACACAAGAGTGATATAATCTTTATACCCTAGTACAAAGGATTGTTTAAACACATTTAACACAAAACTATTAAACTGAAATACAATTTTTTACCAGTGAAAGACTGTAAATAACGCAGGAATTATAGATTTCAATAACACTTTATAACAGGGTTCAATTATATTACATTATGCAATTGCTAATTTGAATTATCAATAACAATAGCCTACTTCTACAGCATTTCTGAGTTAATGTTTAAAACTATGAACAATAGTAACATTAAGCAGCTAAAAAGTATAGTAACATTAAAGTCCCACTGAAACTAAAAACCATAATTCCGCAAATTACTGCAATTGCAGGTTTCAAACAGAGATGGCCACAAAGAGGCAAAACTTATGGACTGCAGCTTTAAAAGCAGGATAGGCGATTTGGTTCAAAAACATTTTTGTTATGCTGGTTGAAAGTCTCTTCACTTCCCGATAGCAATCACTATGTTAAGTGGTCTAAAATTATTTATTTGTATTTATATTGTCTGTGGAAAGCATAGGACCATAAAATTTTCGTCCAATTACAATGTTCGGCCTGAACATTACGACAGGCTGTCCTGCCTGCCTGTCAAATGTGTTTGCATACCTCTGTGCACATGATACATCATCAGCACGTTCAGGCGAGAAAGAAAGTTGCGCGCAATTTTGTCATCTGCCACTCTAAACGTTTGAGCTCTTTAAAGTAGGATGGATTCTGATTAGCTGTTAGTGTCATTATCGTTTATCGGCTGGAAAATAAAATAATTTTAATTGAAAGTAATTCCAATGATATCGTTAATCTCTCGTTATTGTTATAATTGTGTTGTGGACTGCAATTATTTTAAATTTAGAAGAATTTCTTTTTTTTTTTTACTTTAGGTTATCGTCATTAATACGGGCTTTAACATATTTAAAAATGGTGTTATTTGAAAAATTGGTTTGCATTACTTTGAACAAAACTCATGGGGGAAAAAAAGTTGAGTCCTCTGGTATTGAAGATTAAGGGCCACATTTCCATTCCACTGTAGATGAATCTTTTCTTTGATGTGACTGTACTTGACTCTATAGCCTGTTCTTGGTTGAGGACAGCATTGGTATTCATATCCTGTGGTTTATTCTAAACACTCATAGACCTCGATATTACTCGAGACATGTGTTTACATTAATTCTGTGCCATCCTCAGAGTAAATACTGATGACTATCAATGAGCTGTATGGGCCAAATGATTTATGTATTTATGAATGTGAAGGACCGTTCTGTGAAGCAATTTTAACAGTGCATCAGATATTAGAAGACATTGTGTTTTGATTATATAGCTATCTGTCTTTCAGCTGAGATGAAAGAACTTCAACATCTCCAGTCAAATGGTGTTTTGGCAACTGCAGTGGCCAAATCTCAGCACGACTAACAGCCATCTGTTAGGCTGAGAAAAAAGCAAAATATTATTAAATGTGACTAATTAGCAGGAATTAAAATGGCACTGACAAGATGTTTGAGGGATTTTTCTAGGCATTACTAATGCACATACTGCCCTCTTTTTAAAGGGACAGTGCACACAAAAAAGAAGATTTTAAAAGAACATCATAGACTCTCTGAAATAGTCAAGCTAAAATAAATAAATAACACAAAAAAGACAAAAAAAAAGAAATAATACAGATTGAAAAAATTAAATAAATAAATAAATTACTTGAAATAACTTGAAATCTAATGAAACACAAACAATTTTAAAAGAATATCCTGGGTACTCTTTGAAATGGTCAAGCATAAGTAAATTTAACAAGTAAGGAAATAAAAAAAATAGATAAATAAAACTGAAAATTGAAAAACTGATAAAAAAAAAAAAAAAAAAAACCTGGAAAAAAAAATAATAAAAATAAAAAAAAAATGTTGTAGAATATTATGGTTGGTATTATTAGATGTTGTTATTATTTATTTTATGCAAGAAAAAGTTTTGTGTGACAACCATACCTCAATTTAAGACAAAATTAAGGACAGAACTTTCCTTTCTGGGTTAACAATCCTTAATAATAATAATAATAATAATAATAATAATAATAATAATAATAATAATAATAATAATAATAATAAAGTTAAATAAATGGCAACACACAGAAAATGTTCAATAAATCTGAGAACCAACTCTGAGTAAACAATTTTTATTGGAACTGCAGTAGTGCTCAAAAATTGCACATATTTTTGGGTAAAATAACATGTTAAGATATATAAACACTAAAAGCCACTGACTCCACAACACGTTATTTAACCTGAGAATGATCAATTTGTTATTTCACCATTTACAAAGCTTAGTGATAAACAAGCAATTACCTTGTTATCCTGCACTGTAACAATTTAATTACAAAGCAGGTACACAACATCTCTGACACTTCCTAGCACGTCTGTATATTAAATAACAACAAAAGATGCTCCAGAAATAAGCATGAACTGCTCTAATCACTGTATTAAGAAAAGAATGATCACAACCAATCACAGTGACGCTGCTGTTTGGCCAAACAGGTGCAAGCCAATGATGATAGATCAGTCCGACTGCCAATAGAAGTGCTAATATATAAGAATACATGTGCTGATAGACAGTGCTTCATCACATATCGGTATAAAAGAAGCATTGACACAAGTCTTCATTTACACTCTTACAGTTTCAGTTACTGCACACGAGTGAATTACAAAAGCACCACAAACCAAGCAAAACAGCACTAACTTGAACTATATCTCTTAGTAAACATTTTATAAGATTACACTTTTAAAGGTTTATTGAGAGCAATTTACAACTGCTGATTAATGTTTTCATTTTAAAATATTAACTCAGCTTTTAAATGAGACAAGTAATATCAACTCTTTACAATACAGATATAACAGACGAGTCACTGCAAATATATTAAAGCACAACAGCATTTAGGTTCATGAGGCAGTGAGCTGCATTCTATAAAAAAAGTCAAAACAGTCACAGCTAAACTTGAAGCCCAGTCTGAAACCCTACTCAAAACCAACAGAAATACTGAATTTGTGTGTGTGACACAGAATATGGAATGTACACGCTTGTATAGGCTTTTGTTCCCTCGGATCATATTTTTTTCGCTAAAGGTATATTATGGTTCGACTGAGGTTTTCAGGTTAATATCCCTTCATATTCTAAACCTGTTAATACATCAACATACTTAACAGATATATACATAAGTTTCAATTACATTTTTTATTTGTTTTAATCATTTCAAATCACCTGTAATGGCATACAATACTATTCATAAGTTTAGGGTCAGTAACATCTTTTTTTTTTTTTTTTTTGGAAAAGTTTCTTATTCTCAACAAGGCTGCATTTATTTGATCTAAAAACAGTAATATTGTGAAATATTATAAAAACTTAAAATAAATATTTTCTATTTTAATACATTTTAAAATGTATTTTTCCTTGTGATTTTTAAAGCCAAATTTTTAGTTCTCATTCTCCATTCTTTAGTGTCACATGATCCTTCAGAAATCATTCTAATATGCTGGATTGATGCTCAAGAACAATTTCTTATTACTATGAATGTTGAAAACAGCTGTGCTGCTTAAATTTTTTGTGGAAAATGTTTTAATTTATTGATGACTATAAAGTTCAAAACTGACAATTTTTTATCAATTGAATGCACCCTAGCTGTATATTGCATTCATTTCTGTTCAAATTTAAAAGATCATGCCTTACTGACCCCAAACTTTCAAATGGTAGTGTATTTATAAAACTACATTCCTCTAGGGTCTTCACTATTAATATTTAGCTGCTACAGCAGAGCTATTAACCACATAACAACAGTCTCTATTAAACAAAATGAGCAAATTCTTTGTTACATTTTCACAGAAGAAGCCTTACCAGTATCAATACAAACATTGCTGTCATTGCTGCAGTGTTAAAGAGTTGCTTCATTGTTACATAATCAGGACAGATCTGGCCCTGAATAAGCAGTTCTTGCTTTGAGACATATAATCAGATCCTGGCCTCCAAATATTGTGGCACATCACAGTGAACACCAATGAAAACAATAAGTCACAATCATATTGATAGAAAAAAAGGCAGCCTTTCACACTTTCACCACAAAAACAGCTCAAATTTAGCATGAGGCAGAGCAAGATTGCAACACAGCATAAGAACACAACAGACATCAAAGCTCACTGCAAAATTATTCAAACACACACAGGTACATTCACAGTGCAGGAGACACAATTATGTGCCATATGAGTGTTTTTGGTCAAGTACATCCTGTGAGAGGAGGACGTCTGATTTAAATACAAACTACTCGAATTTACTGACAAACATCCGTCCTCAATGAAGAGAAGGTTAAATTGTGAATGGGTATCAGAGAAGCTGGGGCATATTACAAGAAAGGCACCGTTCTCTCATTCTATTCAGGATGACAAAGTATAATTTCAGCTCTCAGGTAAGCGATCCTGAATCTGCCGTCATGAGCAGATCAAATGATGACAGATCAGATAGATGCTGCTGAGCAATGTGTGAGGAACACAGACAGACCATAAACAGCATTCATCAAACATTACAGTAAAAAAAAAAAGCTGTGCAGACAGCAACAATCTCATGGCTACTGTGACTGTGGCAGTGTTTCTAACAATTTGTCTCAGGTTATAAGAGACGCTATAACCATAAATGTGACTGTGATGTCTTTTCAACACCACAAATTGTGCCCACCGATATAAAATGAATTATCATATTGCTTGTCAGTCCAGTTTTGCGATAACACCTCCAGACGGAATGTTATGCTACTCAGACTCGCCTTACAGCTTGGGCTAATGCAAAAGGGTGTTAATAAGAAGTGATCTGTCTAACACAGAGGTACTCCAGCACCTACAGGCATTACATGTGCATTCAAAGCTAAATGGCTTAAGGCAGAAATGACAGATCGAAGATAGAACAGGCAAACTGATCCAGTCACGCTCACACACAGACATGTGAATCGCAGAAAAGCTCAACAAACACCTAAAGCTGCTTTTACATCCTTAAAAGTCAACATGAAAATGCATTTCTAACCCATCTTACTTCCGTAATGTGACATGTTATTTTTTTTGCAAGATCTGCAAAGCTTGTTTGGATTTTATACTAGCAGTGGCTGGAATTAATTGCTAAAGCGTTTTTCTGCAGCTTTTCAAGTACACAATTGTTAAATAATGCTGTAATGTGATTAAAAATTGTTGATACTGTGAATCAGAATTGAAGCCAAGGCTTCAGTCAATAAAACAGTCAACAGAAAAAAAGAAAAGCCTCGTTTGAAAGTGATAACATTAGTTTAAACAAACAGAACCGTTCCCAATGGTTTTACGATGCATTTACTATGAAACTATGGACTTTTCAGTCACTATCCACACCACAATGATCTGAATCAACACGTAAAATAAAATAATGAACATTTATCTGAATTGCAGCAAATGTAGATGGTGTTCTTACTGCTCCATTTCTCAATATTTAAACAGAAAATAAAAAAAATAAAAAACAATCTTTGAAGTAACATGCACTGATGAGTCATGCACAAGATCAGGAAGTAAACAGGGTCAATTGATAGGGCACCATTTTTAAAATTCTGGTTTATACGGGTAAATGATAAGTGTTATGGCCAATAATCATAACATGGTTGATATTAAAATTATATACAATTTTTATGAATTAGTTAAAAATAAATCAGTAAAAACTGAAATTCTACAAATGAATTTTAGGCATCCTGAAATTATAATGTGCAATATGAAGAAAGAGAATTACTGGATAACGATAAAGTAGTAAATAAATAATTATTTAAAAACTGACAACTATCCACTGACAATGAAATGATACCAAGATATTGTGTATCCCTATCAATTATGACTTCAGGTTGACAAATTAATACTAAATCAGACATATACACTCCCACACCCCAACACACACACACACACACACACACCAGTACAGGCTAGTTTCTCACACACTGATTAAATACAGCCTTAGACTCAGTTTAGTTCAGACCGAGGCTTATAGGGATACTCCACCCCAAAATGAAAATTTTGTCATTAATCACTTACCCTCACGTCGGTCCAAACCTGTAAAAGCTTTATTCATCTTCGAAACACAATTTAAGATATTTTGGATGAAAACAGGGAGGTTTGTGACTGTCTCATTGACTGCCAAATAATTTACACTGTCAAGGTCCAGAAAAGTGTGAAAAACATCGTCAGAATAGTCCATCTGCCATCAGTGGTTCAACCATAACGTTATGAAGTGACGGGAATACTTTTTTTACGTGAAGAAATTAAAAATAACGACTTTATTCAACAATTTGTCTCCTCTGTGTCTCTCCACATCACCGTAGCACCATTTTGGAGAATATCTGCTGAGCGCAAGCAGCTTATGCTCTTCTGTGTCAGCCACCCTGCAAGGATTTGCTGTTTTCATTCAAATCAAGGCATAAATACATGTAAAAAACATATCCTTGTGTCGCGGCTGACACAGAATAGCATCCGCAGTTTGCGTTCAGCTCATATTCTCCAAAATGGCGCTATGGTGATGTGGAGAGACACAGAGAAGACGAATTGTTGAATAAAGTTGTTATTTTTGTTTTCTTTGCATACAAAAAGTATTCTCGTCGCTTCATAACATTACGGTTGAATCACTGATGGCAGATGGACTATTCTGACAATGTCTTTTTGATACTTTTCTGGACCTTGACTCTGTTATTTACTTGGCAGTCAATGGGACAGTCACAAGCTTACTGGTTTTCATCCAAAATATCTTAAATTATGTTCCGAAGAGGAACAAAGCTTTTATAGGTTTGGAATGACATGGGGGCAAGTGATAAATGACAAAATTTTCATTTTGGGATGGAGTAAAACCATTTAATGAGTCTGGGAAACTAGCCTTACGAACAAAGGTATTGCTCATAAATACAGACATACCACCATTAACAAGTATAATACCCTGTACAGAAGCTACAAATGATGACAAACGACAAGTCACATGACTCTGGATGTGCTGGTCCACTGATGTCACTAGTCCATGTGATACCACTGAACACACAAAGGGTTCTAAGGCTGTTTTGGTCTAATCTGGTCTGAATTTATACAAAGCCCAGGTCTTGTTTTAATCTCAGTGCAGACTCACGTTTATAAAGTTGTAGGGAGGTCAAAGGTAGCAAGAACAGACCAAGAGGGTCAGAGCTGCTGACAGGAAATATGTGACTCTGTAAATGTGCAGCGGACAAAAAGAAAGCATTCATTCACACAGAGGGAGGAAACAACAGATGAAGCGTCAGATTCAGCATCAGTTTGCTGGAATAAGTATAAATACAGACATACAGCACTGTTAGAACTTGTGACAACAGAATTCCAGGCATCACTACTGCTCAAATGTTTGGGGTCAGTAAGATTTTTTTTTTTTAATACTTTTATTATTCAGCAAGGGTGCATTCAATTAATCAAAATATACAGTTAAGGCAAGATAAATGTTATAAAAAATTTCTATTTCCATTTTCTATCCATCAAAGAATTCTGAGAATCACGGTTTCAACAAAAATGTTTTCAACAATGATAAAAATATTTCTTGAGCATCAAATCAGCATATCAGAATGATTTCTGAAGAATCATGTGAGTCATGGCTGCTGGAAATTCAGCTTCACAGTCACAGCAATAAATTACATTTTAAAATAGACATCCGTTATTTTAAATTGCAATAATATTTCACAATATTGCTGTTTTTACATTGTATTTTTTTGATTAAATAAATGCATGAAAGACTTATCAAAAAACAAAAACAAAAATCTTACCCCACCCTAAACTTTCCACAAAATTTGTATGTATTTAAATATAATATTTACTATATATTGTAATAATAATTAAGCAACATCATAATCTCAACATCATGAAAAAAAAGCTCTTTGATATGACCATATTAAGCATTCTAAGGAGTAACACTGATGAATATGACTTTGAATATATGAAAAATAAATAACATGAATACATTTGTAAGAAATGCACACAAACCTGCGCAGGAGTGTATCTGTGTTACAGTTAATGAGCAGAACGAGAGCTGATGAGCAGGGGGTACAACGTGATGCCAGCAGGGGTCAGGATCCAGATGAAACCAATATCTGAACAAGACACATACATGTGCACATTAAAATCACTCTTAGAGGTTGCAGATTACTTTCTCTTCACTCTCAGGCAGTTGATCTCTTGTAGAACTAGCTTGAAGTACTTTAGTAACTTGCATGAGAAATGCAGAGGAAAATAAATCTAATGAATTTATACTCTAAATGACGATTACCTGAGATTGTGTCTCCAGTGGATAAGGGAAGGGAGGCTAAGCATCATGGTAAGAGTAAGCAGTGTGGACAGACTAAAGTGGAGCTGCAGATCATCTCTGACATCTTGTAGCACTGATTCTGTCAGTAAAGGGCTGCCGTTACATTCTTTAACCTTACTCTGTCCATCACTGGCACGGAGACCATTTTCTGATTTTTGTGAAACTTTCTGGGGCGCCTAGTTCAACAAAAACAAAATATTATGCACTTACAGGTATTGTAAGCCAATTAGAAAGTCAAAAACCGATAAGTAAAATAAGACATTCATACCAGGTTCAACATGTGGCTCAGTGACCTTTCTGCCATCCGTAATCTAAGCACCTGGACAAAGACAAATAATCACAAGAGATTAAAATCATTATGAAGAAAACTGTACATTCAAATTAGAAAAGAGAAATATTATAGTAAACACAGGTGCATCTAAAAATATTAGAATATCATGGAAATGGTCTTTATTTTTTGTAATTTGATTCATAAAAGCAAACTTTCTTATATTCTTAATTCATTGCACACACACGGAAATAATTCAAAAGTTTTTGTTTTAATTCAGATGGTTATGACTTACAGTTTAGGATTAAATTACAAAAAAAAAAAAAAAACTTTTCCAAATTTCCGATTTTTTGAGATTGCCTTATTATAAGCGTCACTAGGAATATCTTAAGTCAAGCATTCAGCACATGCAAGGACAAAAAAGCACCTCTCTAGGCACACCTTTAATCAACACTAACACGACTTATGGAGTAGGTATTAAGGGTTTGATGAAGGATGGACCGATCACTCACCCTGTAGAGGTGGAGAAGAGAGGAGACCATAAGAGCCAGTGCTCCACATGTGACGCCCTCCCAGCACAATTAAAAAGATAATCAGGAGAATCTGAGAATGAAGACGAAGCGTGCCACAATCCCGGGACACTGAAGGTCTGCAGACAAACACAGAGTCACACACACCACATGGAAACATTTCTGAAAACATCTGAAAAAACATAGTTGTTAACTAAATTCTATGGCAAAAAACTTTAACAGTGTCATCTATTAACTGCACTGGGGTGGTTGTATAACACACACACACACACACACACACACACACACACACACACACACACATAACTTTTTTTTTTTTGGTAATTCAACATCAGGACTTTAGATCAAAATGTAAATTTTATGTCCTGTAACCACAGTACAATACTGTATGCTGTACTGCATTTTATGTTAAAATATTGACTTAATATTTATATTAAATTATTAATGAACATCTAAGATTTAAAGACCATGTTTAAAAAAAAAGATAATCCTCACAAAACATATTTGCATGTGAACTGAATGTTTTCACACACTTCCTTTTAAAGGTTTATGGTCAGTAAGGATGTTCTAATCTCTCTTGAAAGTCTCTTTTGCTCAGCAGGCTGCATTTATCTGATCAAAAATACAGCAAAACCGATAATATTACAGAATAGTGGTTATAATATTATCACAGTATTAATACAATTTAAAAACACTGTTTCCAATTTTAATATATTTTTAAAGTAAAGCTTAACTTTCAGCAGCCATTATTTCAGTCTTGAAATGTCACATGATCCTTCAGGAATCATTCTAATATGCTAATTTGGTGCTCAAGAAAAAAATATTATTATTATATGTTAAAAACAGTTGTTTTACTTAAAAGTTTGGTGAAAACAGCAACGCATTTTTTCATGATCTTTTGATGAACAAGTTTTTGAAGAAAAGCATTTATTTGAAATAGAATCCTTTCATAACATTATAAATGTCTTTGCTATAATTTTTGATCAATTTAATGCATCCTTGCTTTCTTCAAAAAATGCATTATTGAACTCAAGTGTTACTCAACTGACAAGTGTTAATTTT
This sequence comes from Cyprinus carpio, assembly GCF_018340385.1. Classification (NCBI taxonomy): domain Eukaryota; kingdom Metazoa; phylum Chordata; class Actinopteri; order Cypriniformes; family Cyprinidae; genus Cyprinus; species Cyprinus carpio. The sequence goes on from NC_056605.1 coordinate 17,428,737, forward strand.
TGTCTGATGTTTGATTTAGATCAAAACATTTACATTTAGATAAAACATAATTCAAAAATCATCTATTTATTTAGAGCATCTATACAATAGCACTTACTACTAACACTTTTACCTGTGCAGTGGAGCAAGAAAAAAGGACAGGAAGCAGACAAACACTCTGAGGACTGTGCTACCCCAGAATGCAATAGATGAACCTAGCACAAAGAGCAGTGGTGACACTATACGGGGCCATTCCTGCACAGAGGCCTTTGGATCCTGGGATAGGTCCTCCACAGAGTTTAGAGGAAGAGAATCCACCACAGGGAGACCAAGAGAGGACCAGACATCCTGAAACCAGCTCTGCCTATGGTAGAGCAATAGGGGGGAAATTTATATATACTGTAAACACTTTATAACTGTATAATTTGCAGGCAACAATTTATTTGTATTGTCAAAATTGAACAAAATCTCCTGTATCAGGACTCACCTGAGCAGCAGCAGCAGCAGGAGGATGGGCAGCTCTAGTTTTGTGGAGCTGTAAGGATTGACTCATGCCCTCTTGCATTCCAGCAGGATGTCCAGATCTTTTGATGGAGCTCAGCTGAGCCCTGATCATCAGAAGAAGCACTACAGCTGAGTAGACAGGCAGAACTGGACCACAGAAACGCAGAATCTAAAGAAAAACAAATCCTTTTGAATATGAGGAATACACTGAGGTTGAAAGTTAACAGCATGCCAAATGAAATACCACAATGTAAGCAAACCTGCCCAAGCACTTTGGGGAACGAAGTCCGAATAGACACCTATAAAGACAAAATACAAAATTTGTTGCCAATAACTGATAAGTTCGCCTTACAAACAACAAATGTGGATGAACTACCTTGTATTGGCAGTTTGGGGCAGTGTGGAGCTGCAGGAGGGCACTGGAGGCGTTGTCTCTGCGGCTGGTGTGCAGCGTGCTGTAGATTTCAGATACCGAAGGAATACTTTGATGGAGAAAAAAAAAAATTTGGTCATAACCAACACAACCATTAGTACTCTGCCACAAAAACAGAGCTGAGGAGAGCTGAAGAAAGTTGGCTAATTAATCACAAGACTCTTTCTACCTTGCCTTATCAAAGGAGTCTTCATGAAACCAAGGTACCCTCAGTCTGTACACACTGGGCAGTCTGTCTGTATAACACAACACAGATACAGTATCAGACACAGTATCAGTCTTTTAATTCATCACGCTTCATTTCAGGCAGATAAAGCTGAAAAACTGGATACCTTTAGTGGTTTTGCAGTGACTCGTGATTGTTATTCTGAAAGCTTGATAGACCTGAAGGGACACAAACAAATTCATTTTTATTATGTTTTCGGGTACATGTCTTATTTTAATTAAAGACTAGGGTGTAACAGATTACTGAATACAACATCAACCATAGGAACTATTCTAAAGACCATTATGGGATTTGTACCATCACAAAAAGCTTCTACTATGAATGGATATCTGAAGAATAGAGGAATAAATTCTCTGGAGAATCTGAGGTTCAAAGGGAAGGAGAGCAGAACAACGGAATGCTGTGAGCGATCACCTGATGAAAGTCTTGTAGCTGTAGTGTATGAAGCAGCCCAGAGGAGTTAATGCTGATGTCACTAACAGTCAGACCTATAAACCGTCACATAAAAGTTAAAGCATCCACATACAATAAAAACAACTTATTTTTTTTAAAGAATGACAGTGTAAGATTATTACCTTGTTTTATACAGGTCTATTTTATGTTAACAATGTGTAAAAATAGCTCATACAGCTGTCGTTAAGGCAAAATGGGCAACTAAAAAGCACTGCTCTGTATGACAGCATCTGGTAAATGCCTTGAAAGTAAACTGCAAACACAAGCATGCAGTTCAGTGGCTCACCAAAGGACAGCACATGAGGCACCTGCACTGAGACAGTCAAGCTCTCCTCTCTCTGCAGCTCACACTCCACTACAAACTACAATCAGACAATCAAGCCTTTAGAAAGCATCTAAAACATTGAGCTCATCGCAAATTATTCTGACACAGATCATCTAATGCATGTTTTAAGAAGGGAAACGTCTGCTAATGTGGTCTGTCTTGTAATGCGAGTTCATTACGGACATAATAATGTGGACTGTAAGTTAACTTCTAACCTCAGTTCCACTGGGGTTTGAGGCCGTCAATAATGAGATGAGAGACAGACAACAGTTCGCTGATTTTCACTGTAACAGCCTGTAAAGAAACACAGGCAATTTTTACAACAATTTTTATTTTAGATGTGGCTATATAATGTGCTACTGAATAAACTAGAATGACCTTATAGGCTGGAAGAAGTTCTGTCAGAGATGAGAGATCTACTGCCTGAACACTGGGTAATGGGGAAAAATAGATAAGAAAGCAATTTACAAAGCAAATAATATAACACATACTATACAATTTACATTATAAAACAAGAGTCCAAATGAATGTATGGATCAACATGTGTGCAATGCACCAGATTTATGAAAATGTGCTAACTTTATGAGTGCAGATTCTGTACAGGCCTGGTGGTAATTATGAGAATAATTTAAGTGGTTTATTTTACTCACCACATTGAGCCACTCATCTGTGTGCAGCCATACAGCCAGCTGGTCATTTCCTGTTGAACACGTACAGACACACACAGCTCTTAAAAACTGCTGAGAACATTCACAATGAGCATATAAGAAAATCACAACTCATAACACATTTTCTTGTAAGAAAAACTCATAACACAATTTTATACAAATTCACGCTCTTAAACAGACCTAATTTCACCAAATGTTTAGTGACATTTAAATCGAAATGTTACATTTAAATGAAAAAGGTTCTCTGGGTGTGATGCTGTTGGACTCTCTCACCATATTATTACTGCGGCAGTGGAAATGACTGTAGGCTTTCCTTCGACTGGAGAGGGCAAACAGGAAGTACATGACCTGAGCTTCCTGCCAAGAGTTGGTTTACATTAGTGCAACGTTCAGAGAGATGCTGCTGGCATAATTTTGCCTGAGATGATGAAACATATTGTCACCTTGGGGGCACTGTAGAACAGACGGAGTGTGTTGACCTCCTTCCACGCCTCAGGAGGAGCTGGAAGGATGGATGAACAGATTTGGATATAAATAGCAGGAAAAGGAGATATTATCTTCCAGCTGTGATGAAAACTAATAAGCCTATAAATATACATGTGCACACAAACACAGACCTGAGAAAGTGACAGGGGCATCCTGTGCTCCTCCAGGCTGCAGCACTGGATGTCTAAAGAAGTGATAGTTCAGCACTGACATTCGCTTCTCAGGAATCTCGGTGAACTAAAGAGAAACACGAGTCAATAAAACACCTTAAACACACACTCACACTGTATTAGGACATGACTCACCTGCCCTGTTTCAGGTTCAATAAGGTCGAAGAACGCCCGGACTGTGGCCAGAACCAGCTCCTTGCACCTTAACGTATAGAGGATTTCACATTATAAAGAATGAAATTCATTAGCTATTAGGAAGTTAAGAGGCTTAAGAGCAAAATAATTAACCATCAGTTTTAATTCTCTCTCCATTTTCATGAAACCATGCTAGGATACAAAAACATACCAAACGATGGAAATGTGATCAGTGGAAACCCAGGTTCGGGGAACTGCAGTCGCCTAAAACCAATTGACAAAACACAGATGTACCAAGGTAAGCACATTTAAAACGAATCAAGTTCTGCTTATCTTTAGTTAAATATTTCAACTTGAAACTTTAATGGCTAGTAGACCTACCACTACTGACATCTTACTGAGGTCATCGATGGGGCAGGACAGTGCTGTCAAACCAGAGCGCACCTGGAAGTCAAGGTAACCACCACCCACAGAGAGAACGGTTACATTTCGAAGGTCTTCAGCATTTGTGGCCCAGCGATGCCTGACTGTAGAGTAAAACTCTACCACAGACACACAATTCAGATGTTAGTGTACCAAAAAACTCCTGAGAAAGTGTGATATACAAATACACAAGTTTACACCTTCAGAATAAACTATTGTTAAAAAAGTATTTACTTTTTCATTTTTGAAAGAAGTCTCTTAAGCTCACCATAACTACATGTATGCATGTGAGCAAAAATACAGTTAAAAAAAAGTAATATTGTAAGATGATTAGTTATTATCAGTTTGCCAATTTTGTAATACCAGTTTGGGAAAAAATTGTGCTGCTTAAAAACACATTTTTTTCAGGATTTTTGGATGAATTAAAAGTTCAGCAATTTTTTTTTTTTTTTATAGATTTTTTGTAACATAATTGTCTTTACTGTTACATTTAATCTATTTATTGCATCCTTGTGAAACAAAATTAGCAATTTGTTTTCAAAATAAAAAAGCAACTTTTGAACTGTAGTGCACCTTCAAAAATCTCAAACAAATCATCTTTACATATTTATGTCGGTCTGTAGGTTTTTTCCTACCCAGTATATAAGGGTCCAGGGACAGGACAGGTGCCTGGTGGGGTGAGGCCTGGGTGATGATGAGGCTGACCAGGCGTGGGTTGAAACGTGCCAGGGTGAACAATGCTCTTGCCACCACTCCACCCATGGAATGACCCACCAGAACCACACTCGTGGGAGGGTCTGGACGGTCCTGCAGCCACGGGAATGTAGAAGAGAAAATCACTGGTGTGAATTTAGATGACCTACTAATAGCAATGAGGTTCAGTAACTAAGTGACTGAAAGGCTGGAGAATACACCACATGACTTTTAAAATCTAAAACCGATTTTGAAACAACAGGCATCATACATTTGCTGACTTTGTGAATGGTTACAGAAAAAACTGCCATCATACATCAACAAAGATGGCAGAAGATCAAAACACAACCAGACTTTAACACTGTTTTAGCACAACACATGCAGAAACATGCGCCTTGTTGCTAGGAGACGCATGACAAATGAGAATAATATGCATTCTAAAATCGGCTCAAAGTATAAAACATGTTTTAGCCTGAAGCTAAAAATCTGAGTCTGTACCCATCATAAATTATGTGATTTTACATTTATATTTATGTATTTAGCGTTGCATAGAAGTCTACAACTCATATTTCTTTCAACGTTAAATATTTTATCCGTTCTTTGCCCATGACCCTGGTGTTGCTAATGCAATAATCTTATGTTAAGCTTCAGGATTTCAGCATTGTCTGTGTGTTGCAATGAGCTTCCACAGTATCTCTTTCTCCATCTGCAATGAAAAATCTGAAAGTTGCATTAGTCGGGGAGTAAGTTAAAACCCACCTTGAAGGGAAAGTTATTCAGATCACATATGTATGTATGTATAAGATGTGCTGAAATATTGAAGAATGCTCTGTGATATCTGCGATCTCTGACTGCCCAAAATCTGCAGACTGGCTCTGACTATGCAATTCTCCAGACTGAAAATCTGTGCAATAGTTTTGTAGTATATTTAACCTTGAAGAAATATAAACACACAGGCCTATATTTTGTGTGCTATCAACTCAAAACTAATACTTGTCCATAAATTCAATCATCACTGTTAGTGTTCCAAGTGAACCAAGTGTGTATACTATAAACAAAAGTGTAGACAACTAATCTTGTGATCTGTAATTCTAACAAAAGGGATGGAAAAGGAAAAAAAGATGCCCTTGACTTCTGACCTTGTAAAGGCGCAAGATGGCTTTGATGCTTTCATGTAGAAATTGAGTCTGTCTGCGCAAACTGCCCCCATACAGGGCCACCAACTCCTCGTTGAAGTCGATGGTGAACACGTTCATATGGATTGGCCTGTCCAGGTTCTCAGCCTTCCTCAACGCCACTGAACCCAGAGAACGAGCTGCAAGAGAGAGTAGAACAACAACTCTGTGTGAGCTCTCACCTCTGTCTTTCTCTGTTTGTAATCAACAACCTGAATGTTTCATAAGTACTGGGAAAAAAAGTCAGTAGGAGAATCAAGATTGATTGAGCAAAAAAACAAGTTCTTTTTTCACCCAACAGTCAAAATCCACCTTAAAGAAAAAGAATGAAATAATGAAGAAAAGCCAGTTCCATCTCACCTTGCTTGTAGCTGCCCGCATTCCCAGGCAAGAAGAGCACAGGAGCGCCGGTGAGCTTGAGTCCTCTGGTCTCCTGAGCATATGCGCTCTCTCCATACAGATACAGCCCGTATGATGGGTACTGGCGCGCGACACGCTTCGGAAGCTGCACACGCTGCAAACACACAGGTGAAGAGAATCCAAGTTCATAAGCAAATCAAGTTGAAGAACAGGATTCTTGAAACAATCGGCACTGTAAAAGCATGTTCAGGTTGCAGTGCAGGTTTGAATGTATGGTAGGTAGAGCTTCTTTTTGATAAGCAACTAGGTAATACATATGATTTTCTTTTGGTTTTTAAATACCTCTATTTTTAACTTAAACACTTCACTAAATGATGACATATTTCCCCTAATATTTTTTATATTTCATATAGAAAAAATAAATGATATGGTCTTTTACCATAAATCCATTACAATATAAATATTAAAAACCCAGATGTGACCCCTAAGTGGTGGATACCAGAGGGTTAAAAAGCTTTTGCCTACTGAAATATTTAATATTGTATAATGACTGATGTTGCTGATAAGGAATGTTAGTTGTTGCCAAAACAACAGGTAGAATGAAAGGTATGAGGAACTGATGCATGGCCTGTCAGTGAATTGTGAGCTAGTAATATTGCTCTAATTAGAAGAAATTATGCATTTTGTGAATTGCAAAGCAAACGTGTGAAGAATCGCCAGACTGTGTTTGCAGTGATACTCACTCGGTATTCTGGGTACTCGAACATGTATGTCATGCTGCATCGGTTCTCCCCGAAACCAAACAATAATTCCCGCAAACCCACGAGCAAAAGCCCGAGAGCAAAGCAGCAAAACGCGTATACAGCGAGTCTCATGTCTCTACAAGACTTGTTTGATTTTATTTATAAATTCATTGTAATCGTGGCTCCGCTTTCCTCGTTGTAAACCCACACTGCCTGTTTAAACCTATAGGAAACCTCCTAAGGATCTGTCACGCAGCCCCTGGCATGATGTCACGACGCAGACAGGAGAGTAGCCAATGGAGAGGGAGAACAGGTTCTGGCTTTAGCCAATCGCAGTCGACAGTGGGCGGGATGGCAGGAGAACGGTGAGATCATCGTGGAGTATTTCTCCTCTGTATAAAACGCAGAAACGCATCAATAAAGGGGACCTTGTCCGTCGTGTCATCTAGAAAATCAAGGGAACGTAGTGCCTGCATCGTGCATAATTACACATCAGATATCAGGAATTCTTATTATGCAGTGCGCTTTCATATTATTACCATTATATGTCTGACTATAATGGATATAAACATAGTAATATTAAAAATCACATTGGTTTTTCTATCACAATTTCACTGGATATTTTTGTAAGTTCTTTTAACTAACATGAGCAATGAACAGTAAAAGCATTGGTGATTTTTGTTTCTGGATTTAGTTGGTTTGCTATAAAACCTTTTAACTATAAAGCATTGCAATTAGAAAATTACAGAACACAGTATAGCAGCATAGTATAGTATTTTATAGTATAGTAGTATAGTATTTTTTTAATTTTTGCTACAGAGCTATAATTGATAAAGTTTGAAGGTGTCTGAGACTGACCAGAGCATATTTCAGAAAGTCTGGTGTGCACTTTTATAGAAACACAAGCATGGGTTTATGTTATTAAGCATTAAAAGGTACAGCATTTTATGTTCAATGAAAAAAAAGCATGTAAAAAAAAAAGAAAAGTGATAGAAAAATAATATTTGGTTCCAAATGTATTTTCTGTACATTATGCAACATCACAAAATAAGTAGATACCATAAGAATTACTAACCAATTATAATATTCTAAAGCAAGTTAAATAAACAATATTTTATTAATTATGATATTTTATTACATTATTTTGTTTTTAGCACTAAAACGTTTTACATAACATGGAAGTTTTGAAACCGTTACAGAACTTACTGGTCAGTTCATCATTCTGTGAGAGTCTTTCAAAGTATTATTCATTCTGTGGGTTTTTTTGATATTATGCTAGAGTTTGTCTATGTATCTTTACTGCTAAATTTTTTGATTTAATATTCACCCCAAAATTCATCATACATTTTTAAAATTATATTGCCCATTTTTTCCTGTGAAGGTTAGTGAATTGAGCCTACATGTTTTGGCATGATGAGCAATAAAAAAATCATGAAAAAAACTCTCCCATCAAACTTAGTCGAGAAGTTTTGAGTGCTCTATTCTCGTGATGATCCAATCTGGAGTCACACCTCGGGTAAACTCCCTTTGAAATCTGCCAAAACAGGAAAACAAGACAGGCATAAATGTTAGAATGATCTTTATATTATCATTTACTACAGTTATAACATAATACTGATATTTCTATGACATTAACTCAAGGTATTAAAATTGTAGTTTTCTATTATTCATAATATGTATAGTTAATTTAAACTGTAATTAAAATATAAGAATCTATATACAGTCAAACCAAAAATTATTAAGACACCAGATATAATTTTTGATATATTTTTTTTTACTAGTGGGTGCAGGACAATATAGTTCATTTATGTAAGCAAGCATAGCAAAATAAAGTAAACTGTGTAGATATAATTTTTGATATATTTTTTTTTACTAGTGGGTGCAGGACAATATAGTATTCTTCATACAGTGGACTTCTACCATAAAATTGCTAAAAATTTGGGACCATTGGGTAATTGGCTGATACCTAAATTGGTATTATTATCTAATTGTGTTCAACCTAATTCATTACATACCATTCTATCAAAGTTATCTGACATTATCAAGCTGAATATTTTATTACCATTTTCTAAACTACAGCGAATAAACTGTGATAGTGTGAGAAATGTTGAAGGTGTATGAATAAACTTTGGTTTGACTGTATTTATATGTTTGGTTTTGATGTGTTTCATCACAATACTCACTCATAATTAGCTGTCAGCAATCTCTTGGTCTCTGGTCTCTCTCCCTCTCCACCAACGGCAACCTGGAATATTCTTGCTCCCTCCATACTCTCATCAGGAAGTCTGGCACTCGTCAAGTACCAAAAACGCATCAAAATACTTACATACTTCCTTCCTGAAAGCAATGGGATAACACTGCAATTATTTTTCGCATGGATATTAATTTATGGTCTACGTTATACAATTTTTTTTTTTTTTTTTTTTTTTTACAGTAACTTACTGAACGCATTAAAAATTTGGCTATGCATAACAAAATTAAACATATTCTGGGGCGATTTGGGAAAAAGGATAATTAGAGCTTATTTCACTGCAGATTTTCATATATTTCCTAAATTAACGCGCACCACAAACAATAATTATGAACATATTACCTGGGCGTATATTGCGTGCGAATATTTGGTCTAAAAAACCCTGATCTGGTGATTACTTCGAGGGACTCACAGCTAGGGTCTCATACTATCATAGTAAATGCCCACATCTCCTGTTGTTGTGTACATGATCTCATCGGACTCAGCGGACAGCGCCCTCTGGTGGATCAAAGGCAATTGAGCGCATTTTCCCTCAAGTTTCCCTATTAGCTAAGGGAGGGAATACTAGATTAATTACTGTAAATGAAATCGATAATCTTAAACAGGTAAATAATATTAATAATATAATCTAAAAGTGATTGGTATCTTGGTATCGTACTTACATCTTTAGCTACTAATCCCTCAAGAGCCTCGAACTTGCACTGAGACAGCAATCTTGATACGTGTGAGAAAGCCTGAGAGTAAAAGGAGAATTTTAAAAACTCTGCTTAATATCTCTGAGATCATGTAACTCAAAACTACACTGGTTAAGTTTGACAAAGTTTATCTGGTCTCTTTACTTGCTAAAACATACACACCACTATACACTACACAACTCTATTGTACACAGTTTAGCCTACATATACCACTCAAAAGATTTTGAACAGTAAGACTTTATTTTTATTTTTTTTAAGTCTCTTCTGCTCACCAAGCCTGCATTTATTTGATCCAAAGTACAGCAAAAACAATAGAACTTTGAAATATTTTTACTATTCAAAATAACTGTTTTCTATTTAAATATATTTTAAAATGTAATGTGTTCCTGTGATTTCATTTTTTCATTACTCTAGTCTCCAGTGTCACATGATCTTTCAAATATCATCCTAATATGCTGATTTGCAGCTCAAAAAAACCCATTTAGTACTATTATTATGTTGAAAACAGCTAAGTAGAATTTTTTCAGGTTTCTTTGATGAATAGAAAGTTCAGAAGAACAGCATTTATTTGAAATAGAAATTTTTTGTTACATTATAAATGTCTTTATCATCACTTTTGATCAATTTAAAGCATCCTTGCTAAATAAAAGTGTTAATTTCTATAATTTCACCCCCCCCCCAAAAAAAAATAAAATAAATAAAATTTAAAGCATCCTTGTATAAATATAAAAATGTATATATATATACACACACACACACATACACTGCCTCTAAGCTTTTGAGTGGTATAATTTATAATGTTACAAAATATTTTTATTTCAGATAAAGGCTGATCTTTATGTCTTTTTGTTCATAAAAGGTAGGTGCTAGTGATGTATTTTTGAATATTGATATTATTAATAATATTTAATTTTTTATTGTTTGGTTTTTGATGTTGGTTATTGGTTGGAAATAGGATCATGTGACACAAATTTAGCCTTGATCACAGGAATTAATTACATTTTAAAATATATTCAAATAAGGAGCAGTTATTTTAAAGAGTAAAAGTGTTTCTCAGTATGACTGCTTTTGCAGTATTTTGGACCAAATAAATGCTTTAAAAAACATAAAAATCTTACTGTTCAAAAACTTTTGACTGGTACTGTAGGCTACAACCAGAAGCAAGCATATTAAAATGTCCATTATCAGCCAATAAATAATAATAATAATAATAATAATAATAAAAGTTTATAAAAGACGTGAGACTTTAAAATTGTATAATTTTATAATTGACCCATATCCTCACAACAAATAAATAAATAAATAAATGCAACAACAATGTTCATTCACATTCAACCAAATTTAAAAATGCCTAAAAGACAAAAAAAAAAAAAATACAATTATAAAATTAAGGCATTAAAATTTGTCCATCACTATTATAGCACAGGCACTGTCATACCTGACATTATGTAGCTTATTTTCTATCACATGACGCTTTGTCAGGTGTTGACACTCACGTGTTTGGCTCCTTCCGTGAACTCCTCGATGCTGAACTCTTTGTCGAAGTAAGTTCGGATGAGGAAGAGGTAGATGCGGGTTCGGAACCAGATGAAGGGGTTCGGGATCCCAATAACCACAAGCTTCTGGTTCTGTTCGTGTCTCCCGCGCTCAGAGCTGTACTGGCGAGCATCACACACTGAAGACGACACGGGGGCGAGTCGTCTGGACCGATTCGCTAAAAACGACTTCGATGTAAAGTACCGGATCAGAATCTAAACGGGCCTGTTACAGCTGCAGCACCTCAGTAAGGGCAGCGCCATCTTTCTCCCATCATCCTCAGCGGCCCATCTGTTATAGAAATCCGACTGACAACATCCTAAAGAGAAAACAGTTCCACATTCATAGATATAGATATATAACAGATTTTAACACTACATCAGTATTTTTCAGACAAAGCAGACTCACTATTTATTTAAATTCTTAATTAAATATATACTATGTGTGTTGTTTGTGAAAAGAATACGTTAAAGACGTAGCTAAGTCTCATTTGTTCACGAATGAGTCGGTTCACTTAAATGAATCAATTGACTGAATTGGTCTGAGGAATTTTCGGGTCAACAATTTACCTACTCATTTTAATCCATGATTAAAACATTTCCTAAAATGTAATAAACAACAATATATTTATATGAGGGTTATTTAGATGATTTAGTTCAGAGCATAGAGACACGGCCTTTAATTCGGTTATTTGAAACAAACTGTTTAAAAGAGTCGACTCGAAAAACGAGTCGGACTTCCTATCACCATTATATTCTAAGGAAGGCGGAATGGCGCATACAGCAGCGAATGGAGAGTAAACTTTAAACTGTCAGAAATGGATTGTCAGGAAAAGCTGGAAGTGCCCGTGTACACAGATGTGGACAGAGAGACTTTCTTGAGGGATATATATCCACTGGTAACTCGTGTATTATATATTAAACAGCCATTATTGCATTGTTGTGGTCAATGAATCACACGTGTCTTGTTTAGCGTAGACCAGCGGTTCTGAAGCGCGTGCCCCTGGGGCCCTGTGTGCGCGCGTGGACGGTGAGTTATCTCGCGCAGAAGGGGGGAGACCGCGAGGTCAAAGTGCATGTGTCCCCAGAGCCCAGGATGGACTTTCTGCACAAGAACTTTGTGTACAGGTGTGTGAGACTTAACACGAATCCTTTATACTTTGAACCCAACACAAAACTGGAAGCATGACATAATTCTGTATTTCAGGACTCTGCCATTTGACAAGTTCATTCAGAGAGCCGCAGAGGCAAAGCACTCAGATTTCTTCGTTAGTGAGGTTAGTTACCTTAAAAAGTACATTTTAAAGTATTTTTTGATTCTTCATTTTTTGATCCTTTTGATTATAACATTATATTTGACAAATGGTTTGTGCCATTTATGCTAAATTAGTACGGATAAGTTTAGCTGCACATTTTAGGCAGCTAAACACATAAGTAGGCAGCAGAAAACATGTGTTTGGTTGTGTGGGTCACGAGTTGGAAAAGGTTGGGAACCACTGGACTATACTTTTGCATAGCCTATATTAACAATAAATATATATATATATATATATATATATATATATCTATATTATATAATATTAAATAATTAATGGGCCTCCTACTATGACCCACAGGTTGAAAACTGCTGAAATATTTTTGATTCTTCATTTTTTGATCCTTTTGATTATAACATTATATTTGACAAATGGTTTCGTAAGGTAGCTTAAATTTCTCTTGTTAATGAATATCGTGCCTGTTTTGGACTGTAGAGTTTAATTTGAATATAGGCTGCAATGTGGCAGCATATTCACTGTAAAATGCCTGTAATATATTTTTTACATATATTATCATTGATTCCTTCCCCTTTAAGGAACCAGCTGATTTAAGGAAGCAGTTCCCTGAGCTGGCAGAGGATTTCCATATACCCCAGTTCTTTGAGCCAGAGCAGTTTTTCTCCAGTGTCTTTCGCATCAGTTCCCCTGGTCTGCAGCTGTGGACACACTACGATGTGAGTTCTCGATGTCTATAGGGGACGCTGGTCAATTTTTTTGTTTTTTGCAGAAAAGCTAATGAAATGTTGCTCACTTGAATGTCTTTGTTTTTTGCAATATCTCTTCACACTAAGTATACATATCCAATCTTGTTAACAGTGGTTTTTATTTACTCTCTCATCATTGATCAATTTACCCATACCACAACTAGCATCATACTTCTATTAACATCTTGAATGAATAACATCTGTCACTTTTTGGGCTGAAATCTACACTGCCATTCAGAAGTTTGGGGTCACTGAGATTTTTTTATTGTTTACCATCAGGTAATGGACAACCTTCTGGCTCAAGTTACAGGAAGAAAGCGTGTGGTTCTGTACAGCCCCAAAGATGCCCTTTATCTCTACCTCACAGGTAGTACTTTACAAAATGACTGTCAATATATGCATTACATATATTAGTACACATACATAATAGTAAAAAAACTGTGTAACGTTTCATCTGAATGTTATTTGTGCTAATTCACTGTAACTTTAATTGTGGCACTATTTTTTAGGGGACAAGTCTGAAGTTTTGGACATTGACACAACTGATCTGCAGCTTTATCCTGAGTTTGTGAAAGCAAGTCGCTATGAGTGTATTCTGGAACCAGGAGACCTGCTTGATCTGTTCCTGGTATTCTATTCTTAAACCCGCTCAACTAGTTATGCACCATTATAGAATTCTATACTCTTAACATTGTGAACCTCACATACATCTAAGTGTGCTCTTATTCTGAAGTAGTGATGAATTGCATTCAGAAAAAAACTACTTTTGTTTGTATCTCCTCGGCACTTTGGTTTCACAATACCCTGGCTCTCCAGTTTGGAGTTGGTGTCAACGTGTTCTGGAGACATCTACCACCTGAAAGTTATGATAAGAAAGATCCGTATGGAAACAAAGACCCAGTAGCAGCCTCTCGAGCCCTGCAGTCACTAGAGAGGACTTTAGGCATCTTGGAAGAACTGCCACCTGATTATCAGGATTTCTATGCTCGTCGCATGGTGCTGCGGATTCAAAGTCGAGCCTACCTTAGGCAAACTATGGAGGCATCACAGGAAAATTTAGACACAGCATAGTTCTCTCACCCTAATGATATGGAGCTATAGAGTTTGAGAATGACAATAAAGACATTTTAGTTTCTTTCCAAATTTTTATTATTATTAAGTATATTAATACACTGCTGGTTTAAAACATGGTCTCAAATCAACAGTTCTGGAGCATGTGCATTAACTAGTAGGACACAGTTCTGACAAAATTAGGCTTTCTGTAACAATTGTTGGTAATACTTATTTTAAGGTGTCCTTGTTGCACGTTACATATACCTATTATAATAACAATTAATTATGCATAATTACTTGCAAGTAACCCTAAGCCAAACCGTAATCCTATCCCTAACCATATAGTAAGTACATGTAGTTAATTAATGTTACTCAATACTTGAATCTATAATTACACTTTAAAAAGGACACCTTAAAATTGGACCAGTTTTTTCAAAAAAAAAAAAAAAAAAAATGTCTTTCTTTTTGTCTGTACAACTTGTAACACACTGAAAACATCTGAAAATGGGACTAAAATTATACAGTGCTTTAGAATAAAGGTTGCCAAAATTGTTTGGTCAACCAAAACCTAAAATGTTTACTTGTAATGCGCCCTAAGATTTAAAGATAATATGTGAATAATTTTAATAACACATATTGTCCATAGTTCTCTGATGTGGGTTAATTGTCACGTGACATACAGGTAAATTAATAAAAGGTTTTTATTAAGTGTTTTTTTATTTGATTTTATTTTAAAATTATTTATTTATTTTAATTTTACATTCTTGTGATTTCATCAATTATTAGGTTTTCATTAACGTGTGAATCCCCTGCAGTTCCCTCACAAACTCCTGTCATATTTAACTGCTCTGAACCAGGAACATACTCGTGAGTTACTCCTGGACACGTTTTTGGAACCACATACCTTGAGTAAGCAATGTTTAGGGTTAATCAACCAAAAGTTCAGGGTTTAGCTGATGGTAAGTTAACCATGCTCTCTAGAATACACTTCAGACAAACCGGAAGAGGTAGGTATAGTTTTTTTTTATTATGCCATACATCAAAACAATACAACAAGAAACATTAAAATGTAAAGGAAAAATAGAAAAAGATGAACAACATTGAAACCCCTGCCAGAGGACAATAACAAAATAAATAAAAAAAATATTTTTTGGGGCGTCACTTTATACAATAGCATACCTGTTTACAATATTATGAGTTCGAATAGCTTTTTTGCTTGTGCAGTCACATAGAATCTTACAATACAGCTTGAAATCGTTTAGAAAATGAGAAAAGTTTGGTTTGGAGCCTGACCACTTCATTTTATGAATATGAAACTTCCCCATTAAAATTAACAATTGTATGAAATATGCTTTATCTTTGTCAAATCCATGATCACTGAATTATATTATTATTATTATATTATCAACTGCAAAGAAATGTCCAATATTTTCTTAATAAAAAACTCCACATCAATCCTCAAATCCATTGTGCTGTATACAATGAAAAATAAATGAAAAAGTTTCCTTTTCACCTTTTACAGAAACTCACAAGAGTAATCCATTTTTCTAATTTAAAAAGCGTCCAGCACGTTTAACTGGATATATTATATGCATTATTTTTAAAAAGAAACCTCTTTTTACTTTATTATTAATATAGAATTGTCTACTGATTTCGCCAAGATTTACCACCAGGTTCACATCTCCAAATACAGAAGACCAGAAAAAGCGAGCTGGAGGATAACAATGTTATTAAGTAATATATTCCTAGATATAGTTTTAAAGACTCTATTTTGTATAATAATTTGTATTACCAATAAATATTTTACTCTTGATCTCTTCAAAATTCCAAATCTTTCTCCTGTGATGCATTTCTGAGAAGGAACAAAACGTTTTGAGGGATCGCATCCATTACAACTGCAAATTCCTTAGGTTTAACACACACACTTGTATTATTCCTCATAACTCGATATTATAATCTGCCAGAAGTCCCCCTTGCTAATTTTACAGAACTGGTACATTCCTTTGTATAAGGTTTTGATAGCATTTTTTCAAAATAACTGCCAAAGCCCAAAAAATTCAATTGCTCTGAATAAAAAAAAAACGTGTTCTATGGTATCAACTGCCTTTGTGAAAATCATAAGCAAAATAAAACTATCATCTAAATATATTCATTGTAGTCTACTATAACCATATCTAGACATCAATCTAATATATTACTAATGTGTCTTCCTTGAATAAATCTAGTCTGTTCCTCATCTATGATACGTTTTTTTCTCTTCTCCTCTATCTATGATACTTTTTAATCGCTTGTTTCAGTCCTTTTTGGCAAAAATTAGAGCAAATAATTTGGCATCATTATTTAATAGACTAATTGGTCTCCAATTCTCTAAATAAAGAATTATTTTTGGTTGGTAGCGCTTTGGGAGTTAATGTAATAACCATCTTGTCTTAAAGATGCGGGTAATGCCCCTTTTTCAATGGATTCTATGAAACACTGCTAACAAAAAGGAGCTAACTTTGTCTCGTAAGATTTTAAGATTTTAAATTTACTAACAAGCCCATCATTACCTGGAGAACAATTATCTTTAAGGTTACCAATACATTCTATAACTTCCTCCCATTTTTAAGTCATCATCACAAAACAACTTGAAATCACCATCAATAACTTTGGCTTTATCTTTGACACTATTTAGAAAGTTATTCAAATCAGGAGATACTAATTAAGAAGTATATTAATCTTTATAAAAACTGAGCAACAAACTGTGAAATCTTTTTTTTATCCTCTTATAACTGTATTATTAATTGACAATTTACTTAAAGAAGTCACTTCACCATTCCGTTTTTTTCCAAATAAAAATAAATTTTAGTGGTTTTTTCCCCCCTGTTTCCAACCATTTTATATCTTGATCTGATAAATGGCAACCCCTGCTGCTTTTTCTTCGTAAATGTTATCCAGTTGTTCTTGTAATTCTTTTTGTCTTTTAATTGAATTTATGGATTTCCTCATTGAAATAGCTAAGTTCCTAATTTAATATTTTAATATCTCCCAATGTTGTCCTTAAACATTCATTATTTTAGCCTGAGTCCAGTGTTTGTCAATTATCTTTGAACTCATTATTTTAAAATTATGATCATCTAATAACTTTTTATTCAATTTCCAATAACCTCTTTTGAATTTTGATTCAGACTGGACCATGTACATTAATAAAGATTGATGTACCCTTATTGTCTGTTAAAACTGACAGTTTTAAACTGAGAGTGTACACACAGTTTGGGGTCATGTTTTATTAGTAAAATGTGATTTTGTGATTGTTTATAATTACGTGTTTGTTTATAGAATAATCTTTATGTATACTTTTTGATAGACGCCAGATATCACTAAAACTCAAATGGTGACCACCATTACATTTATATTTCACTTGGAGTTCATTGCTTCTTGAGTGGCCATCGCGACCTAAATCTTCATCAAATACACTATTAAAATCACTTCCCCATACAATATTCGCCAGGGGAAATTTATTCTTAATTTGTTTCAATTTAGTTTCAATATTTGTAAAAAAAAAAAAAAAAAAAAAAAAATTTAACTCAGTTAAATTTGTCTATTATTGGTGGCATATGAATTCACAAGAGTGAATAAGTTGTGATTCAGTGTTAACATGTACATTTATCATTTTTTTAACCCCAATTATCAAATTTCATAGGGACATGACCTTTGAAGTTTTCCTTTAAAATATAGAGACCCCTGCAGATTTAGTGCAATGTTAAAAAATCCATATGGTCCTTTCCCCTTGACTTCTTCACAGGCATATGCGTTTTCTTGCACAAAATAAAAATGCAACACCTCCTTTTCCTTTACAAAATCAAAATAAAGATTTCCTTTTCAAAACATTACGTAAATCTCTGGCATTGAGAAAACTGAAATAGACATTTTACACTTGTCCTCTTTTAAACTAAATTATTAGACAAGGGTCTTTGAGTATTGCTAGTTGCATATCTTATACTTAACGTTCTGCAGTGTATAAACAATGTAACAACCTGTAAACAGTTTTTCTTTCACTTGAATCTGAATATTAGTATAACACTTTTTTTCCCCCCCAAGTACAGCACCTTGTAATTCTAACATAAGTTTTTTTTTCTTTTTTTTTATTTTTTTTTTTTTTCTGTTTATTCAAAGGATAAGGTTTTTTCTAAATGAAGATTTAATTAATGTAACAGTAACTCGCACCTTTTTCTTATCGATGTATGCCTTGTTACCCACAAAGTATGCTTGCTTTCCTTTGCATGCCTTTTCAACAAGAGGCCATAACTTGGTGCATGCTTCTTTATCGGCAGTGTCAATCCTCTTTTGAAAAACATGTCACCCTAGTGACCAACATCAAATAATTGACTCACAGGTCCCAGCCACCAGCAAACCCAACAGACAGTCCAAAGGTTGAAATACAAAATACACTATTAATGGGCCAACAAGCACAAACTAATAAATACTAATATGTAAAGAAGTCCTCTAAGATAAAGTCTCTAAAACCCTTTAAAGAGTTCAAGGTTCAGTGACTGGAGGCTTCTAGGTAGTTTGCGACAGCTGTCCTCCCTCAGCAGTTGAATGGACACGTCCAAAGGATCACAGCAGTCATCACACCCACAGGAGAACGCTACAGTACTCCAGGCAGCAAACAGCAAGGGTTGACGGAGATTGCAGCATAACCAAGGCAGTCTTCACAGCAGCACTGGGCCCCGCACCCCAAAATGATCAGCCACGAGGCTAGAAAAGAAGCACCAAAAATGACCACCAACATCACAGATAGCAGAGGTCACACACACACACTGCAATGCAATAAATATAAGTTACCGTCCCTTCAGGCAACATTAGCCGAGCATTGCGAATGGTTCGAGGATAGCCACAATCTTCAGGACAGCACCAGACACTGGAACCACACGATGGATATTGCCAAGACTAGAAGCAAGCAACCACAATGAACACCGACACCATAGATAACAGAAGGACACACATTCCCATTGTCGTAATAAAATATTATAGCCCTCTCAGGCACCATTAGAGAGTGTTGAAGAAATCCCACTGCCGTACAACCGGTGTTCAACCACAGAGAAGCCTAGGAACCTGGGAATTCATTTGCCGACTGTGAGAGTCCTTTTGAAAACGAATTGGCAGCAGATCAAACCACCACCAGGCCACGTCCTGCCTCTTCTAAAGAAAGAGAACCAGTTTTTATCTCCTTAACCAAGCATGGCCAGCAGTTAAAAAAAATTAGTTCACTATTTCAAATCAATCAGCAGCAAGATGCAGAGGCCAATTAATAAAGTAACTCAACGACAGGGAAGTATCGCCCAAAATATGGGCAGAAAAGGTGGTGCATGGTGACGAGTTCTAATAAAACAGATTAAAATCACATTAGCAGGGGGAGGAAGCACAGTCCCAAATATGGGCATAGTAATAAAAAAGGGAAGCAGGTTGCCAGGTTTGTCCATGAGCGGTGTGTCTAAAAAGAGTCAAGATAGGGCAGATAAAATAAATAGCAACAACAAACCCCACTACAAATTTGATACAACACACGGGTGAATAGACCAACTACAATTCAGAGTGCAAATGTTCATGCACACAGTAAATACCACCACACATTAAGGCCCTAATGTCTCTGCTAATTAAAAAGATTTAAAAAAACAAAAGTACAGAGTCCACCGGTGACACATAGATGTTTCTTTTCCAGATATTTATTCATTTTCGCATTTCTCCACACCAAGTCTCTTGTCGTCCGAGAAAGAAACCTGGTGATCACTCAAGTTTACCAACCCTGTGTACTACGTCAATGTCTGTGACCGAAGTAAACGCTCAGCCTCTGGAAGGATCTCTTTACATATTTCTTTCACAACCGCTTTGACATCTTCTTCAGATCTCTCTGGAACTCCGTAAAGACTCAAATTCCATCGCCTGTTGTACCGATAAGCATCTTCTGCTCTGATTCTTGAAGTTTCTTTTGAGAACTGTGTTTTTAGACATACCTTCTCCTTTTTAAATCAGCAATGTCTTGATAAAAGTTATCCAGTGACTTTTTAAGTCCCTCGATTTGTAGAGTGTTCTGTTTGACTGCCATGTCAATTTGGTCAGCTCTTTGATTTCAAATTTTTATCGAGTAGAATACGAATGATGTTCTCTTGCATCTCAGTCAAAGATAGCTCCACTAGCCTCCGTCATTCTTAGATTTCCTTTGGTGGACATTTAATTGGATTATTGGAATTGGTGTTACAAGTACCTCCATCAACCACTTTGCAAGCATAAGAATGTAGATCATCAATGCACCTTTTATCTTTCGCAGATGCAGATTCCGTCTCCATCTCAACAGAGTCATTTCACACTGTCCGTCAAGGTGATATGTTGTTAGACAAAAAAAATTGTTTGTTAAATGATGAAGTTCCTTCACAAACGAATCTCTAGCGATTCTAAGCAACCATACAATTTAAAACTTCTTAAATTACGTGGACCCTATATTTTCTGTCTCAGCTCATAAAAACATGACTGTTAACATTGCCATCTTGAGCCCCCCAGGTAGGTATAGTTTGAGACAGCGCCATTGGTTTGGGATTACTCACCACTGACTGGATGAGACATCTTCTGTCAATCAATGTATACAGAAAGAACCAACTGAAGAACAACTTGTGGTAGAAAGTTCGGCTCAGTTTAAATGTATTGTATGAATTGCGCTTACTATGGAATAAAACAAGAAGTGTCTATTTACACTTTGTGCAAATAACCTGCCTTATTGGCAGGAACTCCGCTCTCTAACGCGTGTCAAGACTTTAATAGCGGCTGTGATTAATCAGATCCAGTGGCCCAGATGGTTAAGTGTGTGGCCTTGGCTTTTTGACGCGATCGACCAGGGTTCGAAAAAAAGCAGTATTTTTAGCAATATGCTATATACCTATTTACACTGTTAAAATGGCAGGATTTTCTACTATGTACCTGTATACTACTTGTTGCAAATAGTGGCAGTTATCTGCACTACAGCATTGTATACATTATAAAACAGTATGCAATAATAACGTATTGAGTGTAAAATATTATTTTAATTCAAATTATTAAATGGATGCCACCTTATTGGTGCAATAAAGCTACACTTACCCTAACCCTACCCTATACTGTATTTGAACCTTTTTGATCATTTCCTTAATTTTTATTGAAAATAAATGTCTTTACGATGTGATACGAGATTTGAAAAAGGGGGAAAAAAAGTTGGCAACACAGGTGGGATCGAACCCAGGTTGATCATGTCAAAAAGCCAAGGCTACACACCTAACCACCTACACCACTGGAGCTGATTAATCCCAGCTGCTATTAAAGTACTTGCAAGGTTACAACCAATAAAGCAGGTTATTTGCACAAAGTGTAAATAGACACTCCGTATATTTTATTCCAGCTGGTTCTTTCTGTATACGTTGATTGACAGATGTCTCGTCCAGTCAGCAGTGAGTAATCCCAAACCAATAGCGCTGTCTCAATCTACCTCTTCCAGTTTGTCTGATTTGTCATTGTGTTTTCTGACTTGTTATTTTGTTTTTTAGATTTGCATTTGCGTTTGTAATTAGTTATTTTGTTTTCAGAATTGTAATCTGTTTTGCACTTCCTGGCCACCGTACTAATAGAGCAAAATGTCACTGTTTTCTGAGAATGACACAGTTGCAGGGAGGTGGGGCGTTCTGGTCGTTGTAACAAGCAGTCACTGCATCAGAAACAGAAGTGCAAGTTCTTGTACAGGTGCTGGTCATATAATTAGAATATCATCAAAAAGTTGACACCTTGCACAAGGAGGGCAAGACACAAAAGGTCATTGCAAAAGAGGCTGGCTGTTCACAGAGCTCTGTGTCCAAGCACATTAATAGAGAGGCGAAGGGAAGGAAAAGATGTGGTAGAAAAAAGTGTACAAGCAATAGGGATAACCGCACCCTGGAGATGATTGTGAAACAAAACCCATTCAAAAATGGTTTTCAAAGATTCACCCATTCAAAGATTCACAAAGAGTGGACTGCAGCTGGAGTCAGTGCTTCAAGAACCACTACGCACAGACATATGCAAGACATGGGTTTCAGCTGTTGCATTTCTTGTGTCAAGCCACTCTTGACCAAGAACAACGAGACAAGGGGGCGGGTCCTTGAACACTCAGAAGAGCGCCTCGCCTGGGCTAAAGACAAAAAGGACTGGACTGCTGCTGAGTGGTCCAAAGTTATTTCTCTGATGAAAGTAAATTTTGCATTTCCTTTCGAAATCAGGGTCCTAGCGTCTGGAGGAAGAGAATAGAGGCACACAATCCATGTTGCTTGAGGTCCAGTGTAAAGTTTCCACAGTCAGTGATGGTTTGGGGTGCCATGTCATCTGCTGTGTTGGTCCACTGTGTTTTCTTAGGTCCAAGGTCAACGCAGCCGTATACCAGGAAGTTTTAGAGCACTTCGCATTCCTTACTGCTGCTGACCAACTTTATGGAGATGCAGATTTCATTTTCCAACAGGACTTGGCACCTGCACACAGTGCCAAAGCTTAAGGACCATGGTATCCCTGTTCTTAATTGGCCAGCAAACTCGCTTGACCGTATTTTGAAGAGGAAGATGCGATATGCCAGACCCAAGAATGAAGAAGAGCTGAAGGCCACTATCTGAGCAACCTGGGCTCTCATAACACCTGAGCAGTGCCACAGACTGATCGACTCCATGCCACGCCACATTGCTGCAGTAATTCAGGCAAAAGGAGCCCCAACTAAGTATTGAGTGGCTGTACATGCTCATACTTTTCATGTTCATACTTTTCAGTTGGCCATGATTTCTAAAAATCCTTTCTTTGTATTGGTCTTCAGTAATATTCTAATTTTCTGAGATACTGAATTTGGGATTTTCCCTTTTTGAGAAACTGAAACTTAGCTAAATGAGTATATAAATTCTCCACACCTGCACAGTTTCACTTACCTCGACACCGTGGGATATCTGCTTGACAAGGTAAAAAAAGAAAAAAAAGAAAAAATAATAATAATAATTACATGCATAAATAAATACAAAAATAAACAGCCTACGCATTTAAAAATAAAAGATGTTAAACATCAGTTGTAATAGCTAACTAATCGCAGCAATCCTGTAATTCATTTTATTCCTGTATAAAAGTAATTAATCCAGTAATTTTATAGGTGCATCAGCTAGCGAACCTTAATAATTAGTTAATAGCCTATATAATTTGTGTGTCGCGTAGTAGGCTACCCTTTTTTTCTATAGCTACCTGATTTTGGAATCCATAGCGCCACCCTTTTTGGGAAACTGAAACTTAAATGAGGTTCGAGTATATAAATTCTCCACACCTGTACAGTTTCACTTACCTCGACACCGTGGGATATCTGCTTGACAAGGTAAAAATAATAATAATAATAATAAATAATAATTACATGCATAAATAAATAAAAAAAAAACAGCATACGCATTTAAAAAAAAAATGTTCAACATCAGTTGTAATAACTAATCGCAGCAATCCTGTAATTAATTTTATTCCTGTATAAAAGTAATTAATCCAGTAATTTTATAGGTGCATCAGGTAGCGAACCTTAATAATTAGTTAATAGCCTATATAATTTGTGTATCGCGTAGGCTACCCTTTTTTTTCTATAGCTACCTGATTTTGAAATCAATAGCTCCACCCTTTTTGAGAAACTGAAACTTCCCTTTTTGAGAAACTGAAACTTAAATGAGGTCCGAGTATATAAATTCTCCTCACCTGCACAGTTTCACTTACCTCGACACCGTGGGATATCTGCTTGACAAGGTAAAAAAAAATAATAATAATAATAATAACAATTTAAAAAATCATACTACAGTGTGTCTAAATGTTACCTATATATTTGCTATATAATTGAGCTTGTTAGAATTTGTTTTTTGCCGGCACCTTTAAGTCCTTTAAATGTAGCCTATAAGTCTATTAATACAGTATATGAAATGTAGCCTGTAGTCTATGTAAATTGTGTTTAGACTTAACGTATTAAGGTAAAGCTAATCGTTTGTTGTAATGTTTTACACGGTTTTTTTTTTTTTTTTTTTTTTTTTTTTATAATTTTTATTTATTTATTTATTTATTTTCTCGCTGTATACAGTAAATAGCTAAATTACTTGTGGGTTTGGTCTAACAAAAAGCAAAATTGAAAATGAGACGCAAGCCAACTTTATGCCAGTGTTAAACTTTGCGTTCCTGGCCTTGAAACCTGTCTGTTTTATCCACGCAAGAAGGAAAATTAATTACTTATATTTATAATTATTAGCCTACTTATATTGTTTGTGAAATAGTCTACATAAGAATTTATAGCACTGTGCTTTTTGTCCAGTTACGGGTGTTTCTTTCTTTAAATTACTTAAATTATGTTTTTAAAAATGCAGAAACACATAGGCTACTTAAAATAAAGATTCTGAAAGCTTCATATAAGGAGATCCCATGGTGACTATGGTTTTCTATGGTTTCACAGTAGTAACAATAAATAGGCTTATGATATTCTCATTCATTACAAATATTTATTAATATCTGTATGGTGGACACCACTGATCTCTACAGTGGACACCCATGATCAATTTATTAGATGGTAAATGGGACATTTAACCAAACAAGTGTAAGTGCAATTATTCTAACAAAGTTCCAAATAACTCGGACTTGTCTTGTCTTTGTGTTCTTGTGAAAAGTCATCAGACGCAGAGCCCAAGTAGGCCTACTGTTCCAATTCAAATTTGGTTTTGCACCATATAGGGCTAGTTGTTCAAAAGTAATCTGTTTAGATTTCAGCTATCAGATTGGATCAAATCTTTAAAATGTTTTGTTCAAAAAGAAAAAAAAAAGGATTCTTAAGTCGGATTAGATTCCAATGATGGTTTTGATCTGAATCAAATCATCAGTTTGTGTTTTGATGGTAACACAATAGTAAGACTTATGGGTAAAATTGGCATACCTTTGATCCAAAAATCAGATTATACTGATGCCTTTGGAGATTTCAAAAAAAAAAGTAATAAAATAAAATAAAAGAGAGAGACGGGTAGACATTAGGCTACCTCTTAACTCTTTCAGTTGCCTAAAGTAAAAGTAAAAAAGAGAAATTGGTGCCATAAAATAATCCCCAAACAGCTGTCAATATCAACAAAAAGTTCTTGTGTGAATGCAATTGCTAAACTTTTCAGAGAGAATCCAAAACAAAACCAATGACGCACACACACACACATACACATATATATACACACACACACACACACACACACACACACACAGACACACAACACACACACACACACACACACACACACACACACACACACACACACACACATATATTAGATAAGATTAGATTCAATTTTATTGTCATTGCATATGTAAGGTACAAGGCAACAAAATGCAGTTAGCATCTAACCAGAAGTGCAATAAGCAGAAAGTACAGAATATACAGTGTCTACAATATGTTACAAATGTACAATAAATATACAGATAAGGCAGTACTATGGACATAATTTACAGATTTTTAAATACTATCAGCATGATATACAGATAAGTGTACTATGAACATTCTATACAGATGGATTATGTAATAAGTGTATGTACACTATAATCAGAAACTATGAACATATGAACATCATTTACAAATGAATATGTAAGCCATACATTAAGCTGTATAAAACACTAGTTCAATGGACATTTAAAAAATTCCAGTGTGCAAATGGATCCTTCAGTATTCTGGATGTACAGACAGTAATGCAAGTAATAACAAGTGTAACAGGTTTTTAGTTTTATTTTTTAAACAAGATGTAGTGATGGGAAGGGGTGAGAAGTGTGTAGTGGTGTGTGTTGGGGGGGGGGTCAGCGGGCAGAATTCAGTAAGAAGACAGCTGTAGGGAAAAAGCAGTTCCTGAGTCTGCTGGTCCTTGTCTGGAGGCTCCTGAAACGCAGGAGTGTTAAACAGTCTATGATCAGGGTGAAAGGTATCCTTAAGAATGCTGCGAGCTCGGCATAGACAGCGTTTTCTCTGGAGGTCCTCAATAGCAGGAAGTGGTGTCCCAGTGATGAGCTGGGCGGTTTTCACCACCCTCTGCAGTGCCTTGCAGTCAGCAACTGAGCAGTTCCCATACCAGACTGTGATACAACTGTTGAGTGTGATTGGTGTTAGAACAGGTGTGCCCTGACCAAACATGCTGAGGTCTGTTGGTCAGAAAGTCCATAATGCAGTTGCAGAGGGAGGTGTTAATGCCCAGTTCTCCAAGTTTGGTGGGCAACTTGGAAGGAATGACGGTGTTAAATGCTAAGCTGAAGTCAACAAACAACATCCGTACATATGTGTTGTTATTGTCCAAGTGTAGTGCAGCACTGTGCATACTGCATCCTCTGTGGTCCTATTGCTACGGTAGGCAAATTAGTGTGGGTCCAGTGTGGGTGGGAGGCAGTTCTAGGATATACATACACTCTCTATATATACACTCACCTAAAGGATTATTAGGAACACCATACTAATATTGTGTTTGACCCCCTTTCACCTTCAAAACTGCCTTAATTCTACGTGGCATTGATTCAACAAGGTGCTGAAAGCATTCTTTAGAAATGTTGGCCCATATTGATAGGATAGCATCTTGCAGTTGTTGGAGATTTGTGGGATGCACATCCAGGGCACGAAGCTCCCGTTCCACCACATCCCAAAGATGCTCTATTGGGTTGAGATCTGGTGACTGTGGGGGCCATTTTAGTACAGTGAACTCATTGTCATGTTCAAGAAACCAATTTGAAATGATTCAAGCCATGGATGGGTACATGGTGGTCATAAAGGGATGGACATGGTCAGAAACAATGCTCAGGTAGGGCCGTGGCATTTAAACGATGCCCAATTGGCACTAAGGGGCCTAAAGTGTGCCAAGAAAACATCCCCCCACCATTACACCACCACCACCAGCCTGCACAGTGGTAACAAGGCATGATGGATCCATGTTCTCATTCTGTTTACGCCAAATTCTGACTCCTACCATCTGAATGTCTCAAAAGAATCGAGACTCATCAGATCAGGCAACATTTTTCCAGTTTTCAACTGTCCAATTTTGGTGAGCTCGTGCAAATTGAAGCCTCTTTTTCCTGTTTGTAGTGGAGATGAGTGGTACCCGGTGCGGTCTTCTCCTGTTGTAGCCCATCTGCCTCAAGGTTGTGCGTGTTGTGGCTTCACAAATGCTTTGCTGCATACCTCGGGTTTGTAATGAGTGGTTATTTCAGTCAAAGTTGCTCTTCTATCAGCTTGAATCAGTCGGCCCATTCTCCTCTGCCTCTAGCATCACAAGGCATTTTCGCGCCCACAGGACTGCCGCATACTGGATGTTTTTTTCCCTTTTCACACCATTCTTTGTAAACCCTAGAAATGGTTGTGCGTGAAAATCCCAGTAACTGAGGAGATTGTGAAATACTCAGACCGGCCCAGTCTGGCACCAACAACCATGCCACGCTCAAAATTGCTTAAAATCACCTTTCTTTCCCATTCTGACATTCAGTTTGGAGTTCAGGAGATTGTCTTGACCAGGACCACGCCCCTAAATGCATTGAAGCAACTGCATGTGATTGGTTGATTAGATAATTGCATTAATGAGAAACTGAACAGATGTTCCTAATAATCCTTTAGGTGAGTGTATATATATATATATATACACACATATGTAATTAACCTCATTTAATTATTTAATTGGTTTCATTTATTTGTTTGTTGTAGATTTAATATAAAGGGGATAATATAAAAAACATAGGAAAAATATGTATACTGTTGGTGGCGCAGTGTAAAGAAAGACATGGGAGTAAAAAGGAGAAAGAATAAGGACAGTTAATGCATGTTGCTCGTGTTAAAGCTTGTGGCCCCAAATCTGTTGCAGAAAACAAAGATAAAAAACACCTGGGCAAATAAATAGGGTGCCAATAATTGTGGCCAACATGAACTAGAGAAAGCATTTATTTCACAATTTTCAATTGTTTTCCTTAATAAGTTAGAATATAGTGATTTTTTTTAATGAAAGATCAAAAGGATAAACAATGCAGATTTATTTTCACAGCCACCTTTGTTCATATTTATCAAGGGTGCCAATATTAGTGGAGGGCACTGTATATGTATTCCATATGTATCATGGGGTTTTTTTTTTCCCATCACCATGTCCCTTTAGGGGCTTCGTAAGCACTATTAATCCAGATTTGGTAGTCTGAAAAAGTCTGTATCTCAATCATTGTGATCCAATCCAGTTTTGCTTTGAAAAAAACAGCAGAAAAGTAAAATGGATTACCTGATCCTGGACAGCAAACATGGAATTTCCAAATCCAGATAATTTTGATCTAGATTAAGCTTTTTTGAACAACTGGCTCCTAGTGAGGTAAAGAAAAATTAAATGCAAAAAAAAAAAAAAATCAGTATAGAGGAGTGAGAACTGATTTCAGCTGCACTGGGTTCATGGCCATGTTAGGCTTCATTTACACTTCTTTGAAGAAACAGTTTTTGTTCAACATAAGTTACTTTATTCAAACTCTGGAGCCACAAATTTTTGTTGTTGTTGTTGTTGTTGTTGTTGTTGTTTTTAATACATAAAGTTGCAAATAGGTGTCACTTCTTAAACAACTAGTGTTAGTCTGCCGAAATGTTTGGGGCAGGGTTGTTTTCCAGCCATGAAAATAACAGCTTCTCTAATAAACCTAAACATGAGTGGTAAAGATCATTACTCAATACTTCCTATGAAAAACAGCTTATTTTACCTTTTCACAAAAAGTTGTTTTTGATATATTTTTAACAGGAAGCATTCTACAGATTTATGTTTTGTGTGTTTCAGATGGATAAAATATTCAATGTACTTAGAAGTTCAGACTGAATAAATACTACAAAAAATTCATTGATCTTGGGATTAAAGAAGAACTGGATTTTTTTGACAGTGTCAATGAAAAAACCTTAAAAGACATGGGTATGAGTTTTATTCTCAAGTTTTTGTTTGTCTTATTTAAATCTATTCTGTTAATATCTATTATTTGGACATAATGCATGAACATATACAAGAGGATACAAGGACCATTTTATCTATAATAATAAGGAGCACCAGTGGCAAAGTAGGTGTATACTGCAGGCATGTCAAGGGGTTATTATGTAAGCTGGTGGGTAGAATATAAACTAAATATAACAAATTGAGAATTATAATTGAATATTTACAAATAAAGGGTTAAATCAATTATTTAAGAATGCACTATTACATTCCTTTTTTTTTCTCCAGAAAGTGAGCAATGTGAATCTTTCTTGCAACACTGTGCAACTTTACATACTTATGTCAAAGAGAATCACTGAAAGGATGATGGGCAGTTTCTAAATGGTCAAATGGGGAGGTGCAAACTTACAGTAGCGATATTACTGTAATGTTCTTTCTATTTTTGTAAAAAGATTTTTTCACAAACAGAGATGATCCGTATGACAAAATGGTTGCCTACTTAAAAAAGGATTGTCAATCCAGAAACACAAGGAATGACTGTAACAAAGTCACTTAATTCATTTCTTATATCCTAATTATGCTACCGATTTCCAAAATGTCCTGGGATACAAGAAATCACAGGTAAATCTTTATTGTACATACTTCATAAACAGTACAACTGTTTTCATGCTAACATACTTATGCAACCACAATAATAAGGGCACTGAGAGGTGTCAGTGCAAGATGCAACTACAGCTTTGGAAAAAATTAAGAGACCCACTCCAATTTTTTCTACATCAGTATCTTTACATGTATGGCAGACAATTCATTCCAGTGTCTGTTGAATTGAATTCCAAACATAGGCAAAAACTCATTCTGCTTAATGAAGTACTAATTAGGTGATCACCTAAACCAAATCTTATTTCAGGAGGAAAAGAATAAAAACCACTGCTTTGGTCATCACTATCCTCTTGTAATAGGACCAGCTTGATGGCAAAATCAGTGCTAGTAACTGGAATCAAATAACTATTGACTATGCCAAAAGAGTTGAAAAGAAAAGTTGAGTGAGGAAAAGAAGGGTTAAATTTTGGCTTTACTGTCAGAGGAATAGAATGAGCGTTGGATTGCTTCCATCCATAAAACATCGGATTATAAGAACAAGGTCAAGCTGCAGACATTGGCAACAACAAAGCTACAGACCAGCAGAGGGTAAAAACAACTCTTCACTGACCGGGATGACTTCCAACTCATTCTAATGTAACTCAAGAGCCATAGGACAACATCAAGTGACCTACAAAAAGAATGGCAAAAGGCAGTTGCTGTGAAGTGCACAGCGAGGACGGTTCAAAACAGTGTCTCGTACCCATTTGGTGATGATTTGGGGGTGCTTCAGCAAGGCTGGAATTGGGCACATTTGTCTTTGTAAAAGGTGCATGCATCACAGAATACTCTGGGACTTTGTAAAAGATCCAAAAGCAGCTTTTATTGAAGAGTCCAAAAACAGTAATCCACGTGAGGCAAAAGGCTGAAAGCAGAAGGCACAGGGTACAAAATAATAATAATAATACAATACAAGTCAGAAAAACCCTCACAGAAACACAGTGCAATACTACAGTACCCAATGCTAGGTGAACAGGGTATAAATAAGGGAACTAAGGATAATGACACACAGCTGGAAACAATGAGACCTGATAAACTGAGCAAAGGGTGACGGGAAATGTCCACAATCATTAGGCAATGATCCGAAAGTAGCCCCCTATGGTAGCTGTTGTGGGCACTCCAGCAGATGGTTGCGACATAACTCCCCATTTAAGGAGTGGATTCCAGACGCACCAAGAAAGGTCAAAGAAGTCTGGGAGGGAGGTTGAATGGAGGCGGGGAGGGATGGTCAGCCAGGGCCATGTGGTGGAACAGGGCCTGGAGCCAGAGGTAAACCAAGAAATGCAGGGTGCAGCCAGCAGGTCAAGAAGCCAAGGTGGATCCAGCAGAGCAGGGGGTCGGGTCGGGGCGGAGCGGAGCTGGCAGAGCAGGAGGCAGGGGCAGAGCCAAAGAGCACCAGGGTGGAGCAGGTAGAGCCAAAGAGCACCAGGGTGGAGCTGAAGATCACCACAGCAAATCAGACAGACCTGAAGATCCCCATGGTGGAGCAGATGACCAGCAAGGTGAAGCTGATGGAGCTGAGAATAGAATGGGCTCTGTAGCAGACTTGTAGATGGAAGTGAACTCTCAAATGCACTTGTAGATTTCAGTGGAAGTGAACTCTCAAATGCACTTGGGGGGGACTGGGAGCGCGAAGCGCTCTGAAGTAGTTGAACTCATAGACTTGATGCAGGGGCTTTTCAGAAGCAGAGCTCTCAAGTCAGCTGGAGTGAACTCTGGACTCTGCTTACTCTGGAGCAGACTCAAAGGCTGGAGCAGGCTCAAGAGCAGATTTAGTGGAACTTTGTGGGCTCTAGGGGCTGAGGAGGCTGTGCGGGTTCTTGTGAGGGCTTTACAGGTGACCGTAGTGGACTCTAAGGGCCTCCCGTTTGTGGGTGGGGGGGGGGTGTCTCTCCTCAACCACCACCAGTGGTGCAGGACCTCGCCTTGTCCACTTGCGACGGCAGCCACAGGACAACGGCGCCAGTGCGCTCCCCACACACCACCTACAGATGGAGAGGAGAGAGAATCATAGAGCCAATCAAGTGGTTGGGGATTATTAGGAGGCCATGATTGACAAAGGCCAGGGGTGCAATTTGCCAGAACACTGGGTTCCACCCCTTTTAATACAAGAAGTGCCATGGGATTTTTTAATGACCACAGAGAGTCAGGACCCCCCCCTCGGTTTAAACGTCTCATCCGAAATGAACTGGGGGCAATTATGACGGCCACACAGACCACAGGGTGAGCACCCCCTGCCGGCCTCACTAACACATCTGGAGTCCTAACTCTTGAACAACAGGAGTGGGCCTTGCTGCCCTCCTCCCTCTTGTTCTTCACATTGTAAGTAATATAAAAACAATTGAAGCCTCATTGTTCCATGGTATACTCAAGCCTCTCTGGGGGCACCTGCACGCCAAATCTCTCCAGACCTGAAACCCCATTGAAAACCCTTGGAATGTGATCAAGAGAAAGCCAAACTGTTTGAAGGTTTTCACCAGAAGTGGCATGGAAAGTCTCCCAACAGCAAATGTGAAAGACTGTGGAGAGCAAATTACATGTGAAAGCTGTGACTGAAAATCACGGTTCCCTATCAGCACTCTTTACTGCATCTGTTTAAGACACTTTGGGGAAACTAATTTTCTCCAATGATTGGAAGCCTTTCAATAATGCAGTGTAACTGCATTGCCATTGGTTGTGCAGTGAATAAAAAAAAAAGCCTGTCAGAATTGGTGGGGTCACTGTCTATATAAGTGGCAACGTCGCCATAGGATCCTCAGATTAATTTCTCCTCTTCAGCTACGACTTACTGATCTTCGTTCTACGAGATACAATGGAATGCCGCTTTCGCTTTGTGTATCCAAGCGCCGCAGAGGATCGAGAGACCCCTTCTTGCTTGGCCATTCTCGCCACTTCATGCTGCCACACGCCTGCAGCAGCAACGGTCTCCGGTTCCCTGCTGCTATCCGGCGATATAAAAGAGCAAATTTCAAAAGCAAATTTTCAGCATTGTTTCAATCCCTGCTGCTAACTTTACTAGGGCCGCTGACGGTTCCACGCGAGTGAGTGTGTTTCATGCTTTGGGCGTATCCGCCCATAAGGGCTGAAGAAGCACTCTTTGAGATGGAATTTCCTCATTGTGAGGATATGAGAACTCACCTCTCTGCACTCACAGAAAGCTTTCTTTTCAGATAGGAGGGGACTCCACCCCTCACACCTTCACGCTTTCTTCCTCCCAGGAGCATGTGGGGAAAAAGCAGTGGGACAGAGGAACTCGATCTCGTCTCATTTGAAAGAAGCAAGTGTGACGGCATGAACTACAGCATGTCGTTGGAGGCTTCAGATGCAAAAGAGTTATCGGGCTCGTACGTCTTAAGCTGTGGAGGAGCTGGGTTAGGAGTGGTCTCCACCAGAGGAGCCCACCCGCAGTCACTTTTGAGTTACTTTTGGGCCATGACTGAACCAACCTCCTCCTTTATGCTTTTCCCGAGATCGCTCTAATTTTCAAAGGTTGTTAGGTGTGTATGGGGGAGGAGATGTGAGGTTTTCTTTTTGTGCCCACTCTGGAGGAACAAGCACTGGTTTGCATAGCTGTGCTGGGTGCTCTCGGCAGCCCCGTGGCCCATTCCCCAGAGTGAGACGGGTATGAGACGGGGCCTCCTCTCTCAGGCAAACAGGATGATATGGCACCCCCAGCCCGAGCTGTGGGCTCTGCACCTTTGGCCTCTCAATGGGAGCTCGCGAACCTCCCCGAGAATGTGCTAAACACAATCTCTCAGGCTAGAGCACCATCTACAAGACGCCTCTACACCCTTAAAGGGTTAGTTCAGCCAAAAATGAAAATTATGTCATTAATGACTCACCCTCATGTCCGTTCCAATCCGTAAGACCTCCGTTCATCTTCGGAACACAGTTTAAGATATTGTTTAGAGTTACGTCCGAAGAGCTTTCTGTCCCCTCCAAGGGATGAAAATGTATGTACAGTATACTGTCCACTCCAAAAGCGGTAATAAAAACATCATCAAGTCACGTGGTCCATGTGACCATCATAGGGGGTCCCGTTAAATTTATTGAAGCATCGAAAATACATTTTGCTCCAAAAATAACAAAAACTACGACTTTATTAAGCATTTTCTTCTCTTCCGGGTCTGTTGTGAACACGACTGCTGTGACTGTTGACGTACGACCCTGCTGACCTTCGTCCCTTGATGCCTAAGACTGCTCTGCTACCGGCAATGGCATCGGTAAAGCATATGGGAGATTTGCAGGTGCAAATTTTCTTTGGGACTTCAATGCCCCATAGGAGTAAGAGCCCACTCAAATGGTGTGTCCATTGCAGAAATTTGTGAGGCAGCCATCTGGGCCTCACCATCCACATTTGCCAGATTCTATAGTCTGAATATCCCAGCCTTACAGGCACGGGTCCATTCTGCATAGCAGGGGACTCTGTCATATGACAACCAGTGCTTGGCGTTTGCCTCCTTCATGTATGCTCTTGGCACTCATTCCTTAGGCATAGGATGGCGGGATTGTACTGGTTCCCCAAAGCATCTTACACAGATGCAGTACGAGTGAAGGATAGATAGGGAATGTACTCAGTTACTAATGTAACCTCGGTTCCCTGAGATACGGAACGAGTGATGTGTGGTTTGGAGTGCTGTTTAGTTTGACGTGTTATTTATCTGTTCAGTAGTGGTTAACCTGAGGATCCTATGGTGATGTGCCGCTTATATAGCCAGATGACCCCACCCATTTTGGCGGGCTTTACCACCATAGGCTCGTGCAGCTTCGTTTTTTTATTCACTGCACAAAGCAATGGCCGTGCAGTTACACTGCGCTATTGAAAGGCTTCAGTCATCGGAGAAAAAGGAGTTTGCCCCCAAATCGCCTTAAACAGGTGCAGTACTCATTCTGTATCTCTGGGAACTGATGTTACACTAATAACTTTAGTATTGTGTTGTTTAAAAAAAGGAATATGAACTTGTTTTCTTTTAATTTTTTGAGGGCTGAAAACACTGCATCTTTTTTGTTATTTTAACCAGTTGTAATTTTCTGCAAATAAATGCTCTAAATGACAACATGTTTATTTGGAATTTGGGAAAAATGTTGTCAGTAGTTTATAGAATAAAACAAAATGTTCATTTTACTCAAACACAGTAACTATAAATAGTAAAAATAATTGTATATATAGAGTACCTGATATATATATATATATATATGTATTCGAGCTTACAGTTATATTACAAGGGGAGTGTATATGTATAGAAGCCGGGGTGGGTATGTATATATCGTCTATATATGTATGTACAGTATATGTATGTGTATATGTATATATGTATATATCAAATTTTGCAGTGGTCTCTTAATTTTTTGCAGAAATGTATGTTGTTTTTTTTCATTAAAATAGTTTTTTGTAGTCAGAGTGGTGCAGTAGTGTTTTTTAAATAATAATAATTTCTTAAATATTCTTAATGAAGTTATTAAGTTATTCATTCATTTGACTACAAAAATAGTCTGAGACACCTGGGTTAATAAACTTGTACACAAATAAAAATGTATTTATGTATGTGTGTGTTAACTAAAGATATAATCCCCAAGAAGCTGTTGTTTGCATTGTACTGCAGCTCCATTTGCTGATCGAAACTCTAAACCATGGCTTCACAAGGGTTAATGCTTTTATAAAAATGGTTACCAGAATACATATATCTCATACGTTTTCATAAAATAAATACATATCAACAAAATATAATATAATAATTTATTTATGTAATGGTATGACAGGTATGTATTTGTTTTGTATGTTTTGTATTTTTTATAGTGCATTTTTCAGCTGGTTATATTATGAATGGTTTAGAAAGTTTTTTTTTTATAATTTTTTGTCCCATTATGATTGTACAGGTATAGATCCCTCACAAAATACATTGGAGGATCTGATGCTGCGAATCTGCCATGAAAACAATGTTGACAAAAACGTGTCTGTATGCCTTTACACTGCTGATGGTATGCCTTTGACAGATGATCCTTTTTTTAACAAATGTAGGTATTCAAACCTTTTTTTTTTTTTTTACCATATTCAAACCATATATCATTTTTTTAAATTCAGAAATACTTGTTTCCAGCACCAGATGTAGTTTCTTCTCATTATTAATTGAATCCAGAATTTTTATTAGGCATTCTTAATTAAACTGGTATTTCAGAATATAGTGGCAAGAAAAAGTTTGAGAATAATTTGAAAATATCTAGAACTATATATATTACAACTATATTATTACAAGTTCGATACACACACTGCCGTTCAAAAGTTTGGAATCAGTATGTTGTTTAATGTTTTTTTAAATACGTGTCTTTCATCAAAAAAATACAGAAAAAAATAATTTTGTGAAATATTATTGCAATTTCAAATAACAGTTTTATATACTTTAAAATATAATTTATTCCTGTGAAACAAAGCTGAATTTTAAGCATTATTACTCCAGTCTTCCTACAGAATTCAATCTAATATGCTGATTTATAATCAATGTTGGAAACA
The DNA here is from genome assembly GCF_018340385.1 of Cyprinus carpio. Taxonomy (NCBI): domain Eukaryota; kingdom Metazoa; phylum Chordata; class Actinopteri; order Cypriniformes; family Cyprinidae; genus Cyprinus; species Cyprinus carpio. The sequence goes on from NC_056605.1 coordinate 17,465,177, forward strand.
TTTTTTGCTGCTTCATATTGGAAATCGCGCTCTGCTTCTGTGAATGGTAAAACCCGCCTACTTTGGCCATCTCAGTTATTGTGACATTGGCCAGGGCCGGGTTTCCCGATAACGATTGATCTTAGCACTTAAGAGCCTTTTTCTTTCTACAAGTAGATTTTACGATCGATCCGGGTCTACGTCGTTATTGTTTTAACTGGGCGTTTCCCAACAATGGCACGGTAAAGCAATTGCACGTAGCTTGTGGTTTTAAGTACTACTTTAGAGTCGTCGTACACTTCCGTGTGTCCAAGTGCTGAAATGTCACCGTTATACCGTGGTTCGTATTGTAGGACACGAGCGTTTTATAGTGACGATTAACCTATTTCTGGCTTTCCAGACAGACAACTTGGATATAATAACTATAATATCAATACATAGGATAATATTACTATTGATAGTGTAGAATATTATACTGTTACATAATAATATATATGATACTTTTATAATACATTATAGAAGATAGAGACGAGGATAGAAGAGGAGAGAGCCCCGTCGTTGAAGCATTTCCTACATGACGTTCCTTTTAATTGTTTCGGTTTTTTTTTCCTTCAGTCCCTTTTAATTTAGATGTGTTTTCTTTTTTTCTCTGCCCCGTTAAAGTATTTCCATTTATAAATTAGGTAAAAAAACTTAAGAAAACGAGTCCATAAGTGGGGTTGCACTAAAGCACAATCGTGTCAAATCCTAGGTATAGTTGTAATCACATTGCACTGAAAAATCAAGTTACAGGTGGACATCTGCCGGACTGTCCTGCAGTTGAACGCTGATAATAGGGTCGTCTTGTTACGATCATTATATGGCTTAACGATTACTCCATAGCACTCGTAAGATCAATTCGATTATTCTTCCAGTGCTACACTTAAATGTACGATGCTGTTTCTGTGGAACCTAACCGTTAATCATTCACATCAGGTCCTTGAGAACTCGGATTGCTGTTTGTTACGAAACTTCTTAAGGGCTGTACGGAGAGTTCTTTGTTAAGTGGGAAAAACCGTCATCCCAGGCGCTGTTAGAGCCAGCAGAGGCAGAGTGAGGCTTGGAGACTATACAAACTTTAAACAAGGTTTGTGTCATCCTAAACAGAGAGAGGACTCGCCGCTGAACGGAGATTGCAGCAATCCAAATGCAATAATTATAAAATATTTTTGGGTGGACAGTTTGCGGGGACCCAGGTTTACATTATAGGGGGGTACTTGTCCCCAGCTCAATGTCTAGGAGTGGTAAGGACGAAGTCCTGTGACTGTATTAAATTGCGTGCGTGTCACCAATGCGCAACCTCGAGAGCCGCTCCGAATGGGGTCCCACCCCCGCCGTAGATGGAATCGGTCGGTTAAGCCCACCAAGGACGGTGTCATTTTAATTGTACATCCGTCAACTGCGGGCCGTGCTATAGGGGCTGGCTTCAAAAGGGAGGTCAATCCCATAGAACTCCCCATGATTAAAAATGCCCAACTTTACAGGCAGGCAGAAGCGTGTGCCACAACTTGACTTACACGTGTTCATAGCTTGCGCCAATGTTGCTGGTGTGCGCGTAGTGTTGGGACGAGGTATGCTTATCAGCAACTCCATGTGTCGGCGACATTATTCTGCGGAGACAGATATGCTCTGCGGGTCTAGCGCATTTCAGGGTTACGCCCTCTCACCGACATTTTTGTCGCGCCACCTCGCCTCCGAGTCCGGGCTTTCGGTCCAATTTTTACGTCATAGGTCAGAACGCTTGGAGCCGCGGCCTGTCTTATAGGCTCTCGCTTTCCCTCCTTCTTTTTTAATATTTTTAGACATCCCCCATGGTAGTAAGTAAAAAATTGGCTAGGGTGCAAACTAACACAAGACCGTGCTACCCCCCACCGCGAACTGTCAAATAGCGCTGCTCATCTGTGTTTAGTTGTCGCCAACGTCAGCAGCGCAGCTGAATTGAGTGTCGCGTTTCAAATGTCACGCACTAAGGCTATTGGCGTTGCGCGCAAGGCATCAGGCAAAGTTAATTACCATAAATGTGTGCAGGTGGGAATTAGGGAAGGAGATACTTGAGTTGTGGTTTCATTATTTGTGTGAAGCCGTCCTGTTACAAGGACGATCAAGCGAGAAAACACATTATAGTTTGTTTTTCTTTACTTTATAAAAGCACACCGTTTTGGTTGGATATTAGTGAGTGAACACAAAACAGGAGACCCTTTACTGTTACAAATGATGTATTTTCTGCTACCGTTTATTTAGCAAAAATGACGGTGTTAACTCACTGAAAAAATGCAAGTGATGTTGCTCTGGCGCCTCGCGTTTTCCGGCAAAAGGATTTAGCTTGCACTTACTGCACAAACTATTCGATACAGCGTACATTTGTCTAGGTGTAACGTTTAAACATTGTTATATGCTTGAAAAGTTTTATAGCTATAGATTTTATTTTAGGCAAGTCGTGATGATTTGAGAATGCTAAACTGTTCAAGCATAGGCTAATGAAGATTAGCTTCACTGTCCTGGCGGGGGGTCGAGTAGGGGGGGTCCTTTACTTTGGAAAAAAAAAAAAAAAAACGTTATATTTAGACTGAATAAAATGCTCCAAATGTTAGGGTAATTTCTAAATTAACTTAATAAAAAAGAACCAAATATAATTCCTTTGCCGGTACATACAAAACTGAACCATTATAATAGCTGAAACAGTAGTACGTAGCTATAAGCTGTTTTTTGTGGGAAAGCGGGGGAAATGCGCTTCATGTAGAAATCGCCTGTCCAATTCAGCCAGCAGTGACTCAGTCTTACACATTTTTATTCGCTGGTTTATTAAAATATACAACGAATTTCCATTATTCAGTTAAATTGATAAAGCGGGGAAATAATGAAAAGAGTTAAGAATCATGATGACCAGTCGCGGCTCGCGAGGATGGGGCTTAAATGTCCAATCGCGGTTAGATGTGATGGGGCTTAAATGTCAGATTATTATATCCACTAAAATAACAAGATAATACAAATAAAATGAGAAAATATTAATTATTTATATATTTTTTTATTTTATAATTATTTTTATATTTGATTCATAGCTCAGACAAAATCATGATTGGCTCTTGTCTAGGTAGCCCCCAAACCACAGAGAATCAATCCCAGGACGTGTTTGCATTCACACAGAAGGACATCCAGCGGGATATTCTAAAACGCTTAACGTGGCTTAATGTACTAAGATAGTGATATTAACAGACCAAAATCACTAAACATCAAACTAATAAATTATACTACCTACAAAAAAAATCAGATGAGCCCTGAATATGAATGCAACGCGTTTAATAACACGTTAGCTTTTTCCCATAGAAAACCGTTATAAGAAAACGCTTAACGTGGCTTAATGTACTAAGACAACGATTTTAAAAAATCAAACTCACTAAACATCATACTAATAAAGTATGTACAAAAAATCAAATGAGCCCTGAATATGAATGCAACTCGTTTAACAACAAGTTAAGCCTTATGATGGCTTTCTAGGGAAGGAAAAGGCTTAACGTGTTATTAAACGCGTTGCATTCATATCCAGGATCATCTGATTTTTTGTAGATAATATACTTTATTAGTATGATGTTTAGTGCGTTTGGTCTGATAATATCAGTACATTAAGCCACGTTAAGCGTTTTCTAATAACGGTTTTCTATCGGAGGAAAAGGCTTAACGTGTTTTTAAACGTTGCATAAACCACGTTAAGCGTTTTTGACGTTAAGCGTTTTAGAATGTCCCGATCCGCAATTTTCCGGGACCAACGTGCAGTGTGAAAGGGGCTATAATGATACACAAAACATTGTACATTTCAAAATTTTGCTAAATACATTAAGTTATCTTTGAAAAGGCAGGCAAGAAGAAGTAACTTAACCTCTCTGAACCAAAATATTACAAAACAATTGTAGATTCATGTGTTTCATGAATTTAATTAGTAATCAGTGCAGAAAACCAGATCAACTGTTCACAAACTTATTTTTGCCACTTTATGCCTTACATGTATGTCTTCACTAATTTAATTTATCTGCATGATTTATATCTTTATTATTAAAGGGTCTTTGAATGACAGGCATATTGCAAGTGGGAGTGAACTGTATGCCATATTTACACCAAGTGAAAATTTAACAGAGTTACCACCGACACAAAGACAGGCCAACCTCATAAAAAATGAAGGACCGGGTGTCGTCCGCTGTCACATAATGTTACAGGTACTGCTAATGTTTGTTAAAAAAAAAAAAACTGTTTTGTGCATTTTTCATAAAAATAAACATAAACTCATATAACCTTTTTTGTTTCATCTGCCAAGTGTCTTCTTTCAGACAAAAAGACCAAATTTAATCCAGTGCTCCAAAGCATTTAAGATTTACGCCAGATAAAACTGGAAATTAAATTTCCAGGTCTATGCTCAGAAATTGGTTAACAGTTAATAAATTGATAATAACTATTCCATAAATACAGTGCCCTCCGATAATATTGGCACCCTTAGTAAATATGAGCAAAGTCAGCTGTGAAAATAAATCTGCATGGTTTATCCTTTTGATCTTTCATTTTAAAAGTGTACAAAATTCTAACTTGTCATTGAAGTGAAACAACTGAAATTAAATTTTATAATTATAATCTATAAAATACATTTTGGAATAAAATATATTTAAAATAAAGTATATCCATTTAATTTTTGACCGCCACGCAAGCAGAGGGTTAAACAGAAAAATCAATTTCTGTCATTTAACTAGCATTGTATAGAAATTACAGCCTAAGTCACATGTTGATCTCACAATCCTTTATATTACAAATAGATTTACAACTTTCACCTCAGAAGGATGTTGTGGTTTGTGCATGAAAGTTATTTTATCCTTGTGACTCATTTTCAAATTAGTTCACAGTGTATCAATCTAACAGTATCAAAAATCATCCTGTGTTACCACCATCCCAAATCTCCTCTATATCAACATTTGTCTTCTTTTTATTGTTCAATAGGGAGACTTCGAAATCAAAGCTGACCTCGAAAGTGATACACTGAGAGATGTGACACTACGGCTTTCAGTTGAAAGTGGTATACCAGCACCAGTTCTTCACATCAGGTCACTGATACATAACAAATTTATGATTATGTATAGGTATATATGAATGTACATTCTATATATATATATATATATATATATATATATATATATATATATAGATATATATATATATATATATATATATATATATATACACACACACACACACACACACACACATTAGGGCTATCAGTCGATTTACATTTTTAATCTAATTAATTAAATGATGGCTCGATTAATTAATCTAATTAATTGCAAAATAAATTTGACTGTGAAAATAACCACAACAAATTATTTAAAGTTATTTATTATGGTAAATGAGCAAGTATAAAGTAGACATTACAAATTGTAGTTTTAGAAAGAAATATTTTGTTTGATTCAACATAAAATTTATTACACATAAACATTTAGGCTACAAAGGCCTAATGTAAACTATGGAACATAAAAGAAGATAAGTGTTACAGAGTGAACGAGATGGGAGACGTGTGGATCCATCTGCAAAGCTTTTATTTAAAGGCATGGTCATAAAACAGGCAAGGTTCTGACAATGGCAAACAGGTATATAGAAGGCAAGACAAAAGAGTAATCCAAAACGGGCGTGAGTCAGTCGACAGCGAATGTTATCCAGAGGGCTTGACAAGAGGGGACATCCAATAAAACGAGCAATAGTCCAGGTGAGGTGCAAACACAGTCGAAACAAAAGGCAAAGGTTTAATCCAAGATATAAAGGCAAGAATCAGATAACACGGGAAAGCAGGCAAGACAAGACTATGACTTTGAACTAAGGACTAGAAACTAGGCCAGAAAACTGGCTCCATAATGTGCTACCACTAGGAGAGCGATATACACAAACAGTACTCAGCAGTGAGAGAGAGGAAGTCCATGGCTTATGTAGGGTGTGTGATTGGATCAACTGTGATGTGACGTGACTCTGGAAGATCAGCTGTGATGTGACGTGACTCTAGAAGACCAGCTGAGAAGTGACGAGACTCTGGACAAATAGCTGAGACATGACGAGGCTTTGGGAGACCGTGACGAGGCTCTGGCAGATCAGCTAAGACTTGACTTGAGTCAGCGATGGAAGCTGTGACTCGACTTGACTCATGAAGATCAGCTGTGTCTAGACTTAACTCAGAAAGATCAATTGTGACTTGACTTGACTCATGACGATCACTGTGACTAGACTTAACTCAGAAAGATCAATTGTGACTTGACTGACTCATGAAGATCAGCTGTGACTAGACTTAACTCAGAAAGATCAATTGTGACTTGACTCATGACGATCAACTGTGACTAGACTTAACTCAAAAGATCAATTGTGACTTGACTTGACTCATGAAGATCAGCTGTGACTAGACTTAACTCAGAAAGATCAATTGTGACTTGCAGTGAGAGAGAGGAAGTCCATGGCTTACGTAGGGTGTTTGATTCGTTACAGCTGTGGGTGTAATCAGTGCAATAGATGATGGGAAATGTAGTTCAGGGTATAGTGTACCAGTCTGTGTAGTGTAAGGCCATGTCCACACGTACACGGGTATTTTTATAAACTCAATGGAGTTTTTCCTTCTTCCGTTTTTAAAAAAATCTCTGTCCACATGAAAACGCAAACACATGATATGACGCACTGTCAAGAGTATGCCAAACCAACAGGTGGCGATCTAATCTCAACCGTAAAGCCATGTTGGCCAATCAGAAGCCTGAAAAAGTTTCCTGTAGGTTGCGATAACAGCGTAGACGCCAGGGTGGCAGGGTTTCATATTTTATTGAAGCATCTCTGGGCGCCGCCATTGGCTAGCGGACCCCCACCTGCTGTTAGCATTCCATTGACTCCCATTCATTTTGGTGTCACTTTGACAGCGAATAACTTTATATCTGAGGCGTTTAAAGACTCCATTTGTCCATTCATTATTTCTAAAGAAACACGAAAATGTATAAAAGGCCCCATTATCTTGTATCTTAAGTTATGGCCCCGTAGAAGCAGTTTTTTTAAAAAATAGGCTAACGATTGCGTCATAACCTGTGACTCTCTGTCGCACAGTAGAGAAATTACCGTATGGACAGGAGGAGAAGCTCGCAGGCAATCTTTTACTGTCTATGAGGCTAGTCGGGGGGACGTGGAGGCATGAAGTCAAGGGAGAAGACCATAGAGAGTCCATAAAAGACATGGGACAAAATTATTCAACAACGTCTGCAAGATTTGGTGGGTGATTCAGATTTCTCTTGGCACACGCGATTAGAAGACTTACAGTTGTCAGACAGGTTGCTCACGTGACATTTGCGTCATCAAGCTGAGTTTGAGTCTGCGCAGTACACTCGACCCCCAGGAAGTGCGTGCTTCTAATTGACTTCACTTGTCTCTGTTGAATCCAACGGGGTGTCCATTTCTTTTACTGTCTATGGTAGACGCCAACGTCACAAGCCAAAAACTCTGGTTTCACTGTCTACACGATAACACTGCAACTTCACCCTGGCAGGCTTTTTTTTTTTAAATGTTCGGTTTCAGTGAACTGGTGCTGCATTTGCGTGTGGATAAACAGCCTAACCGCGTATAAAAAGCTGTGTTTTTAAATAAACTGTGTTCATGGGGACAGGGCCTTAGAGTCCATATGGTGAGCGGGTGACCTTAGGTGGTGCGTGAACGGAAGTTCATAGACCGGATTCGTGACACTGAGAAACATCTCAGTTTTTTTGTTCATAGAATGAAAGCCATTGCCTTGGTAACCAAAACACCTTTTTACCAACAGTTTTCAAAATACCTTCCTTTATGTTCAACAAAAGAAAGTCTTGAAACTTTTTGTTGGTTTATGCTGGTCCTTTGCCAGCACATGACCAGCGCAAACCAGCAAAGGACCAGCATAAACCAGCATCAAAACATACCTAACCAGCATATGCTGTTTTTTTCCAACAGGGTTGTCACGAAGAACACGAGTGCAAATGTGATTTTTATAAAATACTGTGCTATATTTTCAAAAAAAAATATTGTGTATTTTTGTTAAATTTTACCAACAAAAATATTACCTAAAAAGCCACATCTAATCGACTCAAAGATATTTACCGCCACCTGCTGGTAGTTTTTAGTTTCTTCTTTAGAGTATCATTTAATTTATTAAAAATAAATAAATAAAGGGATAGTTTCACCAAAAATAAGTAAATAAATTCCGTCATCATTTACTCACCCTCACTTTTTTTTTTTCAAAACCTAAATGACTTACCTTCTTTTGCACAACATAGAAGGAATTTTGAATACTGTTGGTAACTAAGCTTTTTTGGTCACTAGTAGTGACTTTCATTGCATGAACAAAAATACTGAGATTTTCTCAAATGATCTTCTTTTATGTTCCATACTTCATGTTAGGCCATTGGAGCCTAAACATTTAACACAATAATATGATCAATAATATATTTAAATTATCTTTTGTGGGCATTTTCACAGCCAAATTTTCTTTGCAATTAATTAGATTGATTAATCACAGCACCCTGTTATTAATTAGATTCAAAATTCTAATCGACTGGCAGCCCTAATATATATATATATATATATATATATATATATTAGGGCTGTCAGTCGATATGTATATATATGTTTGTGTATGTGTGTGTGTATGTATATATATTAATGTACTTCATGCTAATTATGTTTTTACTACTGATTTACTGTATTGTTTTGAAGTACAGTGTTTTCCAAGACAGCATAAATAAATTTCTATTATGTTTTTCATTACACAGAAGTGAAGATTATAATCATGTTGACAAACTAAGTGAGCTTGGAATCACAGAGGATTCAGTTCTGCATTTCTCTCTGTCATCATTTAATAATGAGAACCCAAGTTCAAGTCTTTTCTTCCAAAATGATGTCAGACCCTCAGTGAATCAAACCCAGAAAGGCCTAAGTGTTTTTCTGTCAACGCTCTATGCCATTGTATGTAAAAATACTATAATTTCTATTTCGTCAGGGTGCGATGCCTGCTGGTCTAGAACTTTATTACCAAAACAATCCAATAGTATTCAGCTGTTTTGTGATAGCAGTTTTAGGCCAGCAGCGCCAAACTTTCAACTTTGAGTAAAACCTATTGCTTTATTTTTCAGTGCAACTATCAGTAAGATTTTCCATATGTTGTCCTATTCCTTAGAAACTTAGACACGGTGGAGAAGAATTTAAGAAAGTGGTTGCATATATTAGGAGACTGAGTGGATGCAATGCTTTGGCTCAAAGTTTATTCCAAATGATCTGTGGGAACTTGCATGTAACTAGAAACCAAAAGGTAGGCTATATATATTGGGTAATATAAAGTGTGCAAATATTCATATTCATAATAAATGAGTTTTTAAAGGTATTTCTGTTATTACTTTTTACACATTGTTATAAAATAACATGTTCAGTTCAATATTATCTATTAAATAATTGAGTCAAATCATTTTAAGTATAAATATAACTCTCTATAATTTTATTTTCATTTCAGATTGCTGTTGTTGAGGGTCTTTACTTTCTTTTCCGAGAGTTGTTACCAGGTCTCGGTGAAAGATCAGGCCCAAAGATCATTGAAGATACTGATGTTTTTGAATATGCAAATATTTGCTGGGCTTACTTGATTGCTCAAGGACAGGTATGTTTGCAACGCTTTACCTGACACAGCACATCATAAATCAGATCAGAAGCTGTTCAGGAAATATTTTTCCTTCCAGCAGCACAGACTGTAAGCAATGCAGCCCATTCCTTAGTAACCAGACAGTAATGTGTATTTTAAATGATCACATGAACATTATACAATTCACAACTTGGGACAATGTTTATGATATTGAATAAAGCAAAAAGATACTTATACGTTCTTCATACATCAAAGTGTTTTTAAGCTGTTTCTGAAGTGTAAATGTAAATCAATCATATTGTTAATATTGTATAAAATGCTTTGATCACTAAAAATATATACAGTCTTGGTCTATGCTATGTTTATTGTTGCTAGATTTACAGCAATGGTAGCTGTCACACACACACACACACACACACACACACACACACACACACACACACACAAATTTCTACCAAACTCCATTTTATCTTTATTTATTTATATATTTATGTATGTATGCATGTATGTATGCATGTACGGTCCATATACATTTGGACACAGGCACAATTTTTATAATTTTAGCTGCTGACAAAAATATAAACAAGTTACAGTTATATAATGGATATGGGCTTAAAGTGCACACTCTGAGCTTTTGATTCTATTTATTTGTCCAATTACATTTGAGCCATGAAAATGGGGGGGGGGGCAGCTGTGTATAAAAATGGTTGTAATTCCTAAGCATTTTATGTTATATTAGCTTAAAGTCTGCACTTTGTTTCATTGTTTTGTTTCAAATATATTGTTTCATTTTAATTATATTCTGGTGGCATACAGAGCCGAAATTATGAAAATTTTGTCAGTGTCTAAATATATATAGACCTTACTGTATGTATATGTGTGTGTGTGTTTGTTTTCACCAGAATGAGAATAACGATCTGGAGAACTATGCTACAATTTCCTTGAAAGCTTATCCTACTGGCAAGCGGCTGTCTGAGCCAGTGAGAGTACCAGGGACACCAGAAGTATTTGATAGGTCATACGTCCTGGAAAAAATCACAGGTAAAAGCTAGAACTGGGATGCTTGCTAATCCCTCATGAATTCATACATAATACTATGAATAAGCTTTTATTTTAGATGGTGTAAAAATTCCAAACTGTGATGAGGTGAATCTGCTGGAGTCATCGATTCAAAGAGCTAAAGATATCGAGAAAATTTCGCTTAGTCTTCCGGCATCATTTGATAGGTTTCCATTGTGGATATCTCATAACAGCACCCCACAAGGTTGCAAGTAAGTCATATTTAGGAATTTTGGAAAAAATATAATTAGATAAACACATTGTTCATTAAATATAAATATAAAAATTATTTTATATAAAATAATGTATTTAAATATAAATAAATATATAATATTATGATATTGGATATGTAAATTATTATTATTTTTAATCATACAAAAAAAAACATTTTATAGTTTTCAGATTGAACAGAAGAAAACATTTTCAGACATGTATGAGGACGTCCAACAGTACAGTCACTTGATTGTCACACCACCACTGCAACTGGCAAATATGGGAATTGAGGGTCCTCTGCTGGTGTATCTCAGTGAAGGTCCGAGGTTTATATGCTGTTAAATGAACTGATTAAAATGTAAATATAGAAAACCAAAAAATGATCAATATGAGATCTGCAACTAGGTTTAAGTTGCCTAAATACCCCATTGATTTAAAACTGATTATTATTATTATTATAATTATTATTATTATTATTATTATTTTAGCAAAAAAATTAATGTATTAGCAATTTAATGTAGAAATTCTGATCTAACTTTATTTATCCATACAGATAATCTAGGCGTTTACATGAACAAAGACAAAGCACAAGCATGTCATATTAAAGTTCATGACTGTCTATCTGGAAAAGAAACCACAAGAAATGTGAATGAGCTGGCTGAAATGTAAGTATTTCAATTGTTCAAGAGTTTTTTCCATGCCACTTACATGTAAGTCATTTTTATTAATATTACAGATACACATTTATTTCCCAGATAAATATTTTGCTTGCTAATTCAAATTTACAATGTGGTGAGATTAGGACGCAACAATAAAGCATGTTGAACCCAAATCTAACAGTAACCTAATGTCTTATAATTATCCAATGTTAACTTAAAAATCTTATAATTATTGTTCAAATATTTGGATACAAAAGTCACAAATTTTGAGAGTGATGGGGGTCTAGAGTGAATCCAATCAATTGAAATGCATTTTCTATAAGTAGCAACAGCTTTTCACAGAGAATAAACCGATTAGCACTTAAAGCAATCTGTTTTGTGAGGAGACCAAGTAAGAAGAAACCAGGGACCATATAAATTGTTACATTACACAGACTTTATTTTACTTTGAAAAAATTATGTAAAATAAAATGCTAAAAATAACTATTTTTGTGTGTGTGGTTCATGGTTTCATATACTTAAAAAAAATGAAATATATTTAAATAAGAAACAATATAAAGAACAATCGGAATTTCAAGAGGAACCCCATGATGAATTAAGCTTTCACCAATTGATGTCTTTACTGAGCAGCTCTTTTATGTATTAGTATGGTTGGTTTAGGGTACAAATTGTATAAATTCTTTTTTTTTTTTTTTTTTTTACCCATTCAGGCTCAATGATACCAGAACTGACAACACCTTCAAAGTCAGTAAAACCCCCAAAGAGGCAATTGTGGTAAGTGTTGTGAACTAGAGAAGATTTTACTCTGATGTAATGTTTTACACACTTTTGGATGGCTATAATCCCCAACTGTAATCTGGTACTGCAGTTTGATCTGTATGGTTTTCTATTTGATCACCAGATGACCACAACCTACATTGTGACGAAATGTAATGAATCTTTTGACAATACATTTGAGAGGAAAGCCACAGTGCTTCACAATTTTTTGTTTTTCCAGACTCTGAGAAATAGACTTATTTAACCTGTATGAAATCATTATTCTGTATGTTCACTTACAAAGATGAAGTGTTGAGTCATTTCACTTCCTTTAAGAAACCCTGGTTGCATAAAGTGATTTTACAGCATCTCTATAACTTCAATAATTTACATACAAGCTCATGCAAAATTCATTAATGCTCTTATCAGGTGCTCTTTGATTCAAGTTCTTCAATGAAGGGAGAATGTTATGACACTGCCAGTCAGATGAATCGCATTGATGCCGTCAAGCAAATCTTTGACAGCTTTTCAAACCGAAGTATGGCATATGATTTAGAACATGTAATCTGCCTTGTGGTCTTTAACAAAACAGTGAAAACTGTTCTTGAATTCACTGAAAATCTGGAAACCTTCAAGGTATTTTTGTCCCGATTATTGCACCATTATAAGAATTAAAGAAACTAAGCATTTAATAGCAATGATAAATGCTATTTGTATTCTCATTTTTTTTTATTAATAATGTATTTCATGTTATTTTTTACATGTAGGAGCAAGTGCATGCTATTGAAGCATCAGGGTGCACTAGGTTATATGATGCACTTGTTCTTGGTATCTCAGAGTTTGACAATATTAAGAAAAGGTTTCCAGCTTGCAGATGTCGCATCTTGTGTTTGACAGATGGCAATGATTTCAGGTGTGTCATATATATATTCCTATACCATTTGAATTGATGACTTCAATATCAAATTTTACTCTCACAATGTTACTACACAACTAAAATGATTATGGATAACTTTTATTGTCTAATCTGCAGATCCGCAAATAATCCTGTCACCGTTGTCAGAGAATTGATGAACAAAAATATTGTGGTTGATGCTGTTCTTGTTGGCAGAGCAGAGAACACTGTTCTACATGGAATCAGCTATGTAACAGGCTTGTGTTTTAATTTTTTTTTTCTTTTCTACTCATTATTTTAAGCCACAAAATTAATGTATACTATTTTTTTATGAACTATTATAGAGATTTGTTTTTTTATATGTTTATATTTTATAAATATGTTTGGCCACATTACTAATTAATAAAATCAAATCTATAAGGTAAGTTGTTAAAAAGTGTTACCATAAAATTTAATTAAATGTTTGGTTATTTTCTGTGGATAACAGTTGTTACTCGTTTATGCATTTTTGAAGATCCTGGTATCTGGTACATAAAAACAGTTTAACAATAAGTCTGAATGAATCATGTGACTGCATTAGTATATAATGCTCAGGACAGCACTGCAAATATGGTCTGGAATCTACTAAACCAACACAAACAAAGTCATATGTCATGAAAGAGTAACAATACAGAGCCTACATAAGTTCAGTAGAGTGCAATAAAATAAAGTTGAACAGAATCACATCTAGATCTGCTCTGCAGATCTGTAAATTAAGGAAAATGCATTAGTATTTTGTGTAAGACATCTATAAAATATATGCAAACAAAATGTTTTACTTTAAAGTGTTCTCAGTATAAAATTACAATTATTTATAACTGAGTTACACACAAAAACAAAAACGGGCTTTCATGTTCAGTACTGTTTTTGACAGTCAAGGGCTTGACTGTCAAAACTTTAGCCTGTAGAGTTGTCAGTATGTGAGGATGTGTGTCATGTGATTTCATTAGTCTCATAGCATTTACAGCTCACATGAATGGTTCAAATAAATACATGAATACATACACAAACAATAAGGAAATGTTTACAATGCTGGATCCAGTTAAGCAACTGCCCTCAAGATAAATGTGAATGCTAACAAGTATTTTTTTTTTTATTGTTAGACCTCTTTATAGCCAGGTCCAGCCAGTTTAACCTGGTGTAGTTAGAAACTCTAAGGCAGGGCTATTCAACTGGCGGAATGCGGCCCGCCAATCATCTATATCTGGCCCGCGAGTAGATTACGTGCAGATCGCACATATGCCTTGAATTGTGTTTGCACTTATTAAGTTAGTGTGTCCACGAGGTGGCAACACTGGCCCGGGCCAGTCTATAAAAGTAAAAGAAGAGACGCGGAATTGGGCTAATTTAACACTCTTAAAAGCGACTCCAATAACATGATATTTATCCCCTTGAATGCGAATTTAAGCAGGGGAACCCCACCAAAAAAAAAAAAAAAAACAGGAAAAAAACGATTTTTTTACCGGGGACCCCCTCGAAATGCAATTGAGCTAGTTTTGGGCTTGTTTTGAGTAGTGATTGGGCGGGTTTTCATGTGAAAACCTGGCAACCCTGAAGAGACGGAACAACAACGACGTACCGTTCTGCAGACTTCAGTTCCAACCCTGCTCCAACACACCTGTCTGTAATTATCAAGTATCCCTGAACACCTTGATTAGCTGGTTCAGGTGTGTTTGATTGGGGTTGGAGCTGAAGTCTGTAGGAGAGTAGCTCTCCAGGAGCAGGGTTGGAGACCACTGGTCTATGCGATCTACCGCAGCGTTGACAAGCGCTTGTGTGAGGGAGTTATGGGAGTTAACTCTAGTTTAAACGAATATAAAGAGAGTGTTATCGGTCAAGTTTGTCGAAAAATAGCGCAGACTGGATGAAGGTGATTATCAAATACAGTATAGTTTGAAAGTCTGCGTTTTCGGCTGAACCAGAACGTATATGTATGGGATTATATTTGCTTCAAAAAAAAAAAAAAAATGAACGTAACTTTATAAAACTGAACGTAACTTTTTCACAAACTATCAAATATACGCAATTACAAAAGAAGAAAACACAATGAAAATGAAAAAAAAAATTAACTCAGTCGCACAAATTTAACAGGCTCTTCAAATATGCTTCATACTTTGTTGATGTTTTTCAAAGATTCGTTTTCGCTAATCGTGGATTCTGAAATGCATTGCCACAGATTTCGCTTACGCTTCGCAGTTTTTCGTTTGGTGTTTTGACACAAACCTCTCCTGGGGGCGGCCTTAACAGTGATCTACTCTGATTGGATAGTGAGCTTTTGATGGACAGGTGCTCTCTGACCTGGAAGTACAGACGTCACTCAGTGACGTGCATATTGGAAAGCTGTTGCGGTGATTTGTATGCAATACGTCATGCTTTGTATTAGGCTTGTTTGAGATGAGCAAAATCTGCTCAGAACCGATCACCGATGATCACCGCGAGATGCATGTCGGTTAGAAAAGTGTCCGAGTTACGTCCCGGGGGGAAGGAAGTCGACCGGAAGTTGAAGTCGGCCGCGTGCCGCCATCTTGTAGCAGAACTTCACTTTCGTTAGCATCCCATTGACTCCCATTCATTTTGGCGTCACTTTGACAGCGAATAACTTTACATCTGAGCCGTTTAAAGACTCCATTTGTCCATTATTTATTTCTAAAGATACACGACAATGTATAAAGGGCTCCATTACCTTCTATGTTACATTATGGCCCCGTAGAAACAGTTTTTGTAAAAATAGGCTAACGATTGCCTCATAACCACTCGACTCTCTGTCGCACAGTAGAGAAATTACCGTACAGACAGGAGGAGAAGCTCGCAGGCAATCGGGGAGACGTCAAGAGATATGGCGTACTGGCGTTACATTTTAAAATACTATACAAAATAATTAATCAGAATACTTACTCCTGCTCACTCAGGCCAAAGAACTCCCCTGCTCAAGCTCGCCGTCTCTGCAAGATTAACGATGGCAGTTTGCACGCACAGCTACTAGAAGGTTTACATCTGTCAGACAGGTTGGTGACGTCATCAAGCTTAGTTTGAGTCTGCGCGTCAGAAACGGAAGTGCTAAAAATCACTAAAAATGGGCTTCACTTGTCTCAATTGAGTTCCAATGGGGTCGCTGTGTCCATTTCTTTTACTGTCTATGGTTACGTCTGCCTTGCTCTGATGTCATGCTGACGTGTGCCAAAAAACTCTCGCGACAGTGAGGCGGCTCTGTCGGATTGAGCAGCCGAGCGCAGTTGCTCTCCACCAACTGCTATTCTAAAGCATGATGGGAAACGACTGACTGATGACACAGCTTAATGCTCATTGGCTGAGAATGTCAACTGATACATTTTCTCTTTATTCTAAGAATTAGATTACCCATTTATACTGTATATTACATGCGAACTAAACAAAAACAAAACACGCCTAGTGAAGTTAAGAATTAGGACATGCGTTTATTTTATTTAATTTTCCTCTTAATTAGAATTCTTCCTTCTTGTAATTTTCACTTTATTCTATTGTATGTTTGTGTGAATTAATAAATCAATCCATTAAAAATATACATGCACACATACATATCTGAATGGACTGTTTAGCCATTATGCCTCATCTTTGTGTGGTTTCATCTGAGAAGTGTCAGGGTCTGGCTTAAAACAAGGAAAAAAATTCTGAAGAATGTTTGCTACAAAACAGCTTTGACTTGCATATGGAAAAATACTATGGACGTGAAATGGTGGCAGAAACCTGCTTGTTTGCAAACATTCTTCAAAATTTCCTCCTTTGTGTTCAGCAGAACAAAGGAATTGATGCACATGATGACAAAACAGTGGTATTTCGATTACATTCACTTAGTCTGCGATAAAAAATGTGAACGCGATCTCCTCCATTGCTGACGTTTGCAGGCGACAAAACAGCGAGATTCAGGAAGTGTCCGACTTCAAAGGTCTTTTTTGACCCCTCCCCTTACTGCAGCCGCCTATTCTCGCCTACATTTCAGGCGAGGCAAGGCGCATCTCAAACAAGCCTATAATTAAATATGTAAATAATATTTGACCTTTGATCGTCTCAGTCTGTAAAGATGAGCTCTCAGGAGAGACACGGAGCGGCATCATCTTCCTCCTCTGCTTGTCCTTCAAAGCAGGTTGAAGTAAGCTTGTGTTACTGAAGTAACCAATAACATCGATACAAGTTTTATTCATGTTACAGTGTGAAGCAGTTTGTTGCGGGTTATTATTGTCATTCAATAACACAAGCTTACTTTAAGCTGCCTTGAAGGACAAGAGCTCATCTTTACAGACTGGGACGATCGGAGGTCAAATATTATTTACATATTTAGTAATACAAAGCACGACGTATTGCATACAAATCACCGTGAGAGGCTTTTTTTTTTTTTTTTTTAATGCAGAGAATAAAAACATAAAGTATAAGTATAAATATAATTATATCAACCACAAAAAAAAATAAAATAAAATAAAGAATAAAATAGAACTAAAGAAAAGAATACCCAAAGCCAATTTAATTTGTGATGAATCATTCAAGAATAAAGCTGTATCATCCACTAATTGACTAATTTTTATTTTAGTGTTACCAATTGTGATACCCTTTAATTGACTATTGTTTATATGTGTGCTAAGGAAATGTGTTGCAATTAGAAACAGGTAAGAGGAAACTGGACATCCTTGCCGAATGGTCACATTTTTAAAAAGAATCTAGGTGAAGTACCATTACTTAATTTGATAGAGCTGTTTCCGTTTATGTAAAGCATTTGGACCATCCTGCAAAAAGCATCGCCAAAGGCAATTTTTCGTAACGTTAGAGCCTGAAATAAAAATTTATGTTCCAATGTGTCGAAAGCTTTGTAATAATCTAAAAAGAAAATGAAACCATCACTGTCTATTAAATCTGAATAATCTAACACATCTAGAACTAACTGTATATTATTAGTAATGTGCCTTTTCTGCATAAATCCTGATTGTGTTTTCACCGCGAGAGCTTTCCAATATGCACGTCGCTGAGTGACGTCTGTACTTCCAGGTCAGAGAGCACCTGTCCATCAAAAGCTCACTATCCAATCAGAGTAGATCACTGTTAAGGCCGCCCCCACGAGATGTTTGTGTCAAAACACCAAACGAAAAACTGCGAAGCGTAAGCGAAATCTGTGGCAATGCATTCAGAATCCACGATTAGCGAAAACGAATCTTTGAAAAACATTAACAAATAATGAAGCATATTTGAAGAGCCTGTTAAATTTGTGCGACTGAGTTCATTTTTTTCATTTTCATTGTTTTTCTTATTTTTAATGGCATATTTTTGATAGTTTCTGAAAAAGTTATGTTCAGTTTTATAAAGTTACGTTCATTTTTTTTGAAGCAAATATAATTCCATATATATGTTGGCTAGCCGCTTCGGACAAGCACGCCGGTAGCACTTAAAATGACAAAAACACACGCAATTATGTCAAAATGCACGGTTTTGGCGAGTGATTTTGTAAACACGGCCTTAAATGAGTTATAAAGTCCAAAATAATCGTAAAGAGTTGGGAGAAAACCTGATATGTGTCAGATATGCATCATGCATGTCAGATTTTAAAAAGATAGTGCTGCTTTTAAAGTGAAACTTGCTGAAGTCTGTGAAATCACAGAAATGAAAAAGAGAAATCACTCGACTGTTCTAGTCGCTGATTAACTTTTGTAGCTTGAATAAAAATTTATCTATATGGTTTATGCATATACAATTTATAGTTTATGTGAAGATTGTTTCACTTAAATTAAAAGTTGTTATATTTTTCAGAGCCTAGATAAAGGTTAAAAAATAACACTTTTCAATTATACTGTAATGTTGAATGGCTATAATAAATGTCTAAAATTGAGAGGAAGATGCATTTAATAGAGACATCAGCAACAGTATTATCAAAAATGTGTTAGTAATAAAGAGACTTGGTAAAGAGATGTCATTAAACATATTTAAAATATACCATATTTATGTTGTTTCTACATACATTTGGAGGTTCAGTGTGAAATGATGACAATATATATTAATAATCAATTAGTCATGATTAATTACAGAAAATGTGTGATTAGTTTTTTTTTTTTGTTTTTTTTTTTTTGATTGACAGACAACACAAATGTAAACTTTTTATAGACGTTGCTGTTGGAAAATATTCATTCATTTTACTGCTGAATATGCATTTAATTTTAATTAATTATTTTATAGACCCCCCAACCTCCTTGGCCCCCTTCAAATTTTCAACTCGATAATCCGGCCCTCATATTAAACTAATTGAATTATTCTAAGGAATATGCACTTGTTGGAGACATCACCTTCACTGATTAAATTATTCTGAAGTTGAAAGTGCTTGAAAGATCACTGTGGCTCTCTCAATTTGTTTTAGGTGGATATTGCTTTAAGCCTGAAAATGCAAAGGCTGCCCTTAAGCTTTTTGAGATGGAAACTGTCTTGTCCATGGAGATGAGAGCAGAGAGAACAAGGGTACCTGTGTCTTCAATAAAAACAGAGGTATGAAGTAAAAGCCATTACCTGTTACTTAGCTTTAACAGAAAATTACAGGTATTAAATATTACTATATCTTTTGAAATGAAAGTTTCTGTATAGCCTATATAGCCTCAGTATACATGTAAATCTGACAAATAACCAAGACTTTCTGCAAATAACTTTTTTTTTTCAATAGGAAGACTTGACCAAACATTTTGCCACCCATGGCTACGATGAAAAACCAGAAAGGAGGCTTCCTGCTCAAATCACTGAGAAAGTGGCAAGGACGGAGAGGTATTGAGTGTACAATTCAAAGTTAATTTGTAGTCTAAATAGGACTTTATTGAATTATTTTAAATATCATACAAGCAGGAGTGCAATATGGCTCTATCCACCTGTTAACTGAAGTATGATGTATCGAATATTGTTTCTGGGTCCAAGTCTTTACTGTTTCATGTGAGAAATTTAAGAGGGTTTGGACCTGGAAATTGTGACGTCTGATGTCAGACTTTACAGCTGGCCATAGGCATAAGGACGCAAATGTAATAAGGCTGGAGCTGAAAAGATGGCAGATGAGAAGTAGATCTATTTGTATAAGGTTTTATTCAAACACAGACAAAAGTCAAAACAAACACATGTGGGAACAATCAGACTAATCAACAGGAAATACTACAAACTGACTACAAACATGGGACAGGAAACACTTAAAAATAAAAGTCCAGGGACAAACCTTGCTGAGGTTGGCCTTGCTGATATAAATCCATATTGCATGCCTGCAAGTGTGAAGTCTCAAAAATCATCTTGTATGAAAACAAATTTGCAGAAACAATTTTTACTCAAAAGTTTTTGAAATTTCAGAAATGTAAAAAATTTAAAAAAAAACCTACAAGTAACATTGAGTGAAATAAGTCTTAATAAGTCAGATTTCCCCAATCAAAAAATTCACTGTGCCCACCACTAAAATAAATCATCTTCTTCTTCTTCTTCGTGTCCTACGATCTTATATTACATCTTTCCAGTGTGTAGCACAACTGATGGCATGGTAGCTGGGCTCTGCTAGATCTGAACATTGCAGTGCTAGGCTGCACTGCATGAGGTGTTGCATGTTTTGCTTGCTGCCGCACTCACACTTGCTGGTTGATGAGAGACCCCAAGCATGTAACATTTGTAGGCATGTTCCATGGGCTAGTCGTAGCCTGTTGAGTGTCTTCCAGATAGGCCATGGTTGATTGTTGCTGCTGGCTAGACACTCATCGGGGATGATTCCTCTGGCTTCCAAAGATCTTGACCCCACACAAATAGTGTTCCATCTATCAAGCCAAAGAGTTTCAATAAATAAAAAATATAAAAAGACAAAAATAAATAAATAAATAATAATAATAAAAAAAAAATTTGATCTGATACATAATGACTGGTCTGATGATTATCACTTAAACATTTATATGGTTCTTTTTTATTATTAATTAGTAAATGTGTTTTGATGTTTTAAGTATTAATTTCTTTATTAGTGTACTTAAAAAGAAGATACGAGAATGCAAGTCAGGCCGCTTCATGGAGAAAGAGAAACGGATCATAGAAGAACTGAGAAGTCTACACTGTGATCCCCATCCATTTTGTTCTGTGTATCCCTCAGAAACTGACTTCAGTAAGTATGATTAAATCTGCTTTTATATGAGTGGTCAAAATAAGACCCTAATCTTAAAGTTCCTAATCTTTTTATCAATATTTGTCAATAATTGTCAATAATTTGATCTATAAATAAATAATATTGAACAATAAGCAATTGGGCTACACTGAACTAGGTTACTCGCATTAAAATATATTTCAGCTTTTTGGAGGATTGTCATGAAAGGACCGCCTGAAACTCCCTATGAGAATGGAACCTTTGAGCTGTATTGTCAGTTTGGCTTTGACTATCCAGTGAAACCACCTGTTGTCCGGTTCTATACTCCTGTATCCTTTAGCTTTTGTAGTGTCATGGTAATTTTCAGAAACTGATTTCTCTTTTTAATACATCTAGAGTATAGCAAAGAACACTCAAGAAAAAGTATTTAGCATTTTGTACTTAACTGCAGTATAGATTTACCATTGCAACATCAACAGTGTGGGAAGGATTTGCCACCACATATTTGATCGACATTATTCAGCTCATGTTACTATGAGAGAGATCTTGGATGCTGTATATGGACTTCTGATACTTCCAGAGGCTGATGATCCACTAGACAGGTAGCTTCTTATTCTTCATCTGGTGATTTCACATTACCATTTTTTTTTTTCACAAATCTGATATAAACATACCACAAGCAGAGACATTTATTGCATTATTTGATCATTATTTTATTATTTACTATTATTTATTTTGCATTGAACTGTATAAATGAACTTAAAATTGGTCATTTCTGTTCAATCATGTATTTAGTGTATTGGCAGAGGAATTCCATACTAACAAAGAAATCTATGAGCAAGCAGCTAAAGATGACACTGCAGTAAATGCATGCCAGTCCATGGAATTCATTGAAAAGGTACTTTATTATTACTAACATATGAAGCCCTAAGGCTTTGGCCTGAGAACTGTTTTTTTTTTTTTTTTTGAGACTATGATTTTGGAATATCATGTATTTTATTAATCATATATTAATACAATGCATTTATTTATGTATGAATGTATGTATGTATATGAAATAGCTCAATAAAATATAAGAATGTTCTTGCAGCCCATTTTGTAAACATTTTTAAGTCAAAATTGTATTATATTTTATTGTATTGTGTTTTATAAATGTATTAAGTCTGAGCTCTGTACACTTGTAGTAAATTAATTTGTGAATAATTTTTATATTTACATATTTTATTTAGAATTTGATCCTGATTTATGATCATTTCACTATTGATTTTTTTTGCTATTATTTTTGTGTTTCAACTTGTTTTTCAGCTATATATAGGAGAAAGCAATGTCCAAGTGCCCCCTCATCTGAAATGTCCCTTGTCAGGGAAGATGTTCATTGATCCCGTCAAGGCCAAAGGTGGATATGTGTATGAGCGAAGAGCCATTGAGGAATATCTTAAGACGTAAGTAGCAGTGGATATGTCTTTGAAAAAGTACATTTGTATTACACTGGTATTTAATCTTTAGAGCGGTTTCTGTTTTTTTTTTAAGTGTTAGTGCATAAAGAGTTGTGATTTATATATGGTCAGAGAGGCATCGTTTCTTGTGTTTTTTGCTGTTCATGTGGAGTTTCACCTTTGAATTGTTATGGTATCTCAACATGCTCTTCTCTCAGATTTGCAAAAGGATGACAAACAGGGCATGATGATGGAATAGAGTATAAGGGCCCATAATGTTCATAATCCACTTGTCACATTGATTATATGGTATAAAGTGCTATTAAAAAGGATGCTGTCATGCTTGATCAGATAGTGGGTCTGATCTACCTGTGGTGATCATCAAATTATATTCCTTGCTTTATTGTTGTCTTCTACCTTCAGTATGCATATGTGGTAGGAAGATGTTCTAACAGAAACTTGTTTTATTGTTGCAGACACAAGCAGCATCCAGTAACAGGGATGGCACTTAGTTCCAAAGATCTTATTCAAGATAAGAACATGAAAAGGAGTGTTGAGGAGTATCGTACATCCCAGATAGAGGAAACGGATCTCTAAATGAAGTAGACACTGTTTTGGCAGTGATTCATCTGCATTATTAATCACACAATACTCTTTATCTATCATATTCATTCTCTTTGATTATGGGGCACAGCTTTTTACATCGTGTAGTAATTACAAAATTCCACTATATATTATTCAGCTGACATATTTTGTGTATCTTATGTATTTTATACAAGAGAGGTTATTATGGAAGCTTGTTTCTAGCATGGGATAAAAAAAAACAATTCAGACGACTTATTGCAATTCTGGGAAAATTGTGAGATAACTCAAAACTGTTTGTTTGAGATACAAAAGTAGAAGTGAGTTAAATAAAGTTTTTTTTTCCTCAGAATTGCAAGTTTATATACAGCTATAATGAGTTTATAATGAGTTAATGAGTTTATAACCTGCAATTATAAGAATTGCGACAAAGTCTGAATTGTGAAATAAAAATTCAGAATGAACTTTTTTAAATAATTTTTTATTCTGTGGTGGAAACTGCTGCATATTGTTGGTTCTGTGTATTTTAAAGAAAGAATACTTGAATTCACTGTAAGAAAAATACATTTTCAATTTCCTTTATTCAGAAAATTAGAAGTTCAGAAAGTTCATCAATGTTTCCATTAAAGAAACTTATTGTAAGAACAGTTAATTATATTCAAATTTACATTTTTATATAATTTTTTTACATTTTAAAAACTTTGTTCAAATATAATCAGCCTTATCATATATCAGCAGATTTTTAGTAATGTATATGCCTACATTTGTTTAACGAATAGTAATAATAATACATACATACATTCATTTGTAATTCATAAATTCATCAGCATTCGTTTGTTAACATAGGGGAAGATTTGCTGTTATATTTCACCAGTGTTATTTGGGTTTAAAGTATATTAAATATGCAAATTCCATATCAGCCTGGTTGTCTCTTGTTTATATGTATTCTGAGATTCCATTTTTCCATTTTTTGGAAACACAAGACAAAATGATACGGTCATGGGGTGTTGCGATAAGAGGAAGACGATTAATAGTGTTCCAACACCAGAAAAATGAAAGTTCAGTGATTAATCACTCCCCCTCATGTCATTCTAAACCTGTAAGACCTCCTTTTATCTTCGGAACACAAATTAAGATATTTTTGATGAATTCCGATTCCGAGAGCTATCTGACCCTCCCATAGACAGCAAAGATCCTAACACGATCGAGGTCCAGAAACGTAGTAACGACATCGTTAATATAATCCATGTGACATCCGTGGTTCAAACGTAATTTTATGAAGCTACGAGAATACTTTTTGTCTTTATGCATTTAGCAGACGCTTTTATCCAAACCGACTTACAGTGCATTCAGGCTATACATTTTTTATTTTTTTTTACTAGTATGTGTGTTCCCTGGGAATTGATGCAATGCTCTACCACTGAGCCACAAGACCACCGCATACGGTGCTGCTGACACAGAACAACATACATTACATATGTGATACTCCAAAATGGAGCCAGGGTGATGAGGAGGAGACGAACCCACTGTTGCCATACGTTTGAAGGGCCGGAGTGCAGTGAATGGCCCGTAAGTCCATAGCAGAAGTGGTGTGATGACTGGAGGAGCCAGTAGGACGAGGGAACTCGGTTGAGATGAAAGTCTGAGGGTCTCTGGTGGAACTGAAGGTGGGAGGAATCAAGAAGGAGCCAACAGGTCAACGGGCCTAGATGGAACATATGGATCCAAGGATGGAGGCAGAGCTGCAGGATCTGTCCGCACAGGTGATGGTGGTGGTTGCTCAACGTCATAGGGCTTCCCAAGAGATGGCACAGCATTGCAGACATCCAGCAGCGTTGGGGTGGGAGGACTGGCTGAGCTTGGTGGTGCGATACAACACGACAGGAAAACAGTAAGTACAGGTGCTGGTCATATAATTAGAATATCATCAAAAAGTTGATTTATTTCACTAATTCTATTCAAAAAGTGAAACTTGTATATTATATTCATTCATTACACACAGACTGATATATTTCAAATGTTTATTTCTTTTAATTTTGATGATTATAACTGAAAACTAAGAAAAATCCCATATTCAGTATCTCAGAAAATTAGAATATTACTTAAGACCAATACAACAAAAGGATTTTTAGAAATCTTGTCTAACTGAAAGTATGAACATGAAAAGTATGAGCATGTACAGCACTCAATACTTAGTTGGGGCTCCTTTTGCCTGAATTACTGCAGCAATGCGATGTGGCATGGAGTCGATCAGTCTGTGGCACTGCTCAGGTGTTATGAGAGCCCAGGTTGCTCTGATAGTGGCCTACAGCTCTTCTGCATTCTTGGGTCTGGCATATCACATCTTCCTCTTCAAAATACGGTCAGGCGAGTTTGCTGGCCAATTAAGAACAGGGATACCATGGTCCTTAAGCTTTGGCACTGTGTGCAGGTGCCAAGTCCTGTTGGAAAATGAAATCTGCATCTCCAATAAAGGGGGGGTTTTTTGGTCAGCAGCAGTAAGCATGAAGTGCTCTAAAACTTCCTGGTATATGGCTGCGTTGACCTTGGACCTCAGAAAACACAGTGGACCAACACCAGCAGATGACATGGACCCCCAAACCATCACTGACTGTAGAAACTTTACACTGGACCTCAAGCAACGTGGATTGTGTGCCTCTCTTCTCTTACTCCAGACTCTGGGACCCTGATTTCCAAAGGAAATGCAAAATTTAATTTTATCAGAGAACATAACTTTGGACCACTCAGCAGCAGTCCAGTCCTTTTTGTCTTTAGCCCAGGCGAGATGCTTCTGACATTGTCTGTTGTTCAAGAGTGGCTTGACACAAGGATTGGGACAGCTGAAACCCATGTCTTGCATACGTCTGTGCGTAGTGGTTCTTGAAGCACTGACTCCAGCTGCAGTCCACTCTTTGTGAATCTCCCCCA
This sequence comes from Cyprinus carpio, assembly GCF_018340385.1. Lineage (NCBI taxonomy): Eukaryota > Metazoa > Chordata > Actinopteri > Cypriniformes > Cyprinidae > Cyprinus > Cyprinus carpio. Next base: position 17,491,506 of record NC_056605.1, read on the forward strand.
CATTTTTGAATGGGTTTTGTTTTACAATCCTCTCCAGGGTGCGGTTATCCCTATTGCTTGTACACTTTTTTTCTACCACATCTTTTCCTTCCCTTCGCCTCTCTATTAATGTGCTTGGACACAGAGCTCTGTGAATAGCCAGCCTCTTTTGCAATGACCTTTTGTGTCTTGCCCTCCTTGTGCAAGGTGTCAATGGTCGTCTTTTGGACAACTGTTAAGTCAGCAGTCTTCCTCATGATTGTGTAGCCTCCAGAATTAGACTGAGAGACCATTTAAAGGCCTTTGCAGGTGTTTTGAGTTAATTAGCTGATTAGAGTGTGGCACCAGGTGTCTTCAATATTTAACCTTTTCACAATATTCTAATTTTCTGAGATACTAAATTTGGGATTTTCCTTAGTTGTCAGTTATAATCATCCGAATTAAAGAAAGAAACATTTGAACTATATCAGTCTGTGTGTAATGAATGGATATAATATACAAGTTTAACTTTTTGAATGGAATTAGTGAAATAAATCAACTTTTTGATGATATGCTAATTATATGACCAGCACCTGTATAGCACAGCCCATGTAAATTGAACAAATGAAGAGTTCATAGTTCATAAAGTCATTTGAGCTGTTCAATAACAGCAGTGATGAAGGTAGTGGGTGGGATAAGGTGGGAGTCGACAAGTCCATGTCCAAGTTTTTCAGCCAGTCCTTGTTCTCCTAAGTCACACTTCTCTCGTCCGCAGATGTTGCGGGCTCTCACCCTGGTCAGACTCATGCTGAAGCTCTTCTTCCGGGGCGAGGGTCAGCTCTGTCCTTTTTCCCTCAGGCTCTGGCTGACACGTCACGGCAGTGGGTAGCTTTCCATCTACGCTGGGCACACACGAATACTCCTCAGTCGATGGTAGTGATTCAGGCTCTGGGTCTGGCTGTATTTCGAACCGGGGCGTGAATCTCCAGACACCAAATGATGATTTCCTTTCCGGAGATGGAAAGTAGCCCAGATCCAGCCTGCCAGCCAGCAAAACCTCCATCACTAAAACAAAAGTGACTGAAGCCTTGATTTTTTTTTTTTTTTAAAGAAAATTCATGGTATATTTCTAGCAATAGCCAAAAATACATTGTATTGGTCATAATTATTGATTTTTCTTTTATGCCAAAAACATTAGGATATTAAGTAAAGATCATGTTTAATTTAGATATTTTGTAAATTTATTACTGTAAACATATCAAAACAAATTTTGATTAGTAATATGGATTGCTAAGAACTTAATTTGGACAACTTTAAAGGCGATTTTCTCTGTATTTTGATTTTTTTGCACCCTCAGAATCCAGATTTTCAAATAGTTGTATCTGGGCCAAATATTGTCCAATCCTAATAAACCATACATCAATGAAAATTTAATTGAAAAACTCAATTAAAAAAACTGACCCTTATGACTGGTTTTATGGTCACATATTTTTGTTCAAGGCAATTTTATGATACTATGCAATATTTATACAATTTATATAAGCTATTTTCCCCATTAAAAATAATTGTATGTATGTGTGTATATAATTAACAGAAACAGTGGCTATATACAAAAAAAACAAGATTATGATGACTGACACGGGATACTCATACCGGGCTAGCTTATAACTATACATTTTATTAGGCGACAGATACAGTTGTAGAGGTTTGTTTCTTTAAAATGCCAAGAAAAGCGGGCTTTAAAGTCCAAAACCTGACTTGAAATAACCTAAGAAAATCAATCGGGATGATTTGAAAAATGACAATTTAAGTTTACGCAATCTCACTAATTTAATCCAGGTTCAATGAGTCAAGATAATAGGTGTGTTTGTGGTGACTGTGAAGGGCAAAACAGATAACAATTCTGAAAACAAAATAACAAATTCCAAACTCATGCAAATCTAAAAAACTAAATAATTCAGAAAACACAACAACAATTCAGAAAACAAGTCAGAAAACACAATGACAAATTCGAAAACAAAATAAGTCAGAAAACACAACGACAAATCAGACAAACCAGAAGAGGTAGGTATAGTTTGAGACACCGCCATTGGTTTGGGATTACTCACCACTGACTAGACGAGACATCTGTGAATCGACGTTTACAGAAAGAACCAGCCGAAAAACAGCAGAGTCATGGTAGAAAGTTCTGAGATGGTCGTAAAATAGCTCGGTTTAAATGTATTATATGAATTGCACTTACTTTGGAATAAAACATACGGAGTGTCTATTTACACTTTGTCCAAATATAAAGTGCCCTCCATAAGTATTAGAACAGTAAACACAAAATTGTTCTGTTTACTGTGGAGTCAAGAAATCTGTAAATATGATTAAAAGATGTATATGAGACAAAACTACAGAATGTCACATTTTATTATTGGGTGATTCAACACAAAGATGTTTTACCAGCTAAGAAGATCAGCACTTTTAGAGTTTCATCTCCCTATCTGATGTGAGCATAAGTATTGGAACAGTTGCCTCACAGGTCTTTCTAAATGATCAGCTGCGTCCTGTTGCATTAATTCTTCAGATATTAACAGCAGGGAATGTGTCATATCAGTTATATCCATTGCTTCTGCATTCTAAGTCTTGCATTCGATGACGACACACACAAACCAGGATTAAGACGAGGAAGCAGACTCTGAAAGGAAAGCAAGCAATTTGGATGCTAAAAGAAAAGAGGAAGTCAATTAAAACTATAGTAAAAACAAAGGGCATGGAGAAATCAAGAGTTTGGAAACTAACGGCGACAACACCAACCAACGACGACCTGATCTGCTGAGAAAAACAACAGCAGTTGATGATAGACAAATCATAAAAGCTGTGAAAATTAACCCTAAAATACATGACTGTAAAATCACCAACAACCTCCAGAAAGCTGGGGTGATGCTCTGTCAATCTACAGTCTGCAGGAGAATTTGACACAGAATTACAGAAGCTACACAGCAAAATGCAAACCTTTGATCAGCACCAAAAATAGAAAAGCAAGATTCTTTACAAATGTGAGCTTGTAGAGTTTTGGAACTGAGTTGATGGACCGATGAGACAAAGATTAACCTTTATCTAAGTGACTGGAAAGCAAAAGTGTGGAAAAAAGGGAACTGCATGGCATAGGCATGCATGGCTGTCTCTAAAACAGGACCTCTTCATTTTAACGATGACTTAATGTCTGATGGCAGTAGCGGAGTGAATTTGGAAGGGTACAAAATCATCTTGGCTACCAATATTCAAGAAAATGCCACCAAACTCATTAGAAAGCACTTCATATTGGATCAGGACAATGACCCAAAACACGCTGCCAGTTCAGTCAAGGACTTTATCAGGGCAAAGAAATGTAAAGTCTTAGATTGCTCAAATCAATCTCCAGATACAAATCTGATTGAACATTAATTTCACCAGCTGAAGAGGAGACTAACTCCCCAAAACAAGCAACAGTTGGAACTGACTGCATTAAAGGCTGGGGAAAACCATTTCAAAGCATAAGACCAAGAGTCTGGTTATGTCTATGGGTTGCAGACTCACTGCTCTGATTGCTTGCAAGGGATCTGCAACTAAATATTTGTTAGGAGATCGCCTTAAGCAGGACTAGAACCCGGGTCTTTGGTGTAGAAGATGTGATGTGTTTCCTACTGAGCCAACTTCCAGGTATAGAAACCCAAGAGCAGAAGAGTCAGGAGACTTGAGTCTTCCAAACAAAAAATCTTTACTCGAGAAACCAAGGTTGCAAAGATCATTTTTCGGATCAGCAAGAAAAGAAAAATATTTCAATTTAACTTGCTTTTATTACTTAAAGTGAAGTACTTCTTTGATACCACAACAAATACTACTAGATTAACCATGAAAGTTGAACTTGCCATGTACTTCTGAAAGTGAAAGTGACGTGACTTACAGCCAAGTATGATGACCCATACTCAGAATTCATGCTCTGCATTTAACCTGTAAGGTCCAGGCACTCGGTCCAAGGAAGGTATCCGGTGCTGGCTGAAGGTTTCTTGCGCATTCGGTCTTTTCAGCGCGTAGAGTTATTCAATTTAAACCCAATTCTAATCTGACTCCATTTTAATATGACCTCGAATTTAGGTTGAAAGGCAAATTGGTTGATTGTCTGTCTCTAATTATTATTATTATTATTCTGACATTGGATTATTCTAGTTAACTCTTTACTTTATATTTACTCGTTCATTAGGAATCTATGTTGCTCAGGGTGCCCCACGACGGCCGTTCTTCTACGTGTGCCCCACATTCACAAACTCGCCAGTCTAAACAGTAGTCAGAGGTTATGACTAATACTATTTAATAGGTTACCCATACTTACCGTATTTGAAATAGTATTTTCGTTTAGTCCCACTCAGTTACCCATGTACAACTTAGTTAAAGCTCACCACAATAATCAGCGGTTATGCTAGCACTATCTGTCTAGCCCCCCCCCCCCCCGACAGTCATATAACTACGTACAACTTAATTAAAGCGGAGACAATAATCAGCGGTTATGCTAGTACTCTTTGTCTAGCCCCGATAGTTAAGATTAACTACGTACAACTTAATTAAAGCTGAGACAATAACCAGCGGTTATGACCAGTGCTCTGACTAGCCCCCCATAGTTACTGCAACTGAGTACAACTTAACTAAAGTCAAGCGGTTAGTCAGAAATCTAAAACCTCACCTGATGTGCCCCATGCTCATTGCATGAGGTGATGCAGCGAGCTAAATACATGGGCTGTAAGTTCAACAAAGAAAAGATCAAATTCAAGAGGTCTGAACTCGTGTACATGGGTCATGTGATCAGCAAGGAAGGTCTGAAGCCTGATTAGTCAAAAGTGACAGCTATAACTAACATGCCAGAGCCAACGTCAAGAGAGGATCTTCTAAGGATCATGGGCATGATCAATTACTTGTCACAGTTCATACCTAATCTGTCAACAACGACAACGACATTACGGAGCCTACTCAAAAAAGACGCAGCATGGACATGGGAACCGCAGCATGCAGCAGCCCTCAAGATGTTGAAGACACTTATCAGCAGGAAGCCAGTGCTTAAGTTTTTTTGACATAACCAAAGACAATGTGATACAATGTGACGAGTCATCGATCGATTTAGGAGCCTGTTTGCTGCAGGATAATCATCCCATTGCATATGCATCTCATTCTCTGACCACAGCAGAACAAAATTACTCTCAAATTGAAAAGGAGTTGCTGGCGATCTGTTTCGCAACTGAAAAGTTCAACCAGTACGTGTATGGCAGACCTGTGACAGTACAGTCCAACCACTGCCCACTCGAGATGATCACCAAAAAGCCACTGCACAAGGCTTCACCAAGGCTCCAGCAAATGTTGTTACGTCTGTTAAAATTCAACATAGATGTGAAGTACCAATGGACCACCCTGGAAAACATATGTACATTGCGGATACTTTAAGCCAAGCGTATCAGACCGTCCATGGGCTAAGCTGGACTCTGACATATTTACTTTTAATGGAACAGATCACCTACTTGTCGTTGATTACTTCTCTAAGTACCCTGAAGTGGTGAGTCTGAAAACCAAGACAGCACAAGAAATCATCAACAAGCTGAAGTCCCTTTTTGCCAGGCATGGAGTGCCGAACACGCTGGTGAGTGACAATATGCCGTATGCCAGTCATGTTTTTCGTCAGTTTGCCGCAGATTGGAACTTTAACCTGGTGACGTCTAGTCCCACATATCCGCAGTCCAATGGACAAAGTGAGAGGTTTGTGCAAACAATAAAACAACTGATGAGAAAAGCAGCAGAGGATGGCAAGGACATTTACAAGTGCCTGCTTGATTTCCAAGACAGCCCTATCAGCGGACTCCAAGTCACTCCAGCACAATTGCTTATGGGTCGCCGTCTCAAGTCTATCTTGCCTGTAACCTCACGTAAACTGATGCCTCAACCTACAGTGCAGTGCAGAGATGAGTTGGTGGCTCGACAACAACAGATGGCACGCTACTATAACCGGGGGAAAAGAGAACTGCCTTCCCTCCAACCTGGTGAAAGCTGTCGTATTAGACAAGGCTGCGTATGGAACCGAGCAGTTGTGGTACAACCTCATACCACCCCTCGATCATTCACAGTCATGACAGAAAATGGAGCCACTCACCGTCGCAACAGAATCACTTGTCTGTGGATCCTGACAAATCAGCATTTCAAGTGACACCGGACATTGCTGACCCAGACTGCACACCTACAGAGCAGAAGGAGACACTAGAGTCCCCTACAAATATTGGGTTCCCCAAGGCATCATCACAGCCGCCAGTGTCAGTTTGTGAGCGCCCAGCCAGGGCAAGATGTTTGCCAAAGAGATTTGATGACTACGTTATGTACAAGTAAAGTTTAAATGTTGTACATGTGTTAGTAGTTATATGTTCAAGTCTTAGCACTGTGATTAATACTCAAGTTAGGGACTTTAGACCAGTTAAGCTACCTTTATACCTAACTGTTGTCTGAAAGATACTATGACTTCACGCAAGATCTGAGGTTAGGATTTTGCTAAGAGATATTTTGGTTTATTATGTTTATTGAACAGGTTTGATGGATAGTATGCACTATGCGTTAATACTGTAAGTACAGTGAGAATGCAATTGCGAATAAGCATATGCAAGTTAGTAATGTTGACAAATAATACTTGCTGGGGAGATGTCATATGTTGTTCTAAACAATACCGTTGCCATGCATACTTGACCTGTAGTGCTGAACTGGAAATAAAGTAGTTGAGTTCCTCCCCAGTGCTATGATTGTTGTGCATATTTTATTGAAGCATCCCTGGGCGCCGCCATTGGCTAGCGGACCCCTACCTGCTGTTAGCATTCCATTGACTCTCATTCATTTTGGCGTCATTTTGACAGCGAATAACTTTACATCTGAGGCGTTTAAAGGCTCCATTTGTCCATTCATTATTTCTAAAGAAACACGAAAATGTATAAAAGGCCCCATTACCTTGTATCTTACGTTATGGCCCCGTAGAAGCAGTTTTTGTAAAAATAGGCTAACGATTGCATCATAACATCTCGGTTACGTATGTAACCACAGTTCCCTGAATAGGGAACGAGATGCTGCGGTGACGTCACCGTATGGGAACACCTTCGGTGTGACGAATGTCTGAAGCCCTATACCATCTCGCCAATCCTATTGGCCAAATAGCGCTTGGCACCGCCCCTACGCATGCGTACGCATCGTATACCCGGGCGCTGCGCGCTATTTTCGCTCAGATTTCATGAACTGAAGAGAAGAACGCTATCAGGTATGGAACGGCCGGGACCACAGCATCATCGTTCCCTATTCAGGGAACTGTGGTTACATACGTAACCGAGATGTTCCCTTTCATAGGTCACTTCGATGCTGCGTTGCGGTGACGTCACCGTATGGGAACCCTATACCATAACGCATGACGTACCTGATAGCTGAGATCCAAGGAAGCATTTGCTCAAACGGAGAGAACCCGGGAGCCAGGAGCCGTCCTCACATCCAGACTGTAAAACTTGATAAAAGTGCTCGGTGAGGACCATCCTGCCGCAGCACAGATATCAGCCATAGAAGATCCACTGAGGGCCGCCTGAGAGGAAGCGACTGCTCTAGTGGAATGAGCTTTGACTCCTAGAGGCGAAGCGAGACCGCGCGCGCCTCATAGGCTAAAGATATTGCCTCCACCAACCAATGGGACATGCGTTGCTTTGTGACAGCATGGCCTCTATTCTTGTGTCCAAAACAGACAAACAGCTGGTCGGACTCACGCCATGAGGCTGATCGATCGACATAAGTCTTAAGCGCTCTGACAGGGCAAAGACTTAGATCTTCTGATCCTGTCCCAGCAGGGGGTAAAGCCTCCAGGACCGTCTGCTGAAAATGAAAGGGGTTCGAAGCGACTTTAGGGACATAATTAGGCCTCGGTCGCAGCAATACCTTCACAAAGCCCGGTGCAAAATCCATGCAAGACGGCGAAACAGAAAGAGCCTGTAAATCCCCAACTCTCTTGAGGGAGGATAAAGCCATAAGAAGAACTGTCTTCAAGGTCAGGATTTTATCCGGTACGGTTTCCAAGGGCTCAAACGGATGTCCTGATAGACCTTGCAGTACAATAGATAAATCCCATGAGGGAACTCGCACAGGGCGGAAAGGCCTCAGCCGTCGCGCACCTTGTAAAAAGCGAGAGACCAGCGGATGACGGCCCACTGAAGCACCATCCATATATACGTGGTTAGCTGAAATGGCTGCCACATAAACTTTCAAAGTTGCTGGCGTTACTCCATCCAGAGAAACGGTCTTGAAGGAACTCCAGTACTGAAGCCACTGGGCAGTAAACTGGGTCTATACTACGAAAACCACACCAGGTCGTAAACAGCTTCCATTTTGAAAGCATATAAGCGTCTCGTAGATGCTGCTCTGGAATTCATAATAGTCTCGGAGGTTTCCGCAGAAAGACCGGGACATATTAACTCACTCCGCTCAGAGGCCACGCCCACAGTTTCCACAGATCTGGCCTCGGGTGCCAAATCATCCCTCGTGCTTGCGATAGTAAGTCCTGTCTGAGGGGAATCTCCCATGGAGAGCCCCACTATTAGACTGACCAGTTCCGCAAACCACGGCTGTGTGGGCCACCATGGAGCCACCAGCAGCAGCTGCTCCACTCTGTCCAGCCGTATCCTGGACAACACCGCTGGAATTAAACGAATTGGAGGAAAAGCATACAAGCTGGTCCTGGGCCAATCGTGAGCTAACGCATCCAAGCCTAGGGGCGATGGAGGGCATAGGGAGAACCACAGCGGGCAATGTGTAGTCGTGCTAGACGCGAATAAGTCCACTCTCGCCTCTCCGAATATTCGCCATAAAAGGCTCACCGTCTGTGGGTGTAATCTCCATTGCCCCTGCTCCAGAGTCTGTCTGGATAGCAGATCCGCTCCGACGTTCAAACGTCCGTGGACAGGGGACATGAACTGCTCGGATCGATAGAAATCTGTTCCGAGACCAAAGAAGAATACTCCTCGCCAGCCTGCACAGGGGGTGAGAGCGTAACCCTCCTTGATGATTCAGGTATGACACAACCGCCATGTTGTCTGACCTGAGTAGTACATGACGGCCGATCAGCAGATTTGAGAAATACTGGAGAGCTAGAAAAACTGCCAGTAGTTCCAACCTGTTTATGTGCCAACCGCGTTGTGTCGCTGTCCACACTCCATGAGCTGGGCGCCCTTGACAAACAGCTCCCCAACCGGTCAAAGACGCATCCGTCGTGACAGTCTCTCGGGAAGCACAAATCCCCAGCCGAACTCCGGCTAGAAGGAACTCGGTTGACATCCACTGTTTTATTGACATAACACACCTCCGTGTCACCGAAATCGTACGATGCGGAAAACAATGGGGTGAAATGTTCTGACTTTTCGTCCACCACTGAAAAGGGCGCATGTGAAGTAAGCCCAGACGAATTACAGGGGATGCCGCTGCCATCAGACCTAACAGCCTGAGACACAAACTCACCGTCACTGTGCGGCCTACTTTGAAGTGACGCACGCATGACGTGAGAGACTGAACGCGCGGGAGAGATAGTCTGGCTGTCATCGCGCGAGAGTCCAAATCTATTCCCAGAAAGGTTATCCGTTGAGAGGGGATTAAAAACACTCTTCTGGAAATTCGTGCATAAGCCCAGGCTGCTTAAATGATTCAGCACTAAATCTCGGTGAGAGAGTGCTTGAGTCTGTGATTGAGCTAGCACCAGCCAATCGTCCAAGTAATTCAACACACGAACGCCCTGGAGCCACAACGGGGCCAGAGCTGCGTCCATGCATTTTGAAAAAGTTCGGGGAGCCAGGGCTAAGCCGAACGGAAGAACACGGTATTGATACGCTTTGCCCTCTAAAGCGAATCTGAGGAACTTCCTGTGTCTCTTGATGATCTGAATATGAAAATATGCATCCTTCAGATCGATCGTGACAAACCAAGTGTTTGGTTGAATCTGAGACCAAATGGACTTTACCGTTAACATCTTGAATTTGCTCGTCCTGAGTGCAAGATTCAAACGGCGTAGATCCAATATGGGTCGCAAACCGCCCCCTTTTTTTGGTACAACAAAATAGCGGCTGTAAAAAAACCTGACTCCATCTGAGAGGGGAGTTACTTCTTCTATAGCCCCTTTCTTCAGCAGAGCTGTCATTTCTTGCCGCAGCACCGCGACTTCCTCTGGTGTCACACACCGTGGGAAGAATTCCGCGGAAAGGAGGCGGGCCTTTTTGAAACTGAATGGTGTATCCGAGACGAATCGTGCGTAACACCTATTGCGAAATGCCGGGCAAGCGTTTCCCACGCGGCCTGAAATAGCGTCAGTGGTTTCAAGGTTTCCGCCTTTTTCAGCGTTTTCATACGCGTTAACATGCCCGAATACGGAAAGCTCGCGGCGTCCGTAAGCCAGGGAAGCGCGTGCGTCAAATCCGTTGCATCTCGTTGTGTATAATCCTGAAGCGTGTCCACGGCAGGAATTAATCCAACAAGATGAACATCGGGCTCTGCCGCTAGCGAAAAAGCGGCGGCTGTATGAGCCGTCATAAACGGGCCGTCTTTGCCAGACCCTTGTAGCGTTCCTCGGATTCTGAAGGCTGAATCGCGCAGAGTGTCTGAGGAAACGCCTGACATGGTTGCTCGATCCAATGCTGCTTGAAGCGCCTTTTGCGGCGAGACAGTGAATGTTAGAGCGTGGGGACTGCAGTGAGAGGGTTGGATGCGCGAAAACGGTCCAATAGTGCTCTCTAGCGGAGGGCACAGTCCCTGGCAAGCAGCGAGAATATCAGGAGCTGCTATTAGGAGCCCGAGAGCGAGAGGCATTAGCCGTAGAACTCAGGTCTAATCTTTTCCGCTGTCGCTGGCGAGCTGGTGGAAAAGCCTTAGGACCCCAGTCCTTACGAGGGGGCGCCATAGGCGAAGGCTCTTCCCCGTGAGGCAGCCCGTTGGCGGTTTGAAGAGGTTGAACGAGACCGCGCGGGCGCCTGCCGCCGTTCAGTCTCTCTGGGGTCTGCGTGGAATCAGCTGGCGGAAAGCGGCTGATTGCTGTTTCGCTGCCCTAAATTTATCCACCACCGACGTAACTGCCTCTCCAAACAAACCGTCCTTAGAAATGGGCGCGTCCATGAGAAAAGATTTATCCTTTTCCTTGATATCGGTGAGATTCAGCCAAAGGTGGCGCTCGACCGTAATCAAACTAGCCATGGAACGGCCCACTGCCCGAGCAGTATGTTTGGGTAGCGCGTAGCGCCAAATCCGTTGCTCGACGCAGCTCTTTCACAGCCTCGGGTGTGATGCCCTCCCCCTCGTCGAGATCCTTTAAAAGCTCCGCTTGGTAGGGCCTGGAGGACCGCCATAGAGTGGAGCGATGCGGCCGCCTGGCCAGCAGCCATGTAAGATTTCCCGACGAGGCTAGACGTGACTCGACACGCCTTCGAAGGAAGGAGGGGGCGAGACTTCCATGCCGTGGCCGAATTAGGCGCCAGATGTTCGGCGAGAGTCTCCTCAACCGGAGGCATCGCTGTATAGCCACGGTTTCGCCATATCTGAAATGGTGGCGAAATCCGCAGCCGCAGCGTTCGTGATGCGCGCCGAGTAGGGCTGCTTCCAGGACCTCGAAACCTCCTGGTGGAGGTCCGGGAAAAAAGGCAGGGGCCTACGGGGCTGCGCAGGAGCACGACTAGTTAAAAAACGGTAGTCCAGCTTAGATGAAGGTTGGGCCTCGGCCTTCTCAACCTCCCAATCCAGTCCCAGCTTACCCACCGCACGAGAGACCACATCCAACAGCTCGCTGTAGGAGGGGGAAACGCGCTTCTCCTGTCCGCTAGGAGGGAGAGGGCTGTCCGTATCTGCCACGAAGTCCTCAGACTCCGAGGCCGCGGTGGATAAGACGTCGTCGTCGAACTGCCCACAACCGAAGGAGATAGCATCGTATGCCTCCGGGGTGGGCTGTAAACCCCCGTCCGAGAACACAACGGGTTCGACGAAGGTGGCATCCTGCACTCGGGTAGGGGAGAGCGAGCGATGTGGAGAAAAACTCCAGCGCCGCGCTGTCGTCGTAAGTGAGGTCGCATATGTCTCCCCAAGCCATCGCCTCGTGCGGTGCCTCGGCAGCCGCAGAAGCGACATGGCGGGGGTTAGACGCGGGGGCGACCTTGGAAAACACTTCTACCCTCGAGCGCAGTACTTTAAGTCGCAGGCCATCACAGTGGGGACAAGAGGAAAGGCCACTAAGCGCAGACTGCGCGTGATGTAATCCCAAACAGACTACGCACCTTTCGTGAGTGTCTCCCTTAGTGATGAACCTGGTACACGGTTCCTTGCACTTTCGAAAGCTCATCGCGTCCGCGAAGAGGAGTTAACACACTGCTCGAGAAAACCGCTATGAACGCGAGATGATTCCAGGGCACAGATGATTCTCTTTCCTGAAGGAAATGAAATCTGAGCGAAATAGCGCGCGGCGCCCGGGTATACGATGCGTACGCATGCGTAGGGCGGTGCCAAGCGCTATTTGGCCAATAGGATTGGCGAGATGGTATAGGGCTTCAGACATTCGTCACACCGAAGGTGTTCCCATACGGTGACGTCACCGCAGCATCGAAGTGACCTATGAAAGGGAACCTGCGACTCTCTGTCGCACAGTAGAGAAATTACTGTTTGGACAGGAGGAGAAGCTCGCAGGCAATCTTTTACTGTCTATGAGGCTATCGGGGGGATGTGGAGGCATGAAGTCAAGGGAGAAGCCCATAGAGAGTCCATAAAAGACACGGGACAAAATTATTCAACAACGTCTGCAAGATTTGGTGGGTGATTCAGATTTCTCTTGGCACAGCGATTAGAAGACTTACAATTGTCAGACAGGTTGCTCACGTGACATTTATGTCATCAAGCTGAGTTTGAGACTGCAATCAGCAATACACTCGACTCCCAGGAAGTGCGTGCTTCTAATTGACTTCACTTGTCTCCGTTGAATCCAACGGGGTCGCTGTGTCCATTTCTTTTACTGTCTATGGTGTGTTCACGGTGTGTGTGTGTTCACTGCTGTGTGTGTGCACTTTGTATGGGTTAAATGCAGAGCACGAATTCTGAGTATGGGTCAACACACTTGGCTGTATGTCACTTTCACTTTAATAATAAACGAGCGCTGCTGCGCGCATGCCCAAGTACACCCAGCTGCAGCCTGCAGATCGAGGCAGGGCTGCACCTGGGGCGGGGTTGCACGTGCAGCACCGCCCCATACCTACTCTGATTGGTTTGATCGTCTTTCATAGACATACAGGTCCTTCTCAAAAAATTAGCATATTGTGAAAAAGTTCATTATTTTCCATAATGTAATGATAAAAATTAAACTTTCATATATTTTAGATTCATTGCACACCAACTGAAATATTTCAGGTCTTTTATTGTTTTAATACTGATGATTTTGGCATACAGCTCATGAAAACCCAAAATTCCTATCTCAAAAAATTAGCATATTTCATCCGACCAATAAAAGAAAAGTGTTTTTAATACAAAAAAAAGTCAACCTTCAAATAATTATGTTCAGTTATGCACTCAATACTTGGTTGGGAATCCTTTTGCAGAAATGACTGCATCAATGCGGCGTGGCACTGCTGAGGTGTTATGGAGGCCCAGGATGCTTCGATTGCGGCCTTAAGCTCATCCAGAGTGTTGGGTCTTGCGTCTCTCAACTTTCTCTTCACAATATCCCACAGATTCTCTATGGGGTTCAGGTCAGGAGAGTTGGCAGGCCAATTGAGCACAGTAATACCATGGTCAGTAAACCATTTACCAGTGGTTTTGGCACTGTGAGCAGGTGCCAGGTCATGCTGAAAAACGAAATCTTCATCTCCATAAAGCTTTTCAGCAGATGGAAGCATGAAGTGCTCCAAAATCTCCTGATAGCTATCTGCATTGACCCTGCCCTTGATAAAACACAGTGGACCAACACCAGCAGCTGACATGGCACCCCAGACCATCACTGACTGTGGGTACTTGACACTGGACTTCAGGCATTTTGGCATTTCCTTCTCCCCAGTCTTCCTCCAGACTCTGGCACCTTGATTTCCGAATGACATGCAAAATTTGCTTTCATCCGAAAAAAGTACTTTGGACCACTGAGCAACAGTCCAGTGCTGCTTCTCTGTAGCCCAGGTCAGGCGCTTCTGCCGCTGTTTCTGGTTCAAAAGCACACGCCTGTGCACGGTGGCTCTGGATGTTTCTACTCCAGACTCAGTCCACTGCTTCCGCAGGTCCCCCAAGGTCTGGAATCGGTCCTTCTCCACAATCTTCCTCAGGGTCCGGTCACCTCTTCTCGTTGTGCAGCGTTTTTTGCCACACTTTTTCCTTCCCACAGACTTCCCACTGAGGTACAGCACTCTGGGAACAGCCTATTCGTTCAGAAATTTCTTTCTGTGTCTTACCCTCTCGCTTGAGGGTGTCAATGATGGCCTTCTGGACAGCAGTCAGGTCGGCAGTCTTACCCATGATTGCGGTTTTTAGTAATGAACCAGGCTGGGAGTTTTTAAAAGCCTCAGGAATCTTTTGCAGGTGTTTAGAGTTAATTAGTTGATTCAGATGATTAGGTTAATAGCTCGTTTAGAGAACCTTTTCATGATATGCTAATTTTTTGAGATAGGAATTTTGGGTTTTCATGAGCTGTATGCCAAAATCATCAGTATTAAAACAATAAAAGACCTGAAATATTTCAGTTGGTGAGCAATGAATCTAAAATATATGAAAGTTTAATTTTTATCATTACATTATGGAAAATAATGAACTTTTTCACAATATGCTAATTTTTTGAGAAGGACCTGTACATGATAGGAAATGTGTGTGTAGTTGGTGTAGGACAGAGTATGTTGATTAAAAAGCTAAAAATGCTGTGCAGTTTTACAAAGCCTTTACTATAATGCAGTTGTTTATTGTTAATTTGACTCACTATAATTGAATCAAGAGATGTTTACTGCAAGTTTAATCTGGACCAGTCAAATTCACAAATTAATCATTGGGACTTTCAAAAGCATTTAACGTGAAAGTACGTGGACTGATGCATTAAAACGGTGTTTTAAAAAGACCAAACTCAGTAAACAAAGCATTATATTCACAGACAAGCAGATATGAGCCCAGAATACGAACGCAACGTGATTAATTAGGCGTTAAGCATTTTCCTCCCATAACCTGCTTGTCTGTAAATAGAATGCTTTGTTAAAAATGTTTACTGAGTTAGGTCAGCTTTTTAAAACACGTTTTAATGCATTACGCCACCTTAAGCATTTTCCTTTTAGTCTAATGGTTTTCTATGGGAGGAAAACACGTAACGCGTGATTAAACGCATTGCATTCTTATTCTGGACTCATCTGCTTGTCTGTGAATATAATACTTTATTAATAATGTGTTTACTGAGTTTAGTCTTTTAAAAACACAGTTTTAATGCATTATGCCACGTTAAACTTACAAACCCGATTCCAAAAAAGTTGGGACACTGTACGAATTGTGAATAAAAAAGGAATGGAATAATTTACAAATCTCATAAACTTATATTTTATTCACAATAGAATATAGATAACTTATCAAATGTTGAAAGTGAGACATTTTGAAATGTCCAGCCAAATATTGGCTCATTTTGGATTTCATGTGAGCTACACATTCCTAAAAAAGTTGGGACAGGTAGCAATAAGAGGCTGGAAAAGTTAAATGTACATATAAGGAACAGCTGGAGGACCAGTTTGCAACTTATTAGATCAATTGGCAACTTGATTTGGTATAAAAAGAGCCTCTCAGAGTGGCAGTGTTTCTCAGAAGTCAGGATGGGCAAAGAATCACCAATTCCCCCAATGCTGCAGCGAAAAATAGTGGAGCAATATCAGAAAGGAGTTTCTCAGATAAAAATTGCAAAGAGCTTGAAGTTATCATCATCTACAGTGCATAATATCATCCAAAGATTCAGAGAATCTGGAACAATCTCTGTGAGTAAGGGTCAAGGCCGGAAAATCATACTGGATGCCTGTGATCTTCGGGCCCTTAGGCGGCACTGCATCACATACCGGAATGCTACTGTAATGGAAATCACAACATGGGCTCAGGAATACTTCCAGAAAACATTGTCGGTGAACACAATCCACCGTGCCATTCGCCCTCGCCGGCTAAAACTCTATAGGTCAAAAATGAAGCCATATCTAAACATGATCCAGAACCGCAGGCGTTTTCTCTGGTCCAATTTAAAATGGACTGTGGCAAAGTGGAAAACTGTTCTGTGGTCTGACGAATCAAAATTTGAAGTTCTTTTTGGAAAACTGGGACGCCATGTCATCCGGACTAAAGAGGACAAGGACAACCCAAGTTGTTATCAGCGCTCAGTTCAGAAGCCTGCATCTCTGATGGTGTGGGGTTGCAGGAGTGCGTGTGGCATGGGCAGCTTACAGATCTGGAAAGGCACCATCAATGCTGAAAGGTATATCCAAGTTCTAGAACAACATATGCTCCCATCCGGACGTCGTCTCTTTCAGGGAAGACCTTGCATTTTCCAACATGACAATGCCAGACCACACACTGCATCAATTACAACATCATGGCTCCGTAGAAGAAGGATCCGGGTACTGAAATGGCCAGCCTTCAGTCCAGATCTTTCACCCATAGAAAACATTCAGCGCATCATAAAGAGGAAGATGCGACAAAGAAGACCTAAGACAGTCGAGCAGCTAGAAGCCTGTATTAGACATGAATGGGAGAACATTCCTATTCCTAAACTTGAGCAACTTGTCTCCTCAGTCCCCAGACATTTGCAGACTGTAATAAAAAGAACAGGGGATGCCACACAATGGTAAACATGGTCTTGTCCCAACTTTTTTGAGATGTGTTGATGCCATGAAATTTAAAATCAACTTATTTTTCCCTTAAAATGATACACTTTCTCAGTTTAAACGTTTAATGTCATCTATGTTGTATTCTGAATAAAATATTGAAATTTGAAACTTCCACATCATTTCATTCTGTTTTTATTCACAATTTGTACAGTGTCCCAACTTTTTTGGAATCGGGTTTGTAGAATGTCCCAAATCATTCCAGCTGATTGAAAAGAATCTGCTCAATAATGGTCGTAAAATGGGTATCGGAGAAGATACCAGTTTAATATATTAATTTAATATAAATAGATGATACTTTATGAAGTAGAAATAAAAGTTTCTCGATTTCTTCACTTTAAAATAATGAGGAGCAGCATATTTTCTGAAATAAAAGGGAGGAAAATTGCAATATAGTAAAGAAAATTCAAGTTTCATAAAAATTGAAATGGCACACAGACACATTATTGCAGTGTCATTTATCAACTGCATTACAGATTATTATATGTAACAATATGTCATGTTATATAAATTAAAACAATACTGATACATCATTTTCATTTCCTTTCTCATACTCTGATGATATGAAATAATAAAATTTTCAAAAATTATTTGATTCATAATTCATTTTTCTATCTAAAGGCCTGATCCTCCCACTATGGATAATAAACCCAATTAATTTACTAAATGTAGTGGGTTGTTCGTCTGTTAGCCTAAAAGTCAGCTTAATTTAATAAAATCATTTCACAGACATGAAGAGTTACAGACTAATGTTTTTTTTTTTCTTCTGTGCATTATAATGAAGGCTTTATAAAACTGCACAGCATTTTTAGCTTTTTAATCAACATACTCTGTCCTACACCAACTACACTCAAATTTCCTATCATGTATGTCTATGAAAGACGATCAAACCAATCAGCTGCAGCCGAGTGCTTCTCCGCATGCGCGCTAAACACCGGAACACAAGAGCACCCTAACGGAAGCTAGAATCCTTCTTGGCGCCGGGAAAAAGGTGGATGGTTCGTTACCTCGTGGCTGAGCAAAAGGAACGTAGGCTACCCCTCTAGAGAAGCTTACCAAACTATGACAACTTCTGCCTCGGAAAGAGTCCACACGGTTTCATTTACCTCAGCACTGTGATGTCTACTGACAAGGTAAAAAAATGTTACGTTTAAGGACAAAACCCGCGCGTTTGAAACTAGTGTTGAATTTGAAAATATTAACATCAATTACTCTTTAAAAATGATATATTATCCCGACCCAAATTGCCCAAAAGTCTTGGCAATGAATCCGTACCGTCTACAAATGAAGCCAAATCACATGTGGGGGTAACGCTGTCAATCACTAGCCAATTTGTCATTCACTGATGCATGTATGAAATTCCGACAATAAAAAATTAACAACACTAATGTGTTTACCGTTATGTTGCTCTATATTTTCACACAGAACTAGAGGAAGTCTTTCGTGAAGTTCATATTGTAGAACATTACAGAACTTTGCACAGGCAAAACTTGTCCAGCAGCTTTCAAGGATTGTACCAATCTGGAACATTTAGAAGATAAAAGACAGGATAAAAGACCCTTTACCATGTAACTTATTAGACATAATGATCACTTTTACAGATTCGTTATCGTGGTAAAAACCCTCAGTCATGAATCACATTTGTCTGCTGATCCCTCCAGCACCACATCAGCAACTCTGCAGTGTGCGTGTGTTTTTAGTAACATTGTGATGACTGATTTGATTGGATTGAGTATTTGGGCTTTTTTGTTTGTTTGTTAGCCTGTTTATTTTAAATGTTTGAAAACTGCCGATCTGACCCCAAACAGCCCAAATTTTGTCCACCTGCTCAAGCCAATTTTTGCCCGCACAAATTTAACGGTAAAATGTAAACTGCATTTAAACAAACTGCAACGTAACTTTCATAGCTTCTTTCTCTTTAAATGTTTTGTTCTGATTAATTTTAATTGAAGTAAAATGTTGATTCAATAAGAGCCTGATTAAAGATAAATATCAGTGTCTGTCTTATATAAATTGTTTACTATTTACAAATATTAAAGTTCTTAAAGGGGTAGTTCACCCAAAAATTTAAATTGTCGTCATTTACTCAACATCATGTCATTCCAAACCTGTATGAATATCTTTCTTCTGTGGAACTTAAGATATATCGAGAAATTCAATAAATTGTGCATCCCTATGCTGAAAACTGCTTTTTTAACCTTTGCACAAAAGTAGTGTTTATATTATTGATGTGTGTTTCAGATGGATAAAATATTCATATTACTTCAGAAGTTCAGACTGGATAAATACTACAAAAAATTCATTGATCTTGGGATTAAAGAAGAACTGGATTTTTTTGACAGCGTCAATGATGTGACCTTAAAAACCATGGGTATGAGTTCTATTCTTAGTTGTTGTTTGGCTTATTTAAATCTGTTCTGTTAATATTTATTATTTTGATACATCATAATGCATGACATTATACAAGGTGGTTTCAACAAATACCATTTTTTCTATTAGCAATATAGTGCACTATATTGGGACCATGTCAAAGTGTGTTGAACCATATTGGGTAAATGCCTTGTCAAGTAAAAAATATATGTATATTTCATCTATATTTGATTGTAATAAAAGAAAATCTAAAATTATTGGACATGCATGTCTCCTCACAAAGATAATCACAGATAGGATGATCGGTAGGGCTGTGCAAAAAATCGAATGCGATTTTCATGTGCATCTCCTGTAATTAGCATATATCTCCAGCACATGCGTTAAGATCAGGGTTGCCAGGTTTTCACAACAAATCCTGCCCAGTTGCTTCTCAAAACTAGTCCAAAACTAGCCCAATCGCGTTTCCAGGAGGTTCCCCGATACAAATTGCATCCCGGGGTTAAAATATGTTTTTTGGCAGGGTTGCCTTGGTAAAATTCGCATTTTAGGGGCGAAATATCACGTTATTGGTAGTGGGGTCGCTTCAACCCGCGGACATGAAAAACAACCGCAGACCTGGCAACACTGGTTCAGGTGGAGCAGCATTTACTACACAGAGCCGTAGTCCACCGACAAGCTACACAAAATTGCTTTCAAAATCTACAAAGAATCGCCTGCTTTTTTTAAAAATCGATTTTGTGTAGATTGTCAGTGAATTATGGCTCTGTGTAGTAAATGCCAACCAGTGTTTCCAAGTCTGTGGTTGTTTTTCATGTTCGCGGGTTGAAGCGACCCCAATACCAATAACGTGATATTTAGCCCCTAAAATGTGAATATTACCAGGGGAACCCTGCCAAAAACGTGTATTTTTATCGCCCGGAAAAGCAATTGGGCAGGTTTTGTTTTGAAAACCTGGCAATCCTGATCTGAACGCACGTGCTGGAGATATACTACTAATCACAGGAGCGCCTTTACTGAGGTGATGTGCATGGAAATCGCATTTGATTTTTTGCGCACCCCTAATGATCGGCAGTTTCTAAATGGTCAAAAGGGGAGGAAGTCCAACTTACAGTAGTGACTGGCATCTTATCCCATTCTCCCCTACAAGTTTTCATGAAATTAATCACCTCCATATTGAATATTACAGGTAATTTTCTTTTTGTTTTGTTAAAAGATTTTTCACAAGCAGAGAGGAACCGGTATGACAATATGGTTGCTTATCTGCGAAGAATTGGCAATGCACCAGTTCCAGAGATGCAAGGAATGCATGTAATGAAGTCTCTTAATTCATTTCGTATATCCTACCGATTTCCAAAATGTGCTGGGATACAAGAAATCACAGGTAACTCTTTATAATACACACTTCATAAATTGTACTAATGTTGTTTCTTATTCTAAAAGACAATTACAGTAATAAGGGCACGGAGAGATGTCAAAACAAGATGCATGTGCTTAAATTTAAGTACACATATCATCCTTAATATTAAGTACATATATCTAGATTTATTTAGGTTTTATGACTTTTACTTACTATCCAACCTCTGTCCAAAAATGTTTTGATTCAAAACTTGAGGAACAGTAGGTCTTCAAATGTAATGGTCTCCTTCAACATCTTCAAAATGAAGAAAACTTTTATGTTTTTTTTTTTTTACAAATAATATCAAAAGGGATCTACCATGAGCTCTGAGATGGTTCACAATTTAAGAGAGACTTTTATCAAAAGCAACTTAAAAATGAGGAACATCACAAGAAATGTATAATTTAAAAGTCAATAATTTCCATAGTATCACAATGCCAACTTTTAAGAGTAAGTGAAATTGTGTACATTTTAGAACAAACGTACGAATACCAAAGGGTAAAAAGGAATATGAAAAAGAGAGCTGATAAAAAAAATTGCTGTAAACCACCTTTTCATGTTACTGCTTTGATAAAATGGTTACCTTACAAGGGATTATAAAATAAACAGAAACATCTAGGTTACGATTGTAACCGTGGTTTCCTGAGAAGGGGAGAAGACGTGGCATCTGGAGTTATGCTTTAGGGAATGCCTTCAGAATGCCTGCTAAAATGTGACTCTCATTGACTGTTTATTGGAGCCGCTCCCAGAGCCCGATTTCTCTAACTGCAAGAGAAGGTATCTTAGATTTGATGCTCTAATGCAAGGGAAGCCCTGGCCTTTACAACCTTTCACCCTCCCTTGCAGGGCAGGTAAAGATGGCTGCCTGCTTCTCTGAGTGCATATTCATGGTGTGTGTTCAATACTCTGCTGTGTGTGTGCACTTGGATGGGTGAAATGCAGAGCACAATTAAATTTCCAAATATGGGACTCCATACTTGGCTACACCGCATCAGTTTCACTTTCACTTTACTCATATATTCAGGGAGAGATGGGAAATGAAGCAAAATATTTTTTGTAAAATAAAAAATGTAAATAATTTGGTAAGATATCTAGGTAAAATAGATGCAATAGAAAGGTCAGCTCGCTTCTGCCGAATTCCCATTTGGTGATGTACACTAATAAGTGACAGTCAGGAAGAAATGGAAGGCTGAAAGGGGATTGACGCTCATGTTCCACCATGAAGCACTTGTCCAAACAACCACAAGTGATTTCTCACATGAACAGGTCAAGTTCAACCTGTGCGTGGCACTGGCCAATACATCAAGCATTTCCCTGTATGCAGGGCTGACATGGGGAGTTAATTTAGTCGAAGCGTCATCCATTTCCTCAACTGCTTCCAGCTCCTTACAACTGGAAGACATCAGTAACATGCTTTCTGCTGGATCAGAGGAACCTGCTGAGCATGCCTCCAGATTATGCGGATTGCTTGAACTGGCTTAAGGAGACCGGGAACTGGTCACCACCTCCTAAGCAAGTCCAACCTGTGAACCCTGTAGTGTAGCCAGCACTCTGCCTCTGCATTCCCAGGGGCTGACAAATGTGAATGGAGCCATGAACTTATCACAGTGTGCACATCCTGCTCCCTTGAGAGCTGCACACTTGTGCTCCAGTCCAAGACACATCATGCAGAGTTTGTGTGTCCTCAGGTGTAATAAAATGTCTGCACACACAACCGAAAACTCTTGCTACTGCTTCTGAAGACAAAGAAGCTCTGTTCATGATGTCATAGACTGCTGTCTGTCAATAGAACTGGCGTGTTTAGTTCACGTTCATTCATCACGTTAATTTCATAATTTACTGTTATAATATGACGGGTATGTTTTTATAGAGTATTTTACTATAGCTTTAAACCTAGTCTAGCCAATTATAATTAAACTATCAGTTTTACAATTATTTTTTTGTCCCATTACCATTGTACAGGTATAGATCCCTCACAAAATACAGTGGAGGACCTGATGCTGCGAATCTGCCATGAAAACAAGGTTGACCGAAACTTGTCTGTATGCCTTTACACTGCTGATGGTATGCCTTTGACCGATGACCCCTTTTTCAACACATGTAGGTGTTCGAATATTTTTGAAGATCATTTTCAAACATTGTTTTATTTCAAATGTAGAGACAATTGTTTCCAGCACCAAATGTGATATCTTCTTGGTTAAAAGTCATGATTACTCATTGTATTCAGTACAAATGTGAAAAAACAATTATTATCCATTTAGTCAGATTGTCTATAGTTGTGAATTAATTTAAGATCAGGTAACATTTAAATAATAATCAATACAAAAATCCAGATCAAAAACTTTTGCTTGACACTTTATGACTTTCTTGCAAATATCAATTATGCATGTTGTTCACTAATTTAATTTCCCTGCATGCATTATATCTTTATTATTAAAGGGTCTTTGAATGACAGACATATTGCAAGTGGGAGTGAACTGTATGCCATATTTACACCAAGGGAAAATTTAACAGAGTTACCACCAACGCAAAGACAGGCCAACATCAGAATTGAAGGACCGAGTGTCATCCGCTGTCACATAGCGTTACAGGTACTGCTACTGATGCATGATCACCTTAATCAAAAATAGAAAATCTATTGATTCACCAAAACAAACCCATAAATTTCACAATCAGAATGTAATGTTGTCAGTGTCAAGTATAGAAAAGACCCAGGATGGTTGTTACACTTTTTGTTTTTGCTTTTTCTATTAACAGTGTAATACATCAAATGTAAACAGAAGATTATATTGCATGATACCGAATCAAATTCTAACCCAAAAGTCTAATCCTTTGTATTTGTACAAATATATTTACCACTTCTCCAATCACCTTAGGAGGATGGTGCTCATCCATGAAAGTCATTTCATCCTTGTGACTGATTTTCAAATGAGTTAAACTTACTCATCCTGTGTTACAACCATCCAAAATCTTCTCTATATGTCACCCTGGAGCACAAAACCAGTCATAAGTCTCACAGGTATATTTGTAGCAATAGCCAACAATACATCGAATGGGTCAAAAATATTGATTTTTCTTATATGCCAGAAATCATTAGGATATTAAGTAAAGATCATGTTCCATGAAGATATTTTGTAAATTTCCTGCCATAAATATATCAAACTTAATTTTTTATTGGTAATATCCATTGCTAGGAACTTCATTTGGACAACTTTAAAGGCGTTTTTCTCAATATTTAAATTTTTTATTTTTTTTTTTGCAACCTCAGATTCCAGATATTCAAATAGTTGTACCTCGGCCAAATATTGTCCAATCCTAACAAACCATACTTCAATGGAAAGTCTATTTATTCAGCTTTCAGATGATGTATGAATCTCAATTTCAGGAAATTGACTGTTATGGCTGGTTTTGTGGGCCAGGGTCACACATCCGAATCAGTCATCTTGTTTTTCTTATATTTGTTCAATAGGGAGACTTTGAAATCAAAGTCAACCTTGAAAGTGATACACTGAGAGATGTGACACTACGGCTTTCTCTCGAAAGTAGTATACCAGCACCAGTTCTTCACATCAGGTCACTGATGCTCATATCATTGAGATACCATAATTATATATGTTCATGCTAATTATTATTATTATTATTATTTTTTTTTACTTCTGATTTACTATATTGTTTAAAATATCAAAAATCTTTCAGTATTGTGTTTCCAAGATTAAACTTGTCACTTTTTTTTTTTTTTTTTCAGAGGTGATGAGTATAATCATGTTGACAAACTAAGTGAGCTTGGAGTCACAGAGGATTCAGTTCTACAGTTCTCTCTGTCATCATTTGATAATGAGAAACCAAGTCCAAGTCTTTTGTTCCAAAAAGATGTCAGACCCTCAGTGAAGCAAACAGAGAAAGGCCTAAGTGTTTTTCTGTCAACGCTCTATGCCATTGTATGTAAAAAAAAACAAAAAAAAAAAACTCATTTCTATTTTGTCAAGGTTTGATGCTTGCTGATCTAAAACCTGGGTCACCTAGAATGAGTGGCAGACTAATTCAAAATACAGCTTCATCCACATAGGTTTATTCAAAAAGTAGCCAAATCACAACAAGACAAGTTCAAAAGCACAGTCCAGAAAAAAAAATCAGTTCAGATCTAATAGATCGCAACACACACACCCAAGGCTGTTTCATTATTTAGTTACTTGGTGTTTTTTTTTTTTTTTTTTTGTCGTTAGAGACATTCACCCTGATAAGATGATCATCTGTGTCTATGGACACATCGGTACTCAAACCATGAGAATAGTGGAGCCAAATGATCCACAACTTGTAATTACCAGTAACTGTTTCTTGACAACAGGTTTGAGGCCAGCAGCTGCAAACATCAGATAAAACGTCCTGTTTTTTTTTTTCTTTCAGTGCAACTATTTGTAACATTTTTTTTGTATTTTGTCCTATTCTTTAGAAACGAAAACACTGTGGAGATGAATTTAAGAAAGTGGTTGCATATATTAGGAGACTGAGTGGATGCAATGCTTTGGCTCAAAGTTTATTCCAAATGATCTGTGGGAACTTGCATGTAACTAGAAACCAAAAGGTAGGTTATTGTATAATACAAAGTGCAAATTATGCACAGAATGGAGTTTTTTTTTTTTTTTTTTTTTTTTTTCTTTTTTTTTTTTACACTGATATAAAGTTAATTATCATTGAGAGATGTGACCCTGAACCACAAAACCAGTCTTAAGTCGCTGGGGTATATTTGTAGCAATAGCCAAAAAAACATTGTATGGATCAAAATTATTGATTTTTCTTTTATGCCTTTTAATAAAATCATTAGGATATTAAGTAAAGATCATGTTCCATGAAATTTTGTAAATTTCCTACCTTAAATATCAACTTAATTTTTGATTAATAATATGCAT
Source organism: Cyprinus carpio (assembly GCF_018340385.1). Classification (NCBI taxonomy): domain Eukaryota; kingdom Metazoa; phylum Chordata; class Actinopteri; order Cypriniformes; family Cyprinidae; genus Cyprinus; species Cyprinus carpio. The sequence goes on from NC_056605.1 coordinate 17,517,038, forward strand.
TGCTAAGAATTCATTTGGACAACTTCAAAGGTGATTTTCTCAGTATTTTTTTTTTTTTTTTTTTTTTGCACCCTCAGATTCCAGATATTCAAATAGTTTTCAGCATCTCAGCCAAATATGGTCCTATCCTAACAAACCATACATCAATGGAAAGCTTATTTATTCAGCTTCCATCTCAATTTTGAAAAATTTACACTTAAGACTGGTTTTGTGGTCCGGGGTCACATGTTATCTTTTAAATATTTCAGTTCAATCATAAATTGTAAAATAAATCCTTTATTTTCATTTCAGATTGCTGTTGTTGAGGGTCTTTACTTTCTTTTCCGAGAGTTGTTACCAGATCGTAATGAAACATCAGGTCCAAAGGTCATTGAAGATGGTGATGTTTTTGAATATGCAAATATTTGCTGGGCTTACCTGATTGCTCAAGGACAGGTATGTTTGCAGTGTTATTTTTTTTTAATGTTTTTGAATATGCAAAATTATTTTTCATTCTAATAGCATGGAGTACAAGTACTGCAGCCTGTTTCCCCAATAACCAGACTGTAATGTGCATCTTAAATGACCACATGTACTTTATACATTTCACAATTTTGTGAAGAAAAGTTATTTACCAGACTTGACATCTTTTAAAGAAAAAGTAAATACAATTCATATTTAATAATATTGTATAATATATATATATATATATATATATATATATATATATATATATAATATATATATATATATATATATATATATATATATATACAAATAAATAAAAATATAAATAAAATATACTGTCTTGGTCTTTTATGTTCACAGATACTAGATTTGCAGTGATTGTAGCAGTCACTAAATATTTGCTGATTGAAAACTTTTTTTTTTTCTTTCTTTTTTTTTCAATTCAGGATGAAAGTACTGATCTGGAGACCTTTGCTACAATTTCCTTGAAAGCTTATCCTACTGGCCAGCGGCTGTGTGAGCCAGTGAGAGTACCAGGGACACCAGAAGTATTGAGGTCATACGTACTGGAAAAAAATCACAGGTAAAAGCTGGAACTGAGATGTTTGTTATACCATCATCTTAATTCATCACCGCATCCATAATATGAGGTTTTATTTTAGATGGTGTAAAAATTCCAAACTGTGATGAGGTGAATCTGCTGGAGTCATCGATTCAAAGAGCTAAAGATATCGAGAAAATTTCGCTTAGTCTTCCGGCATCATTTGATAGGTTTCCATTGTGGATCTTTTATAACAGCACCCCACAATGTTGCAAGTATGTCACGTTTAAGAGTCTTAAAACTTTAATATAATAATAAAAATATCATATTGGATATATAAAACAATATTAAATTTTAATACAAAATGCCTTTTTAAAGCTTTCAGATTGAACAGAAGAAAACATTTTCAGACATGTTTGAGGATGTCAAACGGTACAGTCACTTGATTGTCACACCACCACTGCAACTGGCAAATATGGGAACTGAGGCTCCTCGGTTGGTGTATCTCAGTGAAGGTCCAATTTTTATATTGTTTGAATGCTAATAGCTAAGACTGTTTAATTGATTATACTGTAAATATTGGGGCTGCCCCTAATAGTTGACTAATCGTTATTCAACCAGAAAATGCTTGGTCGATCAAAATTTTATTAGTGGTAGAAAAAAGAAAAAAAATCCACATGCAAAGTCACAGATCGATAACAGCTAGTCTATGTGGTAATGCGGGACATCCAAATGCTCGCCTGTCATCCATGACCTCAAATATGGCTTATCTGAAATATATTAGCAACATTACATGGCCGCTCAATCTAATGTTAACCTATAGAAATGCTTGTTGTTCAAATGTCTATGCGGAGAGTGGAAGCTGAACAGTAGCGCACTCTTTGCAGGATAACTGGAGGCGCTGGTGTGGTCACTCTTAAAATACTCCCTCATTTTTGGTCATACAGATAAGAGTAATGCATCTTTGTTTATTTGTGTGCAATCACATGATGTGCTTTCTGCTCGTCTCGGTCTCTGTGAACTTAAGTATGAAACTCATGTATATCTTTTGCCCTACAGACATTAAAAATATATAGAGAGTGAAATTTCTACTTTCAAATGAACCAATTCAAATAGAAAACAAATATTCTCTGATTATGTAATCTGTATGAAACATGCATACAGGCGCATCACTGTGGAGATGATGAGTTAGTCTCGCCGACTTCATCTCTTAAACCGAAAACAAAGAAAGCACTAGTTAATCAAATTATTAAAATGTTAATGAAGTCTTCTTACTGTTTTTGACTGACACATTCATAATCGTTACTTATGCAGTGCGTTGTGGCAAGCTTTATGCGTGTGGTTGAGTGCTTATTAGGCTATGCAGGCAATTAAAGGCCCATTATAATGATTTAAATGGTTTATTGATAAACGTGCAATTAGTCGACTAATGCTTAAAATGAACGACTACTGGTCAACCAGAAAAATCCTTAGTCGAGGGCAGCCCTAGCAAATATACAAGATAAACAACATAAATAGATTTGCATCTAAGTTTCGGTTACCTGAGTGTTAAAAACATAATAAGATTTTTTTTTTTATATTAAGCAAAAATATATCAATGTTGTCATATATTCTGATCTAACATTGTTTATCTATATAGATAATCTAGGTGTTTACTTGAGCAAAGACAAGGGAGACCCGTTTAAGATTTGGGTTTATGACTGTCTGTCTGGAACAGAAACCATAAAAAATGTGAATGATCTGGCTAAAATGTAAGTATATATTTTCCTATAAATGACAGGGGCTATGACATTATAGTATTTTGATAAATGCCAATACAGAAACCATAAAAACATCTTAAGTTTTCCTATTCAGTTTAAAACAATTTTAAATGGTATTTTGCTTTTCGTTTTTTTCTGGCCCAGTTTTACCATTTAGCGTTCTACAGATAAACTGCAAATAGCCTGCAAATAAATTGGTGCTAAATGAAAGCAGATTTAAACATCTAACAATAAAAACATTGTTGAAAACTTTTACAGTAGCTGATCAGCTTAATGGTTTGTTTATTTTATGTATATATTAAAAAAAAAAAAAAATTGATTTCAAATTGACTTCTTGACTGAGCAGCTCTTTTAAGCTTTTACATATTTGTATAAAAAAAAACCCCGGTACAATTGTATAAATAATTACTTTCTCCAATTTTTTCCAATTTTTACCCCTATTAGAATCAATGATACCAGAACTGACAACACTGTGGTCAGTAAAACCCCCAAAGAGGCAATTGTGGTAAGTACTAGAGAAGTTTTTGTAATGTTTACTACTTTCAAATGGCTATAATCCTTAACTGTGTCAGGACACAGCAGTTTGATTCATGCTTACTTTTTGAGGAAAGTCATAGTGCTTTACAAAGCTTTTTTTTCCCCATAGCCAGTTCACATAAAATGTGTTGTTACTGTTAATAGACTTATTTAAATAGATATGAAATCATTATTTTTGTATGTTCACTTATAAACATCAAGTTAAGTAATTTCAAAGCTCTATGGTTTCATAAACTAATTATATATTAGTAATTATACATAGTGCATAATTTACATTGACATACAAGCGATTAATTCAAATGAATTCATTAATGCTCTTATCAGGTGCTCTTTGATTCAAGTTCTTCAATGATGGAAGAATGTTATGACACTGCCAGTCAGATGATGCGAATTGATGCCGTCAAGCAAATCTTTGACTGCTTTTCAAACCGAAGTATGGCATATGATTTTCAGCACGTCATCTGCCTTGTGATGTTTAACGACAAAGTTAAAACTCTTCTTAAATTCACAGAAAATTTGGAAACCTTCAAGGTATATTTCTCCTGATTATTAAACAATCTTAAACCTTATTACACTCTGAATTAAAGAAAAAAACATTTATGATTAAGGCGAATTGTATAATTTTGAATCGTGTATTGCGTTTGTTTTTTACATGTAGGAGCAAGTGCATGCTATTGAAGCATCTGGGTACACTAGGTTATCTGAGCACTTGTTCGTGGGATTCAGAGCTTGAAAATATCAAGAAAAAAGTTTTCCAGCTTGCAGATGTCGCATCTTGTGTTGACAGATGGCACGATTTCAGGTGTGTGTCTGTGTATCTGTTCCTATTACTGCTTGAATTGATGGTCTTAAAATGTTAACTACCCCAGCAAAAATGATTATGGATAACATGTTTTGTCTAATCCTACCGTTCCATGAGTAATCCAGTCACCATTGCCAGAAAATTGATGGCCAGCAATATTGTGGTCGATGCAGTAGTTGGCAAGGCAGATAACACTGTTTTGCACGGAATCAGTTATGTACAGGTTTGTGTGTGTATATTAACATTTTTCCTCTTCTACTAATTTTTTAACACACAAAATAACTCCAAATACTGTTTCTTATTTGAACTTATTGTATGTTTTTTATATATATGTGACTGTATTAGTACAACCGTTTCTCAGAACAGCACTCTTGCTATGGTGGAATCTACTAAATCAACAATCAAGAACTATAATGCACAAAACCGTTTGTGGTGTAATACTAATTAATACAGAAAAACAATAAATGCACAATACAGATAACAAGCACAATACATAACAAATACCTAAAAATTTAGGGCAATAAAAATAAATTACAGCAAAATCACCAGATCCGTAAATGTTAAGGAAAAAAAAATTGTTTTTAGTATTTATTTTGTTAACGTATCTATAAAATATATGCAAACTAAATTTTACTTAAGTTTTTCCCAGTATTATTTTTGCAACATTTTTTTATAACGTTGCGATTTAGGCACCATGCTACCCATACCCGGTACGATAATGCCAGAGTTAAGATGTTTCCACTGGACACAGATTAGGCAAAGTATTCTGTAACGAGCTTGCAACTGCAGTAGGTGCAGTAGAATCCATGTGCAGATGTTTATTGATAATCAAACACCAAACGGACAAATCCAAACTTTAGGCAGGGAATTGTGATTAGGGTAATGCAGAGGTTGATAACACAATGAGAAGACGGAACTCAATCCAATAATCATGAAACAAAGGCCATAGAACTGGTAATGCTTTGCTATGAGGGAGTGCAGCAGCATGGTTTACTGTAGATGTCCACCTCTATAACACCCAAAATGTAACATCTCAGCCCAAGACTCATTTCCCCAGTCACCATAAGGAGTCATCTTCTCATTTGGAGTGTAGCAGTATGGTTTAATGTAGATTTCAAGGGCCTCCTTGCATGAGCCAAATCTGAGTTAAACTGCTGTAGTTAGAAAACTCAAAAGGAGTGTGCCATTTTGTTGACAATATTCTTTCTCTGTTGATTTTAGGTGGCAATATTGCTTTAAGCCTGAGGATGCAAAAGCTGCCCTAAGGCTTTTTGAGATTTGAAAACAGTCTTGTCCATGGAGGTGAGGGCAGAGAGACCGAAGGTACCTGTTTCTTCCATAAAAACAGAGGTATGAAATGAAAGGCATTACTACCATACATTTACGAGATAATGGATCATTCCATATTTTTAAATGAAAGTCTCTCTCTTACATAACTCCCCTAGTAAAAATGAATTCCCTAATATTCTAATAATGTATTGTGAAATGAATTGATTTCTGGTATGTATAATACAAATACATTACATATTTATGTACTTAAAAAATAAAACTGCAACTGTGCTTAACTAAAATGGTATATGTTACGTTTTTAAAAATCTGTTAAATTGGATACTTACGTTTGTACTTGATGCACTTCAATTGTGCGGAAAGTAGGAGTAGTTCTGAAAGTCCACTTCAAAGATTGACTGAACTATATTTGATTGTGCTGACATGGAACGATGCCAGTCTACTGCAGTCTTACACTTTATATCTCCTCCTTTTAAACACCTTCTTATCAAAAGATCATATAATCCTTCCCCATCAATAGTGGACATTAAAGCAACATTTTAGGCGTAAAACCCTCTGAAGCGATTAACGCGTATACGCGTTTTGGGGAATTTTCTCCTGATAACCCCGAAAAGAACTTAAATTACACTTTCAGTTTGATCGTACAGAGAAGAGCAATACATCAATCGAATCTGTAAAGGTCGACTAACTTTTTTTGTATACAGACATAATAACAACAAAACTTTTGTGCACTTATAAAATAAAGATAACAAACAAGGAGTGCTGTCTGCAGCCTTTGTCTGCGCTGATCTTCAGTTACAAATGCGTCATTAAAATTGAACTGTAACTCAGTGAATACTCAACGAAGAGACATGAGAGAGATATCTATAGAAAGTCCTGACATGTCTACTTTTAAAACTAAATCGAGTGCTGCTGAAAACAAATATTCTGTGATAAAGTAATCCATATGGAAAAACAACCCGATGTCCGTTTTTCCACGTCTTCCTTCATTATCTTCTAATGCGACCACGCCCCCGCGCGATCCCGATCTCAGCGTTATCTTCTAATGTGACCATGTCCACGCACTGAACGCGGCTTTTGAATACGCCCACACAACAGAAGACCAACGCAGCGAGATTGTTCTTCAAGTTTTTTTATTTTACTGTTTGCTTCGCGATGAGAGGAATTTAAGACATAATTCACCCCAAAACGATGTGATGTGGTTGAGGATTTGAGATTTGGATTTCCTTCAGAGAAAACAAGAATGAAGCACTTTATTCAGCAGAGATCATAAACATGAGTAAGTCTCTTTTTATGTTATTTATATACTTGTACTATTTTTTACATAACGTGTAAACATTTTACTAGTTAGACTTTTTCCAAAGACTTTTTCCAAACTATAATTCCTGACTAAATGTATAATCAAGTTGAATATATGAACGTTTCAATAACAATATACATACTATACCATTCAAAAGCTTGATGTACATAATATAAATGTAACAATAAATGTAACTGTAAACAAATGTAACAATCATTGCTGTTCTTTCTGTTCAATTTATCCCCCCTAAAAAACCTAAAAAAAAATATTCTCAGCTCTTTTCAACCATTAATAAAATAATAATAATAATAATAATAATAATAATAATGATAATAATAACAATAAATGTTTTTTTTAGTAGAAAATAAGATTGTTAAAAGGAAATTTCTGAAGGATGCTGTGTGGACACTGGGAGTAATGATGGGCAAAAAATTCAGTTTGAAAGTCAGCTTTGATTTTTGTTCCTAATAAACTGTTTAACTGCACTCACAAGTGAATATTAAATTATGTTGTGGGATAAATTAACTATATTCTAAATAAACTACAAACATAAAATTATATACATTTATTTTGTTCCTCACATTCTTTCTTGTAACATCATCCTCCTCAGTGACAAGCTGATAACTGAATGGCTCATTATGCAGCTCATTATGCAGGCCTTTGTCTTCTCAGTGTGAATTCATGATAGTTGACGCCTACTCGCCTATGACCTTTTACCAACAAAAAGTGTCTTAGAAAATTTTAAATCAATATTATTGTTTTCTGTAAGTGAGTAAACAAGATTTGATTTTCACATCATTTTTAGAAAAAAAAATTCTAGGTCTAAAAGCCTCCAGTTCTTCCAAAGTCCCTGGGAACCAATTTTCTATCTGTGTTTTATTGCCTTATTCAAGTGATTTTAACATTTTTAGTTTTTCACTAACCACGCATAACATTTTTTTTCTCCAAAAAACACAATCATGTTACATACATGCTGCTCACATATATCTTATAGCCCAGTGTGTGACTGATTACAGTGAGATTAGACTTTAGCCATTTAGATATTTATAAGAAACTGAAAAAAAAAAAAGACAAATGTCAGGGGCAGACAAAACTTTCTCCAGGCCCCAAAAATACTTAGGGAATCCAGAGGGGTAATGTCAAGAAATGTGCATTTGTGGCACAAGACTCAATAAAGGTCTTGTTATGTATGTATATCTGCTAAAAAAAAAACAAAAAAGGATTTCTGCACAAATGTTTTTGGTGGAAATGTCTAGCAACAGCAAGCTTAGATTCTTTTTTTCTTTTGTTTCTCAATAGGAAGACTTGACCAAAGTTTTTGCCAGCCATGGCTACCGATGTGTGTTATAGACCAGAAATGAAGATTCCTGCGCAATATCACTAAAGAAAGCGGCCAGGACAGAGAGTATTATTCGACTGTCACAAATTCAGACTACAAAGTCCAACCTTTATTTATTTTTTTAACACCACAGCAACACGACGTTTGATATGGCTCTATCCACTTAAGTCCGTGACATATCAAATACTGTTTCCAGCCTACTAAACATTTAACTTTTTTTGCATGCAGGCCTTACTGATTATTTATAGCCAAGCTTTCTAAAACCGTTTACAACTGTGCATTGGAGATCTAAAATAGTGTTTGGATGCCCAGATGAAAACTATGACGTGTGATGTCAGACTTGACAAATAACCATCACAGTTGTTGATATAGAGCCATATTGGCCAGCAGCCATATCACCCTGTAGCCCAAGACTGGTTGCCTACTGAAGCTAAGCGGGGTTGAGCCTGGTCAGTACCTGGATGGAAGACCTCCTGGCAAGAAAAACTAGGTTGCTAAGGGCTGGCAATTCCTGCCAAATTCGCCCATTGGCCCTCTGACCATCATGGCCTCTAAAAAACTCACCCATATCTACGGATTGGCTTCATCACTGTAGTCCTCCTCCACCAGTCAGAATGGTGTGTGGTAGGCGTTCTGGCAACATCTATGGCTGCTGGTCGAATCATCCAGGTGGATGCTGCACACTGGATGGTGGACGCAGAGACTCCCCTTCACAAGTGGTAGAGTGCTTAAAACAGCAGAAAAGGCCTTATATTGGCTTTATACCTTTGGTAGCTCCTCTGGTAGAATCATTGAGTGTACACAAAGCACTATATTTAAACGAAGCAAAACACCTGAACCGAACAGTGATGTACCTGTTTTCATTGTAGTGTTGAAGTTTTGTTTGCGCAAAATTACCAGAATTACAAAATGACGTACAATGTATGTTATAATGAAAAAAAACAAAACCCACACACCTCATATAGGTTATTTGTCTGAAAAAAACCAATGATCCGTAATATTCCCAGAAGTACACCACTCTTAACATGTTATAGGGAATATCATGGCTAGCCTAACTATTTTTATACTAATAATACTAATATACGCGTTAACTTCCTTATTAGTGTATTAAAAAAGAAGATACGAGAATGCAAGTCAAGGCCGCTTCATTTGGAGAAAGAGCAAAACGGATCATAATAGACGACTGGAACCCAGTTCTTCAACGTGTGATCCCCATCAATTTTGTTCGGTGTATCCATCAGAAACCGGACTTCAGTTAAGTATGATCCGTTAATCTTTTACAATATAGATATGTAGTCTAAAATGGTACTTTCTCTAGACCGCTAGGATGTAATGATTCACTCAACTCACGAAGCGATTCACTGATTTTGATTTCACGATCTCGATTCACGATTTATTTATTTATTTACAAATTGGGATTTAAGACATTATAAATTAAATTTGGTTCTCTTTTCTTATTGCCTTGGCACAAAAGCTGCACTTTCTTTGTGAAATCGAAATTATAACACTATAAACTAATATATAATATAGCACTTGCTCTATACGTTGCCTCTTTTGGTTGGTTTTGATGCTTGCTATTGTCCTTCATTTGTTTTGTTGCTTTGGATAAAAGCCGTCTGCCTAAATAACAAAAATTTAAATATATTGTAGTAAATAACAAAACTAAATTGAAACTTTAAAACAAGCCCCAAATCAAATAAATAACACAAAATAAATCTCTTCATATGAACAAAATTAAGGCTTTGTCTGTGATCTTTCCATTTAAAATTTTATTTTAAATTAGAGACAACCAAATTAAGGTTTAATCATGAATCCCAAACAAAGATGCATGCATACATGCAAACATGAGCAGTGTTTTAATCTAAATTGGATGTATAATTTCAAAATTTGAAGCAAAAAACAGAACTTGTTTGACTTCAGTTTTTGTGAAACTATACAAAACAAATATCTGCATGAAACCAAAACAGCAGACAAGCTAAACAAGACGCAGATTCACACTCTGCCAGCAGGTGGCGCTTAAAGCGTTTCCTTGGTTTCCGCTGTAAACAAAGCAGTGCTGCACTTATGAACTGTAATATGCATTATACAGGAGGCAAGATAAAAAGAAAACATCCATCCTAAACTTTTTCTAAAGACAGTAAGTTCCCCTCAGACATAATTTATATAAACTCCTACCCCTAATTGAATCGCGATTTTGTTTAGCATCTCAACTGATTTGAATCGTCATGATAGTTGAATTGACTTTTCAAATGGTTAAATCTTTACATCCCTACTAACCACCTTACTCTTTCTGTTTATTGGGTAGAGGCTTCTTTGATCTGGTATTGTCTAACCACATAAACAGCCATAATCCTCATAAACCCTGGTAACACATGAATTGGTTGAGTATCTGCACACTTGAATCTTCAGATTAGTATCGAGTTGCTTCCCTCTAACTTTTAAATTGTAGTCAAGTTACACATAAAACTAAATGTACAATAAAGTTATGGCATTTAAATTTTCCAGCTTTTTGGAGGATTGGTCATGAAAGCGGACCCCTGAAACAAACTGTCCCTATGAGAATGAACCTTTGAGCTGTATTGTCAGTTGTGTGGCCGTGAGTTATCCAGTGAAACCACCTGATTGTCACCGGTTCTATACTCCTGATATCCTGTCGCACTTAGTGTTCCCAGTAATTTTTCAGAAACTGATCGTTCTGTTTTCTTTGATTAATATATTAAGAGTAGAGTGCAGAACACCTTAGCATTTTGTACTCAAATTCTAAAATTCTTGACTGCAGTATAGATTTACCATTGCAACAATCAACAGTGTGGGAAGGGATTTGCCACACACATATTTGATCGAAACTACTCAGCTGATGTTACTATGAGAGAGATCTTGGATGCTGTACATGGACTTCTGATACTTCCAGAGGCAGAAGATCCATTAGACAGGTAGCCTCTTATTCTTCATCTGGTGTTTAATTTTTTTCATTACCATTTTAAATCTCAAAGTTTTTTTCTTATTATTCAATGGACTTAACAAATCTAATATAATCAGAACAGAGATGAAAGCTTATTCAAGTTGTAAAATACATTGCAATTTAGCACTTATCCAATTCTAAATGTAATAAAGGATACAATAAATAATGTCCACTGTCTATCGTATCTTCAGCATATTAGCAGAGGAATTCCTGACTAGCAAAGAAATCTATGAGCAGGCAGCTAAAGATGACACTGCAGTAAACGCATCTCAGTCCATGGAATCCATTGAAATGGTAAATTCTTTTTCATTCAGTTATTACCAATAAATGATGCCCCATAAGTTTTGGTCAAAGAGGAATCATGTTTATGAATGTGCTGTCTACAATCATAGTTTTTAAATGTCTTAAGCACACATATGTGCTGTATTTTTAAAGACCAGTTTAAAATATGAAATTAGAATATAGAAAGGTACTTGAGCACCACCCTTCTCAAATATTTCAACAGGTTAAAATTATATTTAATAATGTTAGCAATCTGAACTCTGTACACTTGTAGTAATTAAATTGTGAATATTCCTATGTGTAACATATTTGTTAGGATATTATCCTGTTTTTATATTTATTTAAAAAATTCACCAATGATTATTTATTTTTCATTTCCTTTCGCATTTCAATCTACTTTTCAGCAATACATAGGTGAGAGCAGTGTTTCAGTGCCTCCTCATCTGGTATGTCCCTTGTCAGGGAAGATATTCGTTGATCCCGTCAAGGCCAAAGGTGGATGTGTGTACGAGCGAAGAGCCATTGAGGAATATCTTAAAACGTAAGATTCATTGGAATAATCTCTAAAAATTAAAAAAAGTGCATTTGTATTACATTGATAATTTTGTTGTTAGTGCATTGAGAGTTCAGAGTTGGGTGCTCAGAGAGGAATTGTTTTTGTTTCTTACTGGTCATGAGGAATTGCACCATTGAGTACATAAAACATTTGGGAATTGAGTTTAACTCCTTGAGGAAATGTTGTACTATATCAACGGTGCCTTTCACCCATTTTTCTAAACGGACCGACTAAGATTTGTAAAAGACGGTGATGACGAATGTGAATAACAGGGTTCCTTACTAGACCGAGGCCCACAGACAAGCTATTTTCATAATCTATGATATTATCATAGCAATGTTGTATGGTAATGAAATGCTATTAAAAAGGATGCTGTCTTGCTTGCTCAGATAGGTGTCTGATCCACCTGAGGTGGTTATCAAAGGATTTCTTTCATTTTATTGTTGTCTTCTATATTGAGGAAGTGTATAGTAGAAATATAATAATTTTTTTTTTTTCATTTATTTTTGCAGGAACAATAATGATCCATTTACAGGGAAGCCACTTAGTTGCACAGATCTTACTCCAGATAAGAACATGAAAAAGTCTGTTGTGGAGTATCGTACATCCCAGATAGAGGAAACAGATCCCTAAAAAGGGTAGATATTGTTTTGGCAGTGATTCAGCTGCACTATAATAATCACACAATACTCTTTATCATATTCATTCTCTTTTGATTGTGTGACACAACTTTTTATATTTCACATGTATAGAAATGACAATTCCACTGCATATTATGTTGTTCAGTTTCTTTATCTTCACTTATTGAAATATTTATCTAATTTAGAATTTTGAAGTTATAGAAGAGGTTATAATGGAAAAAAATCTTTGATTTCTTTAATTCACAAATATACTACATGTTTCCAAGAAAATTTAAAATAGACATTAAAAAGAAGTCAACTGTGAGAAAACTGGTATGTATGAGAGGTAGACTTGCTGTTTTATTTCACCAATGTCTTATTTAGGTTTAAGGTGTGTTAAATAGACATTTTCCATATCAACCTGTTAGACTTGGTGCTTTGTTTTATATGTAATTGCAGAGGTTCCAAATAAAGTACGTATGTATGCATGTTTGTATTTTTATATTCATGTCACAAATGCACATGGCACACGTTTAGAAAACGTTTCATAATTTCTTTGGTTCACAGTACACTGGGCTCTTCAGTGGTTGGTGTCACGGTGTTAGGTTAGGTGAATGTTATATACAGGACAACTGATTTTTTTATTTATTAAAATTGACATTTTATTGCAAGATCATAATTCATACAGTTTTTCATAAGTTAACCTACACATGATTTAAAGCATTGTCAAACCTGGTGGAGCCGCCTCTTCATCCAGGCAGGTGATTAATTAAATGGTGCTTGTGTTCAACAACAGTCTTCAACAATTAATGCTTCTGATCACATCATTCCTCATAACTGGTTTGACAGGATGAGACTGTTCTGAATCTTCCAAGCTTTTTTCATCACCTGGAGGTTGTTAATTTTAATCTTGTCAGAGGCAACAACACCAAAAGTGCTTGCTGCTTAGCCTGAAATCCTTGAACAACTTCCTGATTTGTGTGATTGAGTTGTCAGTGTCAATGCAAACAACACCAAAATTTACTAAGAATCAGTATTCATCCTCTTATGTTACACTGGTCTTTCAGCATGTTAGGAAGACCATTATAGACAATTCACTAGAGGATTTTTTTTTTTTTTTTAAGAGACCTCAATATATCTCCAGAACCTTTGGCTTCAGATACACAAGGAAGATCTAGATTACTCAACTAGCAGTAAATATATTTGCGAGTGGAACACATGAAAGCATCAAACACGCACAATCACACATACTCATCTGTCTTGTCCTAGTGAAGCAACAGGTTTCTTTAACCAAACAAATGGTTATCCAGACTTCCTAGAGCTGGACAACATGTCCTGATCGTCACATCCCGAATTCCATAGAGTATCTTAAGATCCTTCTCCAAATACATGTAAACTCAGGCAGCCTTGCACGTTACACTCAAAACAATTCAGCAACATTCACGTGACAATTACCATTCTAACTTTTTTGAACTACAGTGTTTGTGCTTTTTGAATGAGGCACACTAAGAGTCTTCCTGCATCCTTCAAAAGTCCGGATTGGGTTCTCCAAAGATGAAGAACTCAACCTAAAATGGATAAACAGGAAGAAATGGCACGGTTGCAGGATATAATGTAGCAGGGTCTCATGGGCTTGTTTATAGTTTTATCAACTTTGCTTAAGGTGCAGAACGATGGGAAATGGATAGGCAGTGGAGGTGAATTCTGGCAGATTATGGGACAGATCTGAAACTATTAGGGAGTTGTTGCTGTTCCCCGGCCACTCTTCATCTTCTCCAGCCTTTTCGAGAGGTGGCTGTTACTGGATTCCAACTCTTCAATCTTGTCCAGTGCAGAGCGCAACTACCATGAAAAAAAAAATAGTTGAGCAAGCCATTCATTTTATTATATGTACATGTAAGTATAACTTTGTATACTGTTTTTTTTTTTAATGAAAGCAGAGCTATTGGGCTATTGTACCTCTCGCTGCAGTTTGCGTTTTTCAGCTTTGAGTTCGTCCTCCACCTTCTCTGCATTTTCAGATGCAGCTTTGTAACGGGTCACATGACCCTCGAGCCTTGTGACCTAAAACATGAGTTTCAATTAAAAACAATTCAAATGTTTCCCTTTTTCATATTTTAGAAGAGTAAAATGAGTTACAATTATTAATTGTAATGAAATATATTAAAAGAACTCACATTCTGTTCAAGTGCTGTGACTTCTTGCTCTGATTTGACAAGCTTAAATTTGAGGTCATTGATTTGTCTGTTTGCATCCCCTGAAATAAGGAACATTTACAAATAAGTTTTATTTATAAAGTGCCTTTCCCATGATCAAGGTCACTGTACAAGGAGAAAATACATAAACACAAATTTAATCATAAATTCATGTGATAGTATACAGTGCATACATATAAATACACAGCGACTTACTGTAACAGCAAAACCAGAAAGCACAACACAAATACCCAGTAGTTTCACAGCAAAACATTAAATCAGAAGCCGGCTGGAAATACTATAAGAAATGACAGGTTTTTAGTTGAGATATGAATGATGATATAGTTACGGTGTCACAAAGAATTGGTGGAAGAGAATTCCAGTGTTTTGGAGCTACAGCACTGAAAGATCTACCACCCATTGATATGAGATGAAACAAGGTACAGTGAGAGTGTCTGAATCAGATGAATGAAGAGAGCGAGAAGATCTATAATAGTGCAGCAGTTCAGATAGATAATGGTCCATGAAGACATTAAAAAGTTAACAAAATAATTTTATACTGAATGCGAACAGAAACAGGCAACCAATGTAGATTATAAAGTAATGGGGTAGTGTGTTCAGACTTTATACCTTGATTGATGACTCCAATGGCAGAGTTTTGAACATACTGTAGCCTAGTAATAGACAAGTTAAGACGTGAATAAGAGTTTCAGTGTCTTTGGTACTGAGAGTAGGACGCAGACAGGCAATAATGCGGAGGTGGTAAAATGCAGTCTTGGTAATAGAACTAAATGAGACTTTTCAAGAGAGATGGTGGACCATTAATACAATAACTTATTAACTTTTATCATCAATGTTTTATCATCGTTTATCATAGGAAGTTGCTATGTAACCATATTTTAATGTCAGCAATACAGGCATTCAGTGAATTAAGTGAAAGAGCAGAGGCGGAGCGACCTGATATGTAAACTTGCAGGTCATCATCATGACAATGACCATAGCTATGGATAATTTGACCAAGGGGAAGCAAATAAATGTTGAACAGAAGAGGTCCAAGAACCGAGTCTTGAGGGACACCTTGAGAGAGTGAACAAGACGACGATTTTAAGTTTTGAACACTAACAAAAATATAGATATGATATAAACCAAGACATAGCAGTACCCGTGATGCCTATAGTTGATAGCCGAGAAATAAGTATATGATGAGATACGGTGTCAAAAAGCTGCTGTTAAATCCAGCAAGATAGTAATACAGCCAGAATCCGCAGATACTAAAAGGTCATTGGTAATTTTTAGTAGTGCTATATCAGTGCTGTGGCCTGATTGAAACCCACATTGATAAGGGGTCAAGAAGATTGTTGGCAGAGAGATGTGCTTGTAGCTGCAAAGCAACCACTTTTTCAAGCAGTTTGGAAATGAAAGGGAGATTAGATATAGATCTGAAGTTATTCAGAACATTTGAATCTAGTCCAGGTTTCTTTTAAGATGAGAGTGACCACAGCCATTTTTAATGTTAGTAGAACTGACCCCGGTGATCTGTCGATTTGTGCAACCCTGTCAGATTTTGCTACCTCCCATTAAAACAGTAGGTATAACAATTCAACAACAAAAAGTGCTAAAGATCAAATCATGGTTTATTAACGTACACCTACCCTAAACCTACCATTACAGTAATGCAAATACAGTATTTGTGTTATTAGCGGTTGTGGTTAGAAGGGATACAGCTATGGCCGGAAAAAACTAAAATAATTTGTTTTATATCTATTATCTATTAGATTGTGTTTTACACATCTACATCTACCCCAACCGTAATCCTACCGCTTACAGTAATGCAAATACAGCAATTATTGTTGTTCAGTATGAGAAAAATTACTCAATATTCATGTATGCATGTGCAGTAAGGCCTGGTAGGACAATCTGACAGGTAGGATAAAATGGAAGGACACTGGACCACATTTCTCAACATCTGAGGTCTTATGTGCTCTGGCAATAAACCAAGGTCCATATTCACAAAACATTTTATCTTACCACTAAGAGTTCTCATAAATAGCAGTAAACGTTTTTAGCTAATAGTTTTTTCTTAAAACCTATTCACAAAAGCTGCTGAGACGAACTTTTACTAAGGAATAGACAGAAGTCTTAAGCTAAGAGTAAGGGTGGGGTTGACCTCGTTGCTATGGAAGATGTCAGCATACTAACTATGCACACAGTGATTGGCTGATAGTCTCTGTCAGAGATTTATTCACAGAAATATTGTAGAGCACAATATTATGTTGCCATATTCAAATAAAGGTTTCACTAATTAAACAAGTAGGCTATATATTCAGATAATTGTCAGCCTCTTATATATATGCTTCTCATAAACAATTAGTCAATCTGCATTAGGGCTGCCCTCGACTAAAGATTTTTCTGGTCAGCTAGAAGTCTTTCATTTTAAGCATTAGTCGACTATTAGTCGCACTTTTATTAACAAATCATGCAAATCATATATAATGTAAATAAAATAATTATGAATGTTTTAGGGAAAAACAGCAAGCACTGCATAAACATTTTAATTTATTGGAACGTCGTAACTTATTGTTACACTAGGGCTTTCTGTTTTCGTTTTAAGAGATGAAGTCTGCGACAGTGACTCATCTCCGCAGCACCTGCATGTTTCATACAGATTACATAATGTGAGATTTTTTGTTTTCTGTTTGAATTGGTTCATTTAAAAGTTTCCCTCTCTAGATATATTTTTCATGTCTGTAATAAGGCAAGCATCCACAGAGTTTCGAAGTGACATGAGTCACAGAGTTCAAGACGACAGAAAGCGCAACATTTCGTTGCTATTCTAAGTGCACACAAATAAATGTAGAGTCTTTACAGATACAAAAGATGCAGTACTCTTATCTGTATGACCAAAAATGTCAAAGTATTTTAAGAGCAAATGATCGCAGCGGCGCCTCGATCTGTCATGCAGTAGCCCAAGTGTGCTACTGTTCAGCTTCCACACTCTGCACAAACATTGGATTGGGCTGCCATGTAAAGTTGCTACTACATACATATCTCAGATGATAAGCCAAATTTGAGGTCGATGAATGTTAGCTGAGTATATGGATGTCCTGCCCAGTGTACTATATTACCACATAGACCAGCCAGCCGTTAACGATTTGTCCGTCATGGAGTGATTTTGCCACTTCATGTGGAATTTTTTTTTTTTTTTCTGCGACCAAAAATTTTGGTAATATGCATATAAACAGCCTTTTAATTAGCAGAATAACCATGGCTGATAGTAAGACATGCAAACATAAAAGAAAACCAAACTGGACGCGAGAACAGCTATATATTAAGAATATAATAAAACATTTAGAGTTGGGATAACCTCCAAACCAAATTAATTAGAAAAAATGTTTCTAGAATGTTTATATTCTGAGGTAGATTGCTGGCAACAGCCATTTTAGGATACTTCAGATTTGTTCTTAGTGACTTAGGAGTCCTCTTCACTGCTCCTAACGTTTCACAGATTTAGGAGCTAATTTTAGCGCTAAAACGCTTTGTGAAATACTCTTAGAGCAAAAATTTAGGACTCCTAAATTTAGGACTGACATGCCCACTATTTTTACGATTTTCTTCCTAAATCGGCAAGTTAGGAGCTACTTTTAGCCTTAAGATGTTTTGTGAATATGGGCCCAGATCTGTTCAAAATGATTGCAGGCAGTTTCTTACTCTGTATATCCATGATGTTGGAGTCAGCACCGTTCTCCAGCACATCTCCCTGTGGGCTGGATGAATCCTCCATACCATTCTTCTGTTTCTTCTGCTCAAGCTGACCTTTCAATCTCTTAACCTGAATAGAAAAAAAAACCTCATGCTTGTAATGGCACAAAATGAGGATAAAGTCAATGTAAATTACTGTAACTGCCAGCAGCACACCTGCTCTATTAGGTTTTCCCTCTCATCAACCAGTTTTCGCAAACGAATTTCTGAAAAGCAAGTTAAACAGATTACCATTAGACAACAACCAACATTTTTTTTTCTTGCAGGTTTTTTTTTGGGGGGGACAACTGTATATCCACTTCAATATAATAACCACTTTTGGGACATTCATACATTTTAACAACTACAGTTAAACATCTAAAACATATATTTTGCAATAATAAAATATTACATTCTCATGTTAAAACAAATTCCAAGGTTAGACAGGAAAGATTTCACATACCAGGGGTGGGAGGAACCAAAGGCATGGAGGGGGAGCAGTCAGGGCATGCAAAAAGTGAGGCTATCCTATGCTGGGATGTGAAGGATGAGGATGGGCAACATGCAGAAACTTCAGTGACCTCAAAAGTCAAAATCTCTTAGCGTTCACTCAGTCTGTACATCTATTACATGACAGTGTTTTTCATGCAAGCTTACTTGAGGTTTGTGATGCAATGAATGTGTGACATACTATAATTCATGGCCTAAAAAATAAAACTTTCATGACTTACAAATAAGTCAATCTTATCTGAAGTGGTATAATGAAATGTCCTCTATCAATATAGAATAAAAATTTACACAATCAATAAACAATAGTGTAAAACAAATATTTTTAATTGCTTAAGTTTTATTTTAAAATACATGGTTCACTTAACAAACATTATGTCTCAATGTTCCAACACCATCTTCACCAAACAGAATCAAATATTTCCATTTTTTTCTCAATCATATCTCCCAACAAATAAATTGTAAAAACAAAACATAACTTTGCTCCAGTCAAATTCTTAGAGGAATGTTTAATAAGGTTGGCACACAATAACATTTTTTATTTATCACAATTTTAAACAACATAACACCAATTTAAACAAAATACATTACAGGTCCTTTGTTTCCGAAAACATTTTAATTAAGAAGTTGCCAAACATGACTGCAGCACAGACAGAAAGCTGATCATTTGTATTACTCATTGTATGAGAAACATTTTATTCATGCTCATGTAAAATTTCATAATAAATATGACACTTTATACCCATTACTGATAGCATTCAATGAGTAATTGGTTTGGGGATTTTAAATACTGTTTGAACTAATTTCAAGTGTTCTTTCTGTATTGTTAATCAGGTGTAAAACATGTATAAAATGTTTGCTGAAAAAGATGCAAAGACTGATAATTGGGAATGACTGCAAGATATGTTTGGTTATTTTAGGGTTCTCTGAAGTAATGGTCCCAAAATAATTTCATTAGGACCTACATAAGTGCAAAATACTTTTTCAATTGAAGATGCTGAGAAGAGACTCAGCAATGTCCTTGTCTATTAAGACATTTTACATTCTTCTTTCCCCTTGCCCTTCCCTTTCCCTTTCCCACTTTTTTTAGATTCTTTTCTTTCATCTTCCTTGTTTCTTTCCGTGGTTGCCTTCTCAACTTCCTGATCTCCTGAAATACTTGACAACTTGTTTCCTTGTTGAATGGAACTATTCAACTCCTGGCCACCATTTCCTTTCTCCATCTCTGAGATCAGATTAACTCCTTCACTGAGCGTCACATTTTCTGATGCCTGCTGAGGCTCCTCAAATGCATCTTCTTTATTTCCAGAGGTATCATGCTGCTGGTCATTAGGTTTGACTTCACTGCTGATTAGGCTGTCCTCTGTTAAACATCCTTCTATAACTGTTGTTGTTTGTGGGTTTTCTGTGTCTTGTCCATCATCTTTCTGCTCTTTTGGCTTTGATTCCTGATCTGCAAGTTCTAGATGTTCTTTTTGAATTTGGTCCTCATCGGTGACATTGCTTTGGTATTCCTGGCCTGCTTCTTGGACATCATCTTTGAAAAGAATACCTTCCTCTTTTGGCTGATCTAGAATGTTTTTTAGAGGGGCATCTGATGATGCTTCAAGATCCATTTCATCAAAATCAAACGATTCTCCTTCATCTTCCTCTTCCTCATCTTCTTCCTTGAGCTCTTGAGCAGCCACATCTGACTTTACCAGAAGGTCTTCTCCATCTTCAGGCAGTTGCACTTCAAGCTGATTTTGGATCGATCTTTCCTCCCCATCTTTTTCAACCTTGGGTTCTTGGTCAGAAGAATCTGAATCTCCAATTGATTCCTTAATTGCTTCATTGGGAGACAGGTGATCCTCATGTACAGCCTGAACCTGTGTTTCAATTAAAGGAGTGTTGTCAACATGGCTTCCATCAGACACATTTTCAGTAGGCACTTTAAGGTTTTCTTTATCCAGATCATCTTGTCTCTCAACCTCTTCCTGGTCCAATTCTGATCCAATACTGTCTTGGGTATCAGACACTTTTTCAGTAGGAGGTTTAAGGGTTTCTTTATCCAGATCATCTTGTCTCTCAACCTCTTCCTGGTCCAATTCTGCTTTAATATTGTCTTGGGTATCAGACACTTTTTCAGTAGGAGCTTTAAGGGTTTCTTTATCCAGATCATCTTGTCTCTCAACCTCTTCCTGGTCCAATTCTGCTTCAATATTGTCTTGGGTATCAGACACTTTTTCAGTAGGTGCTTTAAGGTTTTCTTTATCCAGATGATCTTGTCTCTCAACCTTTTCCTGGTCGAATTCTGATCCAATACTGTCTTGAGTATCAGACACTTTTTCAGTTGGTGATTTAAGGGTTTCTTTATCCAGATCATCTTGTCTCTCAACCTCTTCCTGGTCCAATTCTGATCCAATACTGTCTTGAGTATCAGACACTTTTTCAGTTGGTGCTTTAAGGGTTTCTTTATCCAGATGATCTTGTCTCTCAACCTTTTCCTGGTCGAATTCTGATCCAATACTGTCTTGAGTATCAGACACTTTTTCAGTTGGGATTTAAGGTTTTCTTTATCCAGATCATCTTGTCTCTCAACCTCTTCCTGGTCCAATTCTGATCCAATACTGTCTTGAGTATCAGACACTTTTTCAGTTGGTGCTTTAAGGGTTTCTTTATCCAGATGATCTTGTCTCTCAACCTTTTCCTGGTCCAATTCTGATCCAATACGGTCTTGAGTATCAGACACTTTTTCAGTTGGTGCTTTAAGGGTTTCTTTATCCAGATCATCTTGTCTCTCAACCTTTTCCTGGTACAATTCTGCTTCAATACTGTCTTGAGTGTCAGACACTTTTTCAGAAGGCACGTTAAGGGTTTCTTTATCCAGATCATCTCGTCTCTCAATCTCTTCCTGGTCCAATTCCGCTCCACTGCTGTCTTTAAGTTGGTTTTCCATTGGCTGATCAATAGGTTGTTCCTTGATTACCCTTTCAGCTTCATTTTCCACCTTCTCCATTACAGGGGAAGAGGGATGAGCAGAGTCATCTTGATTTTCAGGGTTAGTGGTCCCATCTATATTAATGTTCTGGACATTTTCTTCCTGTTCTTCCACTTCACAGTTCAGATGACTCTTTACTTCCTTCATGTCTTCCGATGAAGATCTCTCAATGTCCTCAGAGCAGCTGATGGACTCAACACCCCCTTCAACAGCATCCATGGACTGAGCAGAAGGTTCATGAGGCAGTGAAGTCTCGGTTTCTGAAGATACAAGATCACAGCTAAGGACTATAGCTTCAGAGTCAGGATTTGTTGAATCCTCAGTGTGTTCATCAATATTGTTTGCGGGGTTAGATATAACATTGCTGGACAGATCATCTGAAAGGATGCCATTGCTAGATTTAGGGCAATCAAAATTTGAGATTGTTTTAGAAATTCCTGCTAAATCAGCTTCATCTGTAACTAACAGAATTTTATCTTGAACATCATCAGCATTTATATTTGCGCTTGTTGTTTTGATACCATCCAATTCACTGGTTCTTTTTGCATCATGTGGGACATCTGTATTCATTGTTGTCTTGGATATATCATTCTCTAAGGGCTCCTGATGATTTCCTTCTAGATCACCTTCCGTTTTTTGGTTTGGATTGTCTTCACTACAGACTGTTTCAGTCTTGTCATCTATCTTTGTGTCATTCTCTTGCTTGTCACTCTGTTTCTGCTTCTGCTTGTTTTTCTTCTTCTTTTTCTTCTTTTTATGTGAAGCACTGGCACCTTGGGTTTTGGCAAGCTTCTCTGTTTGAGATGATTCTACAGGCTCCTCTTTGAGTTCATCATCAAGCACAGCTTCACCAGGTTTATCAGGTTCATCATGGACAGAAGCAGAGACAGACTCTAAAGGAGTTTCTTGTTTGATGACCTGACTAGGTTTGACACATTCACTCTCTTGTTGATCTGTCTCTAAATGTCCATCCTTGTGAACAATGCACTCTAATTCCACTGTATTACCTCTTGAATCTTCTGGTATATGTTCCTCAGATTTGAGCTCCTCCTTGGTTCTTGTTGCAGTTAGTTTATCATCACCAACAGAACTTGGAGGTTCTTCAGGTCTATTCTCAAGCTGCTCTACACCCCGATTCATTTGGTCCCCAAGGTCCCCATTCTCATTTGCTTCTAAAGGTGCATTTGTAGAACTGAACTCTGCTGAAATCTGCTGATTCCCTGGCACCCCATCATCCAAATCTTTTTGTTGCTGGTCTTTACACACCTTCAGCTGAT
The DNA here is from genome assembly GCF_018340385.1 of Cyprinus carpio. Lineage (NCBI taxonomy): Eukaryota > Metazoa > Chordata > Actinopteri > Cypriniformes > Cyprinidae > Cyprinus > Cyprinus carpio. Next base: position 17,540,168 of record NC_056605.1, read on the forward strand.
GAGTGCCTGGGAGATGATTGAGGTGTCAGTAGTTAAAATCTGCAGAATCCACTGAATATTTGGCAAATGTTTAGAGCAAGAAGAAAAAAGAAAGGGAAAGGAGAGAAAAAAGGCTCCATGGCAAAGCTCTTAAACCCATAAAAACCAAAAGACCTGAAGGATGTCCCGAAGAAGAAAACCCCAAAGTAAAGTCAAGAACTGAACAAACTACTCTGCAATTCCTTCTCTTGATTTTGATTTTAAAATCAAGGATGTGTTGACATTTTTTCAGCAAATTTATAAACACTCATTCAGCAGAGTATTGGAATATGGACTTAAGAAAGAGACATGACTCTGTAGTGTTAACTTTCATTCTAGCTGTATATGCAAAGTGGATACAGGGAAGCAGGAAAGGGTGAGAGATGTTAATGTGACGGTGGCAGTTTGGTTAGATTTGGCTTGAGCTGTACAAGCTGAAAATGCAAAGTGTCAAAGCTAAAACATGTTTGCATGCAATGAATGAAGCTAAGAAAAGCAGCTTACCTAGTACACTACTTCCCTCTCGGATTTCAGCTGATGCAGTTTGAGAATTCTGATCAGCCTTTCCGACTTCTTCTGTTTCTCCATTGGTGGCTGAGTCGAGTCCAAGGACAATGCCATGTTTCTGGACAGCAAAACAGTTTAATATTAGTATACTTCTTATAGAAACAAATTCAGGTTAAATTCAGATGCACTGGACCTAGATTTCTTATTTTTAAACATGTATTTGTAGATAATATAATTATGATCCTGTTCATTCAATCAGATTGAGTGTTAATGAATCAGTCTCAATTTACATTATAGTATGGGTCTTAGCATCTGTACATTACTAAAAAATAAAGTTTTTTCGTTAGGAAAATTTGATGAGAAAAGAGTGAGCCCTAGTTTCACCACACATATCAATACCTTCAAAATGTCTTTGAGCTGAACAACCTCATCTCTAAGTTCATCCCGCTCATTTCGAATGGCATCAGAAAATTCCTTCTGCCTTTCTAATGCCTGAACAGCACCAGAAGGGATTTGGCCAAGAGGAGAAAAAGAAGGTGAAAGCAATGAAAACATCAGTGCTGCAGACAACAAGAACAGTTTGGCAATGACAGACAGCTTGTAGGAGGAAACAGATGTGGAATCTAGCTAATCTACAATTATATGTTTGAAAGATAAAATTACAATGAAAAATACAGTTTTTACAAGAGTTGGATACTGAGGGATCATACCCCAATTTTTTTATTCTTCCACTCAATAGTTTCCTGGAGGTCAGAAATCTCCCTAACATAGCCGTCTTGCTTGAGCCGTAATTGACGGATCTCCTATAGAGAGGTATTGTGCATGGAAGAAGGCCAAAGATGAAGGAAGGAGAAAAGCTGTTAAAGCAGATGGGCAGATAAGCCAAGCATTTGAAAAGGACAAAGGTTTAAGCACAGACATAAATACTACAATACTCACAGTGAGAAGTTCTTCACTCTGTTTCAACGTCTCCTTCAGTTCACTGAACTGAAACTGCAGTATGCTATGAGCATGCTTCTCTCGTTCAAGGTCCTAAAATATCAAACTGCCTTTAGTGTATTTTTTACCCTTTAAATTGAATATTTAACAGTGTCATCACTGAGATTAAAGTACAAAAACACCATTTGTACTCCATTCTATTTCAATAATAAAATGACAAAAAAAGAATACAAATAATAAAAAAATTAATTTCCAATTAAAAGCACTCAGTATTTTAACAATCTATTAATTGTGGTTCGACAGCATATTACAAAAAGAATTACTGCAACTTATTATAATGCACACCTGACTGTACAGACCTTACACTTTTCCTCAAGCTCACGGCGTGTTTCAAAGAGCATCTCCTCCAGTTCCATTAAAGAGTCTTTCAAAGTGTCCACTTCATACATCATATTGGTCTTCTCATTGTCCAGCTGTGCATTGGAGACCATGGCCTTACGGTACTTTTCCTCCACTTCCAAAAGGGAATCCTTTAAAAAGTCAGACACCACGATGAAAACCAGCAAACACTCAAAAACACATGTCTGTGTATGCATTTCAATACCTCAACCTCTACATCAGTCTTGAACACAATTTTAAACTAAATTACTGAAGAGGGATGTGTAACGATATGTTTTGGAGAATAAGATAAAGTCAAAGATGGAAGCAAGGCAGAGGAAATGAGGCTATAGACTTCAGTGGCATAGACATATAAACATGCAAGACGAGAACCAGATAAGAACCAGAGACTAACATCATCTCATGATGTTTCTGATCAGCCACTCGCTGGTTAAAATGCACAAAATTTGTTGTTCGTTTGCCAGCACTATCATATATAAATCAAACAAAGTAGGTTCTCGCTGGGCTTTTGACTGGCACTGTCTTTACCAGCCATGTACCTTGAGCTCTTTGAGGTTCTGCATGTGCTTTGCCTCCACATCTTGAATCTGATCCTTAAGCTCATGGATCTCCTGAATGAAAAGCATGAAGAGTGAGGATGAAGAGGAAGGATAAAGGATGCAGTGGAGGAAGAGCAATGGAAGGGTAAAGAACACCAGACTTTCAAATGAATTACTGTGCAAAAAAAAACAAGTACAAAGCTGTAGAAAATAACAGTGAAGCAGATCGTAGAAGGTGGTCGGTCCTGCTCCTGAAGAGTTCAACACACAAAAATCTTAGTTATATTGTTCAGGTGTGTTTGATTAATTTGCCCAATATGTAAACAGCAAAAGCATACCATGAAATCATGTGGTTCTATAAACCTACTGCTTAAATTTAAACTGCCACAAGACAGAGAGATCAGGACACACACCTTGATTTCCCTTATGGATGCTTCTGTGTCAGCAGAGATGGATGTATCGCCACTTCCTCTCCGTGAGGACGTCCCACCCAGAGAGGTAAGAGTGGCGCCAGAGATAGTTGATGCTCGTGAGGATCCCTAAAAATACAGCAAGTCATAGGTCACATCCCTTGGTTATAGGGTTTATCATGAGAATATAGGCTTAAATGGTTAAAAAGATAAACAAATCGGCAAAAAAAAGAGAAAGTAAATCACAAACCTTTTCCAAGTAGTCTCGCTCTAACCTGTCATCAGCCTGTAAATAAAAAAGATGAAACACAGTCAATAGATTGTGTAGTCTTGCAAAAATTGAATCAAGCCATCGAGCCTCTTATTCATTCATTCAGATTCATGCTGTTCCTTGAAGACATGCTGTTAAAACAAAGTTAGTAAAAAAGATATTTCCATTAGAGGAAGAAAATCAGTCCCAGTCAAGCTGAAAAGGTTCAAACCACAATGATAGTATTTGATCAATAATCAATATGCAACCATCAAGCAATTCTGTAATTAACAGGGTGCTGCGAATAGGTCTTTTCAAAATAATCTTGAATTATAATATTAACAATTGGAAATTTCTATCAAGCATCAGACTTCTGTGGTTTTCTGCACAAAACCCCTTTTCATGCAGACCATCACCTCAATTCAACATGCCACTGCTTGTATGCATAAACACACACACACACACACACACACACACACACACAATTTAAACTAGGGCATCAACCACCACGAATCACATGAACCCGAAGATTTCACTCTCATACCATTGACAGCCTCCCATTAACGTTTGGCAGGTCAGGAATGACCACACGGTCAAGGTCTCTAGAGAGCCCACTGATACTAGCTGAGCTGCGCATAAAACTAGCCACTGAGCTGCTGCAGTCCTCCTGGAAACCACCAGATGGCATCAATTAACATCAATGCACGAGGTATTTCAGCTATTTGTGAAGTCTCAACTGTCCAAGTTTAACAGTTGGCTTTTTGCATGCACCCAAAGAAAGAATGCACACAAACACACACATCACCTCAGATGTCCTTTCTTACACTGTTTAAGTAACGCAATCCTACTTAATAAGGTATAAATCAATTAATTAAACTTATTTATTATAATAAAAGCATATTTATACACTGATTTAGCTAGAAACAACAATCAGTTTCACACAGTACAGGATTTATGAGACATTAAAAGCAAAAGCCCCAATGAACTGGATGCTTGTAGCTGTAACTGTATCTATCACCGAGAAAGCAACTTGTGAAATATAATTGTGATAGTCCATGATCATCTCGGGCATCAGTGACCGTGAAGTTGCTCACCACTGGACTTCCACATGCAGAATTTGCTCTGGACGAAGTCCTAGAGCTGGAGCCCAGGACACCACTGTATTCAGAGGACTAGAGGAACACACACACACACACACACACACACACACACACACACACACACACACACACACACACACACACACACACTATGAGAATTTGAAGAATCAGAAAGACGGATCAAGAGAGACGATGTATACAAAATGGATTTGAGATTGTCAGACATTTCAGGCCTGATAGTCACTGCACATCTGTAAGAGTCTCAAGCAGTACACCTTGACAACATACATGCCTGTCATTGTCTTAAACATCCTTTGTTAGAAAACAAGCTTGACATGAAATACTTCACATTTAAATTTGTGCCATACTGCATCTAAAATGATTTTAACCTGCATTTTGTTAATTTCTTAAGATTATACATGCAGCTATTAATTTGAGAGACAACATGTAATATATTTGTACTTTTTGAATGGTTCTGTGGTACGGCAAATCAATTAAACCAACCAGTGAAATATAATAGTTTACATATATAGTTTATGATGATTGCTAATATATATTTAAAAACACCTAAAATACTTTCCTTTAAACATTCATGTCAATTTTAACCAAAAATCTTGATGTTTATCAAAAGATAATATCATGAGACAATGTTAAGATTGTCAGCTACACAAATATAAAGCACTCTTAGTTTTACAGAATTAACAAAACACATTCAAAGCCTTTTTAAAAGAATTCAAAGCCTCCAGTCCCACATGTTTAATGTGTTAAAGCATACACAAGTAATATTTTGAGAATGCTATGAGTGGCATTATAGCATTAATTATTATGAAAAGAGAATATTACAAAAAACAACAATAACAACACCACACTTGTTGGTTAGGGAATTGAGTCCACAGGTTAATAGGGTGCAATTTTCATGCACATTTACAGTTTAGCTCTATCATTCTTACAGCACGAGCACTGGCGCGTCGAGAGCCACTGTAGAGACTGTCCTCATATACAGAGCCCTGATGACCGACAGATATAAACACACAGCAGAGAAACAACATTTTTATCACCTTCTCACGCCTTGAGGTCTTACCCATAACCACTCTGTGCAAGTGAGCATGCAAACTCTCTCCACACTCTCAGTTCTCCTTTTTTATGCACAGTGTAACAATAGTCTTTCATCACATTCAGATGATCACGTCATTTGATTTCTGTCAGGTTGGTGAGGAAAAGGTCTATAACTAGTTATTAAAGGTGAAGTGTGTAATTTTTCAATATTTTTATTCATTTTTATCCTAGTTTAATATGCTGAGATTGCTATTCATAGGACAAAACCCCTTTTAAAATGTCAACTGACTGATGAGCTAATAAAGTAGAAGTTAGATCAAGATTACAGGATCACAAAATATTGGTTAAAATTTTTCAATATCTACCAATAAAGAAGCATTGTAGTCATTAAAATAACTACAATAGGTTTTTGTCAAGTCTGGTTGGGAAAACAACTAAACAAAAAATACATATAAAATTCCATCACACACTTCACCTTTAAGGACTACAAGTCAAAGCCAAAGCACAAGCAGTTAGCTCAGTCCTCAGGTGTTTGTGGTCTGTGTGGGTTTAAGATCTAATAATCCCAGATGACCTTCTGTGAAAGTATTCAAAAGGTGTGTACAGAGCTGCACATATTATTGTACAGGAAGTGCTGTGGGGCAGAGGGTAATATGAGGAGCAGCACAAACCCTGTGCTTCCTGCTGTGCAGCAAAGACAACTAAACAGACAGAAGAGATGAACATTTCAAATACAGAGTGAAAGTGGAGAATAATTACAAAAAAGGTGGACATGACAGGAAAGAATAATACAAGAAATCAGAAAGAGGGGATTTAAACAGTGGAGAGATACTCAGGAGCACGGAAGGAGCGGATGAAGATGACCGACCTGGTAGCCATTGTAGGAAGGGGCTTGATGTTTAGAGGAATAACTACTGCTGCTGTACAGTTCAGATGAATAGCAGGCTTTCTAAAATGATGGGAAATAATGTAGATGATTGAATGATGAACTGATGAAGACAGAAGCGTGAGAGATGTACAGAGTGATGGAGGGAGAAAAATGTTGACGGAGACCATTTAACTGTTTTACCATGCCATAAAATGTGCAATGCAGGGGCATCATGCCAGCTGAGGAATGGTACTAAATGGGCTTTTCACACTTGAAAATGTTCACCCAGGATCATTTTTTGTAACATTTTTGCAATAATTATCTTATTTCATGCTGCACATTGTTTATACATTACCCAGGGTTGAGACTGCACAGTTCACATATTTGGCAATGTAATTTGGAGATAAAAAGATGTAAACACCACATAGGGCAAAAATGTTTGTGTGAAAAGCCATTAATTTTGCTACAATTCACATGCATAAAACTGTTGCATAGAAACAAACCTGTATTAATTAATCATATTCTATTTTCAATTCTAAGTAACTACCCAAACTCTTCAGGTTATTCATTTGGTCTAGCTGGTCTGCCGGACTGGCCAAGCTGGCTGGCATGCTGGTTTCTCAGCTTGATTGTTTAAAACCTCTTTAAAACCAAGCAAACCAGATCAGTCTGAACAGGTTGGAATACCAGCAAATCAGCTGAAAGTGTTTGTGTGTTTTATTTTTGTGTGGTCAACCAATATAGATTAAAAAAGGCTGTTGCAGTTATCGTTAGATATGTATCATCGTAGTGATACAATGCTGCAAAATATTATATTTTACATAACATTTACTCAATTAGAAATAATTTGAATATAAAAATTAATAAAAAAAATTGAAATTGTAAAATAAATGTATACTACAGATAGCAACTTCTTGATTTTGTAATATCAATAAATAAATATAAAATTAAAGTCACTTTAACGTTAAACACTTTTTTGCCAATGCTTATCATAAAAATAAATAAATAAATTAGCCCACCCATATGTTATTTTTAACAAATCCATCATGCTTTTTCAAAGACAGTGGTAATAATCCACTCATGTTAGATATATTTTCATGTTAATCACACAACGCGATGCCGGACTGAGACCCACCGACTGCCGATCAAGTCTAGAGGAGCGAGACATTTTGCTCTCATCACTGAGTCTGGAGCTCTGCGCACAAATACACAGAGTCCAGTTTACAATCTTCACATTCATCTGTACCACATCACACCAGAGTTAGTCATACTGCTGCATCATGAATTAACACCTCAGACTCCTGGATGTCATAACAGGTGAACCAACACACTAGTTAATACTCAAACACCATCATCACACGGTTATTTGGGCCACTAACCCGACTAGACAATGTGCTGAGATCATCATCATAACCATTGCTCTGTGGGATAGACAAGAAGTCACGATTGATATTATATCTTCTTGTTACAGAACATACAGATGGTAGACAACCAAAATGAGTAATACCGCCGCGCGTACCGCCGCCGCAGGGCCGCGGCGTTAACTTCAAGTCAGTCAAGTGTTAAAATCCTTCGCGAAACTACTACCAGGTGGCGCAAAGGGACGGATTGCGAACTGAATGTAATTGTAAAATGAGATAAAAGGAGGAGGTAAAACAACAATAACATTATGATATAACATTGTACCATCTTTAAAAAAACATAAAAAAAATGTACAGTGAGTTAATTTCAAAATGTAGGATAGTCTTAGGCTACAGTCTACTCATCAAAAATTAAAAGAAGACCTTTACACAAAGGATCTTATGCTTGCTATTGTTATTAAACAGTCATTAAATATAAGGCCTATATATACGGATAAAAAGCTAAATGTTTTTCATTTCGGGTCATTCTTGGTTTAAAAAAAAAAATCCTTCAGGTTCCATTTGCAGATAGAAATGAGAACGGTCCAGCATTTAGCAATAATTATGATTCATTCTGTTATTATTCTTGATTTTTCAAACTGCTAACACTTTGCATTTTTGAATTATGCCTTTACTGTGTGACCAAAAATTTTGTATTTTCTGTTTCAGCTGTTTGATCGCGCTGGTGCCTCGCGCACATTAATTGGAAACAGTAGCCGTTCACCGTGCCATTCGGCGCGAGCAGCGGTCCACTTTGGCATATTTTTGTTAATTATGATTTTTAATTTTTTCCCCGTCGATACTGAAACACGCGTGAACTACAAAGCCTATTTTTCCTAATGAATAATAGTTAAGCTTGAAATAGGCAACATCACGAATATGGAAACGTTTTGTTTTTTTTAGAATGAGAGCCCAACCTTACCTTATGGTTCGCTTTATATTATTATTCATTAATTTTTTTTTTTTTTGTTTGTTTATAGCTAAGCCTATATTATTATATACTTAGGAACAGAGTCTGGGCCTAATCTAGGCTATCCAGGGTTTTTTTTTTTTTTTTTTAATTTTCATTGCATCTGAAAATGACTTTGTGCAGCACATTCACGCTCAACCTGCCTCGCGCGTTGCTCAGCGGACGATTTAAAAATGTTTGATATAAAGGTTGCTGTCCCATTTTATACAGCAATTGTTCATTTAAAAAAAAAAAATCGAATTATATTGTTAGTTCTAATTATATTGTTAACACAAGTTAATTTAGGCTATTTAACATGCACTGTGACATTTTACCCTTTTTAAATTATAAACTCCTTGAGATTTTAAAGTCAGTTTAATAGTATTGAAGTTCAAGTTTTTAAAAAAAGGTTTTAAATGCTTAAATTATTTCTATGAATTAATAATATGTTATCAGGTTTTAATTGCTTAAATTATTTCTATGAATTAATAATATGTTATCATGTTTATTCTTGTAGAAAATAAGTGTTTGTTCTTTAAGAAAATAAGGGAAAAAATAGGGGGCGATCCAAATATTATTCATATTTGTTTTGCTTCACCTATTTATGTAAGCTACAATTATTCTAAAAAAAAAAAAAAAAAAACATAACGTAATTAAAAGTGCCATCGGCCTGAGTAAATTTGACCATTATAGAATTGTGACTTTAAAGGTTAGTGATTTAGGAGGTGAAAATACTGTGAAATTACAAATGTTATGGGATTTTAAAGCATAACAACTGAAGGGCTATGAAACGTTAGCCCAGTGGTTCTCAACCTTTTTTTTCCAACGGGCCGCACTATGGTGCAAGTGCAAGTCTCGCGGCCGCACGCATTTACATATTACGTTATCAATACAAACCAACCTGATTTATAATATTATAGCCTAAATATTATGATATTTAATCGATTACATTCATTGAAATAAATAATTCTACTCCCCAAAAAATAAAACACCTGATGCTGTCGGGAGCTGACCAATTTTGTGAAATTCGGCTCGAAAGGAGTAACAGCACAATGAAGTTGCGATTGTAAGTTGCAGTCTGTAAGACGCGCACGGGAGCATGACTTGACGCGCGAGACTGCAGAAAATGTGCGTTCACAAATGTAGCCTATGTTGATCCAAATATGGAAAGCACTTTCGAATTTAATAATATGAGGTTCTCTCCAGAGATGTTTTGCCACATTTCTGCAATTAAGGATGATTGCTGCGTAGTATGGGTGTTTCTATTTGCCTGAACTTCTTCAAGTGAGTTGCGGGGGAAACCGAAAATCCAGCACTCTCATTCACTTCTGATACTGCGACTATTCTTGTTTGTATGTGTTCATTTGCTGGCATTTTCACACTTCTTTTTACTCCCTTAAAAACAAATTTGTCAATTCTGATGTTCAATTTTTACCGAACTAATGGCTGTTGATGACTATTTGAATTGAATTCTGCCAAAGTGCGCGCTTGTATGTGTTCATAAAATGCGGAACGTAGGTCTGCTCATGTCTGAAAATAATATATGAAAAACAAAAGAATTTGACATATAAACATTAGGCTATAGCTTATATTTTTTTTAGTACATTTTTAAATGAATGTATAAACTGAAATGAATTGTAAAACTGAAAGTTATTTTTTTTTTAATTGTGTTCAGCATGGTGGGCCGCATTTGAATTTGTGACGGGCCGCGGGTTGAGAACCGCTGCGTTAGCCAATAAAGCATTTTTTTTAAACAATGGCACTTAAAGTTTTGAACTAAAATATTATTTCAACCATATAGCCTGTGAATAAACAAAATGCATACTTTTCAATGAAAGAACACTGAGAGTTTGCTTCTGGTGTTTGGATTTGTACTTCAATAATGAGCTCCAAGTTTAGGAATAGCCAACACGGTTTTTTTTTTTTTTATTTCTCTCTCTCTCTCTCTCTCTCTCTCTTTAACTCTCTATTTAATTAACAGCATTAACTTACAATGAAATACATCTTCCTTCAGGTAGACTGAATGTTTTTCTGTCTTGCTAAATGTTGGGCTCATGATCAGTAAGTTGTATTCGCTCAAACTGATTTAGTTAAATCAAAATTTGCGGACTTTGAAGCTGGGCGCAGTTAGCGCGAGTCACGCGCTGTGAAGCGGGAGCAGCTGATGGAGGACTCCGCTTGGTCTTAAAGCCTTCCGCAAACGCTACGTTCACAAATAACAATGGTTTTCGTAAAATAATGATTAATTATCAATTGATAATTTGTTATTATTATGGTCTTGTGAAAACAATAATATGGGCTGCGGGAAAATAATGAATAAAAAGAGTAAGGGTGCTGTGAGTGCAGGCATGTTTCAACACAGTAACATGAGAACACACCGTTCCTCACAGCCAAAAAACAGACCGAATTCAGTCCAGCTGGAGGGGGTTGGGGTAGTTATGTATAGCTTGTGGGGGTCGAGATAAAGGTGTGAATCTCTTGGTCTTTCATATGGACAGTGTCTTATGACGGTATCAAACTTGCAGAACAGGTTTAGATAGGACTCGTCATTTTGGTTTAAGGGCAACTTTGAAGAAAGGTTTTGATCCACTTCAAATGTTGACTAATGTATAGCAATATAGTTTATTAGTTATTATAACTTCAGAGGAAGTTGCCTTAACTCAATAAAATAAATAAATAAATTCGCAAACGACATCCAGACCAGTCCAGACATCAGTATGATCCGTCTATGATGTTTTATAGGCTTTTTTAGATTTGGGAATACACATGCGTTACAGACATGACAAAAAAAAACTTTTTGGAGAATTATTTATTATTATTAATTAATAAATTTTTTTTTTTTTTTTTTTTTTTATTTTTTAGCCTATTTACAATGCACAAAACAGAAGCAACAATATCTGCAGAGAAGGGTTGGCCATTCTCAAAAAAAAAAATATCAATTTTATTTCAATTTTCGTTTTTGTGTTTCAGAGGGAAAAATCAGTGTTAAGGCATCTCTCCATTACAGACCGTTCTGAAAGAAGAATTTATGCAAACGCGTATAAAATGCTTTAAAAACTTTAACAGAGATGTCTAGAGGCTATTTAATAGGTCTGCCTCCCATGTAAGATTTTTCTAGTTACTAGTCGTTCATTTGTCATTATTCAACTAATCGCAGGATTATATTACATTTACATATATAATCCATAATGAGCCTTAATATATTTCGCGCTCAAGCACATGCATTAAGTTTGCCCCAAAGCACAGGCAGAAGTAGCCCAATAATTGTAAAAAAAGGAGACATTTTAATTATTTATTAATAAACAAATGTTTTCTTGTCGGCTGCAAGATGAAATTCACAGTGCTGCCTCTCTCCACATGAACGCGCCTTTAAAGAGACATACAACCTTCACAGATTACACAATGCTTTCGTTCTGAATTGATTTGTTTAAAAGACATTTCAAGCTTTCTGTAGATATATTTCTCATGTATGTGAGACACCACAATTTTAAGTTAATTCATTATCAGGAAAAAATTCAAGTGATCTAGAGGGCGCCTCCCTGTCCTGCATGTGCATTAATAATTTTCGCACAAACACTTAAATATGAATAGTTATTCACATTTTGCATATGCATTACAACGTAAATTATTTTTTACATGCAATTATCCAAAATAAAACCAAACAAGATTTGTAGTGAAGATAAAACAAATAAGAATAAATGCTGCGCATGCACTCAGCATCACTCGCGCCGCGCAAATCTTGCACGCAGACATTTTACACACCTGCATTTAAATGCGGCTGCAATTTTTTTTTTTTTACTTAAATTCTATGTAAGCAAGTAACGGCGGCTCCCTTTAAAATCACTGAAGTTGTCTATTAATGAAGCTCTTTTTTTTTTTACATCATTTGCAGTTTGGTGATTATACTGATTGAACTTGAGTTTAATCATGAGGACGTTTTATTAATCCGTCCATTCTTTAGAATTTCAATGATTTAGCTAAATCGTGCAGGTTTAATTTATTCGTTTCTTGTTTTAATCAGGCCTAAATAATGGGAACGAAATTATACAGTGCCTCACGTTTACTAAAAGAAAATAATTTATAAAACAAGCAACAATTTCTTACAGACAAATATATTTTCCCAAGTTTCTTTCTGTCAAAATAAAGGACAGTTAACGAATAACAAAAATGCATGTTGTTTTATTAAAGGAATTTTAAAATATAAATTAAAATATAGGCCTAATATATGAGAATATTGACATTTTGCATATAAATCCATGTAGCCTAGCTCACTAAAAATAGGCTACCACTTTTAATGCTTTGATGCAAAGTAAACCACAATTTATTTTGAATAATATAACACATAATTCATTTTATATAAATAATACTGCACACCTATTAAATGTGTCAAATCTAAAATATGGTGTAATACTGTGTAGCTTAGAGATATTTTAAGAATTGGCTAAGGCACAGGCTTGACATTTATCCTGCTTGAATTCGTTCTAAGAAATGCACATAACTTCATAATTACCAAACTGTCATCTGTGAATATTAAATATTTTTAACTATAGTGTTTTTCTTTCATTTTCCCTTACTGCAGCCGTCAAATGTAACACATCAGAGAGGCAAAACTGACGTCTATTTGCGAAAATGTGCTTTGATGCGCTTGTTTGAAAACTTGTGATTAAAGCGCCACTCAGCGGTCAAAAGCTGCAAATGCACTTTGCAGACGCCGCGGCGGCGGTACGAGCGGCGGTAGAAGTGACGTTTTGGATGTCTACCTACTGTACGTGTTATGTGCATAAGTGCTGCGAACGTACGGTTTTGGAAGAATGTTTCTTCTTTTTCTTGGACTTCTTATGATAGGAGGAGGCCTGGGGAAGCTGGACAGGATGGTGGGAAATGGAAGTAGGATTAAAACTGCAGAATTAACTGCTCACTACTTCATGGATGTGAACATGCAGGTGAAGATTCAGACACATAACAAAAATGTTATGGTCTCATATGGTTATATTTGATAAAATCCAGAAGACAAACCACATCCCCTTCACTTGTAATGTTGATGAAACACTTCAAAACATCATAAATGTAGCATCAAGTATTAGCTATACTTAGCTGAAACACACCACAGTGCAAAAACAAAAATGTCTTGTGAACTCAATTATGTGCTCATTTTACTTTCACAGGAACCTGAAAGTAATGACATAACATCCGTGCCCGAAGAAACATTTCCCACCCTGAGATTCTTACCACGCCGTAAGCACCCGCCGCATCCAAATCCAACTGCCCAGACAAACAAAACCACCATCAGCATGAAGAACATTTTGGACTGTTTTATAACCTTAGAAAACACATAGCGTGCACACACTCATATACACCTACAACAAACACTCTGACCGACAGCACAGAAGGTTTATACCAGAGGTGTCCAACTCCGTTCCTGGAGGGCCGCAGCCCTGCAGAGTTTAGTTGCAACCCTGCTCCAACACATAAACCATGCAGTTGAGCTTGAAGAACTTGGATCAGGTGTGTTTAATAAGGGTCGGAGCTGAACTCTGCAGGGCTGTGGCCCTCCAGGAATTGAGTTTGACACCCCTGGTTTATATGAGGAACTATACAGTTACACTGATACTGACCCGTGTGTTGCTCCTGCCCCCCACTGACATCTGTTCTTCATCATCTGACACGATGGACAAAAAAAAGGTCAAATTAGACGGAGTCCACAGTTAGCAAGAGTTTAAAGACATAAAACTCATCACCGTGTACATAAACAGCAAATCAGTATGTACAGAGAGCCCCAAAATAAGTCTGACTTTAAATAATTGCATTTGGAATAAATTCCAAGTGTATTTGTTTTTCTGGAGGACAAACTTGTTGTGAAATGTTTTGCATGAGAAGTGTTTGTGGAAGTGGTTTAGGAAGACAGACAGAGGAAAGACAAATGTACAAACCGAAGCATGTCTCCGTGAGACACGTGTATATCGCTCACTGTCCTCCTGAGAAGAGAAGAGAAGAGAAGAGAAGAGAAGAGAAGAGAAGAGAAGAGAAGAGAAGAGAAGAGAAGAGAAGAGAAGAGAAGAGAAGAGAAGAGAAGAGAAGAGAAGAGAAGAGAAGAGAAGAGAAGAGAAGAGAAGAGAAGAGAAGAGAATAAGCAAGATGGCAAAAGAGGCACACAAGACTCAGAAAGGCTGAGCAGTTTATGCAAAGACAGCATGCAGATCAGTAATAACTGATGCAAGAGCAATCACGTAAAAAACAGATAAACCAAAAACTCAAGACAAAAAAAAAAAAGGTAAAAAGATGTAATACATTCACATTTATGTTGTTGGGGTCAGTAAGATTTTATTTGTACTTGTATTCAGGAAGGAATGCTTTAAATTTGTCAAAAGTGACCATAAAGACATTTATAATGTTAAAAAAGATTTATTTTATTAAATCTATACTGTTCTTTTGAAAGATTTTCAAAAATATACAAATATACAAAAATATAGTTTTCAACATTGATAATAATAAAAAGAAGAAATTTTACTTGTGCACTAAATCAGCATATTGGAATGCTTCTGAAAAGATAATCTAACACTGAAAACTGGCTGCTGTATTTAAATAGCTTAGTTATCACAAAGCTACATTTTAAAATAATAATAAGACTTACCAATTCTAATATTCCACAATATTACAGTTTTGACTGTATTTTAATCAAATAAATGCAGCCTTGGTAAGCATAAGACCTCTTTCAAAATCATTTAAAAAATCTTATTGGCACCAAACTTTTGAATGTTAGTGTACATAAAATATCTACAATGCCAGTAAACATATATGAAGAAAGTTTTATTTTATTTGTTGAAAAGTTGTGAAAATGCAAATCATGTAGAGGTATTAACCTAGTGTTGAGATGTTCAATCCTGATATCCAACATCAAACATGCTAATTATTAACAAATAGAACATGAACACATCCTGTATTGCAAACCCTATCATGTAAAAGTCACATGCTGCTGAAACTACAGGCTTAGAAAATCTTAAAACAGTGAATGTACCATCCACTGCTCAATGTCCCCCCATTTGCTGTCCAAGTTATCCAGTCCATAGTATTTCTAAAAAGAGAAATGCAGACGAAACAAAGAGAGAAAAATAAGGGAAGTTCATGTAACAAGAAAGCAACAGAAGGAAAGGAATTAAAGTACAATATTTAAAAAAAAAATGGTACATAAGTTGTCACTGGCGTGGTACCCTTTCAAAATATACTAATATGTACCCTTTAAGGCACAAATATGCAACTTGAAGTGGTAAATAAAGTACAAAGATGTACCATTTGAAATGGCATCACCCCAGTGACAGCCATTGTACCTTTTTCCTGACTGTGTAGAGTACAACTACAGCATCAGATGTCCTACCTTCTGCACCTGATAAATCTACATCACAGGAGGCCAGCAACAGGATCAGATGAGCAAAGCAAAGAAAGCCACCAGATGGGGAAAGGAAAGGGAAAAAGAGAGTGCATTGATTATTTGACATGAAAGAGTGCTAACCGAGTGGAAGAGTGTGTACAGTGTGCTCAAAGATAATGGAATGAAAAGGGAAAGCTGTTTTAGCAATTTGAAAGAAGTTTTAGCAATCTGTCAGCTCAGTGTCCTGTTACCTGGCCTTACATGTAAACTTACAGCTAGAGAAAACAACGGCAATTCACACACTTGACTCAAAGAACACATAAAGGTCAAGTGGATCAACAAGCAGCAAAATTCAATGCCAACACTGAACTGTCAGTCAGGAATTAAAAAAAATAAATTAAAAAAACTCACTGCGAGTTAAAAAAGCATTTGAATTATGTCATGCAACTGTTCAGATATCTGAGAACATACTCAAGAGTCACAGAGGGTCGTGTGATCTGGTATATGGGGTAAGTGGATTCTTTCTACTGATGTTTAAGGTTTCATTTAGTCCACTAATGATCAAACCAATGAACAGCACTGGACTAGTAGGCTATAGCAGTGTTATGTTTACACTAATACACTTTTGTATGTGTTCTTGTCCATTACTTTTTCACAAGTAACAATAAGATCAACATCAACAGATAAGCTGAAGATTCTTAAGATATCCAACTACTAAATGTACTAACCTTCTGCTAATGAGATAACTAAACACTGTTGATAGATAAAACCTATACAAAAGCAGTTTTCTAGCTAGAAAAGGACATCTCTTTAACAGCTGGTTGTTTATTTTGATAATTTAATCAAGGATTTGAATTTAATTATTATATAGTATAAACTGTACAGTGCAATAGTGAACACTTTCACTCTTACTTACTGAAAATCCACAGAATCTAACCTAACTGGTTTCCCCATGTGTATTTGCTCCAGTTTTGATGAGTGTTTATTCATCCAGTCCTGTAACAAAACGTCTTCCTTTGAATTACCTTTAACACTTTATGTATCAAATTAAGAGACTTTACCACAACATCAATGCTCTTTTGTTTCTGAACTCTCACAGAATTAGCCAAAAAACTAAGAAATTCTTATGGTTTTAGAAGAAAAGTTACCATGTTTTTCAAAAGGCACAAATAACCATGGCATGCAAACTGCATTTGGCACAAACTCAATAAACACCCTTTATAGAACCTACACTCAACCTTTTGAGTAGCACAAAACAGTTTCAGAACTCTTCATTAAGTTGATAGGTCATAGTCAACAAATAAACCAGAATAAAATACACTTGATCAGATCACCCGATGCTAGTTAAACTAGTACAGAAAATCAAATGCATCAATCAAATCTGTTACTTAATTATCAACACATTTAATTCAGTAATTTTATATCTTTCCATGCTCATCTAGTAATTTTAATCTCACCTTCCTCAGCAGAGGGGTCTGGGGTCTCCCATTGATCACTTCCCTAGCCCCTCTACGCACTAATCGCTTGCAGGCCGTCCTGATAGTCTTAAAGAGTCCCCATCTACCTCACGACTGAGGGAGACAGAGACCTTCTATGATCCCAATGATGCAGTCTGCCATAAAATTCAAACCTTTTTTGGATTAAATTCTTTCAGATCTATTTTATGACACAGCATCTTCAATCTTGAGTCATTGTTTTTGCGATCAGCATAATGATCACAATCAGATAGTGAGAACTGAGTGGAAACTGAATCTGTTAACCCACTGCAGGAACAGCTGAAAGCTCATAATCTACTTTTAAAGACTTGGCTGGAGATTTAAAGCCACATAACACACCCCTTAACATTCACACACACCTCCTGATCAGACCGGGCTTAACTCTGAATGCTATCTTATCTCTCAAGCGTAACCCAGGTATGCTTAAAGGCTGTGTTTATCTTCATTACATAAGTTTGTTGCGTCTGATCTCAGGTATCACAGTGTGGGTTTCTGATTGTCCATTTACCTTCGAAGGACCCTGAGCAACTTCATTCATATGCACTTAATCAAATGTAATTAAATATCTTAAGGAATCTACAACTTGTTTAAATTCATGCAACTGAACCCATGCCATTCATGTCCTATTTACTGTGTGCAGTCAGCTGCAGCAAATCAGCATCAGCAGTCACAGTGCATTAACACTAATTGTCCAGAATTAACCATATGCATATTCATGAGTTGGAACCAAATGTTGCCATTTCTTTAAAGGGGTCATATGATGTTGCTAAAAATAACATTATTTAGTGTAATAAAATGTGTTTATGCGGTTTAAGGTTCAAAAAACACATTTTCCACATACTGTACATTAATGTTTCTCCTTTATGCCCAGCTTTTCTGAAACGCATCGATATTTACAATCAGCTCATCGGTCTGAAAAGCGAGGTGTGCATTGTGATTGGCTGAATGCCTCAAGCATGTGACGGAAATGTTACACCCCTTAACATACTGTGACGAGTGTCCCGGTCAGAACACCGGCGCTACTAGACAAAAACAATAAAACCCATTATAAATGAGCCATTTGTTGCATCCAGTGGGGACATAATTACAGATTATAATGACTTAAACTGTGTTTTTACGCGTCCCTACTCCCTGAGCAGGGGAAATCTGTTGAAGTTACCTCACTTCGGAACATTCATTCATGGATTTGCGCTGCGCAACGTTTACACACGGACAAGTGTGACATCATATACCTCTGTAAATAAATACAATTTAAATTCAAGTCTCGCACACTTCGATGCACTTTGAATGGAATCATAGCAGTATATCCTGTGATGCCCACTTCGCAGGGCACTTATGTTCGAATAGAACATACGTCTGAAGCCATAAGGGAGACATACAAAATGTGTAGAGCAGGGGCGCAAGGACTGGAATTGAGAACCGCTGCTCTACACTGCTCAAAATTTGCGTTTGAATCATCAGTGGCAAATCCTTTACATATGTAAACGTACTTACAGACTGTGAGTCAGAACAGTACATTGTAGTCTACTCTTCCAGGATCAGGAGACAGTCCTCCATAAAATGTGCTGCACACATCTGAATATTTGGGTTAAACTGTTCTGGAACAGTGTTGTAAATACAACTTTACCACTGATTTCTAGTTGTGTCCTCTTTTTGAAGGCCAAACAAAGTATTTTTGCTTTCACAATGAAAGCAACAATGAGAATAAAAGTTAGGCCACCTTTCTTTGTGTGAACTTTTGGGCGGCGTTATGCAAATCTTCCCACATAGTGACGAAGATGTGGGGACATGTTGAAACGAGGTGTTTTAGGGGGGTGTGGTTGACTCTTAACTTTTATAAAGAATATCTCTTTGGGTTTGAGACTTTAGTCTTTGCAACTTTACAGATCTTCTTTATGCACCAAGAGCTTGCAACACTCCAAAGGGAAAAGAAAATTTTAAATCACATCATATGACCCCTTTAAATCCAGCTCTCTTTACTATGGGGAACGTTTAGGCAACAAACTGTTATAGTACCAAAAGCCTGACAAAATAAATGAATAACTCATCAACATCTATAAAGTCTGTTTGTAAAGACTTACAGTAACTATAACAGGGAGTTGAGAATGACCTGTAATCTTGGGCCAGAATTAGGGGTAAAAGGACAAAACCTACAGTAAAGCTGCAGGGTACTATAACAAAATGAGCATAAAGTCCAGGCAGAGTGTTATTTGAGCTATTTGAACAAATTCCTCAGACAACCTAATCAAAATCAATTGCATGTTATTGTACACTTACAAAGTGGGGCATTTGTTAATACTATTTTCATAGATAAACCTTTTTTCTTTATTTCTTCAGTGGAACACGAAAGATGATCATTTGAAAAATGTCCCAGGGTTTTGTTTTTCTTTTGTCCACGAACAAAGTTAATAGGGTCTTAAAAACATTGGGTCACCGCAATGACTTCCATTTTATTGTCAGTTTAATTTTTTTTTTCTTCAAAATATCTTCTGTGTTCTGAAAATTACAAAGTCATACAGATTTAGACATGAGGATGAGTAAAAGACAGAATGTTATTTTTGGGTTACCTCTTTAAGCTGTATTTAACATTGAATTCTTTTAAGTTTGTTTTTCTTTGTAAAGACCCCAAAGTGCTCATGTAACCTGTAATATTTCTGAGCATTAGCTGAGCAAATGCTTGTGTTCAAATGGGCTCTTAGAAAGGTCTTGACCCAGGGGGTGATTAACTGACCCTGATCCCCTTTACCCAGCCAAAACATGTCCTTCAAAGCGCAGAGCCCACAATCATGATGAAGATTAAACAAATTGAACATAATCGGCTGACAGTGCTGTGCAGGAGCAAGTCAACAAGACCATAAGAAAGATTCAGTTTTGAGAATAAAAGGCGGCCTTTTCCGCTGGCAGTTCAATAGGAAAATACCTTGAAAATATTTTGAGTGAACAAAGGCCAAGACTGGATAAATATTATCAGTGACAATGTTTTCAAAAACACCAATGCTATTTTAAAGGCTTACAGCTCAACACACTCTTGAACTGTATTGGAAGGTTCTCCTCCTGTGTTTCAACACATTGTGCAATGCAGGTTGTTTACTTTGTAAGATGCTTTCAGTTTCTTAACATGACTTTTGTTAGCAGGTGTTGTGATTATGACAGCAGTGAAAGGGGACTTATCCACTATACACACAGAATGGAGTTAAGCAGGTAAGCGCATGGGGATGGGACTTTTCCAGAAGTGAAACCACCTCAAATCTCAATCTTACAGGATAAGTCATGTTACTGGTGGGCATGTCAAAACATCTATGTACTGGAACAACACTGTCATGCTAGAAGGTTTTTTCTGAGCCCCCTAATTAATAAATAAACATATAAAGAATAAATAAATAAATGCAATTTCTATAAAGATGTATATTATAGCTTACAGAATATTATATGAGACTTGAAAAGCAATATGTAAAAGTTGATACAAAATCAAGACCAACATTACATTAAGCAATGCTAAGGCCTAAATTCCAGCTCAAGTTTCAGCCTTCAGTGATTGTATTTCTTCACCTCTTTCTGTTGTCTCTCCAGTTCTTTCATTCTGATCTCACGAGCTTCTGCACGGGCTGCCCTCTTAGCTGCCAAACGGGCTTCAGCCTGCAGGGGGCGGATGGGGAAACAGAAAAAGAGAGATGTAAAGTCATTAAACCATAACCAAGAGACCATGAGCACTGTAGTAAATGCAAAAAATAGAGGAAGTTAAATCAGCACACAAAAAACTACTTCTTATTAAATTTCTTGTAATGTAAATTCAACAGGAAGTTCACACGATATATACATTTCCAATATTACATGATTACATGAACATGTTTATGTATCTCCTCCCTGTCATAAAGTTTTATGTACTGTAACTGTAGACTGCACATGCTATGAATGTGTTTGTTTACACGAGTATGTATGTGTGTATTTGTGACTTTAGTTCATCACAATTTGAAAGTCCTTTTAAGGAAGTGACTCCCTGTAAGGCATGAGGGGGGAGAGAGAGAGAGAGAGAGAGAGAGAGGAGAGAGAGAACACACTTCCTTCCTGTAGATGATGCCACAATATTTTTAACAACCCAAAAAAAAGAGAAAACCTCAACTCCAGTATTTCATCATAGACACTACACTCCCATAGTGATGTCTGCAACTGAAATCAGCCCATTTTCCCCCAATCCTGTACTCTACAAGTAATCTTTACACCAGAGGCATGACTGTTACATTCACACATCCCTGAAAACACAGCAAAGTATTGATATTTATGTTTTAACATGGGGGAAAAAAGCGTTAAAACAGTGGAACTATTAATCCAAGGGGCAGGCAAGATTTAAAGTGAATTCCTGTTTTTGTTAGCTGCCGGAGAAATCCATAATGACGTGTTCCTGAGTAAATGTCAGATCATATCTTAATGTCTCAGACTGAGGCCTTCCGTCCTGAACACAGTCACACAACTTTCCAAGGAAGCAGCTGTTTCTCACCACAAAGGTCTTGTGTCCCTTTGCCAACAACGATGTTTGAGAAATATTTTGCCAAAATAAATATTTCCACAGCTTCAACCACTTGTAGTAGTTCTAACAGAAAGTGATGGCCTAATTTTGCTTTTAATTTGAGAAGCTTTTTTTTTTTTTTAATTTAGGAGTAAAGGACAAGCTTCTACACATTCTTTCCAGTTTAATTTAATATACACTTGCTAAATAAAAGTATTAATTTCATTTATTCAAAAATAAATAAATAAATAAATATTCCCAAACTTCTGTAAGGCAGTGTAGTATATAGCAAGTACTTGAAGCAATCACACTTGCAAAGACATTTTCCATGTTGGCAAATCACAGCACTATTCAAATAATCAAATCAAAGCAGCAACACAGGACAAGAGGACAAACAAACTAAGAATATTTAACCTTACTCATCCTTAATGAGTGGTGCTATGCAGTTGACATTCAACATCAGAATTAAACATCCAAATCTGAATTCAAGAAACACCTTTATATTGAATATCGCTACAGTCGTAAACAGGAATGTGTGACCATGTTATGTTAGTACTGTTGTAATGAAGGCAGATAATTGTGTAGAAGAACTGCCAGGGTGAAGTTACTACAGCCCACCCCCGGCAATTAAGCAGCTGTCAAAACATGTTTCTAACAGGTTCTTACTAATGTCAACATATGATTTCCACAAACACAGCAATCCACCTATGCATACATGCTTCTTTAAAATAACAGTTACCACCCAACAGGGCTTTGACTGTGCTGAAAATGCTGAATAATATTTTATTTGGAAAAAACAAAAACTAAATATCAAGGGTAATAGTCTTCAAAAAACTTTCAGGAACAAATGCACTTTGTATGACTGCGTGCAGCTTGACTAACAGGGTCACCAAAACTATGCCTTTTTTGACCATAGCAGGAAATCAGAGGGCTGAGTCATTCACAATCGTGCCTGGATCACACCCTTCCTGCACTTTAGCAGAACAAACCACTGATCGCATGAACGCCCATCACTGCTAATTTCTGATGTGGAGGGCATGTACATGTGCACACAATATGATTTACATGAACAAGTAATAATTCATATTACATTAACAAATAATTATTCATATTACCGAACCAAATCTGTTGTAATACATGTCATTCAGTGCTTTACAATGCTTACAATATACCTATAAAACAAGGGCTTTGACAAGAATAAAATATGCAGAGGCACCTAAAAGAAGCAGGTTAGCAATCTTAAAGAAAACACGCACTATTCATCCCCTCTGAACTAAAACAAGCAGCTCTTTTATCATAACCCATATTCATATTAAGGCCTACCTTCTTGCAGTTATCAAAGTACACCATGATATCATTCACGGTGAGCATATGATAGCCTGGGTCATCTGTATTTTCCCCCATCATGACCGTTTACACACTCCTATTGCAGAAGAGGAAAACAAACTGGCCTATTTCACACACCTCTCTCCTCTCACTCTCTCCTCAACAGCTATTTTTAATGACCCAAATGGAGCGGGTTCTATCAATAAACCCAAAATGCTCTAATTTAATGAAAGTTCTGTGACATGGATGTTCTCAACGGAAACGAAGAGCTAGTTCCAATGCTGTCTGGTAGTGACCCTTTTTTTTTGGAATAGAAATTCATTGTTTAATTGCTCTAATTGACCACAGAGTACATTCCTTCACAATGTTATTGTCAGCAGTTACCAAATTGAGACTTGAATAAGGGTGCCATTCAAAGGCATATTTTTTTTTAAGTAGTAGATACGGCCCTATCTTGGATGCACATAGTCTGCTGTGTCACAAATGATGCACTAGAGTATGCACTTCTAAAATGCACTCTTAAGAGTGCCATCTAGCACTGGAATCTAATAACCCCTCCCCCTCACAGTGTGTGAATATTACTCACACTAATATTGACACTAAAACATGGCATAGAATAATGCATAAATACACAAATTTGGAAGCACCTATATTCTCATGGATGCAGCATCTGAAAAAGTTGGCAGTTGGCAATCAGCCATGGTTAATGCATGAAACTCGGATGAAGTGCTGCTAATATGTCTGAAGCATAAACAGAGACATTACTGTTTCTACTGACATTGTTTTTCCAAGTCTCCACTTCATTTAGATTTAGGTTGAAAATAGGGCTTAGAAAAAGAGATCTGTTCATGCAACACTTTAGGAGCTGTTCACACAGAACGCATTCACTTATTCCACTGTGCTACATTTAAAAAATTAACAAAAAAAAAAAAAAAAAAAAAATGTGTGTGGATGTATTTCTTGGTAGGAGCAAAAACATTTCCTGTGTGAATTGTGTTTTTGTATTTTTTTCAGAAAGATAATTGTAGACAGGTTTACTAAAACATCTTGTTTGGTGCCTTTTAAGGTAGACATGCAGGACAAGCCTGTCATTCAGGAGTCCCTGGGAGTTTGATGAATGCCAGGACAATTTGAGCTCAGAGTTCTTATCTGTTGACATAAATACCACAGAAGGAGATGCCAAGCTGGCCAGATCTCTCTCTCCCACGGCCTCTTGTACCAGCATGCCAGGCTGAGCGGGTACAAGCTAATCATCTGGACTGCTAACAGACTAGCGGTAACAGAAAGTTAAAGGAACAAACCCAAGATACTCAACACAACTGACTTAAGGCCCTCAACTGCTCATTGTTCGATGTGTTTTGGACTGTACTCTGGAAGCAGAATTTACTTAAAATGTTGACATTTCAAAAGAGACATTATTAACTCCAAAACTATGACTTATATAAACCAAGAGAGTCCCTGGGCAGTTTAATTCATCTAAATGTGGAAAGCTCAATATTAAAAATGTGTATCATTTTGCCATCTGTGTATACTGGATTAACGGTCTTCAGTATGAGACATAAACAGTCTTTCTTACTTGAGTACTAACGTAAGAGCCAGAGACTGGAACATATGAGATCACTGGAGACGTCTACCACATTTCTGGTCTGCCCATTTTAACACCTACATTAATCGTGCCAGCCTTCCATTTCAAACATAAACCAAACAATGTCTGATCTGTGTGTGGTGGGTGCATATTTTAGCAGGTTACTGGGATCTGTGGCAGAATTAAATATCAAATCTGAGCTTGGTCAAAAAAGAAATCACCATGTATGGATAAAAAATTTTTTAGGAACATAAATTTGGGTCATTCCGAGCATGGAGAAAATGATGACAAAAAGGGGCGGGAAAGAAAAAGAAGGAAAAGAGATAAGATTAAGTGACCATAACTTAGTGGTAATACATCATATCTAATATAAAATCAGACAATTTAAACATAAATGTTCTAAGTTAAAGTGATAGCTGCTGACCCAAAAATGTAAAATGTAAAACAGCTAAAATGCATATTATCGCACAGTTTTATATAAAACGAGTACCATATGCGAAAATTGCATACATAGATTACTCAAGTAAAACAATATATACTATTTAGCAGATTTCACCTGCTTGATTGTTTACATCATTGCAAAATGCTAACTACATAAATATATAACTATAAAATGATAAACTATATTACCGCCTAACTCTACACATTTATTCACCCTGGTGTCATACCAAACCTGTGTAACATTCTTTCTTTAGTACAAATGCAAAAAATGATATTTAGAAAAATCGCAGTGTGTTTTGTTCATATAATGAAAGCAAATGTTATTTTAGCCTTAAACTGACTATATGTACAAAAACAGTTGAAACACCAAAATATTTTCTATTGTGTTCTGCAGAAGAAAGTCATATAGGTTTGAAAGAATTCTCTTTCCTTTTTTTTTTTTTTGGCTGAACTATAACTAAAAATATTTTCCTATCCCTGTTTTACATGCAGAGTAAGTAAGGTATTCATACTGACTAAAGAGTGCAAACACAGTGGTTCTGTGGTGCTATCAAAACATTAGTACTTTGTTTGAGCAGATAGACATGTCCTGTTCTGTCTTAACCAATGATGATTGCATTGTTATTTTGCCAATCCCTTTAGATGCCTCTAGTGGCTCAGAAATGCCACACTTCACTCTTAAACCCAGAGAAACCTGGGGCAGGCTGATGTTTTGAGAGATGCTAGAGTGCCCGTCTCAGATGACTGCACACAGAAGCAGCTCTTCACAGAAAGAGAAGACCTAGTGTACTTGGCCAACACAGAACACTTGCTTCACTGACCACAGAGTTACTTAAGAGCAAGAACAAGCCCGTGAGAGAAACTCCAGCTTGTTGAAATGAGGGAGTGAGAGTAGCATGATGGTGATTATCTACAGGTCTCTGGTTTCTAATGTCATTCAATGTCCTCTTAAGGCCAAAAAATGGTTGAAGGTGAACTGGGTTTAAACTGCAGAATAGCCAATAATGGCCAATAATAATTCTTTTTTTTTTATTTTACTCATAAGTTTGTAAGTGTTTTTGAACTTCTTTTTCAAAAATGTTTAAATAACAATAACATTTCTATTTTAGCATTGTATATGGCCCACGAACATTAAGTTAAATGAGATGGCAAGGTCAGCTGGAGTCAGCTCAGTGTAAAAACAGAAGATGGACTGTATTACTTTGTACAGAGGAATGAGCAGTGTCCTTGCAACTTTACAGAATTTTTACACATTAAGCTGTTTCACACCTACGTTTGTCAAAAAAGCAACAACTTGCACCAAGTGGCTAATCGGAGACCAGAGCAAGAGTTTGTTTGAATGTGCATTCCTTTCACTTTAGCACACAGTCTTATCAGAACAAAATCCACAACATGACCTTGTACACCAAGTTAATAAATCATTAAAAAAGGACCATTTTCTCTCTTTGTGAGTTTTCTCTTAGAGTTGCTCAGAGCGTAACCCTGAGTGTAACTTAACAGAACAAGAAAAACAAGTGATTTTTGTGGTGGGAGGAGGTGGGGGGGTGGGGGTTGCATAAAGGATTACCATGCACATCAAATCCAACAAAAGACAATATTTCGAAGAAATGTAGGTTACACTGAGAATTATATTTGAAAATATCACTGTATAGTGCACTGAAAACCCTGTGACCATATTACGATTACATTTATTCATTTAGTAGACATTTTTATCCAAATCAAGTAACACTTAAAACATACTTAGAATCCTTTAAGATTTATGTATTTTAACATATGAAATTTTCATCTATTTGGACTTTATGTGACAAATGTCTGTCAGTCATACATAAATGAAAAAAGAATGAGATTTCTGTAACAGTACAATAACTGAATGTGTTTTAAATACAAAATAACCAGGTTTATATACTTATCAATAAATCTAATACATTTTAATACACATTAACTGAATCTTACTTGTTCCACAGCTACCTTATTTAAACCATATTCATACTTTAACTGATTATATTCAGATTTAAGCAATTAAAAAAAAAGATTTAAGTAAAATCAAATCAAATAGCTGAAATTACTAAAACCTAATGATAAACTATGCCATGACTAATTTTTGAGTGTAAAAATGAGCAAACAACTTGTGACAAGAACAAATAATATGCCAAATTAAGTGTCTTGCATTTGATATCAACACAAAATGAAAAAACAGACAATGAATGACAATATTTTTGTCATAAAACACAAGACTGAAGATTAAGCAGTTAGAGTAACCATGGCTTATACACAAACATCCTGACCAGTCAGCATCAAGAGCACTAGAAATATGGACTCAGCATCACTCCTTCATAAGGGATGTGTCCCAACAGCAGAGAACAAACAGGAAAGCAATTGTGATAATCTTCAGGGGCCCATTGGTGACATCAGAAAAAGGAAGAAAACCCTTTCTAAATGCGTGTCCTTATATGGAGAGGTTCCATTCTTGGTGAAAGATGCCAGAATGCAAAAAAGTTCTCTGACTTTATATTTGAGTTTTTTACAGTGTCTTGCTTCAACATGTATCAACAATTCTGCAACAAGGTCCAAAGAAAATTCACAGGAATAGGGCGTTGTTGAATACAGTCCAGTGCGAGTTTAACCTCGAGTTGCTCAGAGCTTAATCCTGAGCGAGGCAGATAAATGTTATGATTGTCATGGACCGGTGATAAGCAGGTGTTAATGCGTTGATGTGCTGCTGTGCTCAGTATTCATAAAACCATTTATGTGTGAGGGCACGTGATCATTTATTTTGATATCATGAGGACTCTTCTTTCTGAATGCAGAAATATAAATCATTGCTCATGAGTCAAGGGTTCAGTCGTGCCAGCAAATCAAAAGACTCTAAATTAACTCATCTTGCCTGAAATAACACTGGCAGTCATAATGACCAATCAACTTTTGACAAGGCATTGTCCTGCTCATGTTTGACTCAAACACACAATCACACAGACTGATAGGGTAGCTACTCCATGAATCACTTCCTAAAACAGTAAGCAGGTTCACAAACAAAGTGTGTTTCTAACTAAGACTAGTTTTCTGGATAAAATCATCAAAAACACAGGGTGTTCCAATGACACTTTATTATTTATTTATTGTGTTGTTTACAGAGAACAGGGGTATCACAGAGAAGAGTGTGACTTCTCAGGAAATTTTTTTTTTCAAGTGACATCTGTCAGAGACATGCATGTTTTAAAAAATAGACCCTGACATTTTCATGTTTTGAAATAGGTCTCTTATGCTTACTAAGGCAGCATTTATGTCATGCTCCCGAAATGGCTTCTGAGTACAACTGTTGGTGCAAGCTAGATTAAAGTAATTATTACGGTTTAAATATGGATTTTTTTTTTTATTACAAAATCGAGTCGCTACAGGAGGCCTTTGTTCACCCCCTGGAGACGTTTTTTTTTTTGTTTTTTTTTTTTAATGGAAGGGCGCTTTTTATTTCACTTCTTTTGGACTGAAGCTCTGCAATACCTGCTGACTGCAATGACAGAGCTTGAAAGATCAAAGACAATGTTTAATATAACTCCGACTGGATTCGCTGAAAGAAGAAAGTCATATACACTGGAGTTGGCCTGCCTTTAAAAAAAAAATTAAAAGCCTTACCTAGTCAAACGAGGATTGCTGTTGTATGAAACTTTTTAGTATATGCCAAAACTTTAGGGAATGTGGTCGTGAACCAAACACATACAACTGAAAGCAATCTATTTATGACATGAGTTCGCCTTACCAGATTCCACAATGTGTATCTGTGTAAGTAGAAGGACAAACAGAACACTGAATCAAAGTGTTGAGTAGCCATTGTTGAAATTGTTTTACAGGAAATCCTTCACTGACTCATGTTCTTCTGTGGCCCTATCTCACATTTAACAACTTAGCTACATTATAGAGCACCAGAAAAGCACAGCCACTGAGGATTACTGATAACAGATATTATCAGCTTGCATTTCCACTGCATCCATTATCAGATGCCTCTGCTCCCTACTTCTGCTCATTGTACTGCCCCCCTGAAACTTCATGCCTGGTCTTGAAGCTGCACTAACAGCTGGTCTCTGAGGTCCTTCTATTTTTAAAGCTCTTATTACAGAATCAACGAACACATGAGGGCCAACATACCAGCTTGTCAGAGACCAGCAAGTGTTCGATGGTAGCCTATCAGCAACAAATGCAGGTACCAGGTAAGTTAAGTTGGGACAATGGAACCCAGGCAGTAAATAATGAAACAGGCACTTAAAAGAAGATAAAATGTCTCTAATAAGTCCTATGAATATATAAATAAGTAGCTTATTTGTGAAGGCATTCAAACTGCACAACAGGCTTGAAAATGTGTCAAGCACTTAGTAATAAAAAGGGTTAAAACCACAGTATCTTGTCATCGTCTAACTGAAACTAAACCTGCTCAGAGAGAAGCTCTAATAAGACCTTGCGTGACCTAGCTGTTTAAATTTGCAAAAGCTTTGTTGCAAAGCCACATGGGAGTATGCAAAAAAGTATGCAAAAAAATGATTTTGATTTCAAGAGAAACAGGTTGGATCAGAAAAAAACGTTTAGCGTTCATGCTAAAATTACACAAATGTGAAACTGAATTTTGCCTCTTGATTGGACGTTTGATAACATGGGTGTGTTTCACCTGAATCTCTCTTTAGCCATGTGCTCACTTAAAAGAGGTGAACTCAATGTGCTACAGAAAACAAGCTGCCCACTTAAAAGTGGGTGAATATTAAGTTAAAAAATATATACAAAAATATTTGCTAGCCTGTCCTGTTGTTGAAAATGAGAATAAAACACTTTGCATGTGATTATTCAACAGCCACAATGTTCTACACACTTGGGTATTTATTAAACATTTTAGCTTATTGATTATGCATTCACATACCAAGTGTTTCATAGTGTAATTCAGAAGTTCGCCTAAAATCACACATTAAATAAATAAAATGAATCATGTAAACACAGAGACATGTTTACATGCATACACATGAATATACCCATGCTTCCCTGACTGTATTTCACACTTTGAACTGAGAGGGCAGTTCATGCTGACAGTAGGCCTCTCTCCTGCCAACCACCCAGCAAACAGAGACGCTTACTATTAATAGAATGAAACATTTGCTACATATACAGTTTAACTGTCGATGAAAACACGTGCACTTCACATACAGTCATTGCTTTTCACTATCGGTGTACAATGAAGACACATCATATACATCTGCTGAAGATCTAACTGGGCCTAAATCACTTCCTAAGCAGTCTAATAAAGGTTTTCTCCACCATGAACCCAGCACCTGTTCAAGCACATCAAACCCAGCCTATGTTGCAGTCTGGTAGCACTTTCAAATACATTAGCCTACTGCCATGACACAATAAAATAACACCTCTGATCAACACAGCCCAGAAACTTTTAGTTAGGTACTAAAAACAAACAGACAGGAAGCAGACTTTACTAGTAGGAGAGGAAATGATCTACAGCTTGTAAAAAAAAAAAAAAAAAAAAAAAAAAAAAAAGAGAGAGAGACAGAGAGACAGAGAAAGAGAGAGAGGATAATATATATTAACAATACAGGTCCAGATGAGGGCATAAACAGGGACTTTAACTTAGTTAGACTGTTGTTATGTTAATTAGATACTCGTGAAACTGTGTAGAGCTCTTTGGTTTAATAAACAAACTAACTAAGGATGTAGAACCATGTGATTGTCAAGGGTTTTTTTCCTCTGGAGTTTAGCCCTGCATATCTGCAACTAAGATCATTACATTAGCTTAACCCTTAGGAGATTAATTTACCTCTTTTGCGATTACGTTGAGGGCATCTTCCTCACCAGTCAACCCATTTTTGCTGGAGGTTCTTTTACGTCCTGGCCCTTGAGACCCCATTGGTAACCTTTAATAAATCCTTCTGAGAAACACGCTCCTTTATGCGTGAGAACCGATCCTTAAGATAATTATTCCTTCAGAAAAGGCATAAGAAAAAGAAAGCACGTTTCTAACTCTAACCAAAAAACAGCAACGCTACGTCGTGTCGTGCACTACTCGGTTCATCGTGTTACATCCGTCTTTTTCTGCACTCTTCCTAGTGCTGTACTGTGAGCGACTGAAGAGTCACCGGTGCTGAGAGCGCAAACGCGTTTTCATGACACACGTGTCGCCTCTGAGGAGCTGCCAAAATGGCTGTAAATGATCTAGAGTTTGTTTGCTCAGAAATTTAGGACGTAACAGCGTGATTGTCAGTATAACGGCTGGGATAAAACTTTTCTTCTCTTGCTTTAGCTTAGTATTGGGGCGCGAATGGATTCAAACGTCTGTTGGGGGAGTTTGAGGGCTGGCACGCTATTTTTAATCTTTGGAGTCTGGTGCTTAAAACAGAACCCTTATCTTGCACTTCTTAAAGTCATACACATGTGCACCTTTCGCAATAATAATAAACTTTTACATTTCCGTTTGAAGATAAAAAATGTCCTGCTGGGGCAGGGGGGAATATAATAAACCAGACTGCTGGTCTTAACTGCTCTCAAACTGTGTGCGGTTTAGCTGGTCTCAAGAAAATCTTCCATCCTTGCCCGTTTAAAAAGTCAACAAACTGCACCAAGACGAGGAGACAAAACAGCTGTTATTTTCTCAGCAGAAAATTGTTGCCAAATAGGCTACATTACCCGGCCAGAAAGAAAGAAAGTTAATAAAACAACTACTGATAGTTATCTAAACTATCTAAACTTACCAAAGCAATTTACTTTTTTTCCATTTTTATCATACTGATGATATTTTATAGCTGTAGATGCATCTGTAGCTTCATCTGATGGTGGTTTTTTTTTTTTATTTTTATAAGGTTTTAAGTGTTGTTTGGGTTTATTTTATTTGGTTTGGTTTTTTTTTATTTATTGGGTATTAATTATTGTATTTTTTTTGTTTTTTTTTTTTTGTCGTAAATATTTGTGGGTGGCCTGCCAGTACTAATTGATCAGTAAAATGATTCAGCTGTGCACTGGTGATTGTCACTTTAAAACAAGTTCACCGTTGTGTTAGTGTTTAGTGGCTGTTTTGAGACCTGTGGGTGAGAAATATGGGTACGTTTTGTGTTTGTTGAGTTATTTTAATTGTCGTTTGTTCCGCTTTGTTCTGTTGGTTTAGCCTTTTCGGTTAATGTTGTTTTTTTCAGCCGCACAGACCGTGTTAATCGTGTACGCGCACCAGAGCGCAGGATCTTTCAATGCGGCTGTTAAAGATGCTGCTGTGGACGCGCTGAAGAAACAGGGCTGTAACGTGCTTGTGTCTGACCTGTATGAAATGAAGTTCAAGGCCACGGCTACAAAAGAGGATATTAACGGTGTGGGAGGCAGTTTTTATTTCTGTTCGTTTAGCAAATATTAAACTAAGAACTAGTGCCTTATCAGAGCTCAGTGGCAGTAATTGCACGAATTTTTTTTTTTTTCCCAGGAGCAGCGAAGAACCCAGAGCATTTCTGTTATGGAAATGAGACCATGTTGGCTTGGCAGGAGGGGCGACTAGCTTCTGATATCGTAGATGAGCACAAGAAACTAAAAGAAGCAGATCTTGTTATTTTTCAGGTATGACTTCGGGTGTGTGTGTGTGTGTGTGTGTGTGTGTGTGTGTGTGTGTGTGTGTGTGTGTGTGTGGTATTTTTTTATTTTTTTTATTTATTTTTTTCTCTTATGGGTCTTTGTAAGTCTTGGACCATTTTTGTAAATTTCTTGAAGTTTCCCATGTACTGGTTCTCTGTTCCTGCCATCATGAAAGGCTGGATGGACCGGGTTCTTACGCTTGGTTTTGCATACACCTTGGAAAAGCGCTACAGTGAGGGTGTCTTCAGGGTGAGGCCTGCACATCATAAACCCCAAATGTTGGCTGCTCTTTAATGAAATTTGAGTGGGCTGTTAATATTGGTATAATTTGAGTGTTTAATTCATGTCAGGACAAGAAAGCCATGTTATCCTTCACTACTGGTTCCCATGAAACCATGTTCAGCTCCAATGGGATCAATGGAGACATGAATGTTACTCTGTGGCCAATTCAAGTAAGAACATCATCCCCTCCATTCCTTTTATTTATTTTATTTTTTATTTATTTTTTTGTCAAAGTTATGCTGTGTTCCAAATGGGAGAATTCCACTTCTGAAAGGTACTTTGGCATGAGAATGATCATAGCCAACAAATTAAAGGATTATTCCTAACCAAAGTGCCCAAAACTGACCACCCCTGTAAAGAAAAAAAAAAAAAAAAAAAAAAAAAGTACACTTCCATAATGTACTTGTTGCTCTATTTGTACACCATTAATTTTGTACTTAATATACTAAAAATGATTATTTAGTACTTGAGATCAACTTGGTGTACTCGGCTGTGAGGCTTCACTAAAAGTCATCACTTGTAGTACACTTGAGTGTACTAGTGTATGAAAGCTTGGTTCAAGTGTACTACAAGTGGTATCTAAAATTATTTTAATTCAGACTCCGAGATGGTATGTTAAAAGTGCATTTTGGTTCATGTTCATTTCATGGTGTCCCAAAATGGCACAGTTGAGTACACCAAGTTGATCTTAAGTACTAAATTATTTTTAGTATATTAAGTACAAAATTAATGTGCAAAAATAGGGCACCAAGTACATTATGGAAGTTTTTGAAGTAGTAAAGTATATATGTGTATATATATATATATATATATATATATATATATATATATATATATATATATATATATATATATATATATATATATATATATATATATATATATATTATTTTTTTTTTTTTTTTTTTTAAGTATATTAAGTGCAAAAATAGAGCACTTTTAAGCACATTATGGAAGGGTTTTTTTTTTTTTTTTTTTTTTTTTTTTTTTCTCCGCAATGTCTCTACAAAGGGCAAAGCAATGAACCCTGGAATGTAGTGTTTGAGTTAAACCTACAACTTCTGCACTGTTTCCTCTCTTTGTAGAATGGTGTCCTCAACTATTGTGGCTTCCAGGTCCTTGCTCCACAGATCTTCTGGGCACCCACTCATCTCTCTCCTGAGGCTCGTGAAGGCCTGTTGGAAGGCTGGCGTGCTCGTCTTCAAGGTCTCCTAAATGAGGCACCTCTCACCTTCCCACCTGTAGACATCTTTGATGAGGGCAAAGGGTTTCAGCTGAAGACTGAAATCCGGGAGAAACAGGCTGAATCTCTTTTTGGTCTCACTGTGGGTCACCACCTGGAGAAACCTCTGCCACCCCACAACCAGATGAAAGCTGGGGTGTGAGACCCGGTGCAATGCTGTCCCCATGTGGCTATGTCTTTATTTAACAGTCTCAAAGCTGAATTTTAGACATGAATAAATTGTTCATGTTTTGAATGAGTATTGTAATTCACCTGGTCTAGACCCACAGTTGGTGGGTGGGTTTTTATTATTTTATTTTTTTTTTTTTTCTATTACATTACACACACTGATCTATAATAGCGAACATGTATAGATCAGTGATTAAATATCTTAAGTTGTAGGGTTGGTGCACCCAAAATGAAAGTTGTCACTTGCTCACCCACATGTTCAAAAACCCAAGAAAATGTTTAATCTTCAAAACTCAAATTAAAATATTTTAGTAAAAAGTGAGTTGGATAACAATCCGTCAAAAGACTTTTATTAACTGCTCAATTCATATTGATTGCCTTTTACAAGCTTTTTGGATCTTTTCAGTTTTGGTTACCTGTTCTTTTAATGGAGGGACAGAAAATTTTAAGTTTGTGTTTTGAAGACGAACAATGTCTTAGAGGTTTTGACACTACTATAATATTTTTTTTTTGGGGGGGGTGAACTACTGTACAGTCGTGGCCAAAAGTTTTGAGAATTACATAAATATTGGAAAAGTTGCTGCTTAAGTTTTTATAATAGCAACTTGCATATACTCCAGAATGTTATGAAGCGTGATCAGATGAATTGCATAGTCCTTCTTTGCCATGAAAATGAACTTAATCCCAAAAAAACCTTTCCACTGCATTTCATTGCTGTCATTAAAGGACCTGCTGAGATCATTTCAGTAATCATCTTGTTAACTCAGGTGAGAATGTTGACGAGCACAAGGCTGGAGCTCATTATGTCAGGCTGATTGGGTTAGAATGGCAGACTTGACATGTTAAAAGGAGGGTGATGCTTGAAATCATTGTTCTTCCATTGTTAACCATGGTGACCTGCAAAGAAACGCGTGCAGCCATCATTGCGTTGTATAAAAATGGCTTCACAGGCAAGGATATTGTGGCTACCTAAGATTGCACCTAAATCAACAATTTATAGGTTCATCAAGAACTTCAAGGAAAGAGGTTCAATTCTTGTAAAGAAGGCTTCAGGGCATCCAAGAAAGTCCAGCAAGTGCCAGGCTCGTCTCCTAAAGAGGATTCAGCTGCGGGATCGGAATGCCACCAGTGCAGGAATGGCAGCAGGCAGGTGTGAGCGCATCTGCACGCACAGTGAGGCGAAGACTTTTGGAAGATGGCCTGGTGTCAAGAAGGGCAGCAAAGAAGCCACTTCTCTCAAAAAAAACATCAGGGACAGATTGATCTTCTGCAGAAAGTATAGTGAATGGGCTGCTGAGGACTGGGGCAAAGTCATATTCTCCGATGAAGCCCCTTTCCGATTGTTTGGGGCATCTGGAAAAAGGCTTGTCCGGAGAAGAAAAGGTGAGCGCTACCATCAGTCCTGTGTCATGCCAACAGTAAAGCATCCTGACACCATTTATGTGTGGGGTTGCTTCTCATCCAAGGGAGTGGGCTCACTCACAATTCTGCCCAAAAACACAGCCATGAATAAAGAATGGTACCAAAACACCCTCCAACAGCAACTTCTTCCATCAACCCAACAACAGTTTGGTGAAGAACAATGCATTTTCCAGCACGATGGAGCACCGTGCCATAAGGCAAAAGTGATAACTAAGTGGCTCGGGGACCAGAATGTTGAAATTTTGGGTCCATGGCCTGGAAACTCCCCAGATCTTAATCCCATTGAGAACTTGTGGTCAATCCTCAAGAGGCGGGTGGACAAACAAAAAACCCACTAATTCTGACAAACTCCAAGAAGTTATGAAAGAATGGGTTACTATCAGTCAGGATTTGGCCCAGAAGTTGATTGAGAGCATGCCCAGTCGAATTGCAGAGGTCCTGAAAAAGAAGGGCCAACACTGCAAATACTGACTCTTTGCATAAATGTCATGTAGTTGTCGATAAAAGCCTTTGAAACGTATGAAGTGCTTGTAATTATATTTCAGTACATCACAGAAACAACTGAAACAAAGATCTAAAAGCAGTTTAGCAGCAAACTTTTTGAAAACTAATATTTATGTAATTCTCAAAACTTTTGGCCACGAATGTATACCTTAATGTAATATTGGGGCATTTAGAAACCAAGACAAAAGTTAATTTTGTGCTCCTTAGTCAAGGATTTCTCAATTTTCTTGCTTCTTCAGTGGTCTACCCCTAGGGAATTTTATCAAACCAATTCTAAGGCACCAAATATAAAAAAAAACAAAAAAAAAATGTTTGTTCTGTTTCAGAACAAGCAGCACCTTAATATGGTATATTTATTCAGGGTTCATAAATTGGGTGTATATATTCTCCAAAGGGTATTTGTCCCACCTGTGCATTGATTTCCCATTTCCTGTGGAAATTCCTCAGGGGCATGTCCTTTTCTGCAGCAAGACTCTTCAGCAGATGTTTGTAGATAATGCTTTGAAATCCAGCTGCATTTTTATACTGTATTAAACTAAATGGATCCTAATGGTAATCAAGAGTAATCTGGAAACAGGTTGCCATGCAGTCTCTGAAACTTTGAGTATATAACTTTTACTTTTTATATGATTAGTTTTGCTTCCAGCTCCAGTTTGAAGAATAAACCATGTTACCAATGTAAATCTTATTGTTATATAGTGTGTGTGCGCTATTTTACATACTATTATTAAAAGCAGTGTATGCTGTGCATTAAGCAGCTCAGTATTCCTTTACAAACATTCCTTATTAGACAGAAAAACTGCTGAGGCCTGCATAGTGACCTCTTGTGGTGACATTGAGTTTATGCTAAAATATCCCAGGTTCAAGGTGTGGTTAGTTAGCAAGTTTTTTTTTAGGTCTACTTCTGGTTGATATGCACCATACAAGACCAGTGTTAATGTTAACTAAAACATTTTTTATTAATTGAAATAAAATATACATATTAGATGAAAAAAAATGAAAATGGTGACTGGCAACTAACTTAAAATAAGTTAAAGTTGAAGTTCTAACATTACTGAAACTGAAAAGACAGTAAAAAAAGAAAAAGCTTAGAAATATCTAAAAACAAAACAAAAACTGCTAAATAGCTTTATACTAAACCTGGCATTGTGTATTATGAATATTATTGGCTCTGTGATGAATTGCTTGGACCCTCTATTGTAAGTTGCTGTTACAACTTCCTAATTTGGATCCAGGATAGTAAAGGCAACATTGAGATTGTGATCATTGTACATGCCTGTGGGGGTAGCAAAAGACAAACACAGCACAAACCTGCCAATAAACATAGTTTATTGCGTGCCAACAATAGTAAAGACAGTGTATCAAATAACAAAACAGCAAAAAGGGAAATTATAAAATTTTACATAAACTAAAATAAAAAAAATAATTAAATAAAGGAAAACATATGTAAATCGGGGAGAAGGACAAGAGTGGCGCCAAAGAAAAGAAAAGAACAAAACCAAACCAGTCTAACTCAAGTTCAACCTCTAAGTCTACTAATAAATAAAGAAAAAAAGTCTTCAGCGTTTTCACGCCATAACTTGCCTATTCTACCTAACAAAACAAAAACGTACAAAAGTGGTGCTCACTCCTAACTAGGGTGTCTATACATTAGTCACTAGGTGTTGCAAAATGTAGGTCACGTGACATCATACCTGTCCCGTTTCTCCCCTGCCTAGGGCAAAAAGTTCAACACAATGCCGGAGATAACAATAACACAAGCAAACATAACTAGCAAAAAGAAACGAAATGTCAACTCAAAACTATACTTAAACAAAACTAACCAAAGAGCAAATTAACAACAAACCACAAAAGAACAGGAAAGCAAACACTGTCTTCGCATACATCCTGTCGCGCTTTTAAACTCTGTTGCCGGACAGGATTGGTGGCGGAAGCCATGACGTCACTCCCGCTAATAAAGATTGACATCTTCCCGAACCAATAACCGTTCCAGGTAGGCGTGCCTAAGAAATTGACAGGAGAAGCGAGAGAAAAAAATCACACAGAGGCACGCACATCTACCGGGACGTCACAGTTGCTTTGAATTAAAACTTCTGCTAAGTGCATAAATGCTTGAATGTAATAATACACTTTAAGAACTATTTTCAGTTTTGAGTAGATTATAAATCATTGTTAAAATATATAAATCATATCAATCATGCATAGCTAAATGATGACTCTGACCCTAAACATATCATCTTCTGACCCTGTTCACAAGATGTTTTTTTTTTTTAACCTTATGTCAAATGGTTAAACTGTATTAAATACAAGGGAAATCGTGGACTAATGGTTTATCGAGTTGGACTCGTAACCCAAAGTTTGCGGGTTTGAGTCTCAGTATCGGTAGGGATTATAGGTGGGGGGAGCGAATGTACAGTGCTCTTTCCCCACCTTCAATACCACAACTAAGGTGCCCTTGAGCAAGGCACTGAACCCCCAACTGCTCCCTGGGTGCCGCAGCAAAAAATGGCTGCCCACTGCTCCTGTTGTGTGTTCACTGCTGTGTGTGTGCACTTAGGATGGGATAAATGCAGAGCACTAATTCCAAATATGGGTTAACATACTTGGCCACATCATATCAAATTACTGTATGGAAAACCACAATCCCGATAACATTAAACAAGAAATGAGGGGAATAAATTTAAACTTCTTGGAAGAGATCTCTCACTAAGCAATGGTCATGGACTTCAAAACAGACTTCTGCAAACTTCACAGTTTTAAACAATGCTCAGTTTTATGTTTAAAAAAAACAAACAAACAAACAAACAAACAAACAAACGAAGAAAAAAAAACAGTTGACAGCTCTTAGTCAAGACAGTTATGTGGGCTCTGCAAGGGAAGCATTTGTGGTTTAGGTGACAGTCTTGATGCACAGTCTCCTGGGCGTAGTGCAGTTTTTGCATTTCACACCTTTCCTGACGTGCCAGTCCATAACAGACCGTCTCAAAACTCTAACATGTAGACCACAAGCAAGTCTAGCATTTAAATGCACAGGATATTATAATGACTTCATGAATTTCTTCACTGATAAAAAAGATAACATCAGAAATACAATAACAAATTTAGATTCTATAGCGTCTAGTACTTCAGCTTCATTCATTGCACCCAAAAAAAAAAAAAAAAAAAAACTGCAGTGCTTTACAAATATAGGACAGGATGAGCTAAAAAAAAAAACTTATCACTGCATCTAAACCAACAACATGCCTATTAGTTCCTGTACCCACTAAATTACTGCAAGAGTTATTACCTGTAGCAGAAGAACCGCTTCTCAATATTATTAACTCATTGTTATCTTTAGGTCACATCCCAAAACCATTCATGCTGGTGGTTATTAAGCCTCTTATTAAAGAAACCACAACTACATCCTAATGAACTGGCAAATTACAGACCCATTTCAAATCTCCAGTTTGTCTAAAATTCTAGAAAAGTTGTGTCTGCTCAATTGTGCTCCTTGCAAAAAATTATCGCTATGAAGAATTTCAGTCAGGTTTCAGGCCCTACCATAGCACAGAAACTGCATTTGTTAAAATTACAAATAATTTGCTTCTTGCGTCAGGCCAAGGCTTAATCTCATTACTTGTTTTACTTGATCTTAGTGCTGTGTTGGACACCATAGATCATGACATACTCATAGATTGATTACAAAATTATATGAATATTCAAGGGCAGGCTTTAAGATGGTTTACAGGTACATCCCAATAATTAGAATGTCGTAGAAAAGTTCATTTATTTCAGTAATTCAACTCAAATTGTGAAACTTGTGTATTAAATAAATTCAATGCACACAGACTGAAGTTGTTTAAGTCTTTGGTTCTTTTAATTGTGATGATTCTGGCTCACATTTAACAAAAACCCACAAATCTCAACAAATTAGAATACTTCATAAGACCAATAAAAAAATAAAATAAAAAAAGTGAATTGTTGGCCTTCTGGAAAGTATCTTCATTTACTGTACATGTACTCAGTACTTGGTAGGGGCTCCTTTTGCTTTAATTACTGCCTCAATTCAGCGTGGCATGGAGGTGATCAGTTTGTGGCACTGCTGAGGTGGTAGGAAACCCAGGTTTCTTTGACAGTAGCCTTCGGCTCATCTGCATTTTTTGGTCTCTTGTTTCTCATTTTCCTTTTGATAATACCCCATAGATTCTCTATGGGGTTCAGGTCTGGTGAGTTTGCTGGACAGTCAAGCACACCAACACCATGGTCATTTAACCAACTTTTGGTGCTTTTGGCAGTGTGGGCAGGTGCCAAATCCTGTTGGAAAATGAAATCAGCATCTTCAAAAAGCTGGTCAGCAGAAGGAAGCATGAAGTGCTCCAAAATTTCTTGGTAAACGGGTGTAGTAACTTTGGTTTTCAAAAAACACAATGGACCAACACCAGCAGATGACATTGCTCCCCAAATCATCAAAGACTGTGGAAACTTAACACTGGACTTCAAGCAACTTGGGCTATGAGCTTCTCCACCCTTCCTCCAAACTCTAGGACCTTCGTTTCCAAATGAAATACAAAACTTGCTCTCATCTGAAAAGAGGACTTTTGACGACTGGTGAACAGTCCAGTTCTTCTTCTCTTTAGCCCAGGTAAGACGCCTCTGACGTTGTCTGTGGTTCAGGAGTGGCTTAACAAGAGGAATATGACAACTGTAGCCAAATTTCTTGACACGTCTGTGTGTGGTGGCTCTTGAAGCCTTGACCCCAGCCTCAGTCCATTCCTTGTGAAGTTCACTCAAATTCTTAAATGGATTTTTCCTTGACAATCCTCATAAGGCTGCGGTTCTCTCGGTTGATTGTGCAACTTTTTCTTCCACACTTTTTCCTTCCACTCAACTTTCTGTTAACATGCTTGGATACAGCACTCTGTGAACAGCCAGCTTCTTTGGCAATGAATGTTTGTGGCTTACCCTCCTTGTGAATAGTGTCAATGATTCTCTTCTGGACAACTGTCAGATCAGCAGTCTTCCTCATGATTGTGTATCCTAGTGAACCAAACTGAGAGACCATTTTGAAGGCTCAGGAAACCTTTGCAGGTGTTTTGAGCTGATCAGCTGATTGGCATGTCACCATATTCTAATTTGTTGAGATAGTGAATTGGTGGATTTTTGCTAAATGTGAGCCAAAATCATCACAATTAAAAGAACCAAAGACTTAAACTACTTCAGTCTGTGTGCATTGAATTTATTTAAAGGGGTCATATGATACTGCTAAAAAGAACATTATTTTGTGTATTTGGTGTAATGAAAT
Source organism: Cyprinus carpio (assembly GCF_018340385.1). Lineage (NCBI taxonomy): Eukaryota > Metazoa > Chordata > Actinopteri > Cypriniformes > Cyprinidae > Cyprinus > Cyprinus carpio. The sequence goes on from NC_056605.1 coordinate 17,581,817, forward strand.
GTGTTTATGCAGTTTAAGATAAAAAAAAACACATTATTTTCCAAATACTGTACATTATTGTTTCTCCTCTATGCCCGGCCTTCTGAAATGCGTCAATTTTCATAAGGCTCATCTCTCTGAAAAGCGAGGTGTGCTGTGATTGGCCAGCTATCCTGCACGTTGTGATAGGCTGAATGCCTCAAGCGTGTGACGGAAATGTTACGCTCTTAACATATTGTGATGCCTTGTCTGCCTGGAGCGACGAGACATAAACATAAAACCCATTATAAGCGTGATATAAACATGATTTCTAGTCGTGTTTTCAGGCAAAAACAAAGTAGTTTCGCTTTCTCAACGAAACAGCATCACACACCGTGGCCTTGAGTGAGCGGAGGCCTGTGGTCTAGAGTGAGCCGTGGCTGGCTTGAATGAGCAGAGGTGGGCGGCTTGAGAACGGTGCGGCAGGCAGATTCTATGAAGGAGCGTACCTTGGTCTACCTTGGCCCCAGGCTGGACGCCCGCTTTGTTCACGGTGAAAGCTGATTCGGCGATCCACAGCGCAAAGTTGATGTATTTCCTTAGCGACCAGCACGGATCAGCTCCAGGCATGACTAAGCAGATAACGTTCTCTTCTGCAAGGCCAAACAAAGTAGTTTTGCTTTCACAGTGAAACACACAGCATCTGTACGTCATGGCGGTGGCGACAACAACAATACTACAATGAGAATAAAAGGTATGCCTTCTTTCTTTGCGTGAACATCTGGGCGGTGTTATACAAATCTTCCCACATACTGACGTAGATATGTGGCGGCGTGTTAGAACGAGCCATTTCAGGGGGGCGTGGATGAGTCTCAATTTTTATAAAGAATATCTCTTTGGATTTGAGACTTTAGTCTTTGCAACTTCACAGACCTTCTTTATTCACCAAGAGCTTGTAACACTCCAAAGGGAAAGGAAAATTTGAAATTGCATCATATGACCCCTTTAATATACAAGTTTCACAATTTGAGTTGAATTACTGAAATAAATGAACTTTTCCATGACATTCTAATTTATTGAGATGCACCTGTATACCTGTCCGATCGCTACCACTTTTTTTATTTAAACGGGAAGTCATCTCAATTATCATCAGTAAAGTATGGAGTGCCACAAGGATCTGTCTTAGGTCCTCTATTTTCAATATACATGTTACCCCTTGGTAATATTATTAGAAAAAAACGAATTAATTTCCATTGTTATGCTGATGATACTCAACTATATATCTCAACAAAACATGATATTTTTTTTTTTCCTGAGACCACTAATAGAATTAAACTGATGATGAAAATGGTGAAATTTGGTGAAAATTGATCAATTATTTGGTGTTTGACAATGAATGAATTACATCTTAGATTTAGATTTAAAGCACACGATGGGATTGTTCTGTTTTCAGTGCACAATCCATAAGGAATCACTTATATCATGTTTCCATGACCCAAAACAAGGAGTCAATTAGAGACTTCAAAACGGCACACAGTATTCCGCCTTGTGTTTGCGGTAAATCAAAGGAGCTTCCTCAATAAAGAGACTGTCCTTCTGGGAAAAACTTGGAAGCTTGACCTGATTTTGGGTTCTGTCCTCAGGGTTATTAGATGAAGTCATTTAAACACATGCACTGTCTTTCATTTAATAGATCCTGATGGTGATTTTTGATCTTTTAGGAAGTGACAATAGCCATACCAAATGTGTAATTTGGATTATTCAAAAGACAAAAGATGAGAACATTTTTGACAAATAATGGAATAATTTCTTTCTAAACCAAAAAGTGTTAGTTTTCACTTATTTCAATTATTCATTGTTTTCAATACTGTTATAAAGGGATTATTCATACAAAAATTACAATTCTGTCATCAATTACACACCCTCGTGTTCCACAATATTTAATTTTTTCTTTTATTGGGGGGCTTTAATCTTTAAGTTTCAGATTGCATTATATATTTAATTACAATGCAAGGCTTATTGAGTCGTCAGGCAGAACAAGATAAGTCAGTTTACATTTTTAACACCAATGGGTATGAGTTTCCAGAAATAGCATAAACTGGAAGTCGAATAGATTCCCATCTTCAATAAACTGTATCACTGAGTTAACATAACCAGCAAATGAGCTCCTGATGTCAGATGGAGTGCTGGTCCATCCCCCACGCTGCATTCAGCCCTGCATGGCGCTGAGAATGCTCACTGGGGAGGCTTGAAACTGGAACCACCTGGAACACAATGGTGTGGCCTGAAGTCTGTTTTCCTCACACGATGGCACTCACCACATGTGCATATTTCACAGCCGTGCTTCTTTCTGGAGGCGAAATATGTTTTTTGATGTACACCCCATATGCGTGATCTTAGTTAATTAATGGAACAGCAACTCAGCAACTGTAGTGTGCTGAAATACAGGATGCTTTTCCATTACTGAATGAAGAGTTTAAGTTAATAAACTCCATTTGTGCACATGCAACACTAAATATTTAAAAGAAACTTCAAATGGCTTTTTGTACACTACAATACAGTTTACAGTTATGTTTAAAAGAAGTCTATGATGTTTATCATGGGTGCAATAATTAGATCAAATGTTCAGTCTTTTAAAATGTAATGAATGCCTGTAATGCAAAGCTGATATTTCAGCAACTATTAATCCAGTCTTCAGTGTCGCATGATCCTTCGGAAATCATTGTAATATGCTGATGAATAGAAAGTTCAAAAGAACAGTGCTTATTAAAATAGAAATCTTTACCATCACTTCCTTACTGAATAAAAGTATTAATTGTAATTACTGACCCCAAATTTTGAATGGTAATATGTGTTAATTATTTAGAAATTAAAGTTAGCAGTTTGCAACATGCATCAAAATGCAGATATATCATCCAGCATGTTTCTTTGACACTTTAAGAGCCAGAGTTTTTCTGGTGCTGCTCATCTCTCTGATGATGTGTCAGTGGTGTGTTTAGTGCTTTTGAGAAAAGCAGTCTGCCTGTTTAACCACATACCAATACTTGGTTTAAGCAAATTGCTGCCATGGGAGCTCCTCTTGGTTATATTATATGACCAGCTGTACCAGCTGAGCTGTTTTTCAACCAATTAGAGAAAGTGAGCTGTTGAGGGTCGGGAGAATAATTGAACTGAAACTGGCCAGAGAGAAACGGATCAATCAAACCATTGTAAATGTCTCCTGATTTCCCAAAACTAATATAAAAATGGAATTATGTAAAAAAAAATTACTGGTTTAATGTGTGAAAACTTCAAAGGTCACCAGTTCATATTTCTACATTACATTAACACAATGTTAAAATAAGGGAAATGTGTATAAATAGTAATTGTGAAAGTTAAATCATTAATTTCAGATTTGTTGTAGCAATGCTGACATAATGTTTTAGAAACTGTAATGATATTTTAATGTTAAAACACACACGCATCATGACTGTCTACCTTACTTATTGTTTGTAATGTAAAAAAAAAAAAAATGTTTTTAAAGCTACCAGTGTGTAAGATCTATATAAAATTACTAAAGGTTTTGATGGGTCCCACCCATTCTGTTTTTAATTTTCTCCATTTTAGTCTCTGAAAAGTCTCAGACATATAAAAGCCAAATTAATAGCAAGTTACCTCTGCCTGAAAAAAATATTTTACACCTCATAAAAACATAATCCACTTTACCACATTCCTTACCAACTTACAGGATTAATTATATTGTACTTAGAAATAATACATTAAACAGCTCATAGGTAATGCACAATAGATGTAAAACACTTAATTGAGTAAGAAAGAGAATAGAGAGATTTTTTGTTTGGGAAAAACTATTCAAATATATAAACAGAGACCATTTTATATCCTTTTACACTGAAGGAAAATTAAAAGCTGTAAATAAAACAAAGATTAATGGTGTACTTTTATTTCAGTCTTACTGCTTAAAATTGTAATATTTGATTTAGTGTTACTTGGCATTTATTTGAGTTACTTGTGAAATTTTCTTGCAATTTCTGAGCGAAAATTGTTTCTAAACTAAATGAATGAATCTTCAGAGAGATTAAGTTATCTCCCGTTCCTGGCCTTGACCCTAAAGCAGAAGAGGGCATGACCCGAGAAAGTTTAGATAAGTTTATCAAGAGCAATTCAACCTTCAGCTGTCATCACAAGTCTTCAATGTTTATTGAGACATCTGTGGGATTAATATTAACACCAGAAGCTTTAGTGTAATTACAATGTTGTGCCCTTTCAAATGGACAAAATGATGTAGTGTTCTTAAGCATTAACTAAATTAAACCTCCACTGCAGGAATATATAAAGGTCCTTTTTTCTCAAGCACTGAGTCACTCATTTTACAACATTTGTTGCTTAGCAATGGAGGGTAAGTGTGTGTTTGAAAAGCAGACAGAGATTTTTTCCTGTGTTCCAGCAGCTTTGGACCCCTGCTCTCTTCCCTCCTTAATTCACCTCATTCAGTCTCTGTTTCAAAGCCTTCACCAAAAGGTCTCTCCCCTCCTGTGTATGTAGAAGAAAGCGCACATAAAGAAGCTGGCACAAGTGTTAAGGAGAATTAGGATGCTTATCAGTGACTTTTTGAAATCTGCTCTGATATTTTTGATAGCTGGGGACAATGGATATCCGTGCATGCTGAGGCTGCCCTTTGAAACAACCACTCCTTCATCGATTCATGTCCTTCATGAGGTCAGACCTTTTCTGTGCCAGTGGATAAAAAAAAAACATTACATACCCAATGTCTTCCCCATAAAAAGATAAAATAAAATAAAAATAAAAAATAGACATATGATGTTATATTTCCATTATAAGTGAGACTGAGGTTTGGTAAAGTTGGCCATGGTAGCCTTTGCTCTGTGGTTTTGCTGACTCCTTCTGCCACTGCTGGTTTTGACAGATTTTTATTTATTTATTTTTTTAGGATCTCAGGTTGGTTATGTATCATAATGTGTAATCAGGCATAGGAAATTAAGGCTTTGAGACTTACTTTACAATTATATCATACCTGCATTATTTATGTCTATGTTTAATATTTAACTTGTATATATATACACAGACACACACATAAACACATACATTATTATTATTATTATTTTTGCATATTTTCTTATGACATAGACCTGGAATTGTAAATAAATAAATAAAAATTCAGTAATATATATATATATATATATATATATATATATATATATATATATATATATATACACACACACACACACACACACACACACACACATGATATGGAGGGCCAAAATACTCAAAATTAAATCATTAGATAAATATCTAAATAAATAAAATATTTCAATAAATAAATAAAATGAATTTATACGTATCGTTGCATCTATTTGGCAAACAGTGTTCAGGTCTCTAGTAATGTGAGTGTGTTGAGACTGAGGTGCAGTCGGAGTCGCTGTGAGGCGCAGATGGGCGTCACCACTTTCATTCTCTCTATTTAAACAACCTGCAGCACAAGCGCCAACGAATCACTTCACCTCCTCGGCGGACAAGAACGAAACCGTGGATTAATATTGCCCACTGGCCACGCATTAAAGCCAGAATGACAGAGGTAAGAAAGATCTTTTTGTCCTTAAGAACGAGCAAAAAACTTGAGAAGGAGTTTTAGTTGGCTATATTTGTTACCTGTTTGAGACACCTGCACTACAATAGACGTAGTAATTGTTAACAGCCCAGCAAGAAGATTTTTGTTTTTTCTAAAAGCAGATCTTCTTAATGAAAGCTCTTTTGTAGTGTGTGAGGGGTTTCGCAATAAAGTTGTAAGCATTTCATATAGTTTATGTTTTTAACAAAAAATAACTTGTACAGAGTATAATTTACTTAGATACAGAGCGTATTTGTGGTTGTTTTTTTCGTGGCGCAAAATAAACGTTTGGTAGTAAAGTCGCTGAGGACTTAAATCACGTAACCATGGCAACACTACCCGTGCGCTTTACGGTAGGATGAACACAGAATATGCTGAAAATGTTAAACGCTTTATGATTTATGTAGCATATATTTGTAAAAACTTTAGTATTGTTGACTACTTCAGGATAACTGCGTATAGGGGCGCACAAACCAATTTGGGTTTTACTTTGGAAAATCAGACAGTCACAGTAAGTCCATGACTTCTCATAATAAAGCTAACTTAAAGCCTGTTCGATTGAATATAGATTAGTCATCTACTCTATAGAGTAAATTACAGCAAACGGTTATTAAAAAGTATTTAAAAAATTTAACAACAACAACCCTCATGTATGACTTCTCCCTTGACATGAAAGTGAGTAAATTATTACAACATTTTTTATTTTGGGGTGAAAATTTGACCAGTTTTGTTTTAGGGTGCAGGCCAGTTGGGTAAGGAATAGTTAGCTTACACAAAACCCAATACTCTTTATATTGTATCGTGTATCGTCACGTAGATGCTGTGGAAAGCTATACAGTTACTGTAGATCGTACATTTGAGAAAAAGCTCACATATGTTAAGCATTTTCATCATAGTTAATTTTGTCCATGGTTTGGCTTTATACATACGTTCTGCTTTGTATTTGCTGCCAGTAATCCCAGTCTGTCATATTAGCTCATGCTTAGAGCTTTACGCAATGTATCATTCTATTACGCTGTTTACAATTGTCGAAATCCGTAACCTCAAAATAAATAAATTCATTCGAAACACAAGTTTAGTTTGGCGTGCAGGAACATGGAATTAATTTAATTTTAAATGAAAAGAAAGAATCATTTGCTGCACGCATGGCCTAGAGAGCTTAATGATTAGAAACTACACAGTACTAAAACTAAAACTTTATAACCAGTAATAAATTGTATCTTTATGCCCATCACTATTTCCAAGATAATTCACAATTTTGAGCAAATAATGACTTCATTTCCAACATCCTGTCATCCTTTCAAGAACAGCGTCACAGGTTCAAGGCCCTCGAGGTGTCTGTTGTCATAAATCATTTGACCTCTGACACTCCATTGTCCTTGCTGCTTACCATAGTATACTGCTGGAAGCCCAAGAACCTTTCAGACATCTATCAGAGTTTAGATGGTCAGTTGCAGTGCTGTGGAGCTTCTCTTATAGATAGGGACAGTGACACAAGGGAAGGAGCGTTTGCATGTCTGTCTCCACATGTGTCAGTCCTTAAAGGATTCACTGATTACATTTTGTGCTATGAACTTCCTAAACTATTTCCTCTTAGGGTTAAAGAATATAAACCAGGGGTTGGCAAGCTTTTCGGCATGATGTGCCATTTTTTATTTTTCTGGTTAACCACTGTGCCAATCATCTTACCTCGCTCTCTTTAACGTTAAACTGATGCTTCGCGTTTTGCTTTTTACCCCGCCTACTTTGAATTGATTGGCCATTTCAGTCATCTTGACACTGACGAGCGCTGTTAGACCGCTGAGTGCCTAGTATGTGCAGCGGTCGCGCGCGCATCCGTAGACTAGCTCAACTTAATTCTCACACTTTAATAGTATTTATAGTTCCTAACAGGCTGTGTGACTATGAGAAGTTATTACCTCAAAATGTACATCAGCAGTTTTCCCTATTGCTCGCGTGCCAGCGATTATCCCTCTGCGTGCCACTGTTGGCACACGTGCCGTAGGTTGCCGACCCCTGATATAAACCATTCTTAAACAAACAAACCCAAAAGCTTTTATCAAACAACACTATTGTGTATTTACTAAATGGAAAACAATTAGATTTCACTTTGTAATGAGCTTCAAACAGAATACAGGTGGAGTAACAGGAAATTTCCTTTTGCACAGGAAAATTGTGTGTAATTCAAGACCCTAGTTATAATATTTTAGTACATAAACACAATCACACACTCTTTGTGTTGTAAGTCCTGCAACATAACACAAGACAGACTTATTTTATATGTTTATAGATTTACTCTAATTCAGAACAGCATTATACTGACATTTACATCCGTTGAGGCATCTCTGCTGGAAACTGAAAGGTTCCACTAAAAAAAGGATTTAGTGACCAGAAAAAAAATCAAGGGTCAAGGGTCTGTGACCTCACCAACCACATAACAACATGTCTTTTAGAACGGACCACTTAGATGTTTAAGATGGCGTGACAAAATCCCTAAACTGAAATTACTTTGATCATAGAAATCACTGTGAAGTCATAGAACTGAGCCACTTTGGTTTTTGAAAAGCAGAACCAGCTTAAAGGGCACTTTAACATGACTGGCTGGAAGCCAAACAGCTTTGGGCTTTTGAAGTAGTGTCAACTTTCTAACACAGCTGAACCATGAAATTATAATAGGATGCTGTGGCAATTTCACAAAAATGCAATGCTCTAGTGCCATAGACAGGTTTGTCTTCTATGATTGGGAGATCTTATGTCAAATAAATAATAGAAAAAGGTTCAAACTTCACTTATGTCCCTGTGAGAACCGCATCTGATAGTTAAATCCTATTATGTCACTTACAAACACTTCTAAGGGAATTCTAGTGAATGAAACCTCTCTAACACAGAGGCAGGTCACAATCAAAAGACAAATGTAAGAAAGCACCAGTTTTGGAAAGTAACAAAACTACCGTTCAAAGGTTTGGGTCTAAAGGTTTCATCAAGTGTGCATCATATATTTAAAAATATAGTAAAAACTGTAATTTAAAAAAATATATGTTATTACAATTGAAAAATAACTTTTTACTACAATGTTATTACAGTTCAAAATTCAGTTTGAATATATTTAGCCCATTTGTTGCACAAGACAGAAGCTGCTGAAAACAGTTTTGCTGCTTAATATTATTGTGGAAACCATGATAATTTTTTAAAGAATTCTTTGATAAATAGAAAGTTCAAAAGAACAGTGTTCATTTGAAATCTTTTGTAATATTATAAATGTCTTAACTGTTTCTTTTGATTAATTTAATGTAATCTTGCTAAATAAAAAGTGTTAATTTCTTTAAAAAATAACTTACTGACCACAAACATTTGAGCCGTAGTGTGCTATTAATAAATATATAACACTTAATAGTAATAAACAGCAAAAAATGATAAACATACAATGATATAACATGCTTAATACATTATAATTTAATAAATTATCATTAACAAATGATAGTAATTTAAATATCTAGAACAGGGGTGGCGAACAGTCCTGCAGAGTTCAGCTCCAACCCTAATAAAAACTCACCAGTAGCTTCCTAGTAACCCTTCAGGCCTTGATTAGCTTGTTCAGGTGTGTTTGATTAGGGTTGAAGCAAAACTCTGCAGTGCTGCGGCTTTCCAGGACAGATGTAACCCCCCCCCCCCCCCCGATCTAGAATAATGTACCCAAAATCAATCCACGATATTAAAATGTATTTTATTACATTATATTTTATTATATTTTCCATATATATGTCAAGGTAATGTTTTACCACAAAATCAGTTTAATTAATTGATATTTTATAACCTGATGACATAGACCTTATGCTAATCATAAGAGAGAAAGCTGAACATCATCTTGATGGGTGTTTAACTTCTGTTTCTTCTCCTTCAACAGTTGCAGTCTTCACCACCAAATGAGGAGATGAGTCTAAGTGACATTGAACTGACTGAATTCTTCACCATGTTGCAAGAATTAAACTTCACAGATGCCGGTTACAACAACTCGCAGGTGGAAGTGCAAATGTGCTCCACATCCTTCAACCGTTCTGCTCTCCTCCATGCTATGTGCACCCTTTATGCCTTTATTTTTGTTGTGGGCCTGGCCGCCAACGTGCTAGTATTGTGGGTCAACTTGCGCTCGGAGCGTCATTACCATGACACACACTTGTATATATTGAACCTAACAGTGGCTGACCTGTGTGTGGTCGCTACTCTCCCGGTGTGGGTGAGCTCGCTGGCACATGGAGGTCACTGGCCGTTTGGCCAGGCGGCTTGTAAGCTCACACATCTACTCTTAAGCATCAACCTTTTCGCCAGCATCTTCTTCTTGGCCTGCATGAGTGTGGACCGGTATCTTTCGGTGGTCCACTTGAGGGAGATTTCACACAGAAGAGGGCGACAAATACGACGTTTAGTGTGTGCGGCAACATGGCTGCTTGCTTTATTCGCCTCCATTCCTGACATATACTTCCTTCAGTCTGTAAAGTCACAACACAGTAATTTGACTTTGTGTCATCCTGTATATCCACAGGACAACTCTTTGCAGTGGATGGTGGGCATTCAGCTGAGTTTTGTGGTTCTTGGTTTTGTCATACCCTTCCCTGTTATAGCAGTGTCCTATGCACTGTTGGCAAATGCTCTGGCTTCCTCTTCCTCTCATTCCCCTTCAAATAGCGACCAGGATCGCAGCTTGAGCAGGAAGGTTATCCTTATGTACATAGTGGTTTTCATAGCTTGCTGGGCACCATATCATGCTGTGCTGTTAGCCGATGCGCTAGTGATGCTACGTGTGTTGCCGCTGGGCTGCAGTTCAGAGAATGGCCTTTTTGTGGCGCTGCACCTTACGCAATGCCTGTCGCTGCTGCACTGCTGTGTGAACCCTGTGGTCTACAGCTTTGCTCACCGTCACTACCGCTATGACCTCATGAAAGCCTTCATCTTTAAATACTCCAGACGTACGAGGGTTGGGTTGGCACGACTCCTGGAGGGCTCTCAGGGCACCGAGATGGAGTACGCAATGGTGGAAAACACCCCTACGGCTGCGAGCTAGGACCCTCAAGAACATCATCCGCAACCGAAGATCTGCACTGCTTCAAAAGATGAAGTCCTCTGACATGTTTTCCTGAAATTTAGAGAAACTGAACTAAAAGTTTTCCATCAAAATTGCAGCAAATGCTCAACAGTGACTCCAAAGATACTGAATAATTCATTTGAAATGTGCCAAAGACTGATGGGATTTTGTAAAATCAGAACCACTTTGAGATGTTTTCATGAAAATTCTGGTAAAACTGACCATGCGTTCTGTCAAAATTGCAGCAAATGACACCAAAGCAGTGACACCAAAGAAACTAATCAATTCATCTGAAATGTTCCAAAGACTTCCCAAAAATGTTTGATGCTTTCAGTCATCATAATATGATACATAATGCAATATACAAAAATTAAGGCAAAGAAAAAACAAAGAAAAGAAATGAGGCTGTAAATAAAACAAAGAAGTTTTTACAAGAAATAGTACAATGTCAGTCTTTCTTCTAAATTTCATGTTTAATTTACTGTTACTTGCTGTTTTCTTCATAATTATTTGTGAAATTTACTAGCAATTTCTGAGTGAAAATGCTTTCTATAACATTTTTATTTTACTGTCTAAGGTCACAAACCATTAAAATTGTGATAAAGTTCATAAAAAATGTTATTTATAACAGTGCTCTTTGTGTAATGTAACAGTATAGTGATGTAGCTCTATAGTTCTCTGCTTAAATGTGTTTATATTTAGCTTAATTGTTACTGATTAAATTGTGAAAAGCACTTTCTTTGATAAAAGAGTGTCTTTTGTGTTTGTGGGAAGAGAATTGGCATTATTTTTGTATTTTGAACAGTCAGTGTTCACATGTTTTCCACAACAGCACATTCCAACATGTTTTGAAGGATGGAACAAGTAAAAAATAACTGATTTTTAACTGGATTTTTAGTGTGCGACTGCGTTTGCACTTCATTGTAGGTTTTGTTCATGTGTGTATATGATGTTTTATGACTGGCTGTCAGCTTGTAATGGGGCCTCATGTGTGTACTTGGAAGGGCATTTACTTTAAAGATTATTTTGTCACTTATAGATATGTATATTTCAATTATCTGAAAAGTAAGTTAAGTATGTTGTTATATTTATCTTTACTTGCATCAATTTTTGTTATTTTTGAGTTCAGATGGAACACTGAATACTTAAATGTGCTTGGAAATAAATCATTTGATTCACAATGCTTATTAAATAGATCTCAGTGTTATTCAACAAATAATGTCTTCTATAAAACGTTTTTCTCTCACACATTTGCATAGCTTCTCTATCCTATCTGATGAAATATGATGCATGGTTAGGATTAACCCATGTGGGAGCTGGAATTAATATGGATTCAATCTAGCCATACCTTTTATCTTTGATTATCAAAATCAACCCTGAAGAATAAGTGGTTCACCATCTGTTCAACAATGGTGGCCCCTTTTTATTTACATCCTAAGGGCCTCATAAAAATGTAAAAGGTAATGGCTACAGCATACAAGACTGTACTACAGGATACAGTTTCAAACAATGGTGGTGGAAGTTTTTGGTTTAACTGAAAATACATCTCAATAGGTTATAACTACAGGACATTAAATTGCAGTCAAAACCACATTCTGTACATGCAGCTAAAATGTAAAAAATATGTAGAACATTTTGTAAATGTAAACGGATATAACTGGAAATACATAAATGACTATGGAAATAAATTTACTGTCTCATCTCTTCTTTCAGTATCTCATGCTGCCCTATAAACTCTAAGAAGCTATCTAAAAGGAAATGTTCAATATAAAAACAAGAGAACAATTCTCAAGATAAACTTGTGTTCTTTTTAACACATGGAAATTATCCAAGTAATAATTAAGCAATATCATACAAGCATATCAGGACAAGTTGTAATTTGGCCAGGTAATTCATGCAACAGTTAAATAAATTCAGTGTAACTTGCAGAAATGATACAACCACACAATCAAAACCCTACAGTGAAACGTTATAAAACTCTGATCCTTTCAGTGTATATTTTAATGGAATTAAAGTGTTTAAACATTTACTAGCTTTTAGACGTACCAAAACCAAGCTATAAAGGTTTAGCATATTCAGTAGAACCCATTTTACCTTGATTTTTTCCCCCCATCTTAGTCAGCTAGTTCTGAGCAGCATTTCCCACATCAAACAAATGCAGGGACAGAACAAGGACACATGAGAGTCTGATTTATGCTGATTTGAGCTCAACCAATGTCAGGTCTATAATACTTTCAATGCTGTATTTAGACACCTGCAAGGCCTGAGCAAAATCTCTTAAGGTTGCATTAGCGGCTGACTCTAAAAGACAGTCTTCTGTACACAGTCCATGGTTGTTCAAAAGCTGCCTTGTTATAATTCAACTTCATCTAATTGCTGTTTTTCAAAGCTGTCTTTATAAACCCAAGGTTTCTGAGATTTCATTTGAAAAAAAGTGATATACTGTATTATGAAAGGCTGCATAAAATAAAACCAAAATAATAATAATAATAATAATAATAATAATAATAATAATGATGCAATATTATTGTCCCAAAGTTTTTAATCATTTTATCTTTAATAAAAGAACCACAGCATGATTATGGATTAAACACACATTCAAACAAACTCATTCAGTATGTTCCACACTTTTGAGCATCAAAGAAGATTATTGTTGTATAGTTGAAGAGTTTTCCCATAATTTGCAGTTTAGTTGATTAACTCTTTTTGAAAGCATTTGGATTCAGTTAGTCTCTAATCTGTTAATTCCGTTCTCACACCAGTCATAATGTGACACATTTTCATCCCTAAACATCCCCTGTGTCTTTCTCGGCAGCTATTAATTTATCTCGTCATGTTCAAAGTGACTGGAAAATGACACCACAACACAACAAAACTGTCAGGCACTTAGACAACACAGTCAAAAGTTCAAAAACTTCAAACGTCATAAAAACAACACTTCATAAAAATTTATTCTTTCAAACACAACATTGTCATGAATGTAGACTGTGACTGTATTAAACTCACACAGGAAAAAGAAAAGAGACCACCAGTTTGAAACAGGTCATGACTCACAGCAGTTTTATACAGGGCCTCAGTTTACAGGCTGCCCAACAGCAAAGGCAGTGAATAGCGAATTTTAACAGTGCTGAGACTAAAGGTTTAAATGCATCACAGTAGGAAGCACTTCACAAGAATATAGAGAAACTTTTTTATATAATAAAATATAATATAATATAAAATATAACATAATTATAGTATCTAAAATGGCAGTCAGTTGGAATAAACCTTTTTGGTTACATTTTTTACATTACATTACATTTGGTTACAGTGTAATTATACATTTAAGTACTGAGTAATATTAATTAATTACATGTTTTTACTGTATGGTTAGGGTTTGGTTTAGGGTTACTTGCATGTAATTATGCATAATTAATTGTTATTATAATAGAAAGTCTACCATACATGTAATTTGTGTAACAAGGGCACCTTAAAATAGTGTTATCACCTTTTTTATGGAACTTAATATTGAACAACAGCAATATTATTAGTATCAGTTGTCATGTAGACCTCTGCTATTTCGTCTTAGCCCTTCATTATATTTCTGTTTGGGCAGAATCAGTCTTCAGAAGACAAATATTGTTTTTCATTTTAGTCTCCTCCTGTGGTTTGGCTGGTGCTCCAAAAGGGATTTGAGAACAAGGCAGAGAGCCACTGGTTCATGCTGGCTGAATGAACAGCCCAGAATGGCGTGTAATGTGAACAGCTGGTATTTCTGTATGTTGGTTTTACAACAAACTAAAAAGATTTGTCTTTAAGTTAGCTGATACTGTTTGTGAATTTTGCATCTATAAATGCTGCAGTATAAATCCTGCGAACAAACAGACACACAACCCAAGCACACACATTGTAAAATGCATGTCCAACATAAACACACAATCACGTATTCACATTCTTCATCTCTAGTGTAAGTGTTTATATTTCTCTGTCAGGACCAAACCGAATCTAGATTTCATGTCAGTCCTGGATTCCTCAGTTGCAGTATCTCTTCATGAAAACATGATATGACTTCAATGTCATCACAGAGCCTTTGATTCTTCAGCAGGAACTTACAAGGAAAGGTTCTGCTTTCTGACATTGTTTGATGTCAGTTCTCATATTTTTTCCATGACATAATGAATGTCACATATAAATCCATTCATTTGTAAATTCACTATAAACATGGCAAATTTTTTTAATATGATTTGGTGTATTGCAGATTTAGATATGTTTACATCTCATTTAATACTGCTGATGGCAACTTGTTTTTTACAATGTTCATCACACACATGCAAAGTCACATTCTTGTGGTAGTTGTAACTAGTTATAAGCAACTTGCGTTTTTAACATATACTCAGTGGTATCAAAAGTCATAATTTGAGGTAAGATTGTTATGTTGTAACAAAACGTTTTAATTAAACTTTCTTTTACTCCAAAATTGTAAACAGCTATTCAAATAACCCATAGCAATTTCCTGAGGGCACCCATGGCTTATAAATGCCTTCCAGGATTCCAGCTCTGTACAGCTGAATGATAGATATTCTCTCTTAAGTGTTGGATGGTCCCATGTAGCTCTTTGCAGAGTTGCTGACTATATAGTTTAAAGGGTTCTTGAGCAGTTCTATAGGTCTTAGGCAGTGGAATGAAATAGAGATGCTGCATGACACATCTAACAAGCTGCAGTGAATGATTACAGATTCAAACTACATGTATGATATTGACACAAGGAGATTTCCCACTTGAACTTTATTAATGGTGACAGTTGTGTTAGTTTTTTTTAGGTGAAACTTTCTGACACTTCTCCACAATAGCTTCCACCCTAACTGCTGGTGTCAAGGCCACAACCCTGAGGTATTGTTCTCTCTTTTCCCTTTTGCTTTACAAATATTGATGTCTCACATTACTGCCATGTCATTGGTGAGTTATAGTTGATCGCTGGGGGAAAATCTGTTACGATTTGGAAGGATTTATAGCATTTAAGGTAAAATGGAAAATGGATTAAAATAAATGAATATGACAATGAAATATTGAAAAACTGCCAAAAAAGGCTAAAACTGTCCCAGCTTCTGAAAAGTTTCCTCAGTCAGAATGTTTTTGTAGGAACCTGAACAGATACAGTATTTGGTAAGGATGACTGGAAGGGACATCTCGTTTGATTTCTTCCATGCTTACGTTACGGCTGAATCCTTTTCCACCTTCTCTCTATTACCTTCACAGATATACAGATATCAATTGGTGAGTCCACACACGTACAGTTACATCACAAGATGTGGATATGTGACAGCGAACTACAGCTGAACCACTATTCAAAGGAAAACTGTTAATTTTCAGAAGGAATGTAACTGACTGGGCAAGTTCACTGCAGTCTACTTGTCATCTTTACTACATCCTGAAATTTTACAGAAGCTTTACAGAAGAGTGGTTATGCTAAAAGCTTTGTTGGTGTCAAATATATTTATATTCTAGAGTTTGTCACTATCACTAGACAGAAGGAGATGGGTCACAAACTGGTTGTGTAAGAGTAAAAAACCAAATAGAAATTACTTTTTAAAGAACAGATCATCATTTGCTCTAATTTGACTCACAAATTATCAATGACCCTAATGTTTGTCACTTGGGCTGTGCCACACATATCATCACAATTTTATTTATTTTTTTCATGCAGAAACATTCAACCCCTACAAGGATTCTAGAGATAATACGTGCCAACAGTTCTAAAGTAAACTGTAAATTCAATAGGGGACTTGTTTTGTGAATAATACATTCTGTCTGTTCTCTCCACAGAATGATGAACTTCTATCTCTTCTTAATTGGGTGGTGGCACAGTTAAAATTTCTAGGTTGGTTCTTATTTTAAACCCTGGAAGGGGAGAGATGTATGAAATGGAGAATTTCTCAGTTCCTCTATCATTGCAACCTTGAACAAGACCATTTTTTGGACAAAAAGCATTCATTAAGTGATGAATAACTGAACCCACAGTCAAGGAGAAGTCAGTGAGAGTCAAGTTTCTCTCTAGAGGTAGATAAGTGTGTGTAGATGGGCACAGAGTCTTGTTTTCACATCCCTGAAATGTCAGATTTTTTCCTATGGACCCAGCATAAATTCCCACGGGAACCTCTGGTCTGCTTTGGTAAAGGGAGCAGAACAATCCTCTATCCCTTTTCACATTCACCACAAACATCAGCTCATAAAATATGCTGAATCAAATATGTATAGGATTGTGTTTCAAATGGAAACTGTAGCTTGATTAGTAAACCTGGGAAGCAGTTTTTTTCCCACCCACTATTCTTTCTATTCATCCACATGTCCATGTGTCCCAAAGGGGATCCCTGAATCAGACAAAGACCCATGACATCTCTGTGATTTAGCAAAGTAAAAAAGGTTGTTCCACAATAGGAACTTCAGCATTAAAGAATCATCTTTTTATTTACATATTTTATGGCACATTGACATTTGACTTCATCCAGTAGACACTTTAATGCGGCTTTCTAGCAATCTCATTAACTCTGTGACCCTGCAAACTCTCATACAAGCACTTCAAACTGGTATATTTCAAAGAAAGTTGAATCACGTAAATAATGTCAACTTTACCCGAGACCAAAGTGTTGTTTTCTAAATGGACAGGCCTAGTTTTTTAAAGTCTCGATCCCCTCCATGCCATTCTGTAGCATTCGAAGCTACATGCGCAAATCCAGACTGTATATTATGCATTTATTTATAACATATGCATATTTATGTATTTTTATATCTGAGCCATAGCATTCATTTGATGTAACCCTATGACTTTTTGCTTCAGTAAACTGGTAATAATAAACTTGCTGCTTATTAATGGTCAGTAAGGTAGCTGTTAAGTTGGTCATGCAGAATAAGGCATTAATATGGGATTTTTAACTACTACTAATAAACAGCCAACATGCTAGTAATATGCATTGCAACTAGATAATATTGAGATGCAGTCCCAAAAGTGTTACCAGTTAAATAATAGAAATTATTTGATTGTTTTGTTATTACATTAATCTAAAACCACACAACTCATTTACATAATGGATGTATTCATTAGAATAGATTGTTTGTTTGTTTTCTGCCAACACATTTGTCAACCTTAATGGCCTTTTCACATTAGTTGGTCCTTTCCTGTACTAAAACATTGACTGTTTCATTTGGCCTGTTTAGTACCCAGCTCCATTTACATCAATAAACAAACAGGTGACTGCAGACTCCCTGGAGGCATCATTAACCACTGCAGCATAGCATGACAGGTAAACTCACCATGAGGAACATGATCCAAACCACAGCACCACAATACTAACCAAACAGAAAGTCTGCCTACAGCTACAAGCATTTGTCTGCAGACAAGAGAACATTGTTCATTTAATCTCAAGAGGCTGGTGCTTTAAAAGCACTACTTTTTATTATACCATGATAGTGTATCTGCTATATAAAGTATTTAAATGGCAGCACATATATTTAATATTAAGCATACAATAAATATTATAATAGTATTTATAATGATTGCAAGAAACACAGAAGCATATGGAAATGTTATGTTACGCTGTATCTGCTAAAGAGCAGAAATGTATGTAGACTTGACCCCTGTCTCATCTTATAAAAGTTCTGGTTTGTTTTGTTAATACCACAGGAATGTAAGACTAAACAAACAGAATTGATCTATACAGGCTTTAGCAGAAGATAAATTGAACAAGATTTCTGTTTTTAGGGAATACTCACTTTACAGAAGAGCGTAAGCCGCCTGCTTACTGCTCAGATTTGCCAAATTGGAGCTACACTGATTTGGAGAGACACAGAGGAGAGGAACTGTTGAATAAAGTTGTTATTTTTGTTGTTTTCTGCGTGTACAGAAAGTATTCTCGTTGCTTCATAACCTTACGGTTGAATCACTGATGGCAGATGGAGTATTCTGACGATGTTTTTCATACTTTTCTGGACCCTGACAGTGTTACTTACCTCCCGGTTTTCATCCAAAATATCTCAAATTGTGTTCCAAAAAGCTTTTACGGGTTTGGAACGACATGGGGGTAAGTGATTAATGACAAAATTTTCATTTTGGGATGGAGTATCCCTTTAATGTTCATCATGGACCAGTTTTGGATCTCTGGCTTTGGGTCAAACTTTAGACAGATGCTTATTCCTTTTACTGTTCCATATATTTTCACACAATTGGTGCATAGTTTTCCATCATATGGAACTTGCACACATAAAAAAAAATGTCTCCAAACTGTATAATTGTCCTTATATGGGGTGTTAAATGTTACATATTGATACCAACTATCTGGGAATAAATAAATAAAAAATGCAAATGGAGTGTTGTACATAATATTTCCTGAAAGGTCACCTTGGTGCTTTGGGGTTTTTTTTATTTTATTTTTTTTGTACAGATGCTTTTGTTTCTCAGATTCACATGCTCTAATTTTTTAAAGCTCAGATGGGGTTTATGTCACTGTTTATATAATGACGGCTTCACTTTCATGACGTCACGAGCAATCCAGTTCTCTAAAAGATCATTGGTTTATGCAGAGCATTTCTTTTGAATGTGTAAGGTCTGTTTGAGATCATAAATGTGAAAATAGGTGCAATGGCTTCTTGAACACCGCAGGTTTTATTTAACAATGTCAGCATCTCTCTCTTTTAAACAGCATGCCGAACCGAGGACAAAAAAACAGTTCAGTTCTATGAAGACAAACACTTCTAAGGACTATTGAAGCTGTTTACCCTCTGTGGAGGAGGAGATGGAACAGGACACAGGCCGAGTTATCAGCCAGACTCCAAGGATCGGAAAGGAGAGGCTTTCAGGATGTCCTTTTTTTGTAAACAGTAAAGCTCATCAGAGCCAATATACATTAGTGAAAGCTGTAACCTAATTAAAACTGCAGTCCGTTACTGTTGGCGCTCTAGCGGTTAATAAACAGAACTGCGCGCGTCTTGCGGAAGAACATTGTAGCCGGAGTTACTTCCATAGACAGTAAAAGGTTACTTCTCTCTGTTTATGTCTATGACGAATCACGCAGGTACTGGGTTACTCCGCGGCGCTACCTACCCGAGCCAGTCTAAGATAGTCCGAATATATACTCTTATTATAGGTGTACCGTAGTGATTCAGGAAAAGCCAAAAACACGGTTTGGAAAATGGATTCATGGAGTTTCTCGCCTATTATATAAATTTTGTAAATTTTGAACACAAAAAGTTACGGACTTGCAGTTTTAATACCACCATGAAATGGGAAGCTGGATTCATCTTATGGTAAATATTTGTTAAAGCTCTGCTTAAATGATTTACATAAACATAAAATGAAAGGAACCTGAGCTTTTGTTCACTTCATGTATACATTTAATCATTCACATCACCAAAACATCAAAATATTAATTTTCAGTTACAAATGAACAGTGATATGTTTATGTGAAATGTCAAACTCCTGGCAGAACACATGTGGTGAATTATAAACCACGCCTTTGGTTTCACTATCTTTGAGAGGAAAATGATGTGTATTGTGATGGTTAACAAGCTAACATGGCAGACGTGGCACAGGAATTCAGGTGGAAGGGCTTTTAAATTATTTTTGGTTACAGAATTATGAAACATTTCAGAAATTCAATGAGCCAGGTGTAGGCCTACTCAAACACACAATGAACTTTAGTAACCGAAGCCTCCAGAACAGTAAGGTCAGTATAAGATAGATAAAAAGACACATCATCAGTGTCCAATGATTTGGGTCTTTTAGGTGCCGATACCAAAAGGTTTTCTTGTTTTTCAAATTGCGCCACCTCTTGGTGATAATGTCAGAACGCATGACTCTTGTTTGGAAAGCGCGTGTGAAAGCGGAAGTGTGCAGCAGAGGCAGAGGCAGCATGGCGTACTCGGCGAAAATAGGACCGTCTCTTTTGAGCAGGCGATCTGTCGCAGCTCGGAGGGAATGTGAGCGAATGATGGAGTGCGGTGCTGATTATCTGCACCTTGACGTTATGGATGGGTGAGGAATAAAGTTTGCAATTCTTCATCTAAGTTTCTCACCCAATGGTGACCTGCAGGCATTCATAGCGATCCTATGGGCCCAGGGAACCAATGTCATCATTACTCAAATCTTTTTAAGTACCAAGAACATTTACATTATCCCACATTTTGGCACAGGAATGATACAACATGAATTCACCCACGACGTGTCACAATTTTGGAGGAATGTTACAAGAAGTCATTCACAGCTTAGCACTGCAGTGAGACAATTAA
Source organism: Cyprinus carpio (assembly GCF_018340385.1). Taxonomy (NCBI): domain Eukaryota; kingdom Metazoa; phylum Chordata; class Actinopteri; order Cypriniformes; family Cyprinidae; genus Cyprinus; species Cyprinus carpio. Next base: position 17,602,741 of record NC_056605.1, read on the forward strand.
GTGTTATCTTATTTCCTTTTTAACATTTTAACTGTTAAGTGTTGACTGGATTTGCAATTGTTGTATGAATGTATTATGCTACAATGTGTAAAAGTTTGGGTTTTGCAGTTTTTAAAAATGTTTTTAAAAGAAGTCTCTTAAGCTAACCAAGGCTGCGTAAAAAATACAAGCACAATATGTTGTGTAAAATATTATTATTTAAAATGTTGTGTATCCCTGTGATGCAAAGCTGAATTTTTATCAGTCATTGCTCCAGACTTCAGTGTCACATGATTCTATAGAATTAATTTTAATATGCTGTTTTGGTGCTACTTTTTTATTATAATCAATGTTGAAAACAATTGTGCTGCTAATATTTTTGTCAGGATTTTTTGGGGGGCTGAGGGTTGATTTATTTGATTAATATAAAGTTCAAAAGACAGCATTGAGTTAAAATAAAAATCTTTTGTAAAATTATGAATGTTTTTACTGTAACTTTTAATCAATAACGCATCCTTGCTGACAAAAGTACTACTTTTTTCCAAAAAATCTTACTGACCCCAAACTTTTGGTCCCAAACTACTTTGCCCGCTTCTGTGACTAATAATTTAGGCTATACATTTTTGCAACTCTGTTATCCCATTTCTGTATGGTGTCTGTTTAATTTTGAGTTTCAGGTGCTATTTTGTACCGTATTAATTGGTAGAGCCACATATACAGGAGGTGATAAAAGTTGATGAGTTGCGTGTCAGAAGACATCTAACTCTTCTTTTCTTCAATCTCTTTCCTTCATCTTTCAATTTTCTTAAGGCATTTTTGTTCCGAACATCACATTTGGACATCCTAATGGTGGAATGTTTACGACAGAGTATCGGACCTGATCCATTTTTTGGTGAGTTTAGTCTTTGTAAAATTGCATCTACTCTAGTTTGTTTCATTTGAGGTGTAAATATCAGGCCCTCTTCTCTTTGGGACAGTTTTGTTAGTAATCCGCTAAAGTGGGTTCTTTCCTGTTTTCACTCTCTTTTTTTGTATTCTGAAATAAACATTGCGTCTAGGATAAACCAGATAAGTAAAACATTGCAGTGTTTGCTCTGTGTAGGTTTGAGGGCTTTGCTTACCCTTTGCCTTATTACAGACATGCATATGATGGTATCCAGGCCAGAGCAATGGGTGAAGCCCATGGCAGCAGCAGGAGCCAATCAGTATACTTTCCATCTAGAAGCCACGACCAACCCTGGCAACCTCATCAAGGAAATCAGGGAGAGCGGCATGAAGGTCTGTGCAAAACAGCCATTTTTGTATATATATAATGATTAACACGCTTACAAATTTGCATTGTAAAGCACGGTAAAATATAGAGAAAGCATATCATATAAAAATATTAATTAAATTATTTTATTCATTTAATTTATTTTTTGAGCATATTTTTGTTTAATATATAAGCAGATGCTTTGTGGCTTTTGACTGCTATGACCTTATGGCGCCCTCTGCTGACTAACAAATTATTTTCTTTTTTTTCTTAACCATGTTATAAAGTGCATAAATTAAACTGAGGTTAAATCATCTCCTAAGAATTTCTTTGAGCAGAACAGAAGTAATTTAACTGGTTTAAAAAGGAGGTGCCAGCAAACTCTTATTCTGATAAAAATCTTAGATTTCTGAAACTACCTAGAATTGCTTATAGTATAAATTGTAGCAACAGTCTTGCATGTTTTTTTTGATGCAGGTTGGTCTTGCCATTAAACCTGGAACAACTGTTGAGGAATTGGCACCATGGTCTGGACAGATTGATATGGCTCTTGTCATGACTGTAGAGCCTGGCTTTGGTGGTCAGAAGTTTATGGAAGATATGATGCCAAAGGTACGCAAGTGTGCAATCTTTTAGTCTCATTTTGATTCCTCAGACAACACACTAAAGATGCTGTTGTGTCCCACAGGTGAGCTGGCTTAGGAGTCAGTTCCCCTCTCTGGACATTGAGGTGGATGGAGGAGTCGGTCCAGACAGCATCCACAGATGTGCTGAGGTATAGCTGTCCTTTACTGCACACACATTCATTTTTTTATGAATGGAAAAAAGCAAGAGATTATTTGAAGAAGTGTTTTACTCATCTTTATTCAGTTTCTCCAACGTTTCTAGGCTGGAGCGAACATGATCGTATCGTGCAGTTGCTGTGGTGAGCAGTGATGACCCTCGTTCTGTAATCGCCCCTCCTCAAAAAACGTTGTTATTGATGCGATCCAGAAACGTTCTTTGGGACCGCTAAGCATTTTTTGAGTTTTTACCTCAAGTCTGTTTTCGGCCACCACTGAAAGTCAGTTCTACAGATTCTAAGAGTCTGTTTTTAATATATACATTTGTGATTGAAATGCTCAGTGGTGCTTGTGAACAGACATGGGACCCATTGCTGGATGTGCAGAAGGTGCGTTTGCACATCTACAGACCACAAGAACTGCCTTTGCCAAGACTCTGTGTTTTGGATTCAAGCAGATATCTACATCTGACCATCCCCCTCTTAATTAACCTCATTTGGTTTGATTAATCACATTTATTGTTTGTCATAGTACCAGTTACAGTGACAAATTGTTACAAATTGAGAATGCTGCTGCTGATAACTACTTCCAACATTTCAGTGTTATCAGGTTTGTTGATTAAAGAATGACATTGGAACTAAGCTGCATAAGCTCTACATACTGTACTACTCATTTGCTGCAGATTATGATAGTTTAAATGAATTCTGCTTGTTTTTTTTTTTCAACATTCCACCAGCGTGTGTTTCTAAAACACTGAAATTATAAAAGTATAAATGAAGAGACCTGTGGTATTATTTTGTGTTTTTTTTCCCTCTCTAATGAAATCCTACTGAGCGTAGCATTAACACGACAAGATGTTTCAGACACTGAAGTCTCCAAGTAAATCTACATCTGTTGACAGTTTATTATCTAAACAAATACAATGACACGGTTTAAAGTATCTCTTTTCTGAATGTATGTTTTGCATTCATGTTTTGAACGATTCATCTAAGCCATGTTTTTTTCATTCCGATCTGCTTCCATCTAATCAACTACATTTTTTTTTCTTTTTAACTAATTTGTTTCACTCAGATGTACAGTATGTCACAACACAGAAGAAAGTGATTTAACCCATTCATTAATGTGTGTAATTTTGAAATGAAATGTTTTGGAGTCAAAGAGGTATTGAAATAAGTTCAATGTTAATTGTCATCCACAGCCAGGACCTCAGCGATAGCAGAATCTGGGCTTGCCCTTCCAAAATATGATCCTTCAGCTTTTTGTGCCATTCTTCGGCCAAATCTCCCAACAGGTCGTATTCCTCTGCCTTTATACCACACTGGCATCAATGTTTGGATCTACAGAAAAATAATGGTATTATAAATATTAAGTATTAGGTATTTGATATTTTGTAGTCATAATTGAAAGGCGTGTTCAATTTTACATTTTGTTTTTCAGTAAAATTGTACCTCTTATATCCATTGAGCGTCAATGGTAGATCATCTTGAGGTTTTGGCTGCGTAAAACAAGCTAACGCCATAAGGATACAGAGCAAAGCACACAGATTCCTTACAGCCATGGCTTTGTGTCTGTCACTAGAGAAATGTCACCTGTAAAGAAAGAATGAATGAATAAATGGCCAACAGAAGCATATATCTAATATAAAAAAAAAAAAAAAAAAACTTTGCCACTTGCACACTTCGTCCCCTTGGAATTATAAAGGTTCTATCTGCATTCCAAGTAGTTTTTGAGATTTTTTGAGCTTCAAAGTTTTTTGTATTCCATTCAACTGTATAGATACAACTTTTTTGTCTATTTAAATAAAAAGTCCCAAAATGTACAGAACATTAAAAAAATCTATCACATAAATAAATTGTCACAGAATAAGAATATGTGAAAAACTCGATTTTGACAAAAATGTCAGACAACCTTATAAGGGGACGACTTTTGTTTCTATGTTTACATTTATACAAATCATAAAAATGATACTAATTAAAAAATATTTTACTGCTTTTTTTGTTATGTTTTTGGCAATTTAATGTTAGATTAATGCTAATCTGAGGCTGCTTCATTCTCTCATGTATATACTGTACAGTAATTTCACAGGATTCTTAATTGGAAATACATATTTTCGTTTCAGTAAAAGTCTTATAAAACCATATTTTGTAAATTACAATATATTGAAACTTACGGGATGTTGTAAGCTGTTCACACCTCGTGGTGTCTTATTCTGGGATCCTCAGCTGTCAGTTAAAATGATCCTTGAGTGGCAGAGGAAGCATAAATGTGTCTTCAAGGTCCAGCAGTTTTTTTCAGAGGATTTGTAATCTTACAGACTTGTCCTAACTGTTGAGTATAAGGAAAATTTTCTGAGCATCTTGAGTCGAGTTCTCAGGTTTGAGGATACTCTCGTCTGGATCCACTGATAGACCTGATCCACCAATTTTATACCCCCTCTGGTGGAGGGTGAAGACTGCACAGCTTGCCTGTACTCAAAAACAACCTTACACTAAATATGCATGCAAATTATTGTTGATAATTTGGATATGACGAGAACGGGATAACCCCAGCATATGTTGGAATTGAGCTTTGCCAGTGTATCAATGCTGACTGATTCATTAATACAAGCTCACTGACACTGAAGACAAGGTGCTGAAAAAGAAAAGGTGCGATGTGTAGCGTTTTAAGATATTTATTAAGAATATCAGATACAATATTTCATAAAATATACCAAAGAAACTACATAGAAATCTGAATTAAGATATTAAAGATTGACTATTTTAATATAAATATTGAGTTTTTATTAAAACGACAACAGTTAATAAGTGTAATGTAGTCAAAAACATTTCTATTGTGTGCATTAATAGCAATGCTACAAGGTGAGCCTCTCATCATTTTTCAGAATAATCTGACACTGCATCATAATGAAAGATTAAAGCAAATCTTTATTATATAGTAATTAAACTGGGAATGCCCCGCAAACCCTTATGCAGCTGAAGTTATTAACATGAACTATGCATATGTGAATCTGTCAATGTTCTGTGAGTTTGTACCCCATCAAGGCCCTACTAAAAATTATGTGGAAAGTGTGCTAGTGTTTGCTGAAGTTGCTTCACATGACCAGCTTTCGTAGAGATCTTGCTTCATTGCTGCCTTCCCCTTCAGAGAAAGCAAAAAGAACATTATTAGTAGTAAACAGCTTTTGGTGACTTTCTGCCCAAAAAGCACCCTGAATAAGCAATTCAATTTCATTTTCCATAGGGCCCTTTCATGATCCAGATTGATGTGGGTATAGTTGATTTGTTTCAGAAAGCTGAGCAAGGCATCTCAACGATTGCTATCAGATTAATGCGTTAAAATCACAGTGAAACTGTGCAAATAATGTCTAATTGTAGGTTTTTACAAATATTGGGGATGTGTAACAAATATCTGGGAACTATCTTTAATTTGTTTAGTTTCTTAACAAATATGTCAATTATTATTAATCTGATACCAGAAAAAAAAACCACCGTTGGTGTAATGTTTTTGCTTCAAATAAACGTTTAAAATACGCGTGGATGACATGCAAGACATTTATACAAAACTGTGTGGCAAAACAGGTTGGGAAACAAACTTAGCCTCGTGCTTTTATACAACACAAAGATGATTGAGGTTAAATATAATGACAGATCACATGTTACTGAATATGCAGTATACAGCTTTGCACTTACTAATTGGAAATTCATGCAATGTCCTTGATGGCTGAGGAGTCTGAATGAAAAACGGAAGAATAGAAAACTATATTTAGCCTCTTTCTGAACTTGCCAAAAAATACTGTTTTAAACGCAACAATATTTAGCTCAAAATGTGTCAAAAATAATTTTTTTCCCCCTCAGTTTCAGTACATACTCCTGTACAGCCAGGTTTCTGGAAAACCAAACAGGAATATGTGACTCTGAGCCCCAGCTGGGTTCTACATGTACATACCCGTCTGCGGGACGTCTCCACCGTCATCCCTGCCAGCACTCAAAGCAGCGATTCTTTTCTGAATATCTGTAAACCCTTTACATGACAAAAAAGAGCAATGGTTAACAAACAATTAAGGCAAGATTTTGAGATTTGCGGACTGCTTGCTGGAAGAAGGAATGTGGAGTAAATGTAATGTGTAGACTGAGTGGCATACCCCACTTTGAGTGCTCTGGACGCTGGCCACTGCCCATTGCAACTTTATGTTTTGCCCCCCAGTTGCGACAGCTCACAGCTGGTTGTGGTTGCTAAACTCAAAGGACCTTACCCTCTTCTGCTTTTTTAAGGATTTAGGTACGCTTGGCTTTCCTTTCTGAAGTATACAATTAGACAGATCAGAGAAAGAATGTGTTCAAACAAACCACTGGTTAAACTATTGCGTAAGAAATATGAATAAATATTCACACGTTTATGGTTAACAGCCTACTTAGGTGCTAGATTCCATACTCTGTTACCCACTCAACCTCAAAAGGCCATTCGTGTCTGACAGTTCCCAGGTCCAGCTGAAGCTCCTCTCAATAGCTGGGCTTGATAAACTGCCCTTTTCTTTGGAGAGTCCTCTGAAGGTTTCATTGCAATCCTCCTCATCAGACGAGCCTTTGTCACTTATTTTTTCAGTAAGTTCATCAAGCTTCTTTCTCTGAGCTCAAGCTCCTCTAAATCAGCTGGAGACAGATCCTCCTCTTTCTGCTCCACCTAAAGGGAGAGTCTAGAAGAACCACATGATGATTTAAAGTTAGTGAGGGTCTTCATGAGATATGTCCTATGGATAGAAGTGTTTCAGAGATGCTAATTTACGTTTTAATGGACTTATCCAGAAATGTTGATGACATTGTTCTCTTTTGACGTGGTGAAAACCAATAGTAAGGATACTGCTTTTTTTATACTTTATTTTTTTTTTTCTTTTCTGAGTAGTAAGGCTAATAAAGTGCCTATTTTTTCTTTTTTTGAAGAAGAAGAAGAAACTTTACTTCAGCAAAGATCATTACATTGAAACTGAATATTTCTAATCGAATCCTGCAAGAAAAAAAGGCAGCACAACTTTTTTTCAACATTGATAAAAAATGTTTCTTGAGCACCAAATTGGTGTATTATTGAGGAAATTTCTGAAGGATCAAGTGACACTGAATAATATTCCACAACTATACAGTTTTGTGTTACTATATTTTTTAATCAAATAAATCAGTCTTGGTGGTGAGCACAACCCCCGTCACAGATTTTTCAACAAACACCAATAAACCATACAGACCCCAAACTTTGTGTACAGTAGCCATACTTTTAAAAGCATGTCACTTTATAAACCTAAAATAATAACTTGCAGATTTACTTTCAAACTTCTACTGTTCTGCCGACTCCCCCATTCTATTACCGGCAAGATGAGTTTCTGCTACCAAACGGCTCAGAAGAGTCTCGATTGCTGACATAACGCCATGGTTGTTGAGCTCAATAATCTAGTGTCAGAGAGATACACAATTTATTTGTTGCATGACGACTATTTAAATTGATGGCAATGAAGTACAGTTTTATCAGTTTTACAAGTCATAATTTCCACAGATTTTGTCATGACTTTTTGACTTTACCTGTGGAGGAAGGTCATCTGGTGAGTGCTCCCTATGTGGGGCAGGACTATATATGATGTGCATCTCAGATTTCATCATCATCCTCTGAGTCTTCCAGGCTGTAAGAAGGCTCACGGTGGAAGTGATAGTTAGAGCTGCCAGCTGAAGAGAATGCTCATCTTGGAGAGGGAATGAGTTTTTGTCATCCTCTGTGTCTAGATGTGGTGTGCAGTCATCTACAGAGTGCAAACAAAACCCTGACTGTTATTTTATGAGGCAAATACTGAAATGAAATAAAGAGGAATTTCTGAGTCTATCCAAATAGCCTGGTATGGATTTTGTCATGCCAGGAATTCAGTTTGATTACTGTAATTATTTGGTAGTGTTTCTAACAGTGATTATTGCATTTATAGTGTTGTTAGGTTTATATTCCCAGCACAAGGTTAGCCCTAAATCTTGCTGAAAAGTAGGAAAATACATGGGATGGACCTGAAGGGGAAACCCCACTTCACCTCTACAAAGGTCTTGGAAAGATATAAATCCTCAGCAAATCTGTAAGGGAAATTGAAGCAGACAGCACATCTTACCAAAATGGGAAGGCCTGTCCAGACTTCTCTGGCTGTTTTGCAATATGACGCCCTTTCATCTCATCACCTCTACCATGAATTCCATTCTCCAGGATCTGCTTACAAGGTTGTGGACCAGTCCAGTCTTCATGTTTTACGAAGTCCTTACTCTGGGTTACGTCTTTCTCTTGGCTACCTGAATGCTTTAGAAAAGAAGGAAGGAATAAATAAACACATAAATAAATGTCACATATTGCATGGACTTATACCTGAAATCATGTGCTTAAACAAAGCTTTCAGAATATTTTAATTAAAACAGATTAATGTCTAGTATATCAATTCAGTAACAATCTGTACAGAAAACAAAAAGGAACAAACCCTGATGTGACAGCACTGGCATGCATGACTAATTTTGTGGATTATTTGGTTCAGTGAGAAAACAATCAAGTAGTTTAACACACAGTCGTATCACTGTTAGCAGTCCAAGAAATCTCAGTGGGAGCACTTTGCATCATTTTGTTTAGCACACTGGGTAGATAAAGCTCAAATTTTTCACACTAACACCATTGCAAACCGTGTTATTCTTAATTGCCGATCTAATGCAGTTGTCCTTACCATTTAAAATTCAAAGCAGCTAATTCCATTGAAGGAACTTTTTGGGGTAATGGTTTCTTTGCACGCTTCAGTATTTGCAGTGTTTGCCATATGACGTTTGCTGATTTCTCCCTGTCAGATGTGTAAGAACAGAAACATACGAACCAGAAAGTATGGGAGGTCGAGAATAAGCAGAGTTCTCAACGCCTAGATTAAAATCAAGAGGATCAACAGGGAGTAGCCGTCTGCCTTTTCTCATCTTAAAGGAGAAAGAAAATATTTATTTTTAATTCTCTAGATCCCAAATATTAAAAAAGTAACCATGTCATCCATCTATCTATCTATCTATCTATCTATCTATCTATCTATCTATCTATCTATCTATCTATCTATCTATCTATCTATCTATAGAATAACTTTAAATAAAGGTATCCTACTATACAAATCGTCACCTCCCTGACTTTCTCATGATAACAAATAAATGTAAAGTAAAACATATTTTTAAGAAAAAGAAAAAAATACAGGAGGGAAACAAACACTTTGTCCAAACCCTGTTTTTAAATTTAAAGTGCAAAGTGGGTAGTATATGTGCTACATGCCGGTTCAAATTCATACCCCAGGCCTGTTTCTCTAGTCGCTTTCCTGTCAACTCTGAGGCCTATAAAACTAAAACAGATTTGAACAAGGACGTGAGCATAGCCTTCAAGCAGCTGGTATTCTGCCTAAAATTATAGTCCCTGGTTTTCATGTGGTTGTTCAAGTTTACACTTTATTTATATAGCACATTTAAAACAGCCACTAGACTGACCAAAGTGCTTTACAGTAAGAAACAACATCATAAAATTAGGAATATAAAAACTGGCAACCTCGAAGATAAATACCTATGAGGCAATACAATAGGCAACAGTATAATTCCATAATAGGCCCATGAAAACCATGAGTTTTTCAAAAGAAGACTTAAAAAATAGTCAGCGCTAGGGGGCCGTTCTGTGGTCTTCAAAACCACCTCCAGGTGCTAAAGTGAGGAATCAAAATCACTACAATAAGAAACCGCAAGAGATCCCAAATAAATTTGTAACAAAACTAAAATAAGATTTGAGCACCAGAGGGCGAACACACACTACTGTTTAACTGAAAGAACTGCTAACAAACTGATGCCTGGTCCAGCCTCTATTTTTTCCCTTTACCCAATAACATCAGTGTCATACATTTTATAGTGGACATTACCAGGGCGTAAGTGGCGTCTGTCGACCGGCTCAGACTGCTCATGCCTTCCTGGGTCCTGGTATACAGAGAACCGTGCTGTGTGGATGACAAGAGTTTTTACAACATCTTTAACATAAATCTTTGATCTCAGACAAGAGACTCTATAATGATTACTGAGTCCTGACTGTTCGAACACCATTTTAACTAATATAAATTCAAAATTATATGTTTTGATTTTAGTAGAGGTTTTTTAAACGTGGTTCTCTTGGACCTGTCATTAAAAATTACGACATAATTTCTTTTTTTTTTTCTTTTTTTTTACTAAATTGGGTTTTTCTCTCACATAGCTCCCAATGTAGAAGCTGCAGACATACAAGCAGGTCCCAAATCTAAAGAACTATTTAAATATGTTGTTTATCATTATCTAGCTAGCTAACGTAGATTAGATTTAGCTACAATACTGATAATGACGAATTAAATCCTGAAAGCATTATTTAGAATGGGTTGTAAATTAATTAATTAATAACTTATTTGTTTTGCCCCATCACATAATTCCCGAAATTTTCCCAGTAAAAATGTAGTATAGTGAAGCATGTTGGCTACTGTATAATCGTGAAGTTACATGTAAACTATATTTGTTTACAGCTATTATTTAAAACATGCATTATTTAAAATAAAAACATTATAAATGATTTTTAATTGTAGTGAATATTTATATTTTTTTTTTCCTTTTTGGTAAAGAAAATGCCACATTTAATAAAAAAAATTATACTTTTTATAACTATAAAGCTATGTTTTAGACAATGCTTCTATGGTTCAGTTCTTTGGCTACATGTTAGTAGTGTTTTTTTTTTTCCACAGACATTTTGTTCTTCATGTTCCTTTGCCTTATTAAATCAAAGAAAAAGTGAGAGCAGATGGCTGCTGTATTGTTTGGACAGATGAAAGACATTCACTGATTACTTTAGATTCTTGCATGACATCAGCGTTCAAAATGTCCCTATATCACAAAGGAACAGGACTTTTTACTTACTGTGAACTTCAGGCATGCTGTGCGTGTCATCATCTCTCGGCTCTATGTAATGGAAATGGGGGTTAGGGAGGAACAGCAGCGAGAGATGAAAAGTTAAACATAAGAAGACAAGAGACAGAAAATAAGTTTTGTTTGTTTGAGGGGGGATATCTGTTTTGGAGTGTTTTTATATTGTGTTCAACTAAAGCTAACACTGCATCAAAAAACAAAAAAAACATGGTTTCAATGGAATTTCAATTTCAGCAACACTGTTGGTGTTTGTTGGCATTTATTCATATTGTGACAAATATTATGCACATTATTAAAACATTTTGTAATTTTTTTTTTTTTTTTTTGTTTCAGAACATTGTTAATTCTCATTTGACCCAAACAACAATATTTCCTTCAGTGACCTCTGTATTTAGGACAGACAGAGCTTGAAAATTGGATAAAAGAGACACACTCAGGTCCAGGCACAGAGAGAAATAAGACATGTGACTGTGTAAGGAGTAAATCACATGGATGATTCGGCCCAGCCAGTTCTCTCTCTCCCTCACTCCCTCGGGATCCCTCTCTAAATCCTTCAAGTTATGAGGCCTCTCTCCTTCTAAGCTCTGCCTACAGTGTTCCTGCTGTACAATTCATCTGTCAGACATCGCTTCTTCAAAATTGTTTTATATTAACGGATGACACAGTATGAATCAAATCTCATTTCTTAATAACTATCTGACTTTCTAAATGGATAAAAATCCTGCTTGAAAATGAACAAACAGAATGCAGTTTGCTAACTGGTCCAACTGAATGCTTTTTACAATCATACGATATTTTCCTAATTCTTTATGTATTAGTATTGCAAAACTGACAGTTTTTGAATGTTTTTATTTTACTTAGTTTAATAAAGTAACAAATGTATATTTATTACACTTTTTCACATTCTATTCCGTAGACTTAGAACCTATGTCCAAATATAATGATTAAATTTGCTCATGGTTCAATTTAAGGGTAGATTGGCAAGGATTCGAGTCTCAGTCCTAATTTTTTTTAGGGGGTAATAGTGTGTATTATGCGCAAATTCCCATCTGTGGACTACTTGAGATTAATGACTCTTGCTCAATTAAACAGGGCTTTTAAGTCTACCTCTGAGGTCAGTTTGAGAGCTGGCACGGTCACTGTTCAGACCTCTTGAAAAGTGAATTCATGACCTTTGCACTCCCAAAACGCTTGAAGCGTGAGCGTACATTCTCATGGAACCATTCTAGAGTGCCAATCTTAAGGATTCTATAGGAACAAAGACAAAAACAAGAAGAACAATATTATTATTCAGTCAATCCAAACCGATCTCATGAGAAAAGTAGGATTTTTTCCCCCTCAAAACTGTTTATTTGCAGGAAATGACCTTTGTTTAGGGTTGTGGTTTAGTTAAATGCATGCAGAACTGGTGAAGATGAGTCATCAATGCAAAGCAGTCTCAAGTAAAACAGTCTCAAACTTGGGCCTTATTTATGAAACATGAGCCAAATTGTTTAGAAACCATTCTTACGTACATTGTCCCATTGAATTGAATTTGACAGTTTACAACAAGTAGCCTTTTCTGTATTACTTACACAGAAATTTGTTCTGTTTGTGTTTTACTTTTATTTTCTCCTCCATGTTGTTCCTTTGACGTGTGTCATGAAGATATACTGTAAATCCCACTCACGTGTCTGTCAGGTGCTCACCTGGCCATGTGGCATGGATCACAAACCCAACCGCGGTCCTTCTTGTTAAAATGGCTGCAGGACTTGCAGACAAATAGCTTGCAGTCTAGACACTGGTGCTTGCTGTTGACAAGGAATTTGAAGGGCTGCAGACAGCGAATGCAGAGAGAATCGCTGAGTTTAGGCTGATATTCCAGCAGCTCTCTTTTGGTGTCCTCTTTCCTTATTTTGGTCTTGAGTTCCCTGGATGAATAATAATGAATAATATAAAAAAGTTGTTATTTTAAAGTTTTATTTATTATAAAGTTTTTATTTGTAATGTGTATAACAAGGGTTATGGGCTCTTGTTCCAGTGGTAACCAGTTAAACAGTGTATTTCAAACATGAAATATTGTTTGACATTGACACACTAGTGATATGGGAGAACTGGCTTTAATCGAGGTGGCGAGTGCCACCGTCAGCGCTGGACAGGAGAATTTTTCAAATTGTGGAAAGCTGACTGTGAAACAAATTATTTGTTTTATAAAAATTATGGAATTAAATTTATGACCAGTTATTATCAGTTTATAAAGTATGGTTTCACTCTGAAACAGGTTCTTTGGTTTCGTTTATTGTACCAAGCTATTCTAATCTAATAAATTAAAAGTTTAAGGTCCGTAGCCCTCTAGTGGTCAATGCACATAAGATTTATTACTGGCATCTGTTTGATGGTGTCATATGACACAGGTGCAACACATACCTGAGGACGCCAAAAACGTGTACTGGTTGTGGATTTAAGGAAATTGGGATTTACTGGTAACGATCACTATTGAACTGATCTCAATCTGTGGTAATCGGTCAGGCTAATCACGTCAGGAGCAGAGAAAAACAACAACATAGTAGGCCAAACGGATATATTGCCCTCTCGAAGGGCACCTTTTGAGTGAAAACAATCATGGCCCCATATTGAAGGTCGTTCCAAACTGAAGTGCTCAAATCTGGCCACTTCAAGGGCCCTTCGGAATGAAGGATTTCGACTGGGTACAACTGATGGACACACTTCATGTTCCCATGATCCTTTGCGCAGAATCTTTGCTTGAGGGCGGCGTCCTCCGTGTGGGCATGTGACTGATGATGCAGAAGGGGCACTCAAGAACAGTTGTTTTGGTCCCCTACACCCTTCAACCCTTCGAAAGCTCTCACCTGGAGGGTAAAACCCTTTGAAGGGATAGGGGATAGGGATAATACGTTACGTTTATCCTACCCGTCAGATTTTCCTACCATGGTTTTACTGCACATGCGCACAACTCATATATTGCCTCCCTTTTTCTCATGGTGACTACAACAAAATATTTATTTTATCTGCATAACTGTAAATTGTAGGTTTAGGGTTGTGGTAGGTGTAGACATTAATAAACCATAACTTTACAGTAGCATTTTTTTTGTTGTCGTATTGTACTTACACCTGGTTTTAATGGAGGTAGCAAAATTTTGACAGGGTAGGACAAATCGATCAAATCCATACACTATAGGATGCAAATTTTAAAATCTACTTTTGACATTTTAATTAAGATACAATGATAAATGACAATTACATTTAATGTATTATTTTGGTTTGATATTTAACAGCTGGTTGGGTTCTTATAAGTCGAAATCTTTTTTTTTTGTTACTTCCGGTTGAAAATCGTTTCTGTACTTTTGGAGTGAAAGGTAGCCTATATGCATAGTCTTTTACTATAAAGTTAAACACCACATAAGGAACAGTTTGCACCTAATTTGAAAGTTAATGACATAAATTCATTAACACTCAATTTGCAATTATTGAACCATTCTGATGGCTGAAATCTGATCAAAATTTCTTTTCAAACACTGGGTGGGCCCATTTTGCTTTGGATCATCACAACAAGTCAGCATAATAGATAGAGGAATGGCTCCATCTGTCTTGTTCCCTGGTGTTTTCCTTCTATTTCTCAACAACCTCCATTCTTAAGGGTGACCAATTTCTCAAGCTTTATGGCCTAAGTGATGGCCTTCTTAGCACAATGACCCCTCTGTGTCACAGAGTGTAGCATTTAAAACGGGATATAGCATTAATTTCTGCTAAATCTGCTCTTCAGCAAGGAAAAAATAAAAAAACTGCTAAGAGCTTTCCTCACCACATCATGTTGACATTGTCTGGGTGTGCCCTGTGGTGCTCTTTCCAACTTTTATTTTGGCAAAGGTTGAAATCACTCCAGCATAATTCCAAGTGTGACTGAAATATCTTAGCATTACAGCATACTCCACCTTCCTAGAACAGGACGTATGAATATCTGAAGGACTTATGGAAAATACTCTTAACAATTTTAAAATGTTAAAATGATGTATTTTTTTATCTGACACGTAAGTAATCTCTTCCAGATTTCACTCCATGATACACAACAATGAGCTTATTTTTTAGAAATGTGACATTTGAATCTAAGTTAGCCATAGTGTCTGAACATGTATCAAAGAGAGTTAGAACCAACAGAGTAATTTTATAACGCTTTCACGTAAAATATATATTAAAGTTTGAAAAGGATATTTGACAGTCGTTCTGTCAATTTGGTTCGTCGCAGGCTCGCATACGTAGCAACGTTTTTATGCCCTATGAGAAGTTTATCATGTATTAAGTGATGTGTTAAGATATCTGTACTAGCAAATACATCAGTGAATGTTACAATCACATTACCCCACGCATATTTTCCAAAAACTTGTTTTAAATCAACATCTCACATCCTCATCCGACTCACATTAAAACAAAGTCTCCGAACTACTATTGTTGACAGCGAGCCTCTCCTATCCACTTTGTGAAGAGAATTGTAATAGAAAAAATGTCGTCCCTCTGTGATGTCGATATCCTTAATATTCGGAGACACATCCTATTACCCTCCTGTAAATGACTGGAAATTTAGACATACGGAAGCTCGCAGCCGGTTGATAATGGGTCCTGATGGCGCCAAAGCATAAAATATTGCTTGGGAGGAGTAATGCTTTCAAACAAAAGAAGAGCTGGCGAGAAAAGGAAAGGGATGTATGTACAGATAAGGGACTTGTAATTTAGGGTGTTCAGGATGTTTGCACACAAACGACGACCCAACTTTGTATCCTTTATCAGTTTTGTATTTGTTTAATCTCCACATTTCAATTCTATTAAAAAAAAAAACCTTATCGAAAAACACTTGAAAGTAACACACAAACAGCAGCTTAAATTAAACTACTCCACATATAGGAACGAGTCAGCACAAAACAGTTGCACCGATCTGTGAAGCCTCATTACGAGAAAATTATTTTTACATGCACTTTTATTCTGTGCAGCACTCGCATGCAAAGCTAGTACTTAATGAATTCAAGGAATCGGTGTGCATGAACACTTAAGTAACCACATGTCTGTAGATTCTTGACGCTTATTACTTAATGGATTAAAGAAAGCGGATGGTTAATGGGTCCAGACAGTAAGGAACACAAGAATATCTAATTATATAATCACAATGTACTGCATTCACATGACCTTTTCTTGGCTTAGCTGAGCCATTAAGCCATCCTTTCAAAGAGATAAATACAAAAAGGCCAATTAACTTAATTTTAGTGACAATTTGTTTTAATTGTGAAATTTTTAGTGAATGGCCTTCTCTGTTCTTGACGGGGTCATATGATGCTTGCTAAAAAGAAGATTATTTTGTGAATTTTGGTGTAATCAATGTGTTCATGCGAATTAGGTGCAAACAACAATAATTTTTCACATAATTGTACATTTTGTTTGCTTCCTCTAAAACGAGTCGTTTTACAAAGCTTATCGTTCTGAAAAGTTGGGTGTACCGCTGATTGGCCAGCTATCCAGTGTGTTTGTGTTGGCTGAATCGCACTCAAGCAATGTGAGCGAAATTTTACCAGGCCCTTACCACATCAGTTCCCAACAGCAAGATAAAAATTACCGCCTTCTTTCTTTTGCACAACGTTTGGCGGTGTTATGCAATCTTCCACACGTTGACGTAGACCTGTGGGGGCGTGTTAGACTGAGCCGTTTTAGGGGGGCGATGGTTGACTCTTAACTTTTATAAAGAATATCTCTTTGTATTTGAGATTTCAGTCTTTGCAAGTTTACAGATCTTCTTTATGCACCCAAGAGCTTGTAACACTCCAAAGAGAAAGGAAAAATTTAAATCGCATCATATGACCCCTTTAAGAAAAGCAATTAAACTATAGACATGCTTTTGGTACTTTGAAGTTTATTTAAAAAAAGAAATTCTCTTCATAAAAAGTTATCCACTGAAAATGATTTCAAATTTATATAAGATATGGGTTCACATTAAGCTAAGTGTCTTGGAACTGTTCCTGAGATCCATGTTTTTGAGCAGTATAAATTAATGACAGATATTCCCACAGATTCCTGTCAAATGATAAATCCCAGATATACAGACTAATGAAGACCTCTAGTAAGCACAAACCGAAACAAACAGCTTAAGTTTTCTTACCAGATCGATCGAATATGAGGGCAAGCGTGTATCCCGATGAGGCTGGATAATAATCAGGCGGAACCATTAAGAAATATCAGTGATCAGTCTTTTTTCGATAAGATGAAATTTTTTAGGTTGCAATTTAGGAACATGTTCTGAAAATATGATCAAGAGTGTCTCACCCTAGTCTATTCTCTTCTTTTCTTTACTTGAGGTGGAAATCTCTCTGGATCACCTGCCAGACGTACTTAGCCTCATCATCTGTCAACCTGGAGGGAATCAAACTCTTCCCACATAACTGTTGCTAGGCATCATCTTAAATCTCATGCAGTAGAATGAGGGAAGCCTGTGAGGCAAATCACGGTGCCCCTTTGGTACCAATCATGTAGAGTTTTTACTGCTTTACCTTTAAGACTATACAAATTGTGGGTGGTCAAAAGTGTCAAATATACCATTATCTATGTGTATGCTAAAGGAATGTTTTCTCAAAAAAGAAAACAACATCAGTTTGTTTAATGGTATACACAGCATCAGCCAGTTAGAATCAGTAAGTACTTAATTTTGCTTTTTTAAATACTGGAATAGTCATGTAGAGAGCAGTGTGATCTAGTTGTTACAGAGCTACTAAAAGAATGATTTTTAGCTCTTATTTAAGTTCCCTTTGGTCAAATCCCATGACATAGTATTTAAAAAGAGGTTTGTCTATCTTCCCTCTTAATGCTGAATTATAAAGACCCTCTTAATGCTGAAATTATACAGACCCTCTTAATGCTGAATTATTAATGAGCCCAAGACATTACTGTATTAGTACCCTACGGTGCATTTCAATTCGCTCCCTCGCATTTGCTGAGTTGTGCGCATAGCGTCGGCGTAAATGGAGAGAACGCAATAGTACGATGTGCATCATACAGTACATTGAGGGAACAAATTAGTAAATCGTATGACAATTTATTTATTTTTTCTGTGCATGTCATGTATGTAAATCACGTGAATTATAAAGACATTAGTCATACACGTTTATTCAAAGATTCACTATTTCCTTTCAAATGCAAAGGGCAACTAATCAGCAGTTCTTTAAAAAGAAGTTAAACTATGCTGTTTTGCTGGTTTTTGTCTACCAATATATTTACCAATATTAAAGCAACAAGAAGACAAGAATTTACTACCCTGATTTTGCCATTCTTTCTTCGTAAAGGGAAGGGGGCTGGGGGTTGTACTGACATTTTGCGCAGCCTTACAGCAGACAGAGTTTCAAACACAAAATGTGGAAAAAGTCTGTTATTATCCACACCATTGCAGAATAGTATTTCTTACTTTACATTTGAACAGAGTGAAATTACTTCAGAGACTTTTAGGGAAATTATTAAAATGAATTCAGAGGTTCTGTAAATTAATTTTGTAACACTGTAAAAAACTAAATCAGTAAGTATTTGTTTATTTATATTGGAATTGGTTTTCATTTCTTCCATTCTACTGTGTGTAAGTCTCTGATATCCTACTACTGGCCCCTGGAGGTCTTAAACAAAACGGAAAAACTGGTATGGATTGTTAAGCAATAATAAAAAGAAGTAATGCGGCTGCCCTCTAGGCATGCTACTTCATTCATACAGTAACATGAGAAGACCCAAAACTGATGCACAGAAAGTGATGGCAAGCTTGTAGCTTCCAAGGAAGAGGGATTTAAGGATTTGAGAGGAATGTTGCAAAATCATCGATGCCCTATACAAATGCCAAAACATTTAATAATTTCACACCTAAAAAATTGACACAGGCCCTCTTCTTGGGTTTTTGACATTATACAGCCTAATAACAAGTATGTAGTAAAATGTTTACCTGGACCTGATTCAGCAGCCTGTGGTAGTCCAGTGGGATTTCTGCTGACCAATTTCAGGCAACTGCCGTGCTTATCACATGCTCCAGTTAACTGTGGGGTTGGACGGCCACTGAAATATTTAAACCCCACCTCAGTGTTCTGTTTGAAACAACTTCTGATTTAATCTTGTAAATTAGCTGCAGCAAAACCTGGACAATATTACAGCTTAATTCAGCGTAATGATCACAGTTTTCTCAAGATTGTGTGCCAAGTTGGTTTGAATGGCATACTTCAAGTTTTTATATATGCATCACAAAAGCTTTCTCCACTAACAACATTTTTTCCCACTATAGGCTATCTGGCTGCATTGCAAGTTGTTTACATTGATTACCACTGAAGAAGTATATTTTCTTTTAATTACATGTAATGCAGTGGGTTTAGTTTATTTAGATTTATCATTAAAACAACGATTAGGATTGCATTTCACTGATACTCCTCTCCTTAGTTTATTTTATAATGTAGCGTTGCGTTTGCTCTTTGAGTCTGCCCTTACCAAAAAGTAGTATACTTCAAGTTTATTTTATTAAGTATATATAAGTAAAGTTCAAGTATATTTTGACTTTTGTAAGGTATAAGTCAAGTATACTTAATTGTCATTATAACTATATATCTTAGAAGTACATAAAGCCCATTTCTGAGAAGTACATAAAAAGAGTAAACTAAAAAGTATACTTTCCTATTTTTAGTTTTAAAATAAGTATACTAATAGCACACTTTGAATAAACTTATTTTTCGTAGAAGGGTGATAATAAATTTTTTTCATGAACAAACAACTTGGTCTATTTGTCCATGCTATTTTATTCTTCTCAGTATGTGTGAACAGAGAGGATTTTTGCCAGAATTCCACATAACTGTTCATTTTAGGGACCCCCTCAGTAGCGATTCAAATTCAGTGGGTTCATCCATTTGAATTGATTTTCTACCAAAGAATTGTTTACACTATTGCTATTCAAAGCAAGTTTGAAAAAGTTATTGCTTTGCTCTGACCAATAAGGGAAAAGCACCATACCACATGGACTTACATCCAGAAAAAAATATTCATTCTAGGCTACAGTGTGACTCTGATTAAGTTTGTCCAAGTACTTCTTTGGCAATGAATGTAAAATGTTTAAACCATTTGCAATTTCTCCTTAATGAAGGGGCATTTATTCATGACTGTGGGAAAATGACAAATCCCAAAGTACAACTATGTTCAGAAAGTTGTTGAATATCTACTGCCTATGAGTTTCTAAAA
The DNA here is from genome assembly GCF_018340385.1 of Cyprinus carpio. NCBI lineage: Eukaryota > Metazoa > Chordata > Actinopteri > Cypriniformes > Cyprinidae > Cyprinus > Cyprinus carpio. Next base: position 17,622,933 of record NC_056605.1, read on the forward strand.
TACCTTACATCCTGAAGCTTGGTTTGTTCTTCTCTTGTGAGAATATAGTGGAAGTGCAGACTTTTATCTGGCAAAGGTTGAGTTTGATTGTAATTATGTTATGTAATCTGACATTTATGGTGAAAGTACTGTTAAAGCATACTATTTCTTTGTTTCAGGTATAGTAAATGCAAATAAACATAGAAAACCCAGCTACAATACATGCTGTACTGAGGAGCCCAAATTAAAAATAAAAATGAACTGTCAGCAGAAGTTCTAGTTGGAAGAGGGCGTCGTTAACAAGAACAGCCCCCCTCTGCCGATCAAGAAAAATAGCCAACATCTCTAATGGGTTCTGAAATATGCTGCAGTGGATGGAATTATATTTGCTTCAACAAAAAAACCGAATTAACTTTATAAAACTGAACGTAACTTTTTCCAGAAACTATCAAAAATGCCATTACAAAAATAGAAGAAAAAACACAATGAAAATGAAAAATTGACCAGTTCGCGACAAATGCATACACAGGCTCTTTCAAATATGCTTCATTCTTTGTTGATGCTTTTTCAAAGATTAAGTTTTTAAACTAATCATACCGCGATGTATTGCATACAAATCGCCTTAGGATTTTTAATATGCGCCAGCTTCGCGAGTGACGTCTGTGCTTACCCAAGGTCCAGAGAAGCACCTGTCCAACAAAAAAGCTCACTATCCAATCAGAGTACGATCACTGTTAAGGCCTTCCCCAAGAGAGGATTGTGTCAAACAACACTAAGCGAAAAACTGCGTCAGTGTAAGCAAAATCTAAGCAAAGCATTCAGAATCCATATGATTAGCTTAAAGCTAATCTTTGGAAAAAACATTAACAAAGAATGAAGCATACATTTAGTGAGCCTGTTAAACAAAGTACTGAGTTCATTTTTTTTCATTTTCATTGTGTATTCTTTCTACTTTCTTTGGCAATGGCATATATTTGATAGTTGCGAAAAAGTTACATGAAGTTTTATAAAGCATCTATTTTTTTTTTTGAAGCAAATATAATTCCATATAAGTGGCTCCCTATTGTCATGGTGTAGATGGCATTTTTTCAGCGCCTTTTATACAAAAGTACAATGTGAGTTTTTTGAGGGCAAGACATTTATAGTTTGTACAACATGGGTTTCCTACTTTGTCTTTAAGGTCCTAAGGCTGCATCTAATTTTCTGTAATTTCTGGAGTTGTGTGCCCCAACTGGGATTTTTTTTTTTTTTTTTTTTTTTTTTTTACAAAAGATGTGTGACCCATTCACCCTGTATGTCAATCCCTCACTGCATTGTTTTGGTTATATTAAATATTTTTATTTAAACCATGACATTCAATCTATTAATCTATTTGATCTATTCAACTAACTATCTATTCTAAATTCCAGGGCCTCTACTCTATTTAATAATAATTCAACAATGGTTGTTACAGCACATTCTTGGTAGCTTTTTCCTTACTTTCTTTAGAAACAATCTTTCATCACTTGAATTAATTGTGCTCGGAAGTTTTGTTTTGGTTTGCTTGCTATAGACAAAGAAATGGGTTGCCTATCAGTTTTAGACTAAACACAAAGGAAATGGCAACATTCATATTGAACCATATGAGATAGTTGTGATTTTTCTTTTTCTTTTTCAGAACATTTTTTTGCTGATGGATTTTGTGGATAAGAATATGAAAATCAAGGGTAATCATACAATAACTCTTCACTTTGATATTTCAAAAAGCATCTTATTCTAATTATGATGAATACAAAAAGTAATGCACGTTAATGACAAATAAATAAATAAAAAAATACACTGCCTGGCCAAAAAAGAAAAAAAGTCACTAGTTGGTTTAAACTTAAGCATTACTAGGAAATAAAAATAAAAAGTTTATTGGATCATGTTTGTAGTGAGTAACAAAATTGTGGGCATGTTATATCATTTGTGACAATACGTTTACACCCTACCTGTGCAGTGCATAGATTTTTATTCTTGATGATTGACCACTCCGCATCATCCTGAGCTTATTCCTTTTAAAGTTCTTTTCGATGTGCTATTCCAGACCATGCTGAGCTGAGCAACAAACCACAAACTCAGTAAGGAAGTTTCAGTCCTTAAAAGAGCTGCAAGATTCTAATACCCCTAAAATGAAACAAAACCTTTTAAGGCTATAGCCGCACTTTTGCTGAGCCAAAAATCTAAATGATTTTCAACTGAGACATTCAAAAAGGCACCCGCTGTCTTAATATTATATATAAAATAATTATATTATATATTATTATATAAATAAATATAATATATTTTATTTGGACAAACATGTAAGTCTCCAAAAAAAATCCCCAAACCTAGAGGACAATGTTGAGACAGTTTGTAATAATCTTTTGGCGGTTAAGGTTTTTTGCCGAGCTTGGTTTTGGTTTACAAACAATGTTGTCCATCCATTATTGTTGCTTGGGTATTAAAAAATGCCGGAAATCAGTTGTTTATATTCTACTGAATGAGGCAGCAAAATTATGCTAAAAAATAATGTAAGGATTAATGTAATTAACAAGAGATGTCCATGATTTGAATGTGAGGGAAATACTTTGGGAAATACCTTGGGAACGATTTTTGTAGTTTGCACTGGACATTATTATGTTGTTGCCCTGGTTTATAATCCTAATTATATATTATTTGTTCTGTATTTCTCTAAGCAGTATGTGAATATCAGTAATTCCAAGAATTCTCAATTCAGATGCCAGTTTTTATGTTTGCTTGCAGTATTATTTATCAGCAAACACACTAGTTGGGGCACATATTGGGCCATTATAACAGGAATTGTTACATTATTGTTTTAAATTACAATGTAATCCCTTTGTGGGCTGAAGTATTTTTCTGCATCCACATGAAATAAATGCCAACCGAAAGCAACGGCAATCAGCGCATAAAGTATTTTGTGTAAGGACCTCTTGCTTTCCTCCTTTTTTTCCCTCTTTCTTTCTATTTTTTTTTGAGATTCAACTATTACAGATGTGATCATTTTCTTTTTTTCATATTTATATTGAAGTGTCCTCTACTGATGTCAAATTTATGTTCAAATTTATGATGGTGATTAATCTATTGTATTACATATGTATTATTTATATTTCCTGGTCTTGTGCAACAAGAATGTAATTGACACACAACCCACCAACACACACACACACACACACACACACCACACACAACACACACACACACACACCACACACACACCACACACACACACACTACAACACACACACAACATATATATCTGGCTAATTCTATATGATGAGGTCCCAAAATTCCCTTGGTTTTTCAATCTCCACAAACTGGCTCCATTCTCATAGCACACTTCTTGTGTTAGCTAAAAAAAATAATAATAATAAGTTCTTCCTACATGTGTTCTTGTTGAATATCGTAAAAGATCAATGTTAACAAGGACTTCAGGTAAATAAAAAGAGCAGCTTACAACAAATTTTAAAATGCAGGTGGAAAATTATTTTAAAATAAATTAAGTTGACTATTATGTTAAAGCATATTTATATGGATAATGTATATATAAGGACGTTGAATTGCGACAGACATGATTTTTCCTTAGGACAAAATTAGGTGTTCACTTTACTTTTTTACGATTTTAAAAAAATACAATTAAATAAAAATGTGTCAATGTTTACTTTATTACCAACTTGTAAGAGCAAAACATGCAAAAATGCCTTTAAAAACAAATGTTATTATATAAGTTTTTATGTTTAATCTATTTGAATTTGTGGTCACATGCACCCAACTACCAAACCTAATGAATTTGTACCCTGACTCCCAATGGTCCAACGATCTGAGACTGAATTGATGGAAAACATGTATTTTTCCTGAGGCTTGCCATCTGAATTTTTTTACAATAGAACCTTCAGTGTGATTATAGTCAGCAGGAGAGGGACATTCTGTGTTGAGGTAATTGTCTGTCTGCTATGTTATGGCATTTTGTTGTGTCAGTACTCTGATGCTTTTTTCTGAGTATGGGACTGTGTAGTGCTTAGTGGTTTTTATGGCAAGTGGAGGACAGTTGATGTGGGAAGAAAACCTTTTCAAATCCTTAAATCTGACAGCTGTGTGATTGGCTCATGGGGGGGAACCAGATACAATTAAATCGCACCCTTGCTGCCAAACTTTTCCGTCCTCCTAAAACTGACGCGTAAGACAGACATAGGTATTTCAAAGAGAATGTTTATGTATATTTTATGAGATAAGATGAGAACACAAACAACCCAGTAAGGGACTATATTTAGATATTGATCGTTTGACACTATAAGTGATAGCAACACATTATCAAACGTGCAAAGTTATGTCAGAATGTGGATGAACAAAAATTATGTGTGTAGTGCCATTGAACTTGAGTAAGTTTTATCTGAAATAAGGGATGTTGTGCGAGAGTATCCCTATAATCGTACTTAGTCGCTGTACATTTTCCTAAAACCTTAAAAGGCATGTTTTGTTGTCTTTTGCCAGCTGTTCTCCTTTCCTTTTGTGGACAATGGGGAAGAGCGGTTGTTATTGTATGCCCTCTGGGGTGTTCCATGGTTTTGGCCCTATCCAAAAAAATTGAAGCTCAGGATGGTAAGTTTAGTCGTCTTTATTTTTATTTTTATTTTTTTTTTTTATTTATTTTTTTTTGTCTCTCACTCTTCTTTGAGATGTATTAATGTCACACTATGGATAAAAACATATTCATTTTACTGTGCTATGGAGGAGAGTTTAAAATTGGGTATCTTGTTCTTTGCAAAGCCAATATTAAGTTAATTAATCTACTTGTGCAACAGACAAGTAACAATGGAGTTTTTCAGAAGACCCCCATCGTGCTGGACTGTGTTAAAACTTTGAAATCTCATATTCAAGACAGAGATAGTTACAGTTTATGTAAACTGAAATAATGATTTTAAAACCTAGAAACCATTCAGATCAGTATGCTGCTTTGTTTGTGTTCAGAATCCTAATGAACCAAAAACAATCACTGGATAACTGAATTTTAAGTTTTTACAACACCAACCGAAAGGTTAAAGAGCCATACTGTCAGCTGTCGGGCCGGCACAGCCAGTTAATATTGACTAGGTAATTCATGACAACTAAATAAACCAATGAAATATAAATAAAGAAATAACCCAATTAACAATTCCCCCACGGTTAACATGACTAGTTTGTAACAGTCACATTTTCTGCATGCTGTGATACTAAGTTTTTAGTGCATTTGCGCAATAGACGGAAATATGGATTTTGATGTAACAGAAAACTTCAAAAACTATCAGCATCCCATCTCACTGCTTTCGTCTCTATGCATTATCACATTCACTTACTGTATGTAAACCAATTCACTCTACTAATTCTAAAAAAATAACAATGAAATTAGATTCATTTACAAATTGAAGCCTAGATTCTTTAGATGTCATATCATGCTTATGTATAGAGATCATAGGCAGCGAGATGGCTCAACCACCCAGCAACCTTATGTCTTGAGCGCTTAATGTTGCGATTCTATGTTGTTTGTGTGCTGGACGTCTACACTGTGTGTAAAACATTAAGAAAAAAAAAAAAAAAAAAAAAAGTGTTTCTCCACAATTAAGACAGTGAGAATCCATATTTCTCATCTCTTGAATTGTTTACTAACAAAGGGATATTTCACTAAATTTAAACATTAAAGAACCCATAAATTGAAGGTGAAAGTTTTGAGCCTTTTGTATGCATTTTACATTCAACAGTCTATGTCTTCTCGGAAAATGAAGCTAAAATGATGAGGCTCAAACCATTATTTACAGACATGTTTGCATCAGATGCTGGTCTAGAACATTAAGGTCCCTCCTGATATCACCCGCTAGTCGATTATCAAGTAGTAATCATGGCTCATGTTTGTGACAATAAAGGATATTGATCGTTTTAACATGGAAACCTTTCAATATATACGGCAGGCAATTAGTTTTAGTACTGTTATGACATGAAATAAAACCATGATTGTGAGACGATGCTTCAAGGTGGTCGTTACAATCAAAAAATGTGAAAAAAAATGTAGTACAGTTGAAGAAGTGCAGTAAACTAAATCCTTTATGACATGTCCAAAGATGCGACACAAGGGCATGAATGGTGCTGTTATCACTGAATAAGGTAACATGAGTCTGCATGGTCGGACTGAACACAAGAAGATGAAAAGAGTTCAGTTGCTAGGCAGCTCTAGTGGGGCCAAAAACATAAACAGTACAGATCTTGTTAATGTAACACAATTACTCTAAATGCCTGTAAAAGTAAAACCCCACAACTTAATCTACACTCATTTAGAGTATCAAATGAGAAAGTTGCAGAGCATCTTTATTGGTCAGCCAGACATGCAGTATAATGTGTTTGTGTGTGTTTTAGGATGGATTGTAATTATCCCGGATTATGTTTCTGCCTGCACCCCTCCCCTTTCACATACTATTTCCTTTTTTTAACCCAAAATTTTGCATATAGTTGTTTGTCTCTCGGTTCCTCTCTCCACTACCGTCAAAGCCCTGCCGCCAGTCACCTTGTACTCTAATTGGAGGGATCAGAGAGCGTTTGGAGCTGCCATACTTCCCCCATCATACAGTGAATGGGCTGGTCCAAGTGATTGAGGGGCTGGCCGTGGGGAGGGATGCAATCCGTTGTTGCCCTCATGCTTGATGGTGGCCGACCACTGACATTCAGTTCTATCTCAATCGCGGTTGACAACACAGAAAATGTCCTCAGTGCGCTATTCGGGGGCTTAAGTACCCTGCAGTTATGTAGAGTGGAAATCTGGGGTGCCCGCTTGCAGGAGGTGGAGGACAGGCTATTGGCCACGGATGCAGGAGGCAGGGCTGAAGAAGGGTACCGCAGGTGCTGGTGGTGATCAGTACCAGGGGTCCACTGATGATGTCAGTCGGGCGAGGCCCTAAAGGCGGCCAGTGTTACACCTTTGCATTGCTGGGGTGATTCAGCTACTGCCAAACTGGAAACTTAGGCTTACAGACAAAAGCTTTGTTCTGTCTGCTCCTGATGTCAGAACAGTGGCAAGCAGAGGGGACCAGAATACTGCTAATACAGTAGGGGCGCCCAGGCCCATTGTGACTTCAAACTGATTTCAATCAAGTGAGCAGGTAGGTAATTAAATATGAGGGATTCCATAGCGAAACTGAATGAGGGGAAATAATGACTGTAGGGTTTGGACAGTGTTTAACAAACATTTTAATGTTTTTTTGTCTTATAATTTTCAGGATTTCTTTGTGGTATTTTAGAGGAACACTTAAAACATATTTTGAGTGCTGTAACTAGTAGGTTGCACATCCTGGTCTTTGGGATCATGGCGTAGGCAATTCTGTGTCTCCCTTATTTAATTACACACGATTCAAGTTACATAATCTCATCAGGTTAGAGCTCCATGAAACTGTGCGGTCCGTTAAAGACATACAAAAATGTGCCAGAGCGGTGGGTCCCAGGACACAGGCTTTAAAACCCACTGCTGTAAAAAACATATGAGTTTGCGACCAATGAAACCCATACAAAAAGTTTGGTAGTTACTGTTCTCATCATGATGGTTCTCTCTAAAACACAATATTTAGACTAAATCCAGTGTAGCACAGATTTCAAATGGAGAGGATAACTAAATTTTGTAAGTTGTATGTTATCCAGGATATTAAAAAATTTTGGTCACAGCAACAGTCCATTTTGAAATGAAGATCACTTCATGCTCAATAATTTCACTGTACATATGGTTTATCTATGCTATCTGTATGTCAGTAAAAGAAATGGTGATAGTTAATACATGTATTTGTAAAACAACCTTCAAGCTAAACCTAATTATTAAGTTTAAATACATGAGAGAGTAATTTGGGTGCGTGATTTGTTTATAATTTGCAGAAGGACTAGCGAATTTTCTCTCTCTCACCCCCACCCCCACCCCCACCACTTTTTTAGCTTTGGACTGGGGAAGAGAGATATTGTTTTCCTCATTGACAGTGCATGGGCACCATCGTAATAAATGCTCAGTGCGAGAATCATCCAAAAAGTTATGACACCATGCCAATTGTCTGATCGGTGCAGGTCGGAGTGGCCAGTTTCCACCACCCCAAGAATGGATATCAACCTCACTCATTCAGTTCAAAGGAACTGTCATAATCGTGTTCTGCCCATCGCACAACAAATAAAACCCAAAAACTTAGACTGAAGTCAACATGGTGCTGCTGGAATTGTCTGAGGACCAAATGCTCACTAGCTGAGAGTGGGAGCGCATTCAAGATCAAGTGCACAGCTTGTGTTGCTCCTGAACAGTAAAAAATCCAACGACAGTGTCCAACAACCAGCTGATGCCCTCGTCAAATGGTGTTGTTCGACTTTCGCGGCAGGCTCCAGGGCTGCCGATGAGGCTGAGTCAGGCAAATAGCTTTTGATTGACAGTGTGGTTTTCATGCTGAAGACTTCAGATGTGCGCGCAAACCCCAGTGTAATTGTCTCCCACTCTCTCTACATGTCTGGATGTTGTAACAGAGGGTCCAACTGAAACAGGTATAAAGCTCTTTAGATTCTATACAACATCAATTTGTTTATAAAAAAAGCAGTTTGAATTGTCATAGTATTAGTTTTATATAGATAAATATTTAAAAATTAATAAGATAAAATATAGGGAGCACGGTGTCAACCTACCACTTTTCGTCATTTCGTTTGTCAAACCAAGGTTCAGAGTATAATTTTATTTCATATTAATTTCACACTTTTTCTTGCAAAATATGTCACCTTTGTTTCAAATTACAGTGTATAGTTTTTCTTATTTCCCCTTGAAAACTGGAAGTGAAAGTGACAACATACCTCAGGGTGCATTGTAACAATCTGAGGGACACATTGTAAACATGGACCACAGCCAGCTTTAAATGTTATACGATCTAAAGAAAGAGAACATACATACACAAGACAAACTTGAAAAAAATATTTTGTTAATAAAATAAAATGATTAACTTTCAAATAGAAAATGGCTTTTTAAGAATTAAAATATTCTAATTTTGGAGTTTGACAATGAATACATGCAACCTGCTTGGGACGGCCCTGATCAGAAGACGCAGCTATACAGTATAGTTCAAAACAATGTGGGCAAAATACTGATAGAAAACACATTCAATCATTCAGAAAAACACAGAGATGAAAACCACACTCCCCTCTCCCACACAGTTCCACCAGAACAGGCGGCCACATTAAACAAGCCAAAATGCTCTCTTGAAATAATAATTTCTGCACATTTCATTGACTGTCAGTTTATTCAACCTGTGTCTTGGTTTCTCATTCAAAAATTCATAAAGTAAATAGTGTACATTCCTCGCTAGCTGTCATAGACTAGCATGATTCTAATAATACGCGGGGCAATTGTAACGCAGGTTACAATGTTCCCCATCGCGCAAACTGGAATTTAGCACAGTTGGTGTCACTCTAGTCTTGAAGCATTTAAAAAACTATCTAATCTGATAAGTAGCAGCTTGGAGATGCTAATAATAGCAGATCTGTCTAATTTTAACTTACTACTAGAAGTGAAATGAAAAATTTTACTTAGCCCGAATGTACTTTGACTATTTAGCGATATCTTTAAAACTTTTGAATTTTTGGCACAATTTCTTATATAGTGGATATGACAAAAATCTTCAATTTGGTTATGCTAGCATGTGTGAAAATATTTAATCTCTGTGTTACAACTATCTGAATAGTTTCCTGTGCCCCGTGCCCCATAGTTAATAAAATACTTTACAAACCCTGTATCGTTTTCTTATGCATTTTTGCCCATTGATACTGTCTATAGCACAAATTGAGTTTCTTGAACTTCATTTAAACGGTCCTTAAATCTCTAAAATTGTGGTAATAAAATCTCTAGGCAACAGTTGTGGAGATGTTACTACGGTTCACACCCAAAGAGTTGTCGAGACATTGTCTCTTGGTGCGTGGTCTAACTATGTTGGAAATAACCAGCAACCTGTGCTGGGACTTCATTTTATTACCGAAAGTGGTTGAAAAGACTAGATGTTCGGACCTGAGCGAGAGTGCGCATGGACTAATGCAGTTTTTTTACTGGAAAGCAGCATACCGAGTTTTATCTGAAAACTTACAACACAAACAGGGCGTGCTCTCTGCCATTGCTTCGAGAGATTGATGGGAGGAGTGCCATTGCAAACACTAGGGTTTGCAGCCCACAGTATGCATAGCCAACCACTTCCAGCCATCCGGGGGTCTCGTAAGAAAAGAGAGGATCCAGCAGGTACTGGTTTTAATTACAGGAGGACCCATCTCAAGGAGAGGTCAAGGGGATTGCCAGACAGTGTCGCTTTAGAGTGGCGTTTGACCTTGGCTGTTGGAGCTGGCCAAGTGGAGGAAAAGTTTCCTGAAAACTGTTGCTTGCTTTTTTGGCGATTTGGATACTATTAGAAGAAATTTTGCTGACTTGTCAGGGTGTTGTTGAGGAAATTAGACACCCTGGTCACTGGTTGTTGGGGGAGGACATGATACTCCCTAATAGGTGAGCTTTGAATTAGGGCCGAATGCACCACGATGCCTCTAGCCAGGGCCCAAAAGAAGAAATCTCCTAAGCAGGGACACGGTCCTCTACGTCCTGGTGCCCAAATGGTTGGGTACGCCGAAAACTAACGCCGTCTCATCTGCGGGTACCACGCTCTGGCGTACTCTTCGCCCAACTTGGGTCACGACCATCTGCCACAGAACGCCATCCTCAGCTCCAGCCTGTCCCAGTGCCCCAGCAGCTCTCCCAGTAACCGTTGGGCTAACCTCTCCGCTGGCGTCAGCCGTCGGCCCTGTTCCAGCCCATTCTAGCATCCAGCAGTAATCTTGATCCCTGGCCTGTCTGTCTACGATCCACCGACGGGGATCCGGCATTCCCACAGTTCTCGGCACGGCCTCTTGTCTGTGCTGGGCTCTAAGGTCCTACACATATAGCCCCTCCGGGCTGGCCACCTCAGGGGATTTCCGCTTCGGGCAGTCCTGAGAGGACGTCCGCGTTCGTGTGTTCACGCAATGGTCGCCGGTTACTGTCGTGAATAGTCAAAGTTGGCCAGTTGGGCCACCACCGCTGCCACGGTCCCAGCTCGCCAGTCTGTAAGGTACATAAATGGGTTATTGTCTGTAAGTCGGTCACTTGGCACCCCAGAGGGTAGTCTTTAAAATTCTCACTTAGGGACCACTTCAACGTACCAGCAGCTCCAATTGGAAAGAACTATAGTCTCGCACGTTCCTCTGGCTGGGTGGAGACTCCGGCGGGTACGCTGCATGACCTCACGACTCCGTTCCTGCCGTGAGCAAACACCGCTCCAGCCCGAGATTGCTTGAACTGTATACAAAAGGAATGGTTTTGCGAAATCTGCGTATGCCAAGAAGGGGCCCTGTAGCAGACTCCTGCCTTCAATGTCGGAACGCACGACGCACAAATTTGCATCCCGTCTACATGGGCGACCCGCCACGGTTCGACCTGTGCAACCAGCCAACTGATTAAGGGGTTTAGCAATTTTTTTTTTGAAAAGTTCCTTTATGAAACTCCTATAGAATCCCACAAAAAAAAGGATCGCACTTGCCTCACTGCCTCGGGGCCTTCCGTCCTTCCGGCCGATACAGTCCAGGATTACGGACCCTCCAGCCGCATGACCACGTGGCCAGAAAGTGACTCTCTCCGTAGTAAGTGAAACTTATTGGGCTGTAGTTTCAATCAGTACTTCTCCCTGGCCCCGGAGAAAGACTTCCTCGAGGCTGCCTCAGGTGTGAATCAAAATCTGGGGAGTAGACACATCACATCATCCAGGTAAAACTAATACTGACTCCATTAATGAACTCCAAGCACCGCGCATCAGCCGCTGGACGGGGGCCGGAGCGTTACAGAGGGCCCGAAAGGCATCCGGGTCCCAGTCAAATTAGTCCAAACGGGGTTGTAAAGGCAGTCTCTCCCGGTCTGTGCGGACACCGCACTGCCGTAAGGCCAATGGCCAAATCTAAGGTAGAGTAACCATGAGACTGCGTGAGGCTGGCCAGCGAATCTTCGATCCGTGGCAAAGGGAAAGCGTCTTTCTTAGTCACGAGGTTCAGCTGTACGGTAGCTAGTACCACGCAGAATCCCAAGCCCCGTCTTACTTGTGCACCAGCACTATAGGGTCCGACCACGGGCTGCTGCTTTCCCTGACTACTCCTTGCTTCCGCATGCCTTGCAGGAGATAGTACCGCCGGTATACAAAAGGGGGCGGAATTGGGCGATACCTCTCACAGGTGGGCCCGTCATCCAGGTGTATAGTGATGTTGTACCACATGGTGCATCCGTAGAGTCTTCTATCGTGAGTGGGAACACATCGCTGCCATCTCCGGAGGAGGGGCCTGGAACTTCTGTGTCTGTGCTTGCTCTAATACTCCCCTGTAATTGACTCACCGCAGGTGGCTCGGCACACTCCTCTCCATACACCCCATGGGGTGTCACTTGTGTCAGGGCCCAACACGATGACAGTGGGTGAGGCACCAACTGCGAAAACAAATCCACTCTCGTCCCTACTTGGTGGGGTGTAACCGTTGTCAGACGGGCTTAATCGTGGTGCCGATGGAGTTGCACGCGTATGGGGTAATTCCGTACCTCACGGGGGACTCTCCCCCGCCGGGGACCGTGCTAGTCCTCGTGCCACTTCCAATTGTGGACAAATGCCACATGGGGCTCACCAGCACAACTCTTCTGGGCCCGCTCTCGGGCGGGGGTACTCGCACCAACACAACAGGCCTCACTTTTTGCGGGGGACAGACAAAGCAAAACAACCATCACTCTTCCTACTCTTCATGTTCTTGCGGACTGGGCTCATTTGCATCCTTCGACAGGTATCAGCTACAACACACTCCCACTTGAGGCCTCTCTGCAGGATTGGTACTCGATACGGGGGCTAGCCGGAAATAGGCTCTTCCCAGCAATCATCGAGGACATTCATGCCCAACAGGGCTCGTGGTGCACCCAGACATGGTCTTGCACGATATCACACCTTTTGGGGGACCACTCACTCCGTGAACCTCTAGGGTCCAGTCCCCCAATCGGTTAGCCAATATATGGGATGGCGAGGCCGTTTGCCGACCTTCCGAGTAAGTTAAGCCCGGGCTCCGCCCTCGGTGCCCCTTGTTTCCCAACACTTCTTCGGATTAACACTCTCAGCAAATAAGTCACTTGGGAGCCGTGTCTACCAGTGCCATTTGATCTCCTTGCGAACACCTATCACCTCGCCACGGGGCTAGCAAATCATATGGCTCCTAGGAGCATATCCTCTTGCAAGGGTCTTCTCGAGGTCCCGGCACACGGAACACAGTGGCCGGACCGACCAAAAACCCCTTATGACGCCCTGCGGGGCCAACACTGGCGGACTATAGTGACCTCGGTTTGCACACGGTTGCGATAGGTCGCCTTGATCGTCCCATTCAAAACGGGGGCGGGTTAAAGTGGTCGGGCGCCTGAACGGCTCTCGCCTCCCCTGAGTACACTCAGGTCTCGGGGCGCCGGCCGTGGTTCTACCGCGCCGTCTTGGCGCACTTCTCCTACGAGTGCTTTAGGACAGTTCAGACATCGATCGCGGACTCGTTTCAAAAGGAAGGGGTCAGCTTCAGTGCTTGCTTCCAGTCATGGCCTCCGGTTGATGCCTGGTGCTACTCAATGACGGCCGCACACACTGGGGGACAATCACATCAGTCTCATCACTTCCAGGGCCCGTGCCTCTTCTTCAGATCTTCGAACAGTAAGACCGGGGTCCCTTCGAAACTGGATACGTAGGCATCTGTCTCACCGGACCCTCCTTCAACCCAGAAGAAACTGGTCCGCAATAGAGTCTCCTAATCTCCCAACCGTGGTACTGACGGGTTCTGTAGTCGGGCGAATTGCTCTCGCAACCTCAGGCGAAAGCTCTAATCGGTTGGCGGGGGCCCTTTTTGCTTAAAACAATTGAGAACTGGGAGCGGAAGGACAGACAAACGGGGGGTGTGGTCACCATATGTTCAGTGAGGAACGAACACGGTTTGGGCGTTGGCTTAAGGTTCGGGGGCGGCAGATCCTCTCGCCGCGCTTCTCTTCCAGGGAGTTAACACAAATTGAAGCCGCTGGCGTTTCTACGCCTGGAGGTCGGCAGGTACTCTAGTTGAGCCTTAACATTCAGGACAATCGTGACCTCGGATTCGGTCACACCATATTTTTGGATCAGGCCTCCCCATAAACGGGCATGGCACGGGGTTGGGCTGAAGGCCCGCGTTGTCGGTCCATTGGACGACCTTGGTTACTAAACTGCGAGGTGGAGGGGACCCCTTTTTTTTGCCGACTACGCCCAAATCTGTCACAACAGGGGCTGGCTATGCTTGACTAAGCCCCCCCTTCCTCAACTTTCCACCTCGAGCGATGTCCCCAAAGCCAACCAAATGGCCAAACAACACGAGACAAGTAAGTGATAAAACAATCTTTATTTAAATATTTAAAAATAGATTGGGGAATAGGGAAAGGGCAATTAAAACTAAATTGACTCGGCCCTCAGATGGGCTATGGCCGGGAAGAGGTTCAGGGAGCAGGGCCACGGGGATCCGGGGCGTGGTACTCGGGCCCGGCCTGAGTCTTAGGTATCCTTTCTTAGCGCCCTCACTTCTGCCTAATCTTCGCTGAAACAGCTCACGGTAAGTATGGTCACACAGTTCGTTCTCGGGGTGTGCACTCTCTTTCTCTTCCTCCACAGAGAACGGCTGGGACACAAAAGGCACAGTTAATTCGGCTGGTTTGCTATCACCTCTTCGCTGATTGCAGCTCACAGTAAGTAAGGTTCACACAGTTCGTTCTTGGGTGCTCATCTCTTTATCTTTCTCACAGCAAAGGCTGGGAACACACAGGCACAGTAGTTCAGCTGGGTTTGCTCTCACCTCTTCGCTGATTACATCACAGTAAGTACTGGTTCACACAGTTCTGTTCTTGGGTGCTCACTCCCTTTCTCTTGCTACACAAGGCAGCGGCCATAAGTACAGGTTTCCTCGGTCTCTCCTCGTGTTACCCACTCTCTCTCACTTCTCTAACAGGTATCAACTTGGGCACCAATCGCACAGTTAGTTTGATGTTAAATGCTCTCACTCTGGGCTGGCACAGGGGGGCGTATCTGTAAGACAAGGGTCGCATCTATTCTCCTCGTGTTATTCACTCTCTCTCCTTTTCTCTCCCACAGGCATCAACTGGGTCACACTAGCACAGGTAGTTTGCTTTGAATGCTCTCACCTCTGGGCTGGACACAGCGTACTGTAAGTACAGGGTTCGCTCTATTCTCCTAGTGTCTTCACTCTCCCTCCTTCTCTCACAGTATCCACTTGGGCCACAATAGCACAGTTAGTTTGCTTTGAAGGCTCTCACATCTGGGGGACACAGGTACGTAAGTTTACAGGTTTCCTTCTGTTTCTCATTGTGTTACTCACTCTTAATATGTTCCTTTCCTCTCCACAGGTATCAACTTGGCACGCAAAAGCACCAGTACTCTGCTTTGGATGGCTTTCACATCTGGTGACACAGCGTACTGTGCTATCTCCGGAGTGGAGATTGAAGCACGATCACAACATATACTGTATGCAACTAGGCTAGGACCAGCAGTCTCCTTGTCCTCACGCGACGAAGTGCTTGAAGGCGGGGGTTTATCTGGACAGGACACACGGCAATGACACAGCAGCCCACAGAAATATACAGCACCACGTCAAATTATAGGTTTCACAGCATGAAGACTCACCCACACACTCAGTGTACCGAAAAGGACACCCGTCTTCCTTCACTTCGCTTGGTTCGGATCTGGCCGAGGGAATATGCTGGCCTAGCTAGTGCATGTCGTCGTTGTGATACTGCAATAAGTATTCTTCGGCTCTCCCACCAAACATATTGAGGGGTAGGGGCGCCCTCTCCTCCTGCGAAGAGATCTACACCACGCCAGGTCAATATAAGGGCACTTCGAATGGCTCTAGTACTACATCAAGGCGCTCCAATCCCTTTTTCCACGTCGCTCAGGTTCGCCGGGGTATATCCGTTCACTTCTAACCTGTACGGTCGCGATGTTTCAAAACCTCAATTCCAGCCTGAGGTGAGCGAGAGAGTAGACCAGCGCCAGCGCGGACCAAGACGCGGCAAACACAGTGCTTCACAAACACCAGAAAGAGCGCCAGACTGTGAAATAACTTGGCTTTAAGTTACTGCCTGGTCAGCGTATCTCCAATCACCAACGCGCTGTCCTACTAGGCACAGTTGCATCGAATTCCTGATTTCTTTACGGCGCTACCGGAAATTACGAGTGTTTCTGTTTCGGTCCGGGCGGAAACACTTCCGGGCGGAACCAAACTCCCGAATTTTGGTTCGCCCCTAAGATCGTACCTTGTGACAAACCATCTCTATTTGTGAAGTAACGTTGCATGGAATCCACGGGCCTCAGTTGTTGTGTTCTCTGAGGATTGGGACATATTCAGAGGCACAGTGAGCACATCTAGTAAATTCAACAAATGAGG
This sequence comes from Cyprinus carpio, assembly GCF_018340385.1. Taxonomy (NCBI): domain Eukaryota; kingdom Metazoa; phylum Chordata; class Actinopteri; order Cypriniformes; family Cyprinidae; genus Cyprinus; species Cyprinus carpio. Next base: position 17,639,451 of record NC_056605.1, read on the forward strand.
ATACAGCAACAGTGTTTTCTGGGTGAATAAATGCCATATTACTAATATATTATTCACCAGAAAAATCTGACCTATCAGACTGACACCCACTTGATTTCCACCATCTAGGTCAGCTCTATTCTGTGACCAATAGAAAATGATTCATTGTGTGCAGACTGAGACTTGTTGTTGACGTAGCTTTCACATGTATCAGTACATCGTAAAAACAGGTTATTATTATCTGAAGGTGTTCCTAATTTGTGCTGCCGTTGAATCAGATGACCGGGATTTTACATGTCTTTGTGTTGTATTTCATATAGTGTAAAAAATATTTGAGATTTATATGCTTGATTCATCTGCTTCAGAATTGTAGAAACAAATGCTCACCAGACCTTGTCACAGTCATCTAAAAAGCTACAATCCAAAAAGCGTGTTTTTTTTTCAAATACTTCTACATTTATACTCCTCATTTTTTATATATACTAAAGAGGCTTGCAAGAAAGTTCATATATTGTGTTTGGGATTATTCCTTCAGTGGGTAGCTAGGATACAAGTTTAGTTAAAGTAAAAAGTGAAAAAAAAGTGAGGAGTGTAAGGAGAAAAAAAATCTTTGGTTTGGTTTGTTACATCACACTTACCATAGGAAAAAGCCATACACAAGCCATACTTGGGTATGTTGTCTCATTTATAACGTACTCTTCTCAACTCACCTTTGTTTCCCCTCTTGTGCTTTTCCTTCTTCTCTAGCGAGGAAAGTAGGAGGCGTGGAAAAATTGAGGGGCTTTTCTCCAGGATTCTATTGAGTGTGTGTTCGTGTCCCAGGATGAAGTGGATGGCACTGACCTCTTATGGAGAGCACACAGTCAGCTAAACGGGGACGAGAGTTCTCACAGTTTATAGTAGAGCTCCAGATACGAGCAATCAGCCTCATTGTCTGCCTGTCCCATTCAGAACAGTTTCCAGAAGGGAAATACCAGGAAGATGATAATGACCTAAGAGTTGTCTTTGTTATTTGAGATTCCTAGAAAGAGGGGGGGGGGGTACTGTGGAATACAGCCATTATGAATCCTGTATTACAGAGGTAAGCTGCTTTTATATATGAGTTCATGCCAAATATGCATTGTAAATGGAGATTTACGTTATTGTATATTATGAGAGTGAGAAGTAACAGATGGTGTGGTTTTAGTGTATTTGTATGCAGCATTCTAAATGCCAAAAATCCATTTCTCTAAAATATGATGTTATGCACTCTGTTTACCCTATAAGTTTAATTGTTTGCAGATTTTCCAATGCACACGATGTTGTAGGCACAGTTTAATTCTTAATTATGTTAATGTTGAGAATTCTGTGGGTACATAATCCAAGCTTCGCGAGAAAGAGGGAATTTGTCTTGAACCACAGGAAGAGGCCATTGCAGAAGCAGGCAGAGCCAAAAGTGCTTGATAAAGGTAAAATACTGAGAGCAGGGGCTCTAAGGGGTGTAAGAGTGAAAAATTAGGTAGGAAAGTTTTAGACCACTGGTACCAGTATGCAGTCCTGGTTGTGATATGATTACATTACCTTAATAATTATGTTATAGTAAAAAGTGTAAGAAATGACATTAGCAAGGATATATTGCAAATTATCTCTTATCTGTCTGTTTTGGTTGTTATACTGATTTTGTTTACTCAAGATGGTATCTAAACGGATGAGGATAATACTGATTATGAGCATGTTTTAAAACAGAGGCAAGAGCAGAACAGTCTCTGTTGTAGTTTTCTACCACTATAGACATTATTCAAAATCGCACATTCTGCCCAGAACGGTAAAGACGGGTGATGGAACACTTTTTCACTGTCTTTGCCAGATGACAAAGAATGCTGGGAGGTAGAGCTGAGGTTAACTTAAGTGAAGCAGAACCAGATGTGGACCCTTTGAAAACACCAGAAAACATAAAACCACTGCAGCTACTTTCCCATGACTTGCAACATCTAGGCAAACATATAATAAAACCACCACAAACACTGCACAGAACTACTAGGTGCTGATATGCACCCGTTAGGGGAAGATTAGGTATGGAAAGTGTACTATGATGATACTGCCTCATGCAGTGACAATCTAAAGTTACAATTTTGCACATTTTTCATTGTGACGAGTGTGGGAGTTAGATTTCCTCTGTTGGGCCGGCGTTGAGAAAGACGTTGGGAGAGTAGTTATCCCAACTCCAATCCCTAGAGGACAATGTTGAGACAGTTTGTAATAATCTTTTGGCGGTTAAGGTTTTTTGCCGAGCTTGGTTTTGGTTTACAAACAATGTTGTCCATCCATTATTGTTGCTTGGGTATTAAAAAATGCCGGAAATCAGTTGTTTATATTCTACTGAATGAGGCAGCAAAATTATGCTAAAAAATAATGTAAGGATTAATGTAATTAACAAGAGATGTCCATGATTTGAATGTGAGGGAAATACTTTGGGAAATACCTTGGGAACGATTTTTGTAGTTTGCACTGGACATTATTATGTTGTTGCCCTGGTTTATAATCCTAATTATATATTATTTGTTCTGTATTTCTCTAAGCAGTATGTGAATATCAGTAATTCCAAGAATTCTCAATTCAGATGCCAGTTTTTATGTTTGCTTGCAGTATTATTTATCAGCAAACACACTAGTTGGGGCACATATTGGGCCATTATAACAGGAATTGTTACATTATTGTTTTAAATTACAATGTAATCCCTTTGTGGGCTGAAGTATTTTTCTGCATCCACATGAAATAAATGCCAACCGAAAGCAACGGCAATCAGCGCATAAAGTATTTTGTGTAAGGACCTCTTGCTTTCCTCCTTTTTTTCCCTCTTTCTTTCTATTTTTTTTTGAGATTCAACTATTACAGATGTGATCATTTTCTTTTTTTCATATTTATATTGAAGTGTCCTCTACTGATGTCAAATTTATGTTCAAATTTATGATGGTGATTAATCTATTGTATTACATATGTATTATTTATATTTCCTGGTCTTGTGCAACAAGAATGTAATTGACACACAACCCACCAACACACACACACACACACACACACACCACACACAACACACACACACACACACCACACACACACCACACACACACACACTACAACACACACACAACATATATATCTGGCTAATTCTATATGATGAGGTCCCAAAATTCCCTTGGTTTTTCAATCTCCACAAACTGGCTCCATTCTCATAGCACACTTCTTGTGTTAGCTAAAAAAAATAATAATAATAAGTTCTTCCTACATGTGTTCTTGTTGAATATCGTAAAAGATCAATGTTAACAAGGACTTCAGGTAAATAAAAAGAGCAGCTTACAACAAATTTTAAAATGCAGGTGGAAAATTATTTTAAAATAAATTAAGTTGACTATTATGTTAAAGCATATTTATATGGATAATGTATATATAAGGACGTTGAATTGCGACAGACATGATTTTTCCTTAGGACAAAATTAGGTGTTCACTTTACTTTTTTACGATTTTAAAAAAATACAATTAAATAAAAATGTGTCAATGTTTACTTTATTACCAACTTGTAAGAGCAAAACATGCAAAAATGCCTTTAAAAACAAATGTTATTATATAAGTTTTTATGTTTAATCTATTTGAATTTGTGGTCACATGCACCCAACTACCAAACCTAATGAATTTGTACCCTGACTCCCAATGGTCCAACGATCTGAGACTGAATTGATGGAAAACATGTATTTTTCCTGAGGCTTGCCATCTGAATTTTTTTACAATAGAACCTTCAGTGTGATTATAGTCAGCAGGAGAGGGACATTCTGTGTTGAGGTAATTGTCTGTCTGCTATGTTATGGCATTTTGTTGTGTCAGTACTCTGATGCTTTTTTCTGAGTATGGGACTGTGTAGTGCTTAGTGGTTTTTATGGCAAGTGGAGGACAGTTGATGTGGGAAGAAAACCTTTTAAAATCCTTAAATCTGACAGCTGTGTGATTGGCTCATGGGGGGGAACCAGATACAATTAAATCGCACCCTTGCTGCCAAACTTTTCCGTCCTCCTAAAACTGACGCGTAAGACAGACATAGGTATTTCAAAGAGAATGTTTATGTATATTTTATGAGATAAGATGAGAACACAAACAACCCAGTAAGGGACTATATTTAGATATTGATCGTTTGACACTATAAGTGATAGCAACACATTATCAAACGTGCAAAGTTATGTCAGAATGTGGATGAACAAAAATTATGTGTGTAGTGCCATTGAACTTGAGTAAGTTTTATCTGAAATAAGGGATGTTGTGCGAGAGTATCCCTATAATCGTACTTAGTCGCTGTACATTTTCCTAAAACCTTAAAAGGCATGTTTTGTTGTCTTTTGCCAGCTGTTCTCCTTTCCTTTTGTGGACAATGGGGAAGAGCGGTTGTTATTGTATGCCCTCTGGGGTGTTCCATGGTTTTGGCCCTATCCAAAAAAATTGAAGCTCAGGATGGTAAGTTTAGTCGTCTTTATTTTTATTTTTATTTTTTTTTTTTATTTATTTTTTTTTGTCTCTCACTCTTCTTTGAGATGTATTAATGTCACACTATGGATAAAAACATATTCATTTTACTGTGCTATGGAGGAGAGTTTAAAATTGGGTATCTTGTTCTTTGCAAAGCCAATATTAAGTTAATTAATCTACTTGTGCAACAGACAAGTAACAATGGAGTTTTTCAGAAGACCCCCATCGTGCTGGACTGTGTTAAAACTTTGAAATCTCATATTCAAGACAGAGATAGTTACAGTTTATGTAAACTGAAATAATGATTTTAAAACCTAGAAACCATTCAGATCAGTATGCTGCTTTGTTTGTGTTCAGAATCCTAATGAACCAAAAACAATCACTGGATAACTGAATTTTAAGTTTTTACAACACCAACCGAAAGGTTAAAGAGCCATACTGTCAGCTGTCGGGCCGGCACAGCCAGTTAATATTGACTAGGTAATTCATGACAACTAAATAAACCAATGAAATATAAATAAAGAAATAACCCAATTAACAATTCCCCCACGGTTAACATGACTAGTTTGTAACAGTCACATTTTCTGCATGCTGTGATACTAAGTTTTTAGTGCATTTGCGCAATAGACGGAAATATGGATTTTGATGTAACAGAAAACTTCAAAAACTATCAGCATCCCATCTCACTGCTTTCGTCTCTATGCATTATCACATTCACTTACTGTATGTAAACCAATTCACTCTACTAATTCTAAAAAAATAACAATGAAATTAGATTCATTTACAAATTGAAGCCTAGATTCTTTAGATGTCATATCATGCTTATGTATAGAGATCATAGGCAGCGAGATGGCTCAACCACCCAGCAACCTTATGTCTTGAGCGCTTAATGTTGCGATTCTATGTTGTTTGTGTGCTGGACGTCTACACTGTGTGTAAAACATTAAGAAAAAAAAAAAAAAAAAAAAAAGTGTTTCTCCACAATTAAGACAGTGAGAATCCATATTTCTCATCTCTTGAATTGTTTACTAACAAAGGGCATATTTCACTAAATTTAAACATTAAAGACCCCATAAATTGAAGGTGAAAGTTTTGAGCCTTTTGTATGCATTTTACATTCACAGTCTATTTCTTCTCGGAAAATGAAGCTAAAATGATGAGGCTCAAACCATTATTTACAGACATGTTTGCATCAGATGCTGGTCTAGAACATTAAGGTCCCTCCTGATATCACCCGCTAGTCGATTATCAAGTAGTAATCATGGCTCATGTTTGTGACAATAAAGGATATTGATCGTTTTAACATGGAAACCTTTCAATATATACGGCAGGCAATTAGTTTTAGTACTGTTATGACATGAAATAAAACCATGATTGTGAGACGATGCTTCAAGGTGGTCGTTACAATCAAAAAATGTGAAAAAAAATGTAGTACAGTTGAAGAAGTGCAGTAAACTAAATCCTTTATGACATGTCCAAAGATGCGACACAAGGGCATGAATGGTGCTGTTATCACTGAATAAGGTAACATGAGTCTGCATGGTCGGACTGAACACAAGAAGATGAAAAGAGTTCAGTTGCTAGGCAGCTCTAGTGGGGCCAAAAACATAAACAGTACAGATCTTGTTAATGTAACACAATTACTCTAAATGCCTGTAAAAGTAAAACCCCACAACTTAATCTACACTCATTTAGAGTATCAAATGAGAAAGTTGCAGAGCATCTTTATTGGTCAGCCAGACATGCAGTATAATGTGTTTGTGTGTGTTTTAGGATGGATTGTAATTATCCCGGATTATGTTTCTGCCTGCACCCCTCCCCTTTCACATACTATTTCCTTTTTTTAACCCAAAATTTTGCATATAGTTGTTTGTCTCTCGGTTCCTCTCTCCACTACCGTCAAAGCCCTGCCGCCAGTCACCTTGTACTCTAATTGGAGGGATCAGAGAGCGTTTGGAGCTGCCATACTTCCCCCATCATACAGTGAATGGGCTGGTCCAAGTGATTGAGGGGCTGGCCGTGGGGAGGGATGCAATCCGTTGTTGCCCTCATGCTTGATGGTGGCCGACCACTGACATTCAGTTCTATCTCAATCGCGGTTGACAACACAGAAAATGTCCTCAGTGCGCTATTCGGGGGCTTAAGTACCCTGCAGTTATGTAGAGTGGAAATCTGGGGTGCCCGCTTGCAGGAGGTGGAGGACAGGCTATTGGCCACGGATGCAGGAGGCAGGGCTGAAGAAGGGTACCGCAGGTGCTGGTGGTGATCAGTACCAGGGGTCCACTGATGATGTCAGTCGGGCGAGGCCCTAAAGGCGGCCAGTGTTACACCTTTGCATTGCTGGGGTGATTCAGCTACTGCCAAACTGGAAACTTAGGCTTACAGACAAAAGCTTTGTTCTGTCTGCTCCTGATGTCAGAACAGTGGCAAGCAGAGGGGACCAGAATACTGCTAATACAGTAGGGGCGCCCAGGCCCATTGTGACTTCAAACTGATTTCAATCAAGTGAGCAGGTAGGTAATTAAATATGAGGGATTCCATAGCGAAACTGAATGAGGGGAAATAATGACTGTAGGGTTTGGACAGTGTTTAACAAACATTTTAATGTTTTTTTGTCTTATAATTTTCAGGATTTCTTTGTGGTATTTTAGAGGAACACTTAAAACATATTTTGAGTGCTGTAACTAGTAGGTTGCACATCCTGGTCTTTGGGATCATGGCGTAGGCAATTCTGTGTCTCCCTTATTTAATTACACACGATTCAAGTTACATAATCTCATCAGGTTAGAGCTCCATGAAACTGTGCGGTCCGTTAAAGACATACAAAAATGTGCCAGAGCGGTGGGTCCCAGGACACAGGCTTTAAAACCCACTGCTGTAAAAAACATATGAGTTTGCGACCAATGAAACCCATACAAAAAGTTTGGTAGTTACTGTTCTCATCATGATGGTTCTCTCTAAAACACAATATTTAGACTAAATCCAGTGTAGCACAGATTTCAAATGGAGAGGATAACTAAATTTTGTAAGTTGTATGTTATCCAGGATATTAAAAAATTTTGGTCACAGCAACAGTCCATTTTGAAATGAAGATCACTTCATGCTCAATAATTTCACTGTACATATGGTTTATCTATGCTATCTGTATGTCAGTAAAAGAAATGGTGATAGTTAATACATGTATTTGTAAAACAACCTTCAAGCTAAACCTAATTATTAAGTTTAAATACATGAGAGAGTAATTTGGGTGCGTGATTTGTTTATAATTTGCAGAAGGACTAGCGAATTTTCTCTCTCTCACCCCCACCCCCACCCCCACCACTTTTTTAGCTTTGGACTGGGGAAGAGAGATATTGTTTTCCTCATTGACAGTGCATGGGCACCATCGTAATAAATGCTCAGTGCGAGAATCATCCAAAAAGTTATGACACCATGCCAATTGTCTGATCGGTGCAGGTCGGAGTGGCCAGTTTCCACCACCCCAAGAATGGATATCAACCTCACTCATTCAGTTCAAAGGAACTGTCATAATCGTGTTCTGCCCATCGCACAACAAATAAAACCCAAAAACTTAGACTGAAGTCAACATGGTGCTGCTGGAATTGTCTGAGGACCAAATGCTCACTAGCTGAGAGTGGGAGCGCATTCAAGATCAAGTGCACAGCTTGTGTTGCTCCTGAACAGTAAAAAATCCAACGACAGTGTCCAACAACCAGCTGATGCCCTCGTCAAATGGTGTTGTTCGACTTTCGCGGCAGGCTCCAGGGCTGCCGATGAGGCTGAGTCAGGCAAATAGCTTTTGATTGACAGTGTGGTTTTCATGCTGAAGACTTCAGATGTGCGCGCAAACCCCAGTGTAATTGTCTCCCACTCTCTCTACATGTCTGGATGTTGTAACAGAGGGTCCAACTGAAACAGGTATAAAGCTCTTTAGATTCTATACAACATCAATTTGTTTATAAAAAAAGCAGTTTGAATTGTCATAGTATTAGTTTTATATAGATAAATATTTAAAAATTAATAAGATAAAATATAGGGAGCACGGTGTCAACCTACCACTTTTCGTCATTTCGTTTGTCAAACCAAGGTTCAGAGTATAATTTTATTTCATATTAATTTCACACTTTTTCTTGCAAAATATGTCACCTTTGTTTCAAATTACAGTGTATAGTTTTTCTTATTTCCCCTTGAAAACTGGAAGTGAAAGTGACAACATACCTCAGGGTGCATTGTAACAATCTGAGGGACACATTGTAAACATGGACCACAGCCAGCTTTAAATGTTATACGATCTAAAGAAAGAGAACATACATACACAAGACAAACTTGAAAAAAATATTTTGTTAATAAAATAAAATGATTAACTTTCAAATAGAAAATGGCTTTTTAAGAATTAAAATATTCTAATTTTGGAGTTTGACAATGAATACATGCAACCTGCTTGGGACGGCCCTGATCAGAAGACGCAGCTATACAGTATAGTTCAAAACAATGTGGGCAAAATACTGATAGAAAACACATTCAATCATTCAGAAAAACACAGAGATGAAAACCACACTCCCCTCTCCCACACAGTTCCACCAGAACAGGCGGCCACATTAAACAAGCCAAAATGCTCTCTTGAAATAATAATTTCTGCACATTTCATTGACTGTCAGTTTATTCAACCTGTGTCTTGGTTTCTCATTCAAAAATTCATAAAGTAAATAGTGTACATTCCTCGCTAGCTGTCATAGACTAGCATGATTCTAATAATACGCGGGGCAATTGTAACGCAGGTTACAATGTTCCCCATCGCGCAAACTGGAATTTAGCACAGTTGGTGTCACTCTAGTCTTGAAGCATTTAAAAAACTATCTAATCTGATAAGTAGCAGCTTGGAGATGCTAATAATAGCAGATCTGTCTAATTTTAACTTACTACTAGAAGTGAAATGAAAAATTTTACTTAGCCCGAATGTACTTTGACTATTTAGCGATATCTTTAAAACTTTTGAATTTTTGGCACAATTTCTTATATAGTGGATATGACAAAAATCTTCAATTTGGTTATGCTAGCATGTGTGAAAATATTTAATCTCTGTGTTACAACTATCTGAATAGTTTCCTGTGCCCCGTGCCCCATAGTTAATAAAATACTTTACAAACCCTGTATCGTTTTCTTATGCATTTTTGCCCATTGATACTGTCTATAGCACAAATTGAGTTTCTTGAACTTCATTTAAACGGTCCTTAAATCTCTAAAATTGTGGTAATAAAATCTCTAGGCAACAGTTGTGGAGATGTTACTACGGTTCACACCCAAAGAGTTGTCGAGACATTGTCTCTTGGTGCGTGGTCTAACTATGTTGGAAATAACCAGCAACCTGTGCTGGGACTTCATTTTATTACCGAAAGTGGTTGAAAAGACTAGATGTTCGGACCTGAGCGAGAGTGCGCATGGACTAATGCAGTTTTTTTACTGGAAAGCAGCATACCGAGTTTTATCTGAAAATTTACAACACCAACGGGGGGTGCTCCTGCCTTGTGGTGGATTGAGGGGGGCGGCTTTGAACAGGTGCACCCTACAGTATCCCCTCCCCATTTTCCAGCCCCCGGGGTTCTCGAGAAAGAGGGGATCCAGCGGACGGGTTTTAAATTACAGGGGACCATTCAAGATGGGTCAAGGGGATTGCAGACAGGTAGCTTTAGCGGGGTTTTGCCCTTTGCTTTTGGAGGGCCAAAGGGGAGGAAAGTTTCCTGAAAACGTTGCTTTTTTGGGAGTTTTGGCATACTATGAAGAAATTTTTTGGGTTTTCAGGTGTTTTTGATGAAATTATGACACCACTGGTCACGTTTTTGGGGGATGATACTCCAGTAATAGGTGAGCTAAAGCACCCTTTTAAAAATTATTATTTATTATAAAGTAATAAAATAATAATCATAAAATGATGACCATAAAAAAAATCTTTTTTTTTATTTTTTTTAAAATTAACAACAGAAATAAATAATTTCTTTTTTCAGAAGGATTTAAAGTGACAGAGAGGAAACTTCACTTGTATCAGTGGCCCAGAAAAAAAAAAGTTATACTGACCAGTGGTCACCTAAATGAGGAAGAAAAACAAAAAAATTGTGATATTTTTAATTTGTATATAAAATTTCCTTTTAAAGTGGGGGGGACACAAAAGGAACCTTCAAACTTCCTTCTAAAGAAATTTTTGAGAAACCCCAAAAATTTTGTGAATAATATTTTTTTTTTTTAATATTTAAGATGTTCTAATTTATTAAAAATACTGCATAACGAAATGACCAGCACTTCAATTTCAGACTTTATTTCAAAAAAGTAAACAAACTTCAGTGAAAAGTACTTTTCCCAAAGGGCACCGAATAAAAAAACAATTTTTTTGAGGTGAAAAAATCTGATAAACCAGGTACATGTCAAATTGTAACGAAATTTCTTTTGCCCCCTTTTTTTTTAATTTCCACTTTTTTTTTTTTGTAATCAGAAAGTACAATCTAAGTTTAAAGTTTTACTGTTGATATTTTAAACACTTATTGTTTTATTTTATATCTTTCTTTTTAAATCTTTTTACGAAATACCAAGCCCCCTATTGGGGAAAGGGATGTTTCATTTTGATTTTGGTTGATGATGGGAAGTGCTTTTTCCCATATCCACTTATTTCCAAAGGCATTTAGCCTCTGGAATAGGGTTTTTATAAAGTCGATTTTTGTGGTCCAGCATAGTGAGGGCCAAGCCAACTTCTCCGAACACTTACCAAAAAAGATGAGGGCGGAGCAAGTGCCTCACCCGGCAGGGGGCAGAAGTTTAAAAACTGGAATTCCTTGACTTTCTTAAAAAACACTATCGGTCACCAACAAATGGTGGTCAGCGGGAAAAGTTCCCAATTTT